>NC_073249.2:195660892-196262857 GCF_029289425.2 Pan paniscus
TCCAGGCACTGTCCTAGATACTGGGCTACAGCAGTGAACAGGACAGACAAGGCCCTAGATTTCTTTCTTACAGCTTACCTACTGGACAGAATCAACATAAATGCTCTTGTTAGTCTTCCTAACAATCCTAAGAAAGTAAGTTCTATTACCACCAGCTTATAGATGGAGAAACGAAAGCTGGCATAGATAAAGTCACTTACCCAAGTCTACACAGCTAGTAAGTGGCAGCATCCACATTCAAGTCCAGCCTCTCTGACTCCTGAGCTCAGTCTCTAACCACTGAACACATATTGTTTCACGGCAAATTCCTTTTCATTTTTTTCTTAACATTCATGGGGAATTCTGATGCCTAGCCAGAGCCATGAACCACTACCCTAAAACTTGGGGGACTCTTAATTTTTTATTGCTCGCATAGCAAATCACCCCAAAACAGTGGCTAAAACCAACAAACATTACTTCCCACAGTTTTTGTGGGTCAGAAATTCGGGAGCAGCTTAGCTGAGTGGTGCTGGCCAGAATCTTTCATGAGATTGCAGTTAAGACTTAGGAAGCTGGGTGTGGTAAAGCACACCTGTAATCCCAACAATTCAGGAGGCTGAGGTGGGAGGATCACTTGAGTCTAGGAGTTCAAGGCTGCCGTGAGCTATGATTGTACCACTGCCTCCCAGCCTAGGTGACAGAGTAGGACCGCATCTCTAAAAAATGAATTTTAAAAATTAAAAAAGGGATGGGAGTGGTGGTTCATGCCTGTAATCCCAGCACTTGGGGAGGCCGAGGTGGACGGATCACTTGAGGTCAGGAGTTCAAGACCAGCCTGACCAACATGGTGGAACCCCATCTCTACTAAAAATACAAACATTAGGCCGGACGCAGTGGCTCATGCCTGTAATCCCAGCACTTTGGCAGGCTGAAACAGGCAGATCACAAGGTCAGGAGATCGAGACCATCCTGGCCAACATGGTGAAACCCCGTCTCTAGTAAAATACAAAAAAAAAAAAAAAAAAAAAATTAGCCAGGCATGGTGGTGGGCACCTGTAATCCCAGCTACTTGGGAGGCTAAGGCAGGAGAATCGCTTGAACCTGGGAGATGGAGGTGGCAGTGAGCTGAGATCATGCCACTGCACTCCAGCCTGGGCGACAGAGACACTGTTTCAAAAATAATAATAATAAAATAAAAAATTTTAAAAGTTGGGCGCGGTGGCTCATGCCTGTAATCTCAGCACTTTGAGAAGCCAAGATAGGCACATCACTTGAGGCCAAGAGTTCAAGACCAGCCTGGCCAAAGTGGTGAAACCCCATCTCTACTAAAAATATAAAAATAATTAGCTGGGCGTGGTGGCGGGCGACTATAATCCCAGCTACTGGAAGGCTGAGGCATAAGAATCGCTTGAACTCAAGAGGTGGAGGTTGCAGGGAGTGGAGATCACACCACTGCACTCCAGCCTGGGCAACAGAGTGAGACTCTGTCTCTGTTTGTTTGTTTGTTTGTTGTTGTTTGTTGTTGTTTTGAGATGGAGTTTCCATCTATAGCCCAGGCTGGAGTGCAGTGGTGCCATCTCAGCTCATTGCAACCTCCGCCTCCCAGGTTCAAGCGATTCTCCCACCTCAGTCCCGCTGGGGTAGCTGGGATTACAGGCACATGCCAACCACACCCGGCTAATTTTTGTATTTTTAGTACTGACAGGGTTTCTCCATGTTGGCCAGTCCTTATTCCTGGGGAGAGCCCTCAGACTGGATGGGGAGAAACGTAATACAAAAAAAAATACAGAATCAATGCTCTAATGGCAGTAGGATTCCAGGGCGGGTGGAGGCTCATGGTGGAAGCACAGAAGAGGGCAATCAAGGGAGTCTTCACAGAAGAGGTGGCACCTGAACTAAGACTTGAAGGATGAAGAGGAGTGTATTTGGAAGACACGCGTGGGGAGAACAGCATTCTAAGCCAAAGTACAGCTTGTTCAAAGAGGTCAAACAGCACAGGGGTGTGATAGAGCCTAGCATGTTTTGGGAATTTCAGAATTAGAAGGAACCTGATATCGTTGAGTGGAAACCCCGTGGCATCTCCTAATAATAGTAATGGCCAGCATTTTCAGAATGCTGAAATTGCCAGCACTGTGCTAACCACTGTGATTGGACTGTCCAATTTAATCCTCACAATGTCCCAAAGAGGTAGATACTATTATTATCTGCAGTTCATAACTGAGGAAACTGAGACTCCGAGAGGTTAAGTACCATGTCCAAGGTCACACAGTAAGTTGTAGGGCTAGGACCTAAATCAAGATCTTTCTGACATAAAATCCTGTGCTTTTAACCTCTGCACTGTACTACATCTACATTGGTAAGTGGCCCTGTGACCTCAATTTGCACAACTGAAGTGACAGAAAGCCTGCCACCTCTCTGGCAAGGACACAGAGGCTGTGGGGTCTTTCACAAACATCCCAGTCCTGGAAAAGCCACCAGCCTAATTGAAGCAAGAGGTCAATAGACGAAAGACACTAACTGTGTTTTTTGGTTTGTTTGTTTGTTTTTTTGTTTTTTGAGATGGAATTTCACTCTAGTTGCTTAGGCTGGAGTGCAATGGTGCGATCTCAGCTCACTGCAACCTCCACCTCTCAGGTTCAGGCTATTCTCCTGCCTCAGCCTCCCGAGTAACTGGGATTACAGGCACCTACCACTATGCCCAGCTGATTTTTGTATTTTTAGTAGAGACATGGTTTCACCATGTTGGTGAGGCTGGTCTCAAACTCCTAACCTTAGGTGAGCCGCCTGCCTCGGCCTCCCAAAGTGCTGGGGTTACAGGCGTGAGCCACCGCGCCCAGCCCTAACTGTGTTTTAAGCCAATAAGCATTTACTGAATATACCTTCAATACCATCTGCCCAAAGAGCTCTGGTTAGAGGCAGGACAACCAGCCCTGTTAACAGCACGGCTGGTGGCTGCAGGGGCTACAGGGAGGAGCAACCTCTCCTGGGTGGGGAGTCAGGAGAGGCTTCCTGGTGTGACCCAGAGGGAAGGGCGTGCATTACTTTAGATCAGAGTTTCACAAGCTCAGCAGTGCTGCCATTTGGGGCTGGATAGTTCCTGGTTGTGAGAGGCCATCCTGTGTTACTGGAGGACGTTTAGCAGCATCCCTAGGCTCTAGCCACAACATGCACCCCCCACCCCTGGTTGTGACAACCAAAAATGTCTCCAGACATTGCCAAATGACCCTGGAGGACAACACTCACACTTGAGAACCACTGTTCTAGGCAGAGGAAAGACAGTTAGTAAAGCTACCATGAAGGAAAAGTGAGCCTTTAGATCTTGAGCCTTATTTTTCTCATCTGTAAAATGACATAATATATCAGAGCTATTGTGATAATTAAGGAGAATGCTTATAAGCCACCTGACACATAGTATGTCCCCAATAAACATTAGTTCTTTTCTGCTACAGGACAATGACAACCCCTGACCCCTGGTCTTAACAAAAACTAGACTCTGTCCTTTGAGCTTCAAACTAGGGCCTCAGTGTCTCTGCCTGTAAAATGGTGTTTGAGTTAAAGTGGAGAATGTAAACTAGATCAGCATTCCCACCTTTTTTTTTTTTTCCTGAGATGGAGTCTCGCTCTGTTACTCAGGCTGGAGTACAGTGGTGCGATCTCGGCTCACTGCAACCTCCCCCTCCTGGGTTCAAGATATTCTCCTGCCTCAGCCTCCCCAGTAGCTGGGATTACAGGTGCCTGCCACCACGCCCAGCTAATTTTTGTATTTTTAGTAGAGACAGGGTTTCGCCGTGTTGGCCAGGCTAGTCTTGAACACCTGACTTTAGATGATCCACCTGCCTCGGCCTCCCAAAGTGCTGGGATTACAGGCATGAACCACTGCACCCGGCCACTCCCACCTTTTTTTTTTTTTTGAGATAGGATTTTGCTCTCTTGCCCAGGTTGGAGTGCAGTGGCACAATCATGGCTCACTGCAGCCTCGACCTCCTGGGCTCAAGTGATCTACCTCAGCCTCCCGAGTAGCTGGAACTACAAGTGTGCACCACCACACCCAGTTAATTTTTTTCTTTCTGTAGAGATGGGGTTTCACCAGGTTGCCCAGGCTGGTCTCGACCTCCTGGGTTCAAGCAATCTTCCCATCTCGGCCTTGTTGTGCTGGGATTACACGCATGAGCCACCTTGCTCAGCTGCTCCCCACTTTCTACCGTCCACAACCAGGTCCCATTTTTAAAAACAGAGTATTGGTTAAGAGTTAATTAGTTTTCCATTTGCCAACAACAGCTGTCCCAGCAGCTCTGCTGGGCAGGACACACTATGTGGCATCCTAGAGAGCTGATGATAGCCCCAAACAGAGATTCTTCTGTGGGCCTGAGCAACCTCTTCCCATTTAACTATGGGATGGTTCTCTGGATTTCAGAAACATCACACTGGCATGAGGACCCCAGTCTGCCATCACAGGTTACCAAATATTAGATTAAGAACCACAGCTTTGGCTGGGCGTGGTGGCTCACACCTGTAATCCCAGTACTTTGGGAGGCTGAGGTGGGTGGATCACGAGGTCAGGAGATCGAGACCATCCTGGCTAACACGGTGAAACCCTGTCTCCACTAAAAATACAAAAAATTAGCTGGGCGTGGTGGCATGCGCCTGTAGTCCCAGCTACTCCAGAGGCTGAGGCAGGAGAATCGCTTGAACCTGGGAGGTGGAGGTTGCAGTGAGCTGAGATCATGCCACTGCACTCCAGCCTGGGAGACAGTGAGACTCTGTCTCAAAAAAAAAAAAAAAAAAAAAAAAAAGAATCAGAGCTTTAGTGGCCGGGCACAGTGACTCATGCCTGTAATCCCAGCACTTTGAGAGGCTGAGGTGGGTGGATCACCTGAGGCCAGGAGTTCAAGACCAGCCTCTCCAACATGGCGAAACCCTGTCTCTACTAAAAATACAAAAATTAGCTGGGCATGGTGGCAGATACCTATAATCCCAGCTACTTGGGAGACTGAGGCACAAGAATCGCTTGAACTCAAGAGGTGGAGGTTTCAGTGAGCCAAGATCATGGCATTGCACTCCAGCCTGGGCAACATGAGTGAAACTCTCTCTCAAAAAAAAAAAAAAAACACAGCTTGGGCTGGGGGTGGAGGGGTGGGGGTGACTCACACCTGTAATCCCAGCACTTTGGGAGGCTAAGGCGGTCAGATTGCTTAAGTCCAGGAATTCAAGACCAGCCTGGGCAACATGGTGAAACCCTGTCTCTCTGAAAAAATACCAAAAAATTAGCTGAGTATGGTGGCACATCCCTGTAGTCAGAGCTACTCAGGAGGCTGAGGTGGGAGAATCACCTAAGCCCGGGAGGTTGAGGCTGAAGTGAGCTGAGGTGGCGCCACTGCACTCCAGCCTGGGCAACTGGGGTGAGACCCTGTCTCAAAAAATAATAAAATAAAATAAAATAACCACAGCTTGGTTGGTGATCTGTGACGAGACAGCAGGGGTCCCAAGCCCCCAACACCAGTGCCAGCAAGCCCTGCAGCTACTGCTATTTGAATGCCCACTCTGTGCCAGACACTAGGCTGGAGTTTCACATTCGCCGCTGGCTCTTTCACTGATATCCATTTCACAGACAGGAAAACTGAGTTTTAAGCAATGATGTCACCTGCCAATGGACACCAGCTTTTTTTTTTTTTTTTTTTTTGAGACGTAGTCTTGCTTTGTTTCCCAGGCTGGAGTGCAGTGGCGCCATCTCAGCTCACTGCAACCTCCATCTCCCAAGTTCAAGCAATTCTCCTGCCTCATCCTCCCAAGCAGCTGGGACGACAGGCGCATGCCACCACACCCGGCTAACTGTTGCATTTTTAGTAGAGACGGGGTTTCACCATGTTGGCCAAGCTGGTCTCAAACTCCTGACCTCAGGCAATCCACTCGCCTAGGCTTCCCAAAGTTCTGGGATTACAGGTGTAGCCGCCACGCCTGGTCGACACTGACTTTCAAACCCTGTCACCCTCCAGAGTGAACACACCCTGAATGCATCTCTGTCCCCCTCAGTATCCTGCCCTTGTGTCCAGAGAGAGTCCTTGGTGTGACAAGAGGTCTACACAGGTGGGGGGAATAAAACTCTGGGAGCCCAGCAAGGCAGATTGTTGCTGATAGGAGGAAAATAATCAACATTAAACCCTTACCAAGTCCTTACAACATGCCAGATGGACATTAACTCTCTGAATCTTCACAGCATCCTATTTTATAAATGAGGAAACGGAGGCACAGAGAAATTAAGAAAAATAATGCCAGGCACGGTTTTAATCTCACCATTTTGGGAGGCTGAGGCAGGAGATCACTTGAGCCCAGGAACTTGAGACTTGCCTAGGCAACATTGCAAAAACCTATCTCTACAAAAATACAAAAATTAGCGCCTGCCCGTAATTTCAGCTTTTGGGGAGCCTAAGGTGGGAGGATCACCTGAGCCCGGGAAAGTCGAGGCTGCAGTGAGCTGTGATCGTGCCACTGCATTCCGGCCTGGGCAACTAAGTGAGATCCTGTCTCAGTGAGAAAAGAAAAATGACACACACACACACACACACACACACACACACACACACACACACACACACACACAAAAGAAAAATGACACAGGTGGTAAAGTTCCTAGAAAATAACCCCTGTTTGTTGAGCATCTGGCTGGGCATTTTTCCTAAGTGATATTGTTCAACCTCCCTACTATCTCCAGCAGAGGTATGGCCCGTGTTTACCATCGCTATCTCTTCCCTGTCTACACAATCTTAATCCGACTCAAATATCTCACTCTGCTCTTTCCATCAGAACACCAAAGAGAATGGGTGTCACAGCGACACCTGCTGGCTGGCGCTATATCTCCGCTGCCCCTAGACTTTTGTTTTGTTTTGTTTTCCAAAACGGAGTTTCGCTCTTGTTGCCCAGGCTGGAATGCAGTGGCGCAATCTCGGCTCACTGCAACCTCCGCCTCTCAAGTTCAAGAGGTTCTTCTGCCTCAGCCTCCTGAGTAGCTGGGATTATAGGCACCTGCCACCACACCCAGCTAATTTTTGTGTTGTTAGTAGAGACAGGGTTTCACCATGTTGGCCAGGCTGGCCTCGAACTCCTGCCCTCAGGTGATCTGCCCACCTCGGCCTCCCAAAGTGCTGGGATTACAGGTGTGAGCCACCGTGCCCAGACTTTTTTTTTTTAGAAGGAATTTCACGCTATCAGCTGGGCTGGAATGCAGTGGTGCAATCTCAGCTCACTGCAACCTCCGCCTCCCGGGTTCAAGCGATTCTCCTGCCTCAGCCTCTCAAGTAGCTGGGATTACAGGCGCCCGCCATTATGCCCAGCTAATTTTTTTGTATTTTTAGTAGAGACAGGGTTTCACCACATTGGCCAGGCTGGTCTCAAACTCCTGACCTCGTGATTCGCCTGCCTCAGCCTCCCAAAGTGCTGGGATTACAGGAGTGAACCACCACGCCCGGACTTTTTGTTTTTTTCTTTGAGACAGGGTCTCACTATATCACCCAGACTAAAGTGCAGCAGCATGACCACAGCTCACTGTAGCCTCGACCTCCCCCAGGCTCAAGCAATCCTCCCATCTTAGCTTCCTGAGTAGCTGGCACCACCGACACACACCACCACACCCGGTTTTTTTTTGTTTTGTTTTTTGTTTTTGTATTTTTAGCAGCAGCAAGGTCTTGCCATGTTGCCCAGGCTAGTCTCGAACTCCTGAGCTCAAACAATGCACTTGACTTGGCCTCCCAAAGTGCTGAGATTACAAGATTACAGGCGTGAGCCACCACATCCGGCTGCCCAGCTAATTTTTGTAGTTTTTGTAGAGACAAAACATGCAGTTTGTCTGTTTTGGACCAGGCATCTAGACTGGGAGGAAACTATCCCTCCCTGCCAGTTGACTGGCCCCAACCCCATCCCCAGCACCTCCCCCGTGCATCCCCCCCCACCCGCCCCAGGAAGTTCAAGTCCTCCTGCATGTGTGATCATCCTTCTGCCTAACCAGAGCCCGCCGTCTCCCTCTCCATTTTTGGTCTTGGCCCCTGAAAGGTCATGGGCTTTGGACTAGACCAGGGGGAGTTCATATCCCAGCTCTGCCAATTGCTAACTGGGTAATCTTGGGCAACTCATAATTTCTCAGAAGCTCAATTACTTCATTTGCAAACTGCCTCACCAGGCAAGGTTCTAGGAGGATCACAGCAGGTAATAGATGTAAAATTCCCTTTCTCTAGCATCCAGGCATTTGTGGGGTTTCTTCATTGTTGTTTGTTTTTTTTTTTTGAGACAGAGTCTCACTCTGTCGCCCAGGCTGGAGTGCAGTGATGCAATCTCGGCTCACTGCAACCTCCGCCTCCCGGGTTCACGCGATTCTCCTGCCTCAGCCTCCTGAGTAGCTGGGACTACAGGCGTGTGCCACCACGCCCAGCTAATTTTTGTATTTTCAGTAGAGATGGGGTTTACACCATGTTGGCCAGGCTGGTCTTGATCTCTGGACCTCATGATGCGCCCACCTCAGGCTCCCAAAGTGCTGGGATTACAGGCATGAGCCACCACGTCTGGCCCGGCATTTGTGCTTTAACAACGCCTGAATTGAAGACCGTCTTAATGGTGGGGCATAAGGCCTTGAGTTTGTGGAAGGGGCTGAGGAAGGAAGAGGAAAAACTTGGGGACATGAATGTCCTTTTTTCCTGCCCAGAGCCAGAGTGTGATACAGTAGGATTTGCCTCCAGACTACCTCCAAATCTTTGACTTTCTCAAGTCCCTTACCTCCTCTTGAAAGGTAACAGCTCAGCCAGGCACAGTGGCTCACACCTGTAATCCCAGCACTTTGGGAGGCCAGGGTGGTTAGATCACTTGAGGTCAGGAGTTCATGACCAGCCTGGCCAACATGGTGAAATCCCGTCTCTACTAAAAATACAAAAATTAGCCAGGCGAGCCGGGCATGGTGGCGCATGCCTGTAATCCCAACTACTCGGGAGGCTAAGGCAAGAGAATCGCTTGAACCCAGGAGGCGGAGGTTGCAGTGAGCCAAGGTCGTGCCACTGCACTCCAGCAGTGAGACTCTGTCTCAAAAAAAAAAAAAAAAAAAAAAAAAAAAAATTTAACAGCTCCTGGATTACCATGGATGGGGATCGGGAGGTTTCAAGCCTCCAGGAGAGTTTAGGTTGGGGAAAGGTCAGTGGGGAGATGGAAGGAGTGGGGATGGGCTAGAGCCCTGGGAGTGACCCAGATGCTGAGTTTTGTCTCTGCTGAATGGCTCACTTTAGGCAGGTTAGCCTGATATTCTTAGCCTCAATACTCCCACCTGTAAAATGGCCTGAATAATGTGTACCTCAGAGTCATAGAGGGTAAGGGTAAGAGCTTTGAAAATTGTAAACAGTTGTGCACATGGGAAGACCCCTTATTATATTTTGGATGGCCTGAGACCCCCTTATCAGACCATACCCTAGAGCAGGCCTAGAGGGACTTGAGTCTGGGCTCTGACTCGCAATGGGGCTTACAGAGGTTTCTCCAGCCTGGGGCATCTCTGGAGGCTGCTTAGACTATTTTGCCAGCTCCAGCCTCTCTCCATTTGCCTCTGCAGCACTCGTCTGCCCACTTGTGATGGCCTATCCCACCGACAGAGCCTGGCCTGAGAAACAGCCACTATTTCCTTCTGCCTTCTCTCTACCACGTGATCTGCTTGTCTCCCTGTGGCCTTTGCCTTTATGAAGCATCTCCAAGCCTCCACCACGATAAGCACTCCCATTCCCCAGAATTTAACGTGTAGCCTCCACTGCTACTGTGCCATGGCCTGCACAGGGCTCAGGACTTGGGTTTAGCTGTGCAAGGGCTCAGGACAGCTTCAAGGAATTTAGGAGACATAGTCCCCAAGACTGCTTTTTTAATGCTGGAGCCGTTGGGAAGTACACTCTCTCTTCAGGGACCCAGAGCTATAAAGTCAATGAAAGCCTAAAACTGCTTGTAGCCACAGTCATCTTTCTGTTTTCTTTTCTTTCTTTCTTTCTTTCTTTCTTTTTTTTTTTTGAGACACGGTCTCACTCTATTGCCCAGGGTAGAGTGCAGTGGCACAATCATAGCTCACTGTAGCCTCGAATTCCTGGGCTCAAGGAGGGATCCTCTCACCTTAATCTCCTGAGCAGCTGGAACTACAAGTGCAAACCATCATGCTCAACTAATTTTTTTCTTATTATCTTTTGTAGAAATGGGGTCTTGCTATGTTGCCCAGGCTGATTTCAAACTCTCAGCCTCAAGCGATCCCCCCACCTTAGCCTCCCAAAGTGCTAGGATTTACAGGTGTGAACCACTGCACCTGGCCCTAGAACGGCTAGTAGCCATCTTGCTTGGCTGCCTATAAGAGAGAATTGAGGGATAACGAGAGACATGGAGCTGTGAAACCTTCTCTTGAGTCCCTGAGATCCAGCCATACTTAACATACTTCAAAACATACTTCCGGCCAGGCACGGTGGCTCATGTCTGTAATCCCAGCACTTTGGGAGGCCGAGATGGGTGGATCATGAGGTCAGGAGATCGAGATACCTGGCTAACACGGTGAAACCCCGTCTCTACTAAAAATACAAAACATTAGCCAGGCATGGTGGCAGGCGCCTATAGTCCCAGCTACTCGGGAGGCTGAGGCAGGAGAATGGCGTGAACCCGGGAGATGGAGCTTGCAGTGAGCCGAGATCGCGCCACCGCACTCCAAGCTGGGTGACAGAGTGAGGCTCTGTCTCAAAAAAACAAACAAGCAAACAAACAAAAACATACTTCCAGAGTTTGTCAGTAAATCTTCCCCTCCCTGCTCCAATCCTCTCACCTCAGCCTCCCAGTAGCTGGGACTACAGGCATGTAATGTCACCCCTCACCCTGGCTTTTTTTTTCTTTTTGGCAGAGATGAGGGGTCTCGCTATGTTGCCCAGGCTGCTTCTTAAACTCCTGGGCTCAAGCTATCCCTGTAGGCCTCCCAAAGCCTGGAATTACAGGGAAATTTACTACAACAGGTCTGTGTTATGTTTCTGTTACTTGCAACTGCTAGAATCCTGGTTAATACAATGTTTGAAATAAGTCTGATCTAGATCTTAGGTGGACTGGAGACCAGAGCCAAATCTTAAATGGTTTAGCATAGAACCTGGCACATAATAATAAGCACTGGCTGCTCAGAAAACACTGCTCCTGTAGTTCCCTGTACTTCTCCACTAAGGTGCATATGATAATTTTTTTTTAGACAGAGTCTCACTCTGTCACCCAGGCTGGAATGCAGTGGCACGAACTCAGCTCACTGCAACCTCCGCCCCCCCAGGTTCAAGCGATTCTCCTGCCTCAGCCTCCCGAGTAGCTGGGATTACAGGCACCCACCACTATGCCCAGCTAATTTTTTGTATTTTTTTAGTAGAGACAGGGTTTCGCCATGTTGGCCAGGCTGGTCTCAAGCTCCTGACCTTGTGATTTGCCCGCCTCTGCCTCCCAGAGTGCTGGGATTACAGGCATGAGCCACCGTGCCCGGCCACATATCACAATTTTAATTGAATAACGATTCATATTGTTAATTGTTCAGTCTTTCAACCAGCCTGCAAGCTTATTTGTGTAGGAACTGTAACTTGTTCACTGTATTCCTCAGCACATGACCTAGCAGAGTGGGTGTTTCACCATGTTGGCCAAGCTGGTCTTGAACTCCTGACCTCAGGTGATCCGCCTCCCAAAGTGTTGGGATTACAGACGTGAGCCACCGCACCCGGCCGAGACAAAATTATGAGAAATTTAGTATAAAAATATCAGTTGGCTTTATTTGCGATTCCACAATTGGGCAGCACCTCATTCTATAAAATAGAATAAGTATGTCAATGATCTGAGCAGAAGAGCTTGGCTTTATAGACACAGAAGGGTTAAAGAAAGCATTGGCAAAGAATAAAGAGTATATTAGGCCCAGAGCCCTGGATCACACCTGTAATCCCAGTGATTCAGGAGGCTGGGATGGGAGGATCCCTTGGGCCAGGAGTTTCAGGCCAGCCTGGCCAACATGGTGATACCCTGTCTCTACAAAAATTTTAAAAATGGGCCAGGTGAGGTGGCTCCCTGGAGGCCGAGGTGAGCGGACCACCTGAGGTGAGGAGTTCCGGACCAGCCTGGCCAAGATGGTGAAACCCTGTCTTTACCAAAAATTCAAAAATTAGGCCGGGCATGGTGGCTCACACCTGTAATCCCAGCACTTTGGGAGGCCGAGGTGGGTGGATCATGAGGTCAGGAGATCAAGACCACCCCGGCTAACATGGTGAAACCCCGTCCCTACTAAAAATACAAAAAATTAGCTGGGTGTGGTGGCAGGCACCTGTAGTCCCAGCTACTCGGGAGACGGAGGCAGGAGAATGGCGTGAACCCAGGAGGTGGAACTTGCAGGGAGCCGAGATGGCACCACTGCACTCCAGCCTGGGGACAGAGCGAGACTCTGTCTCAAAAAAATAAAAAATAAAAAATTATCCGGGTGTGGTGGAATTTTTTTTTTTTTTTTTTTTTTAATGGCCAGGTGCAGTGGCTCACGCTTGTAATCCCAGCACTTTGGGAGGCTGAGGCAGGTGGATCACTTGAGGTCAGGAGTTCGAGACCAGCCTGGCCAACATGAAGAGACTGTGTCTCTACTAAAAATACAAAAATTAGCAGGGCATGTGGTGCACGCCTGTTATCCCAGCTACTCAGGAGGATGAGGCACAAGAATCGCTTGAACCTGGGAGACAAGAGGTTGCAGTGAGCTAAGTAGCACCACTGCACTCCAACTCCAGCCTAGGCAACAGAGTGAGACTCCATCTCAAAAAAAAAAAAAAAGGCCAGGTGCGGTGGCTCACACTTGTAATCCTAGCACTTTGGGAGGCCGAGGCAGGCGATCACCTGAGGTCAGGAGTTCGAGACCAGCCTGGCCAACATGGCAAAACCCTGTCTCTATTAAAAATACAAAAAAATTAGCCAGGCGTGGTGGCATGTGCCTGTAATCCCAACTACTTGGGAGGCTGAGACAGGAGAATTGCTTGAACCCAGGAGGCGGACATTGCAGTGAGCCGAGATGGCGCAAGACTCCATCTCAAATAAAAAAAAAAATTAAAAATAAGCAGAGCGTGGAGGTGTCCACCTGTGGTCCCAGGTACTCAGGAGGCTGAGGCAGGAGGATCGCTTGAGCCCAGGAAGTCAAAGCTTCAGTGAGCTGGGTTTATGCCACTATGCCACTGCACTCCAGCCTGGGTGACAAAGCTAGACCCTGTATCTTAGAAAAAAGAAAAATTTTTAAAAAAGGCCAGACACAGTGGGTTATGCCTGTAATCTTAGCACCTTGTGAGTTCTAAGCGGGTGGAACACTTGAGCTCAGGAGTTCGAGACCAGCCTGGCCAAAATGGTGAAACCCTGTCTCTACTTAAAAAAAAAATCAGCTGGGCGTGGTGGTGTGCACCTGTGATCCCACTTACTTGGGAGGCTGAGGCAGGAGAATCGCTGGAACCCGGGAAGCAGAGGTTGCAGTGAGCCGAGATTGCACCACTGCACTCCAGTCTGGGCAACAGAGCGAGACTCTATCTCAAAAAAAAAAAAAGAGTATATTAGTTATTTTTCAAAGTTACTTTTACTTTTCTTGTAAGGCAGGACAGACCAATAGAATAATAACCGAGTGGTTACTATCAGGTTCTTTCAGGCCACCTTTTTTTGCGTAGGATTAAAGCAGGGACATGTGATGTTGATTGAGGATTTAAACCGGCCTGTTTGGGAAATTGGCTGTTGTCTCTTGATTTCTCCCCAGGTTAGATGGCAACTCAGTTTCCATTTGGTAATGTGGAACTTTAGCATGGGTGACTCTTTTGATTTTTAGTCTGGTCGGCTGGGGCCTGGTGCAGAAACTTAGTCCAAAACAGTGGCCTCCTATAATGTTTATTTAACGGTAGGAAACACATGTTAGTTAAGGTGATGGTGAAGCCTTCCTCTTCACTTCCATTCTCTCAACCCACTCTCCCAGGGCCCTGCAAAACAAGAAGGGCCATCGTCATCTCACAGAAGCGGAAACAAGACCCACGCAGGGAAGGACTTGCTCCAGGGCTCGGCGGGGAGCCGCACAGCCTGGGACCTGCGGGTTCTCAGGACAGACGTGTGGCGGGGCCAACAGTGCGGCGCTCAGGGATAGTGCGGCGCGGCCCAAAGCGGGTGGGGCGCGCAGACTCCACGTGGCCCCGGCGCCGCCCTCTGCGCCCCCTCCCGGCCTCTCCCGGGCCACCCGCGGATTCCCCCAGATAGGATCGCGCCCTGAACCCGCCGCCCCCGGCTCCTGAGGCCAGGCCTCGCCTCCATTCCTGCCCCGCGCCCTCCCCCTCTCCGGGGCCAGGGGGCCCTCTAAGCTTCCGGGTCTCCAGCCCCCAAAAAGGGCCCCGCTCTAGCGGCGACTCCCCGCCCGCCTCTCCCGGGACTCGGGTCCCGCCTCCAGCACCCACTTTAGCCTCCCCCAGATAAGTCCCGCCAGACCCCCACACCCCCAACCCCCACACCCCCAGCCCCTTCCCAACTCCCCTCGTCCCCACCGCCGGCCCCGCGCCCGCGCCCGATCCTTCACGGACTCGTTCCGAAGATCCAGCCTCGCCCTGCCCCGCCCAGGGCCCGGCCGCTCCCCGCCCTCGTCCCCCGGCCCAGGCTCCGCCCCTCCCTCGACTCCGGCCCCGCCCCTCCCCCCCGCTCCCTCCGGTCCCCGGATCGGGCCCCGCCCCCGCCCCCGCCCCAAGGACTCTCTTTGTTCCGGAGTCAACCGGCCTCGGTCCTGGGATCGCTGATTCCACGGAGGAGAGCCAGACCTGGGCGTCTCCACCCCCCACCCCACTGTCTCTGGAGACCAAGGCCGGCGCCGGGGGAGGCGGGTGTGCGGGCGCGCGAGCCGAGCCCTTTGTTCAGGAGAACATTCCTCAGCGCCAGCCTCCCCACCTGGAGAGCCTGTGGTTCCTGTTTCAGGCTTTGCCTTGGAGAAACTCTCGCCGAGTATGCAGCTCTCAAGCCTGGCTTCTGGCGCATCCTACTTCATGGCCTTCAACGGGTCCTTTGACCTCCCTGAACCTCAATTTTCTCACTTGTAGAATGGGAACCAAAATTCTGACGTCGAATGATCGCTGTGAAAACAAATTAAATGCTAAAACACAAATGTAGAGTATCTGCAGGCATAAGGTGAATGTTAGATATTGCGTTTGGAAGACCTTCACCGAAAGAAGCTAACATTTTTGTATTGAGTTCACCCTACTCCCCCATCCCGCTTTGTATGGGCAATTTGTAGTCCTCCCAAATCTTTGAAATCTCACTTTCTTAGTAAAGACTTTCCCTGATTTCTGGGGCACACCCTCATGGAGTCACCCTCTGGCATATTTCCATAGCATGCTGTAACGTCTATTAAAATATTTGCAATTACTTTTTTTTTTAATTGAGACTTAATTTGCATTCAGTGAAATACACACAACTTGGCCGGGCGCGGTGGCTGGCGCCTGTAATCCCAGCACTTTGGGAGGCCGAGGCGGGCAGATCACCTGAGGTCAGGAGTTTTGAGACCAGCCTGGCCAACATGGCGAAACCCCATCTCTACTAAAAATACAAAAATTAGCCGGGCCTGGTGGTGCGTACCTCTAATCCCAGCTACTCAGGAGGCTGAGACAGGAGAATCACTTGAATCCAGGAGACGGAGGTTGCAATGAGCCGAGATTGGGCCATTGCACTCCAGCCTGGACGACAGAGCAAGACTCTGTCTCACAAAAAAAAAAAAAAGAAAAGAAAGAAAAAAAGAAACTGCCAAACAGTCCTCTCAAGTTATATAGTTATATCCTTTTACATTCCATTCTTTACATGCGTTTTTTTTTTTTTTTTTTTTTTTTTTTTTGAGACAAGGCCTCACTCTGTCACCCAGGCTGGAGTGCAGTGGTGTGATCATAGTGATCACAGCTCAGCAGCCTCGACCTCCCGTGCTCAAGCCATCCTCCCGCCTCAGCCTCCCAAAGTACTGGGATTACTAGCTTGAGACTCTTTGCCCAGCCCCATTTTCCATTCTCACCAGCAGTTATAAGCATTCCAGTTGCTCCACATCCTCTTGAGCATTTGACATTGCCAAACATTTTACTTTTAGCCATTGGAATGGGTGTAGTGTATCTCATTATGACATTACTTTTTAAAAATGAGTAATACAAGTATTCAGTTCTAAAGGTACAAAAGCCTATTAGTCTGTTTAATTTTTCTCCCTGAAAAGTATGTTTCATGAGTGGCTTGTGTCTCCATTTACACTGACATTTCTTTTTGACTATCTGTCTTTTTTCCACTAGAATATAAGCCCCAGGAGGAGAGAGACTGCCTATGGTGATCATAGCTGTCATCTCAGCTCCTTTCTAAAGCTAGTAAAAGCCTAATAAATATTGGTGAATGAATGCCCAGCACTATTCTTCTAGACAAGTCGCATAATCTATTACATTATCACATTTTGAGTCAAGAGAGTAGCAGTTTCCTTTGGGACTAAGTGTGGAACTGAGTGATATCAATACAAAGTTGTGGCGGGGCGCGGTGGCTCACACCTGTAATCCCAGCACTTTAGGAGGCCGAGGTGGGTGGATCACGAGGTCAGGAGATCGAGATGAGCCTGGCCAACATCATGAAACCCCATCTCTACTAAAAATACAAAAATTAGCTGGGCGTGGTGGTGTGTGCCTGTAATCCCACCTACTCCGGAGGCTGAGGCAGGAGAATCGCTTGAACGAGGGAGTCAGAGGTTGTGGTGAGCTGAGATCGCGCCAGTGCACTCCAGCCTGGCGACAGAGCAAGACTCTGTTTTCAAAAAAAAAAAAAAAGCTCTCCCTCTCCCTCTCCTCCCTCTCCTCCCTCTCCTCCCTCTCCTCCCTCTCCCCCCTCTCCCCCTCCCTCTCTTTCCACGGTCTCCCTCTGATGCCTAGCCGAAGTTGGACTGTACTGCTGCCATCTCGGCTCACTGCAACCCCCCTGCCTGATTCTCCTGCCTCAGCCTGCCGAGTGCCTGCGATTGCAGGCGCGCGCCGCCACGCCTGACTGGTTTTCGTATTTTTTTGGTGGAGACGGGGTTTCGCTGTGTTGGCGGGGCTGGTCTCCAGCTCCTAACCGCGAGTGATCCGCCAGCCTCGGCCTCCCGAGGTGCCGGGATTGCAGACGGAGCCTCGTTCACTCAGTGCTCAATGGTGCCCAGGCTGGAGTGCAGTGGCGTGATCTCGGCTCACTACAACCACCTCCCAGCTGCCTGCCTTGGCCTTCCAAAGAGCCGAGATTGCAGTCTCTGCCCGGCTGCCACCCCGTCTGGGAAGTGAGGAGCGTCTCTGCCTGGCCGCCCATCGTCTGGGATGTGAGGAGCCCCTCTGCCTGGCTGCCCAGTCTGGAAAGTGAGGAGCGTCTCTGCCCGGCCGCCATCCCATCTAGGAAGTGAGGAGCGCCTCTTCCTCGCCGCCATCCCATCTAGGAAGTGAGGAGCGTCTCTGCCTGGCCACCCATCGTCTGAGATGTGGGGAGCGCCTCTGCCCCGCCGCCCCGTCTGGGATGTGAGGAGCGCCTCTGCCCGGCCGCGACCCAGACTGGGAGGTGAGGAGCGTCTCTGCCCGGCCACCCCGTCTGAGAAGTGAGGAGACCCTCTGCCTGGCAACCGCCCGGTCTGAGAAGTGAGGAGCCCCTCCGTCCGGCAGCCACCCAGTCTGGGAAGTGAGGAGCGTCTCCGCCCGGCAGCCACCCCGTCCGGGAGGGAGGTGGGGGTCAGCCTCCGCTAGGCCAGCCGCCCTGTCCGGGAGGGAGGTGGGAGGGTCAGCCCCCAGCCCGACCAGCCGCCCCGCCCTGGAGGGAGGTGGGGGGGTCAGCCCCCCGCCCGGCCAGCCACCCCGTCCGGGAGGTGAGGGGCGCCTCTGCCCGGCCGCCCCTACTGGGAAGTGAGGAGCCCCTCTACCCGGCCAGCCGCCCCGTCAGGGAGGGAGGTGGGGGAGTCAGCCCCCCGCCCGGCCAGCCGCCCCGGGAGGGAGGTGGGGGGGTCAGCCCCCCCACCCAGCCAGCCACCCCGTCCGGGAGGTGAGGGGCGCCTCTGCCCGGCCGCCCCTACTGGGAAGTGAGGAGCCCTTCTGCCCGGCCACCACCCCGTCTGGGAGGTGTACCCAACAGCTCATTGAGAACGGGCCATGATGACAATGGCGGTTTTGTGGAATAGAGAGGGGGGAAATGTGGGGAAAAGATTGAGAAATCGGATGGTTGCCGTGTCTGTGTAGAAAGAAGTAGACATGGGAGACTTTTCGTTTTGTTCTGTACTAAGAAAAATTATTCTGCCTTGGGATCCTGTTGATCTGTGACCTTACCCCCAACCCTGTGCTCTCTGAAACATGAGCTGTGTCCACTCAGGGTTAAATGGATTAAGGGCAGTGCAAGATGTGCTTTGTTAAACAGATGCTTGAAGGCAGCATGCTCGTTAAGAGTCATCACCACTCCCTAATCTTAAGTACCCAGGGACACAAACACTGCGGAAGGCCGCAGGGTCCTCTGCCTAGGAAAACCAGAGACCTTTGTTCACTTGTTTATCTGCTGACCTTCCCTCCACTATTGTCCTATGACCCTGCCAAATCCCCCTCTGCGAGAAACACCCAAGAATGATCAATAAATAAATAAATAAATTAATTAATTAATTAAAAAAAAGAAAGTAAGATGGAATTCATGCCCTGCTGAAAATAAGAACTCAGATGAGAGCATTCACCAGATGGTTTCAGTTTTCTCTGTAGGGCATAAGTTTTGGAAAGAGTTCAAACAAGAGGGCTTAAGAGAAGAAGAGATATGAATAATCACTTGGATAGTATGTATAAGGGAGATAAATGAATGAATAAAATGAGTTATTTAGAGATGAATAAAAATAACTGATTTCACAGAAATACTGGTTAGATTGGAGAACAATTTACCTGCTGGTGTCAACTCACACAGATACAGAATTGAGGATAAAGTGTTCTGTGAGAATGAGAAATTATTAAGTGGCAATAGAGGAGAACAGGGAAATCCAGCCCATCATTCTTTCAAAAAACATTTATGGATATCTACTTATCTACTAAGTGAGCCTCTATATTAGGGCCTGGATATTCCCAGATGAATAGAGCATGAGCTTGCCCCTAGGAAATTCATACACAACTGCAAGAAGTTTGATACTGAGTCCTTATGGTATTTGGCAACTTCAATTTTTTAAAGGCAATTTTTAAACTGTTTTCTTCTCTAGCATTACGTATTTATAATATTTGTGTTATATGAATTATGAACCATAAAAATAAATGCACATTTGTACCCCACCACCCAAAATAAATAAATAAATAAATATAAAAAAAATACAAAGTTGGCCGGGCACGGTGGCTCACGCCTGTAATCCTAGCACTTTGGGAGGCCGAGACGGGCGGATCACGAGGTCAGGAGATCGAGACCATCTTGGCTAACACGGTGAAACCCCGTTTCTACTAAAATTACAAAAAATTAGCCGGGCGTGTTGGCGGGCGCCTGTAGTCCCAGCTACTTGGGAGGCTGAGGCAGGAGAATGGCGTGAACCCGGGAGGCGGAGCTTGCAGTGAGCCGAGATCGCGCCACTGCACTCCAACCTGGGAGACACAGCGAGACTCCGTCTCAAAAAAAAAAAAAAAAAAAAAAATACAAAGTTGTAAAATGAATGAATGTTGATGAAGGAGCTCTCGGGGTGTTCCTGCATGCAGTGCAAGCTGGCTTTTTGAAAACAACAACATCTATATGTTAAGTGCTATGCAAACTTTGAAAATAAACATCTGTTACTTCTGCTGCCCAGCATTACTTCACCCTTCTAGTAACAGGACACCAATTTTTCTCTGGGAAATTGTCCTCCTCCACTTAGTCCACACCTCCATCAGCTTCAGGGCATGTGACTCAACCCCAACTAATCAGAGCATCTCAGCCCCTTGACAACTGTGATTGGTTCAGGGATGTGCCCACCCAATTTGGACCAATGAAAGCCAGCCCTGTCTTGTTGGGCAAGAAAGCTCGTTTTCCTGCAGGAGTTGCAATTGTGGTGATGAAAGACTAGGAGAAATGAGATCAAGGGGAATCGAGCTATTAATGAAGTGATGGAGGGAACATCCCTGGTATTAGGAAGAACAAGAAGAAGGCCACTGCAGTACAGGGAAAAAGGAGAGAGGTAGAGGATGAGAGGATGAGTTCAGGGGCAGGCAGAGGCCAGATCTTTTTTTTTTTTTCAGACAGAGTCTTGCTCTGTTCCCCAGGCTGGCTTGCAGTGGCGCGATCTCAGCTCACTGCAACCTCCGCCTCCTGGGTTCAAGCGTTTCTCCTGCCTCAGTCTCCTGAGTAGCTGGGATTACAGGCACGTGCCACCATGCCCAGGTAGTTTTTGTATTTTTAGTAGAAACGGGGTTTTGCCATGGTGGCCAGACTGGTCTTAAAATCCTGGAGAGGCCAGATTTTGAGGGGCCTCAAGGAAGATCCTCAAGGATCATGGGAAGGATTTGGAGTTTACCTTTTTTTTTTTTTTTTTTTTGAGACAGAGTCTTGCTCTGTCACCCAGGCTGGAGTGCAGTGACGCGATCTCAGCTCACGGCAACCTTCACCTTGTAGCTCACTTGCAAGCAAAGTTGCAAGCTCACTGCAACCTGGGCTCAAGCAATTGAGCCCGAGCAGCTAGGGTTACAGGTGCCTGCCACCACACCCGGCTAATTTTTATATTTTTAGTAGAGACAGGGTTTCACCATGTTGGCCAGGCTGGTCTCAAACTCCTGACCTCAAGTGATCCACCTGCCTTGGCCTCCCAAAGTGCTGGGATTACAGGGGTGAGCCACGGCACCCAGCCTGGAGTTTACCTTGAGAAGCTATTAGAAGAATTTGAGCAGAAGAGTCAATGATCTCATTAACTTTTTTTTGCGACCAAGTCTTGCTTTGTCACTCAGGCTGGAGTGCAGTGACACAGTCATTGCTCACTACTGCAACCTCAACCTCTTAGGCTCAAGGGATCCTACTGCCTCAGCCTCCTGAGTGGCTGAGACCATGGGTACGTGTCACCATGCTCAGCTAATTTTTAAAAATTTTTTTGTAGAGATGGGGACTTGATACGTTATTCAGGTTGGTCTTCAACTCTCCTATCTCTGCCTCTCGAAGTGCTGGGATTACAGGTGTGAACTACTGCACTGGTCAAAAAGTATTTCAGTGACATATCAATACAGGAAAACACATAGCTTGTAGCTCATCCTTTAAAACCAGAATAGCCAAGTGAAAAGTCAGTACAGCTTCTTATTTTTACTTTAAAAAAGACATCAGCCCAGGAGCAATGGCTCACGCCTGTAATCCCAGCACTTTGAGAGGCCAAGACGGGCAAATCACCTGAGGTCAGGAGTTCCGAACCAGCCTGGCCAACATGGCAAAAACCCATCTCTACTAAAAAAAAAAAAATTAGCTGGGCATGGTGGCAGACGCCTGCAATCCCAGCCACTCGGGAGGCTGAGGCAGGAGAATCACTTGAACCCAGGAGACGGAGGTTGCAGTGAGCCGAGATCATGCCACTGCACTCTAGCCTGGGCAAAAGAGAGAGACTCTATCTCAAAAAAAAAATTCAAAGGTACGCATTGGGAATTGAACTACTATGTTTTTTCTTCTTCCTAGAGATGTGACATACATGTTTTCTGGTAAGTAACATTCTACCAAATATTGTCTTAAACCAAAGCAGAGAGATGACCAGTGAAGCTTCTTACTACCCCCTACTTACTAAGGTAGGAGGATTGCTTGAGCCCAAAAGTTCAAGGCTGCAGTGAGCAGAGATGGTGCCACTGCACTCCAGCCTGTCCATCACAGTGAGACCCTGTCTCAGAAAAAACACAGGATACTTTTTAGGCTATTTCTAGAACACAGTATACATGCATTGGTGCCCAGTAAAATAGGAACCACCACCAATGTAGAAGGTATTTTTGCCTTCATAACACTAACAACTAAAAAGCACAGGGCATGTGATAATTTGATTTTTTTTTTTTTGAGACAGAGTCTCGTTCTGTCACCCAGGCTGGAGTACAGTGGTGCGATCTCAGCTCACTGCATCCTCTGCCTCCCAGATTCAAGCGATTCTCTGCCTCAGCCTCCAGCATACCTGGGACTACAGGCGCACACCACCCCGCCTGGTTAATCTTTGTATTTTTAGTAGAGACAGGGTTTCGCCATCTTGGCCAGTCTGGTCTCGAACTCCTGACCTTGTGATCTGCCCACCTGGGCCTCCCAAAGTGGTAGGATTACAGGTGTGAGCCACTGCGCCCAGCCTTTTTGTTTGTTTGTTTGTTTTGTTAGACGTAGTTTCCCTCTTGTTGCCCAGGCTGGAGTGCAATGGCATGATCTCAGCTCACTGCAACCTCCGCCTCCTGGGTTCAGGTGATACCCCTGCCTCAGCCTCCCAAGTAGCTGGGATTACAGGCATGTGCCACCACACCCGGCTAATTTTGTATGTTTAGTAGAGACAGGGTTTCTCCATGTTGGTCAGGCTGGTCTTAAACTCCCAACC
Organism: Pan paniscus; assembly: GCF_029289425.2. NCBI lineage: Eukaryota > Metazoa > Chordata > Mammalia > Primates > Hominidae > Pan > Pan paniscus. The sequence goes on from NC_073249.2 coordinate 195,683,394, forward strand.
TCAGATGATCCACTCGTCTCGGCCTCCCAAAGTGCTGGGATTACAGGCGTGAACCACTGCACCCAGCCTGATATTTTGATCTTTAAGTGGGTAATCATGGGTGTTTCCAGATTATATCCACTAGGTTAGCTGGAGTATTCGTCTATAATATATATTCTCAAATATTATGCTTACAGCCAGATGCTGTGGCTCTTGCCCATAATCCCAGGGTTTTGGGAGACCAAGGCAGGAGGATCACTTGCGACTAGGAGTTCAAAATCAGCCTGTGCAACACAGGGAGACCCCATCTCTATTTATAATTTTTAAAAATTAAAATTAAAAATAATAATAGTTAAAAGAGACTTCTAGAGGTTGGGTGCAGTGGCTCATGCCTGTAATCCCAGCACTTTGGGAGGCCGAGGCAGGTGGATCACCTGAGGTCAGGAGTTCAAGACCAGCCTGGCCAACGTGGTGAAACCTGGTCTCTACTAAAAATACAAAAATTAGCCAGGCGTGGTGGCAGGCACCTGTAATCCCAGCTACTCAGGAGGCTGCGGCAGGAGAATTGCTTGAACCCGGGAAGCGGAGGTTGCAGTGAGCGGAGATGGCGCCATTGCACTCCAGCCTGGGCAACAAGAGTGAAATTCCATCTCAAAAAAAAAAAAGAGACTTCTAGAAAGAGTGAGATTACATCAGAACCAGCAGAAAACATAGTGATATAAGGACTGCAAATGTAAAACTAGGAGTGGAGTTTCACATATAGCTTTTAGGTAAAGTAAAGGACATCTTTTTCAGTTAATTCCTAAAGACAAGACAAGGTGTGATCATAGGAGATTCAGAAACCTCAAGATGGGAAGCTGGTTTGAGGAACATCCTAGATAAATATTAAAAAACCCCAATGAGGCCAGGTGTGGTGGCTCAGGCTTGTAATCTCAGCACTTTGGCAGGCCAAGGCAGGAGGATCACCTGAGATCAGGAATTTGAAATCAGCCTGGCCAACATGGTGAAACCCCATCTCTACTAAAAATACAAAAATTAGCCAGGCATGCTGACAGACGCCTGTAATCCCAGCTACTCTGGAGGCTGAGGTGGGAGAATCACTTGAACCCGGGAGGCAGAGTTTGCAGTGAGCGGAGATCGTGCCACTGCACTCCAGCCTGGGCGACAGAATGAGACTCCATCTCAAAACAAAAAAAATTAATTTCATATAACCTTAGATCAAATAATTCTACTTCTATAAATCTGACTTACCAGATATACTTGTACATGTACACAAAGATATACAAAGAATATTCATTGCAATCTTGTTTGTTAGAGTACAGACTGGATACAATTAAAATGTTCTTCAATAAGGGAATGCTTAAATAAAGTCAAGCCTATCCATGTAATATAATATTATGCAATCACTGAAAAGAATGAGGATTATCTAAATGTATCGCCATGGTACCATCTTCAGGATGTGAAATAAGGAAAGTAAGAAACAATATGGATAATATGCTACTATTGTTTGTTTTGTTTTTTAGAGAAGATAGGAAATAATATGTACATACTTTTTTTTTCTTTTCTTTCTTTCCTTTTTTTAAGACAAGATGTCTCTGTCACCTAGGCTGGAGTGCAGTGGCACAAACACAGCTCATTTTCCAGGCTCAAGCCTTGACTTTCCAGGCTCAACTGCTCCTCCTACTTCAGCCTCCTGAGTAACTGGGACTAAAGGCCGATACTACCAGGCCCAACTAATTTTTAAATTTTTTATGGAGACGGGATCTCACTATATTGCCCAGGTTGTTTTCAAACTCCTGGGCTCAAGTGATTCTCCTGCCCCAACCTCTCAAAGTGCTGGGATTGCAGGCGTGAGCCACTGTGCCCAGCCTACACATAATTTTTTTTTTTAGACAGAGTTTCTCTCTTGTTGCCCAGGCTGGAGTGCATGGTGCAATCTCGGCTCACTGCAACCTCCGCCTCGCGGGTTCAAGCTCTTCTCCTTCTTCAGCCTCCCGAGTAGCTGGGATTACAGGCATGTGCCACCATGCCTGGCTAATTTTGTATTTTTAGTAGAGATGGGGTTTCTCCATGTTGGTCAGGCTGGTCTCAAACTCCCGACCTCAGGTGATCCGCCTGCCCTGGCCTCCCCAAGTGCTAGGATTACAGGTGTGAGCCACTGTGCCCGGCCTCATACATACTTTTACAGGCATAGAATATCTCTGGAAACATAGTCCTTCTGAGGCAAAGCAACAAGGGCTAGGTTTTTTTTTGAGACGGAGTCTTGTTTTGTTGCCAGGCTGGAGTGCAGTGGCGCGATCTCGACTCACTGCAACCTCTGCCTCCCAGGTTCTAAGCGATTCTCTTGCCTCAGCTTCCAGAGTAACTGGGACTACAGGTGTGGACCACAACACCCAGTTAATTTTTTTGTATTTTTAGTAGACACGGGGTTTCACTATGTGGGCCAGGATGGTATTGATCTCTTGACCTCGTGATCCGCTCGCCTCGGCCTCCCAAAGTGCTGGGATTAAAGGTGTGAGCCACTGTGCCTGGCCGCTTAATAGGTAATTTAACATACTACCTATTAATTTTTTTTTTCCAACCAGCAGCCCTTGTGGCAGCTCTGCCTATGGCGTAGCCGTTTTTTTTTTGTTTTTTTGTTTTGAGACGGAGTCGCTCTGTTGCCCAGGTTGGAGAGCAATGGCGCCATCTCAGCTCACTGCAATCTCCACCTCCCGGGTTCAAGTGATTCTCCTGCTTCAGCCTCCTAAGTAGGTGGCATTACAGGCACGTGCCACCGTGCCTGGCTAATTTTTGTATTTTTAGTAGAGACGGGGTTTCACCATGTTGGTCAGGCTGGTCTCGAACTCCTGATCTCGTGATCCACCCGCCTCGGCCTCCCAAAGTGGAGACTGTTGATGCTCAATCCAGATTCCCTTGGATCTCTTCTTATCATTTCTGTGTGCTCGTTTCCTAGTTTCAGAGCTGGTGCCTTAGTTTCCAGTGGATCACGTGGACCTTGTTCAGAAGACTGTTCAGCTACTGGAGCTACCCCGTCTTGGCAATAGTACTTGGAAGTACCTGGAAATTTTGCTCTCTCCTCCTCCCCACATCCTGCCCTCTGGACATGCTTTGGCCAATGATTGAGCAGAATAGAAATGAACACCAGCACTCTTACCTCAGGACAGGCAGTAGTTCCCCCGGCCCCGCCACCCAACCTGGAATTGCCAGGTCGGGCCAGGCTGGCAATGCACACCTCTGGGAATTTTGTCTGAAATCACACCCTTGTTTGTCTTCTTCCCCTTCACCTTTCTGCTTCCCCACTGCCTTACCAGTTTCTCCGTAGAGCCCTCCTTAATTAAGCACTCGTGCAAGAATTCCCATGTTGGGGTCCGCTTTTGAAAAACCAACCTGTGGGCCAGGCGTGGCAGCTCACGCCAGTAATCCCAGCACTTTGGGAGGCTGAGGCAGGTGGATCACCTGAGCTCAGGAGTTCAAGACCAGCCTGGCCAACATGGTGAAACCCCATCTCTACTAAAAATACAAAAAATTAGTTGGGCGTGGTGGCGGACGCCTGTAATTCCAGCTACTTGGGAGGTTACAGCAGGAGAATCACTTGAACCCGGGAGGCAGAGTTTGCAATGAGCTGAGATCGTGCTACTGCACTCCAGCCTGGGCAACAAGAGCAAAATCCTGTTTCAAAAAAAAAAAAAAAACAAAGAAAAATGAAAAAGAAAAACCAACCTATTTGTTTATTTGCTTTTATTAAAACAGAATTTATGTATTTATTTCGTCATTTATTTAATTACGCAAGTAATACAGGCATTTACTATCATTGCAAAATCCAAGCAAAATTCAGCACAAAGCAATGTTAAATTTCACAAATTCCAAGTCCTCTGCTCCTCAAGAGGGTAAATTGTGTTATTAGTTATCTGTATGTCCTTTTAGACCTTTAACTGTGTGTTTTCACTCAGACCTGTATTTTGTTTGGTTGTGTTTTCATAACTAGGATAGCTCTGTTTCATTTGGCAACCAGCTTCTTTTCTTTGAGAGTCTGTCTTGAGTGTTTTTCCATGTCAGCACATATGGACCTGCCTCCAGGGTGACCTTCCTAAACCGTTTGTGACATCGGGCTGCTCCCCTCCTTAAAGGCCTTGAAGTTGAGAAAAGAAAAATGCACAGAGCAGCCTGAGCTCAGTGAGATATGCAAAATGTATCAAGCCCAGAGAGACATAAGCATGGGACTTCAGTCATGCCTCTCCACTCATGCCCAGGGGCAATTGTTTAAAAGCATTTTGTTTCTAACTAGCTACCTCACCCATTATCTTCACGTTCCAGGAATTTGTGATACAAAGAACAATGTATAGCCAATCAATAGCTTATGTTGTTTTCATGTAAATTCCTGGTAAACAGCTTAGGAATTGCCTTCTCTTTTCCTTTATTTATTTTTTATTTTTTATTTATTTTTTTTGAGACAGAGTCTTGCTCTGTCGCCCAGGCTGGAAAGCAATGGCATCATCTGGGCTCACTGCAACCTCTGCCTCCTGGGTTCAAGTGATTCTCGTGCCTCAGCCTCCCGAGTAACTGGAATTACAGGTGCACACCATCATGCCCGGCTAATTTTTTGTTGTTGTTGTTGTTGCTTTGAGACAGAGTCTTGCTCTGTCTCCCAGGCTACGGTGCAATGGCGCAATCTCAGCTCACTGCAACCTCTGCCTCCCAGGTTCAAGTGATTCTCCTGCCTCAGCCTCCTGAGTAGCTGGGATTACAGGTGTGCACCACCATGCCTTGTTAATTTTTGTATTTTTAGTAGAGACGGGGTTTCACCATGTTGGTCAGGCTGGTCTTGAACTCCTGACCTTGTGATCCACCCACCTCAGCCTCCCAAAGTGCTGGGATTACAGGCGTGAGCCACCATGCCCAGCCTGTATTTTTTTTTTTTTTTTTTTGAGGCAGAGTCTTGCTCTGTCACCCAGGCTAGAGTGCAGTGGCTTGATTTCGGCTCACTGAAAATTCCGCCTCCCGGGTTCAAGCAACTCTCCTGCCTCAGCCTCCTGAGTAGCTGGGATTACAGATGCCCGCCACCGCGCCCAGCTAATTTTTGTATTTTTTAGTAGAGACGGGGTTTCACCATCTTGGCCAGGCTGGTCTTGAACTCCTGACCTCATGATCCACCCACCTCGGCCTCCCAAAGTGCTGGAATTACAGGCATGAGCCACCGTGCCTGGCCCCGGCCTGTATTTTTAATAGAGATGGGGTTTCAACATCTTGGCCGGTCAGGTCTCGAACTCCTGAGTTCAGGCAATCTGCCTGCCTCACCCTCCTAAAGTGCTAGGATTACAGGCGTCAGCCACTATGCCTGGCCTCTTTTCCTTTAAAAACCTCATTTGTAACTGTCACTAATCGGAGTGTATATTCGGGACAACTTGAATCTATGCTGTTGGGTTGCAGCCCTCAAATTTGGCCAAAATAAACTCTCTACTTCTAAGTTTGCCTCATTTTTTCCCTTTAGGTTGACATAGTAGTGCTTCCCATTGCATTTGGAATAAAATCCAAATGCTTTCACAGTACAGCAAGAGTGGCCTGATCTGGTCCTGCCCAGTGGCTTATTTCTTATCTCCTCTTGCTCACTCCAGCCATACCAGCCTTCCCCTAGTTACTTGAATGTGCCATACTCTTTAGTATTACACCAAGGCCTTTGCACACCCTATTTCTTTTTCTTTTTCTTTTTCTTTTTTTTTCTTTTTGAGATGGGGTTTCGCTCTTGTTGCCCCGGCTGGAATGCAATGGCGCGATCTTGGCTCACTGCAACCTCTGCCTCCCAGGTTCAAGCGATTCTCCTGCCTCAGCCTCCTGAGTAGCTGGGATTACAGGCATGTACCACCACGCCTGGCTAATTTTGTATTTTTAGTAGAGACAGGGTTTCTCCATATTGGTCAGGCTGGTCTCAAACTCCTGATCTCAGGTGATCCGCCCTCTTTGGCCTCCCAAAGTGCTGGGATTACAGGCATGAGCCACCGCACCCAGCCTGCATACCCTATTTCTTATCCTTTTTTTTTTTTTTTTTGGAGACAGAATCTCGCTCTGTCACCTAGGCGGGAATGCAGTGGCAAGATCTCAGATCACTGCAACTTCTGCCTCCTGGATTCAAGTGATTCTCATGCGTCAGCCTCCCAAGTAGCTGGGATTACAGGTGTGAGCCACCATGCTCGGCCCCTATTTCTTCTTTCTACAATATTCTTTCCTCTTGCTCTTTGTCTGGCTAGCTCCTACTTATCCTGGAGGTCCCAGCAGAAAATTATTCCCTGAGACCCCAGGCTGGGTGACATCCCATGTCATATGTCTTTTCAATTTTGTTATAAGTCTTTATTTTATTTATTTATTTATTTATTCATTTATTTATTTATTTTGAGTCTGTCTGTTGCCCAGGCTGGAGTGCAGTGGCACGATTATGGCTCACTGCAGCCTTGAACTCCCAGGTTCAAGTGATCTTCCTAAATTAGCCTCCCAAGTGGCTGGGACTACAGAGTTTCCCTCTTGTTGCCCAGGCTGGAGTGCAATGGTGCGATCTCGGCTCACTGCAACCTCCGCCTCCCAGGTTCAAGCGATTCTCCTGTCTCAGCCTCTGGAGTAACTGGGATTACAGGCATGCGCCACCATGCCCGGCTAATTTTGTATTTTTAGTAGAGATGGGGTTTCTCCATGTTGTAGAGGCTGGTCTCAAACTCCCGACCTCAGGTGATCCGTCCACCTCAGCCTCCCAAAGTGTTGGGATTATAGGCGTGAGCCACCACGCCCGGCCTGTTGTTGTTTTTTTTAATGGAAATGGGGTGTCTCACTGTGTTTCCCAAGCTGGTCTTAAGCTCCTGGGCTCAAGCAATCCCACCTGGGCCTCCCAAAATACTGGGATTACAGGTGTGAGTTACCATACCCAGCCCTAAGTTGTTTTTGTTGTTGTTGTTTGAGAAGGAGTCTTACTCTGTCACTCAGGCTGAAGTGCAGTGGCAGGATCTCGACTCACTGCAACCTCCGCCTTCTGGGTTCAAGTGATTCTCCTGCCTCAGCCTCCTGACAGTAGCTGGGACTACAGGCGTGTGTCATAACACCCAGCTAATTTTTGTATTTTTAGTAGAGATGGGGTTTCACCATGTTGGCCAGGCTCATCTCAAATGGCTGACCTCAAGTGATCCACCCACCTTGGCCTCCCAAAGTGCTGGGATTACAGGTGTGAGCCACCATGCCCAGCCTTTTTTTTTTTTTTAATATGTCTTTAGAGTACACTCTATTTTACCTTTGGAGCACTTACAAATAATTAGTCTTGTCATGAATTCACATCTGTAATTATGACTCTGGAGATGTCCTCCCAGAGTTAACAAGAATTCCGGACAGATATACAGTTATAATTGAGCATTAACAAGGCTGCACTTTGACCCACTTCCTTGTGATCAAAAGTCAAGTAACACCAGATAATGACCATTTGTGTCTTCACAGTTCCTCTAGATAGGATTTCTGACTTAAAATCATAAGGCTTTCTTTAAGAATTGCTTAAGCAGGGCAGGACGCGGTGGCTGACGCCTGTAATCCCATCACTTTGGGAAGCCGAGGCAGGTGGATCACTTGAAGTCAGGAGTTGGAGACCAGCCTGACCAACATGGTGAAATCCTGTCTCTATTAAAAATACAAAAAAATTAGCTGGGCATGGTGGTGGGCGCCTGTAATCCCAGCTACTTGGGAGGCTGAGGCAGGAGAATCGCATGAATTTGGGAGGCAGAGTTTTCAGTGAGCCAAGATCATGCCATTGCACTCCAGCCTGAGCAACAAGAGCAAAACTCTGTCTCAAAAAAAAAAAAAAAAAAAAAGAATTGCAGGGCTGGGCGCGGTGGCTCACACCTGTAATCCCAGCACTTTGGGAGGCCGAGGCAGGCGGATCACGAGGTCAGGAGATCAAGACCATCCTGGCTAACACAGTGAAACCCCATCTCTACTAAAAATATGAAAAATTAGCTGGGCATGGTGGCAAGCACCCGTAGCCCCAGCTACTCAGGAGGCTGAGACAGGAGAATGGCATGAACCCGGGAGGCAGAGCTTGCAGTGAGCCGAGATTGTGCCACTGCACTCCAGCCTGGGCAACAGAGCGAGACTCCATCTCAAAAAAAAAAAAAAGAATTGCTTAAGGAGAACCTAAATTCCAGAGGAACAGCTGACCAACCAGTTTAAAGACCCTCACCAGCCGGGCATGGTGGCTCATGCCTGTAATCCCAGCTCTTTGGGAGGCCGAAGTGGCTAGATCACCTGAGGTCGGGAGTTCAAGACCAGCCTGACCAACATGGAGAAATTCCATCTCTACTAAAAATACAAAATTAGCCGGGCATGATGGCACATGCCTATAATCTCAGCTACTCAGGAGGCTGAGGCAAGAGAATTGCTTGAACCCAGGAGGCGGAGGTTGCAGTGAGTCGAGATCGTGCCACTGTACTCCAGCCTGGGCGACAAGAGCTAAACTCTGTCTCAAAAAAAAAAAAAAAAAAAAAGCCAGAAAACAAAAAAAGCCCTCACCAAGGAACTGAACCAGCATGAGAATGCCATTTCCACATCTCCCTGTCCTATCACTTCACCCTGCACTCTTTGACCAGTGATCTCTACACTTCGGCCCACTCCAAAACCTTTAAAAACCCTAGCCCCAAACTCGTCAGGGAGACTGATGTGAGGTCTCCTCTCCTCTCCTCCTTTGATAGTCTTGTGATTAAACCTCTTTCTCTGCTGCAACCTGGTGTCTTGGCATATTAACTTGCCGTATGCATTGGGCAATGGCACTATTAGAGTTACAATTCTAATAAACGAAATCATAGGCTGGGCGCGGTGGCTCACCCCTATAATCTCAGCACATTAGGAGGCTGAGGTGGGCAGATCATTTGAGGCCAGGAGTTCAAGACCAGCCTGGGCAACACGGCAAAACCCCGTCTCTACTAAAAATACGGAAATTAGTCAGTTGTGGTTGTGTAAGCCTGTAATCCCAGCTACCTGGGAGGCTGAGGCAGGAGAATAGCTTGAACCTGGGAGGCAGAGGTTGTAATGAGCCAAGATCGTGCCACTGCACTCCAGTCTGAATGACCGAGCAAAATCCTGTTTCTCTCTTGTTGCCCAGGCTGGAGTGCAATGGTGCGATCTCAGCTCACCGCAACCTCCGCCTCCTGGGTTCAGGTGATAACCCTGCTTCAGCCTCCCGAGTAGCTGGGATTACAGGCATGTGCCACCACACCCAACTAATTTTGTATTTTTAGTAGAGACAGGGTTTCTCCATGTTGGTCAGGTTGGTCTTGAACTCCGGACGTCAGGTGATCTACCTGCCTCGGCCTGCCAAAGTCCTGGGATTAAAGATGTGAGCCACCGCACCCGGCCTAAAAAAAAATTCTAATTAATGAAATCATTATCCATGCAGCTATGTATTTCACTATTTCTCCCCCACTGGAGTGTGTGTGCCAAAAGGGGAAGGCCCTCTTCAGTCTTGTTCATCCATATAAATAATGACTTGCACAGTTAGAAGCAAGGAAGAGAGGCTCAATAAATGGTTGCTACGTGAATGAAAGGAAGGACTGGAAAACTGTTAGCTTCTCTCTGTCTCCCTCTCTCTGAGGCAATGCTGTCTTTTGTCTCTCCTTTGCCCTTGGGCCTTCTGGATTCTTCTCTCTGTCTATATCTATCTATTTATCTATCTATCTACAGATAGATATATAGATTTTTTTTTTTTTTTTAGATGGAGTCTCGCTCTGTCTCCCAGGCCAGAGTGCAATGGTGTGATCTTGGCTCACTGCAACCTCCGCCTCCCGGGTTCAAACAATTCTCCTGCCTCAGCCTCCTGAGTAGCTGGGACTACAGGCGCCCGCCACCCCGCCAGGCTAATTTTTTTGTGTTTTTTTTTCTCGTAGAGATGGGGTTTCACCATGTTAGCCAGGATGGTCTCGATCTGACCTCGTGATCCGCCCGCTTCGGCCTCCCAAAGTGCTGGGATTACAGGCATGAGCCACCACACCCGGCTCTGTCTATATTTTTAAATCATGTTTCTTTGTCTGTTTTGTTTTTTCTTTTGTTTTGTTTTGTTTTGTTTTTGAGACTGAGTCTTGCTCTGTTGCCCAGGCTGGAGTGCAGTGGCGCCATCTCGGCTCACTGCAACCTCCGCCTCCTGGGTTCAAGCAATTCTCCTGCCTCAACCTCCGGAGTAGCTGGGATTACAGGCACGTGCCACCATGCCTGGCTAATTTTTTTGTATTTTTAGTAGAGACGGGGTTTCCCCATGTTGGCCAGGCTGGTCTCAAACTCCTGGCCTTGTGATCTGCCTGCCTCGGCCTCCCAAAGTGCTGGGATTACAGGCATAAGCCACCAAGTCCAGCTGTAAATCATGTTTTTAATTAAAAAGAACTTTTGTGCTGGGCGCGGTGGCTCACGCCTGTAATCCTAACACTTTGGGAGGCCAAAGTAGGTGGATCACCTGAGGTTGGGAGTTCGAGACCAGCCTGACCAACATGGAGAAACTCCATCTCTACTAAAAATACAAAATTAGCCAGCAAGGGGGCGCATGCCTGTAATCTCAGCTACTTGGGAGGCTGAGGCAAGAGAATCACTTGAACCTGGGAGGTGGAGGTTGTGGTGAGCTGAGATTGAGCCATTGCACTCCAGCCTGGGCAACAAGAGCGAAACTCTGTCTCAAAAAAAAGTTTGGCTGGGTGCGGTAGCTTGCGCCTGTAATCCCAACACTTTGGAAGGCCAAGGCAGGAGGATCATTGAGTCTAGGAGTTTGAGACCAGTCTGGGCAACATGGCGAATCCTTGTCTCTACAAAAAATACAAAAATTAGCTGGGCATGGTGGTGTCAGAAGCATTTGGACCAGAGCAACTCCATCTTGAATAGGGGCTGGGTAAAATAAGGCAGAGACCAGGGCTGCATTCCTGAACAGTTAAGGCATTCCCGGACAGTTAAGTCACAGGGTGAGACAGGAGATCGGCACAAGATACAGGTCATAAAGACCTTGCTGATAAAACAGATTGCAGTAAAGAAGTTGGCTAAATCCCACGAAAACCAAGATGGCGACAAGAGTGACCTCTGGTCGTCCTCACTGCTACACTCCCACCAGTGCCATGACAGTTTACAAATGCCATGGCAACAGCAGGAAGTTACCCGATATGGTCTAAAAAGGGGAGGCATGAGTGATCTATATCCATTACTTAGCATATAGAAATAAAAATAAACCATAAAAATGGGCAACTATCACCCCTCAGGGCTGCCTTGTCTATGGAGTAGCCATTTTTTATTCCTTTACTTTCTTAAATAAACTTGCTTTCGGCTGGGTGCGGTGGCTCCTGCCTGTAATCCCAGCACTTTGGGAGGCCGAGGCGGGGAATCACGAGGTCAGGAGATCAAGACCATCCTGGCTAACACGGTGAAACCCCGTCTCTACTAAAAATACAAAAAATTAGCCAGGCGTGGTGGCACACGCCTGTAGTCTCAGCTACTCCGGAGGCTGAGGCAGGAAAATCACCTGAACCCACGAGTCAGAGGTTGCAGTGAGCTGCGATCATGCCACTGGCACTCCAGCCTGGGCAACAGAGCAAGACTTCTTCTCCAAAAAAAAGATAATAATAATAATAATAAACTTGCGGCCGGGCGCGGTGGCTAACGCCTGTAATCCCAGCACTTTGGGAGGCCGAGGCGGGTGGATCACGAGGTCAGGAGATCGAGACCATCCTGGCTAACACGGTGAAACCCCGTCTCTACTAAAAATACAAAAAATTAGCCGGGCGTGGTAGCGGGCGCCTGTAGTCCCAGCTACTCGGGAGGCTGAGGCAGGAGAATGGCGTGAACCCGGGAGGCGGAGCTTGCAGTGAGCCGAGATCGCGCCACTGCACTCCAGCCTGGGCGACAGAGCGAGACTCCGTCTCAAAAAAAAAAAAATAATAATAATAATAAAAATAATAATAATAATAAACTTGCTTTCACTTTATTCTATGGGCTCTCCCTGTATTCTTTCTTGCACGAGATCCAAGAACCCTCACTTGCGGTCTGGATCAGAACCCTTTTCCAGTAACAGTGGCACAAGCCTATAGTCCCAGCTACTAGAGAGGATGAGGTGGGAGGATCACTTGAACCCAGGAAATCAAGGCTACAGTGAGCTATGATGAGGCCACTGCACTCCAGCCTGGGCAACAGAGTGAGATCCTGTCTTAAATAAAAACCTTAAACATTTATTTATTTTTTAAATTTAATTTATTATTATTATTATTATTATTTTGAGACAGGATCTTGCTCTGTTATCCAGGTTGGAGTACAGTGGCACAATCTCAGCTCACTGCAAACTCCCCCTCCCGGGTTCAAGTGATTCTCGTGCCTCAGCCTCCCAAGTAGCTGAGATTACAGGAGTACACCAACACGCCCGGCTGATTTTTATATTTTTAGTAGAGACAGGGTTATTCCATGTTGGCCAGGCTTGTTTTGAACTCCTGGCTTCAAGTGATCCACCCACCTCGGCCTTCCAAAGTGCTGGGATTAAAGGTGTCAGCTGCCATACCCGGCCTATTATTGTTTTTTTATAAAGCCAGGTTTCTCCATGTTACCCAAGCTGGTCTTGAACTCCTCCTCTCAAGTGATCAGCCTCCTGAAGTTCTGGGATTATAGGCATGAGCCACCATGCCAGACCAAAAAAACCCATTTTTTTTGTTTTTGTTTTTTTGGTTTTTATTTTGAGACGGAGTTTCCCTCTTATTGCCCAGGCTGGAGTACAATGGTGTGATCTCGGCTCACTGCAACTTCCGCCTCCTGGGTTCAAGTGATTCTCCTGCCTCAGTCTCCTGGGTAGCTGGGACTACAAGTGGGCACCACCATGCCTGACTAATTTTTCTATTTTTAGTAGAAACGGGGTTTCACCATGTTGGCCAGGCTGGTCTCGAACTCCTGACCTTGTGATCCACCTGTCTCAGCCTCCCAAAGTGCTGGGATTACAGGCATGAGCCACTGTGCCCAGCCAAAAAAAACTTTTTTAGAGATGGGGGTCTCACTCCATTTCCCAGGCTGGAATGTAGAGGCTATTCACAGGTGTGATCATGGTATACTGGAACCTCAAACTCCTGACTTTAAGCAGGGATAGTTTCCTTGACCCCTTCGCAGGACTTGGGAAGGGGTGGGCTTATTTACTCACCCCAAAGCTCTGAAACCCTCACAGGAGGGGGGACATGCAGGTGAGCAGGTGCAGGGTCCAGATGAGTGTTTTTGGGCACTGGCAGGAGCAGAACTCCATGTGTCCCTGCAGCAGTTTCTGGGGGGCGGGGTGGATACTCACAATCCCCAGAGCCCCAGAGGGCTTGTGTTACGTGTGTTCTTTTAGCTTTGCCATCCACGGATGGCTTAAGTGTTTTTGTTTTGTTTTGTTTGAGATACAGTCTCACTCTGTGGCCCAGGGTGGAGTTCAGTGGCATGATCTCAGCTCATTGCAATCTCCATCTTCTGGGTTCAAGCAATTCTTGTGCCTCAGCCTCCCAACAGAGCTGGGATTACAGGAATGTGCCACCAAGCCCAGCTGATTTTTGTAATTTTAATAGATATGGGGTTTCACCATGTTGGCCAGGCTGGTCTTGAACTCCTGGCCTCAAGCAATCCACCCGCCTCGGCCTCCCCAAATGCTGAGATTATAGGCATGAGCCACTGTGCCTGACTGACTTACATGTTTAACAGCTCAGTGGAGGCTCAGGGTGACAGTCTTTTGCACCCACCCTCTTGGTACCTGAGTTCTTGTCCAGCATCCAGGAAGAATCAGGTCACATGAATGAATTGAAGGGTGGTGAATGTGGAGGATTTTATTGAGCAGTGGAAGTGGCTCTCAGTGGGATGGGGAGCAGGAAAGGGGATGGAGTGGGAAGGTGGCCAAAGTCCCACTGTCAAGCCATCCTGCTGAAGTCAAGCTGCTTCTCTTTAAGGGTCTGGCTGCTGCTTCTCTTCTCTCCTTCTCTGCCACTCCACTCTTCCACTCAGCTGCTCTGCCGCTCTGCTGCCCCTCTGCCATTGGAGCCTGGGGTTTTTATGGGTACAGGATCGGGGGTGGGGCAGGCCAAAAACAACATATGAACAGGAAAACAGGAATGCATGTTCTTACTTTGGGCTGCTGTCCCAGGCTTGAGGGTGTGGCCCTCACTGGGGACTGCCCTCTTCTACCCAGTATTTCCCTGCCTCCTGTCCATTTCAATCCTGTCTCAGCCTCCCAAGTAGCTAGGGGTATAGGCACAATTCCCAAGCTGGGCTCTCTTCTCTCTATAGACCAACTTACAACACTCGAAGTTAGTTGCTGCTCTCCCAACACTTTGGCCTCCCTGAAGTTCGGGCTTGCCCCTGGGCCCACCGTGGTCCTGACTGTATATGAGGGCCTTTCTGCTCTAGAGCCAGCTGCCAACTGACCACACCCTTTGGGTCTCTTTGCTTAAATTCTTAGAAAAGACTGGGCATGGTGGCTCACGCCTGTTATCCAAACACTTTGGGAGGCCGAGGCAGGTGGATCACCTGAGATCCGGAGTTTGAGACCAGCCTGGCCAACATGGCTAAACCTCATCTCTACTAAAAATACAAAAATTAGCCAGGCATGGTGGCACGTGCCTGTAATCCCAGCTTCTTGGGAGGCTGGGGCCGGAGAATTGCTTGAACCTGGGAGGCAGAGGTTGCAGTGAGCCGAGATCGCATCACTGCACTCCAGCCTGGGCAACAGAGTGCGACTCTGTCTCAAAAGAAAAAAAAAAAATTATTGGGAAAGAGTCTCCATCACCTCAATCCAACAAAAGGATTAGTTTCCCTTGGGCCAGGAATCCACCCTGGCCATTTCTCTCTGGCAAGGATAATAGCACGAGAGAGTGAGGGAACCGGGCTAGGTCAAGCCAGGAGGGGAAATTGAATGTGGCCAGAATCTGACTGGCATTTTTGCCACAAATGTAAAAGGAACCAATATATAGTACTTTTTTTCTTTGAGATGGAGTCTTGCTCTGTTGCCCAGGCTGTAGTGCAGTGGCACAGTGTCGGCTCACTGCAGCCTCTGCCTCCTGGGTTCAAATGATTCTCCTGTCTCGGCCTCCCAAGTAGCTGGGATTACAGGCGCCTGCCACCATGCCTGGCTAATTTTTTTGTTTTGTTTTTGAGACGGAGTCTCACTGTGTCACCCAGGCTGGAATGCAGTGGTGTGATCTTAGCTCACTGCAACCTCCCAGGTTCAAGCGATTCTCCTGCCTCTGCCTCCCAAGTAGCTGGCATTACAGGCACATGACACCAAGCCTAGCTAATTTTGTACTTTTAGTAGAGACATGGTTTCGCCATGTTGGCCAGGCTGGTCTCGAACTCCTGACCTCAGGTGATCCACCTGCCTCGGCCTCCCAAAGTGCTGGGATTACAGGCATGAGCCACTGCGCCCAGCCATACTTTTTTTTCTGGTTTAAAAAAGTTGAAGCTGGCCATAGTAGTGTGTGCCTGTAATCCCAGCTAGTTGGGAGGCTGAGGTGGGAGGATCACTTGAGCCCACAAGTTAGAGGCTTCAGTGAACCATGATTGGGCCACCGCACCTAAGCCTGGGCAACAGTGCAAGACCCCATCTCTAAAAATAATAAATAAATAGATAGGTAGATACATTTTAAGTCACTTCTTCACACCCGTAGAACCATTTTAAGGTATCTGTCCAGCCGTGATTCTCTGGGAACTAACCTCTCCCACAGTGAAGGGTGGGCATATGATCATAGCTGATTGGTCCGGGGTGAACACCTAACTCAAGTTGGGCCAATCAGCATCTTTGTACTGAGAATTTGGAATTTACCATAAAGCTCCCGAACCAACTCAGTAATTTACTACCATATGCTCAGAAAGGCAAGAAAAAGAGAAAAAGCAGACTGCAAAGATAAATATTTATTCATTAAATAAATATTCAATAAATACTTTTTTTTTTTTTTTTAGATAAGGTCTTGCTCTGTCACCCAGGATGCAGTGCAGTGGTATGATCCCAGGTCACTGCAATCTGTCTCCCAGGTTCAAGCAAGTCTCGTGCCTCAGCCTCCTGAGTAGCTGGGACTACAGGCATGCGCCACCAGGCCTGGCTAATTTTCATATTTTTAGTATAGATGCAGTTTCATCATGTTGGCCAGGCTGGTCTCAAACTCCTGACCTCAAGTGATCCACCGCCTTGGCCTCCCAAAGTGTTGGGATTACAGGAGTGAGCCATCGTGCCCGGCCTGAATAAATACATTTTGAAAATCAATGATGGGTCAGGCACTATTCTGTGTGTTGGGGACGCATCAGTGAACCATGAAAGTAAAAACCCCTGCCCAATGGAGGTTACATTTTGTTAGAGGAGAGACAATAAGCAAGATAAATTTAAAGAAAAATAAAAGTTAGATGATGATATGAGCTAAGGAGAGGGGAAAAAATGCTGGGATGGAGGATAGGAAGTATCTGGGCAGGAGAAGGCAAGTATTGAAATGTTGGTTAAGGTGTTCAGAGAAGTCTTCACTGAGAAGGTGACATTTGGGTAAAGATCTGAAGGAACAGAGGAAGCAAGCCATATGGTCCTTGGGGAAAGAACAATCAAGGGAAAGGGAATAGCTAGAGCAGAGGTCTTTAAGTGCGAGAGTGCCTGGGGAGCATTGCGGTTGAAGAAAAGTGGGCAAAGGGGAGATGGTAGGAGATAAAGTCAGAAAACCCATAGAGGCTGGTTCTGCAGGGCTTTGTGGATAAGAAAGCCATTAGGAAGCCTTTTGTTTTTTTTTCTTTTTGCGGTGGCAGTCTTGCTCAGTCGCCCACGCTGGGGTGCAGTGGTGCGATCTCGACTCACTGCAACCTCTGCCTCCCACGTTCAAGCGATTCTCCTGCCTCAGTCTCCCAAGTAGTTGGGATTATAGGTACACGTCACCATGCAGAGCTAATTTTTGTATTTTTTTGTGGAGACAGGGTTTCATCATGTTGGCCAGGCTGGTCTCGGACTCCTGGACTCAAGTGATCTGCCCGCCTTGGCCTCCCAACATGCTGGAATTACAGGTGTGAGCTACCGCACCTGGTCTTGTTTTTTTTGTTGTTGTTTTTTTTTAAGATGAGGTCTCCTGTCACGTAGGCTGGAGTGCGGTGGTGAGATCATAGCTCCCTGCGGCCTCAAACTTCTGGGCTCATGTGATCCTCTTGCCTTAGCCTCCTAGGTAGCTGGGACTACAGGTGTGCCCTATCATTCCTGGCTCCTTGGGAAGTTTTCTGTTTTTGTTTTTTTTTTTTTTCTGAGACAGAGTTTCACTCTTGTTGCCCAGGCTGGAGTGCAATGGCATGATCTCGGCTCACCGCAACCTCTGCCTCCTGGGTTCAAGCAATTCTCCTGCCTCAGCCTCCTGAGTAGCTGGGATTACATGCATGCACCACCCACACCAGGCTAATTTTGTATTTTCAGTAGAGACGGGGTTTCTCCATGTTGGTCAGGCTGGTCTCCAATTCCCGACCTCAGGTGATCTGCCCACCTCAGCCTCCCAAAGTGCTGGGATTACAGGCATGAGCCACCGCACCTGGCTGCATCTTTGCAATTTTTGATTAAGCACAACCAGTTTCTCAAAAGAAATTATTATTTTTATTATTATTATTTTTGAGATAGAGTCCCTCACTCTGTCACCCAGGCTGCACTGCAGTGGAGCAATCTCAGCTCACTGCAACCTCCATCTCCTGGGTTCAAGAGATTCTTCTGCCTCTGCCTCTCGAGTAGCTGAGATTACAGGCGCTTGCCACCACCTCCAACTAATTTTTGTACTTTTATTAGAGATGGGGTTTCATCATGTTCTCCAGGCTGGTCTCAAACTCCTGGTGTTTTTTTTTTTTTTGAGACAGAGTCTCGCTCTGTCGCCCAGGCTGGAGTGCAGTGGCGCAGCCTCGGCTCACAGCAACCTCCACCTCCCAGGTTCACGCCATTCTCCTGCCTCAGCCTCCTGAGTAGCTGGGACTACAGGTGCCCGCCACCACGCCTGGCTAATTTTTTGTATCTTTAGTAGAGACAGGGTTTCACCGTGTTAGCCAGGATGGTCTCGATCTCCTGACCTCGTGATCCACTGCCTCGGCCTCCCAAAGTGCTGAGATTACAGGCGTGAGCCACCACGCCTGGCCTTTTTTTTTTTTTTTTTTGAGACGTAGTCTTGCTCTGTCACTCAGGCTGGAGTGCAGTGGTGTGATCTCGGCTCACTGCAACCTCTGCCTCCCAGGTTCAAGCGATTCTCCTGCCTCAGCCTCCCAGGTAGCTGGGATTACAGATGTGTGCCACCATGCCTGGCTAATTTTTGTATTTTTAGTAGAGATAGGGTTTCACCATGTTGGCTAGGCTGGTGTTGAACTCCCGACCTCAGGTGATCCACCCACCTCGGCCTCCCAAAGTGCTGGGATTACAGGCATGAGCCACCTAGCGTGGCTAATTTTTTTTTGTGTGTGTGACAGGATCTCACTCTGTCACCCAGGCTGGAGTGCAGTGGCACCAACTCAGCTCACTGCAGCCTCTGCCTCCTGGGCACAAGTGATTCTCCCACCTCATTATCCTGAGTAATTGGGACTACAGGTGTGCACCACCACGCCCAGCTAGTTTTTATATTTTTAGTAGAGACAGTGTTTTGCCATGTTGCCCAGGCTGGTCTTGAACTCCTGAGTTCAGGTGATCCACCTGCCTCGGCCTCCTAAAAAATGCTGGGATTGTAGGCATGAGCCACTGCGCCCCACTGATTATGTTCTTTTTTTAAAAATTTACAGGCCAGGAGCGGCGGCTGACGCCTGTAATTTCAGCACTTCGGGAGGCTGAGGTGGCTGGATTACCTGAGGTTAGGAGTTTGAGACCAGCCTGTCCAACGTGGTGAAACCCCATCTCTACTAAAAATACAAAAATTAGCCAGGCGTGGTGGCGTGTGCCTATAGTCACAGCTACTCGGGAGGCTGAGGTGGGAGAATGGCTTGAACCTGGGAGGCAGAGGTTGCAGTGAGCCGAGAAAGCGCCACTGCACTGCAGCCTGGGCGACAGAGTGAGACTCTGTCTCAAAAAAAAAATTTTTTTTAATTGGGCCGGGCATAGTGGCTGGGTTCAAGCAATTCTCTGAGTTCAAGTTCTCTGGGGTCAAAGAAGTTTGTTCTTTGTTTTGCATGTAGAGATGCTTTTAAAAAGCTAAAAAACGCCGGGCACGGTGGCTCACATCTGTAATCTAAGCACTTTGGGAGGCCGAGGCAGGCAGATCACCTGAGGTCAGGAGTTTGACACCAGCCTGGCCAACATGGTGAAACCTGTCTCTACTAAAAATACGAAATTAGCTGGGCGTGGTGGCGGGCACCTGTAATCCCAGCTACTCGGGAGGCTGAGGCAGGAGAATTGCTTGAACCCAGGAGGCAGAGGTTGCAGTGAGCCAAGATTGTGCCACTGCACTCCAGCCTGTCAAAAAAAAAAAAAAACTAAAACAGTTTTCTGTGTAAAATCATGTTTGACACACATATAAAACAGGTATTGAAATAAAAATGACAATAGCAATGAAAATTAGAATAGAAGAGTTGGAGTTATGTTACAGGAAGTTCACAGAAAATAGTGCAAAACAACATCGACAGAAAATAGGGCCAGGTATAGTGGCTCACACCTGTAATCCTAGCACTTTAGGAGGCCAAGATAGACTGATTGTTTGAGTCCATAAGTTCAAGACCAGCCTGGCAGCATGGTGAAACTCTGTCTCTACAAAAAGTACAAAAATTAGCTGGGCATGGTGGCATGTGTCTATAGTTCCAGCTACTTGGGAGGCTGAGGCAGGAGAATCGCTTGAACCTGGGAGGTGGTGGTTGCAGTGAGCAGAGATCATGGCACTGTGCTCCAGCCTGGGTGACAAAACGAGACCATGTCTCAATAAACAAATAAATAAATAAAATAGGGCAGAAATGAGAAAATCAGAGGGCCTGTCTAGGAAGTGTAATATTTCAGTTTCAAGAGTTCCAGAAAAAACAGAGGAAACAGAGGGAAGGAAATCCTCAAAGAAAACTCAAGAAGTTTAAAGAACATTGGTTTCCATAGGATCTACTAAGTTCCTAGAAAATTGGATGAAAATCGGTTCATGCCAAGGTAACCTGGCAAAAATTTCAGAACAAAGAGACAAAAAGAAGATGTTACAAGATTACAGAGAGAAAAACAAGTTTTCCAATCCTGTGTTCAGAAGAAAATATGCTGATGTAAACCGCACAAGCATGCACACACACAGTCTGGCCATTGATGTTAAATCTTTGTAAACAAAAGACACCCATTCTGTTACTAGACAAAAAACAGTATGGGCAAGGATTTTTTTTATTTTTTATTTTTATTTTTTGGATGTAAGTGAAGTTACAGTGAATTCTATTGTTTTATCTGCCCAGAAACTACACCTCACTCTTCTGGGGAATGTTCCTATCCTCCTTTCCCCCACATACACCATGTGTTCCAAATGGGTGCCCCCAAGTCTTACAGGCCCCACCTCCCTGGGCATGTTACGTCAAAGTGTATTTAACCCCAAGATTGCTTAAACCTGGAGCTAGAGAGAATGACTCTGACTTCCAGTTCAGTGGTGAAGATGGGAGACTCTATGGCCACTGGCCACCATGACTCCAGCATAGGTTTGGAACAATAGAGTTCAGGTGGAGAGAAGCAGAGATGAGAGACTGGGCAGCGTCTGAGACCCTGGATCTAGCCATCCCTGAACCCTTGCAACCTGGACCCTTGCACTTTCCATGGTGATGCCAGTCTTCCAAAAGAAAACAAAATAAAAACCGTTTGTCTGATCTGGGTTTCTGTCACTTGAAACAAGTCATGGCTGATACAGAAATGTGAGAGGGCAACTACTCTTGCTTGTATCAAAACTAATTATAACGAACATACTGAGAATTAGGATGCACCAGGCGCTGTTTGAGCACTTTCGTCTCATGTACTCTGAACAGAAAAGAAACTGAGGAGGCTGGGTGCGGTGGCTCACGCCTGTAATCCCAGCACTTTGGGAGGCCGAGGCGGGTGGATCACGAGGTCAGGAGTTCTCGACCAGCCTGGCCAACATAGTGAAATCCCGTGTCTACTAAAATTACAAAAATTAGCTGGGCATGGTGGCACATGCTTGTAGTCCCAGCTACTCGGGAGGCCGAGGTAGGAGAATAGCTTGAACCTGGGAGGCGGAGGTTGTGGTGAGCCGAGATTGTGCCACTGCACTCCAGCCGGGGCAACAGAGCAAGACTCCATCTCAAAAAAAAAGAAAAGAAAAGAAAAGAAACAAGACAGAGCAGGTGGGTCACTCATTCATAGTCTGGGGTTTAAGCTCAAGTACATAAAAGACCATCAGAGACCTCCCCTCACTGGGACACTCGCCTCCCGCTCACATCTACTTCCCCTACTCCCCCCAGGCCACATCCAGCCCTGCCACTTTGCTCATGAGTTATCTTCTGTGAGACGGTCCTTTCTCCCAGCTCCAGCAAAATCCTATTTGCCCTTCAAGGCCCACTCAAATGTCTCCTGCCCTGCTCCTCTCTGGGCCCCTCATCCACAAATGCAAGTTAAAACCTCGTCTCCTCTGTGTCCTCACTGCATTTGCAAAATATGAAATTGAGAGCGGGCTGGGTGCGGTGGTTCACGCCTGTAATCCCAGAATTTTGGGAGGCTGAGGCAGGCGAATCACCTGAGGTCAGGAGTTTGAGACCAGCCTGGCCAACATGGCAAAACCCCATCTCTACCATAAATACAAAAATTAGCCAGGTGTGCTGATCCCAGCTACTTGGGAGGCTGAGGCAGGAGAATCGCTTGTACTCAGGAGACAGGTTTCAGTGAGCTGAGATCATGCCACTGTACTCCAGCCTGGGAGACAGAGCAAGACTCCCTCTCAAAAATTAATTAATTAATTAATTAAGAGCACAGCTCTGATTTATTTATTTATTCATTTATTTGAAACAGGATCTCACTCTGTCACCCAGGCTGGAGTGCAGTGGTGTGATCACAGCTCATTGCAGCCTCGATTTCCCGGACTCAAGAGATCCTCTCACCTCAGCCTTCTGAGAAGCTGGGACCACAAGCATGTACCACCATGCCAGGCTGATTTTTGTATTTTTGGTATAAACTGGGTTTCACCATGTTGCCCAGGCTGGTTTCCAACTTCTGGGGTATATCATCCACCTACTTTGGCCTCCCAAAGAGCTGAGATTATAGGCATGAGCCATCACACCTGGCCACCTTACTTTTTCTAAGCCTCAGATTCTCTTTTTTTTTTTTTGGCACAGGGGATGGAGTTTCACTCTTGTCACCCAGGCTGGAGTGCAATGGTACAATCTTGGCTCACTGCAACCTCTGCCTCCCAGGTTCAAGCAATTCTCCTGTCTCAGCCTCCCAAGTAGCTGGGACTACAGGCACGTGCCACCATGCCTGGCTAATTTTTGTATTTTTAATAGAGACGGGTTTTCACCATGTTGGCCAGGCCGGTCTCAAACTCCTGACCTCAAGTGATCTGCCTGCCTTGGCCTCCCAAAGTGCGCCCAGCCTCAGATTCTTTATAATGTGGAAATAATGATAGCCCAGCCTTGTAGGATTGCCATGAAGTTTAGATCAGCAACTGTTTGTTAGGCACATAGCGTATCATCAACATGGGCTGGTGGTGCCAGCAACTGATATCTCCGTCTATATTGGGAGTTTTCCCAGTATATTTTTCTGGGGCTTTGTCTCCTCTCCTAGGCTCTGGCTCTTTGAGGGCAGATACCCTATGTGATGATTCAAGTGGCCGCTCACTTAAGACGTCTCCCCCTGGCTTCCAAGTGATTAGCTTTCCAGTTAGGAATTCAACATTTGAGTCTGGTTAGGTTATTTTTTAAAAATAGTTCCTGACTGCATGTGAGACGCACCGATCCAGTCTCCTTATAAAAAATGTATGCATTACAGCTAAGGCAAAGATCTCCTATGAGCATCAAACCAATCCCAACCCTTTTAGAGGCTACCACAGCTATCAGTTTGATGTGTTTGATGACTTATTTTTATTGAAGCTACTCAGTATTTGGGTACTTTTAATCTGAAGGCTCATGTCTTTCTTCTATTCTGGAAAAATCCTCAGATCTTATTTCTTAAAGTATTTGCCATCCACCCCATTCTCAACTCCTGGACTGTATGTTAGATGCTCTCAGAACGGCCTCCCTATTTCTTATTTTCTCCCTCTTTTCCTTTTCCTTCTGGGTCAATTTCTTAGTACTACATTTTTTCCTGCAATTTTACTATTATCATTATTATTATTATTTTGAGATGGAGTTCCACTCTTGTCATCCAGGCTGGAGTGCAATGGCACGATCTCAGCTTACTGCAACCTCTGTCTCCCAGGTTCAAGCGATTCTCCTGCCTCAGCCCCCTGAGTAGCTAGGATTACAGGCACCTGCCACCATGCTGGCTAATTTTTATATTTTTAGTGGAGATGGGGTTTCACCATATTGGCCAGGCTAGTCTCAAACTCCTGACCTCACATGATCTGCCCGCCTTGGCCTCCCAAAGTGCTGGGATTACAGGTGTGAGCCACCGTGCCTGGCCACAATTTAATTATATTATAATAAAGCAATAAAGAATGTTTCAGAGCCTAGTGATGGATCATTTAGTCTAACATCTCATAACGACTTTGAAAAGCACAAGATATCAAATTTTTTTGTTTTGTTTTGTTTTGTTTTTGAGACAAAGTTTCACTCTTGTTGTCTAGGCTGGAGTGCAGTGGCACGATCTTGGCTCACTGCAACCTCCGCCTCCTCGGTTCAAGTGATTCTCCTGCCTCAGCCCCCCAAGTAGCTGGGATTACAGGCATGCGCCACCATGCCTGGCTAATTTTGTATTTTCTGTAGAGATGAGATTTCACCATGTTGGCCAGGCTGGTCTCGAACTCCTGACCTCAGGTAATCCACCTGCCTCAGCCTCCCAAAGTGCTAGGATTACAGGCGTGAGCCACCGCACCCGGCTGATATCAATGTTAAAATTGTGGCATATAGAAAGTTTAATAAAGAAGGAAATGTGGAGAGTAAAATGTAGTTGTAATCCTATTAAAGGCCTTGTCCATTTTCTTTTTTCGTTTGCCAAGAACAAGCAGAGAGTCTTGTCCGTGATGAAAGACTGACAGTGTATTAAAATGTTTAAAGTATTAGGAGGTGGAACACACTTTCAAAGGCAGTTAATAACATTCGCCATATGAACAGTCATTTGATTTAGCACAATAATCTCAGCGTGAAATGTGTAATTTTGCACATAACTGAGTGGCCCCTCCATCTCTGCTACACAGCTCACAGCTCCCTAACCTATCCCGCCCCAAGTCTGACCATCATAAATGCACATCCTCTTTACCTCACTCAGGAATCCAAGTCCCATAATGATTACAGAATGGCTGCTCAGATTATACTCAATAGCCCCGAAATGGGAGAGCCTGAAAGCTAGCCAGTTTCAACGACTTTCACCAGGAACAAAGAGCTTAATGATCATTCTCCAGCAAACTAACTTATTTTCCAATACCTCCTTAACCTGGGACCTAACTACATGTGGTCTCTTTGTTGCTATTCTTGTTTACTAATTATGACTGCAAGAGATATTTTAATCCAGATATGCTCAATGTATTTCTATTTCCTAATGACAAAGAAGGCTTGATGTACACAGTGCGATGGGTTATCTTTTGTTCCTTTTACTGTGCTCTGATTTGTTACCCATTAAGGCATATTTGGGCAGAAAAAAGAAAAACTGGGAAGTGGATTGCAACACACACATTTCTTTCTTTTTTTTTTTTTTTTGAGACGGAGTCTCGCTCTATCACACAGGCTGGAGTGCAGTGGCATGATCTCGGCTCACTGCAAGCTCCGCCTCACAGGTTGAAGTGATTGTCCTGCCTCAGCCTCCTGAATAGCTGGGATTACAGGTGCCCGCCACCTCGGCCGGCTAATTTTTGTATTTTTAGTAGAGACAGGGTTTTGCCATGTTGGCCAGGCTGGTCTTAAACCCCTGACCTCAGGTGATCCGCCCACCTCGGCCTCCCGAAGTGCTGGAGTGAGCGAGCCACTGCACCCTACCAACACACACATTTCTTTTTTCTTTTCTTTTCTTTTCTTTTTTTTTTTTTTTTTTTTTTTGAGATGGAGTCTCGCTCTGTCGCCCAGGCTGGAGTGCAGTAGTGGCACAATCTCAGCTCACCGCAACCTCTGCCTCCCAGTTCAAGCGATTCTCCTGCCTCAGCCTCCTGAAAGCTGGGATTACAGATGTGTGCCACCACACCCAGCTAATTTTTGTATTTTTAGTAGAGATAGTGTTTCATCATGCTGTCCAGGTTGGTCTCGAACTCCTGATCTCAGGTAATCCGCCTGCCTCTGCCTCCCAAAGCACTGGGATTACAGGTGTGAGCCACCGCGCCCGGCCAACACACAAATTCCTTAAACTGAGAAACCTCTGAAAACATGTGATCTAATTCAGCTTTTCCCTAGAAAAAAATTAAAGAGGCTGGGTGTGGTGGCTCATACCTGTAATCCTAGCACTTTGGGAGGCTGAGGCAGGCAGATCACTTGAGCCCAGGAGTTCAAGACCAGCCTGGGCAATGTGGCAAAACCCCATTTCTTAAAAAAATACAAACATTAGCCAGGCGTGGTGGCACACACCTGTAGTCCCAGCTACTCAGGAGGCTGAGGTGAGAAGATCACCTGAGCCCAGAAGGTCGTGGCTGCAGTAAGCTGAAATCGTGCCACTGTCTCCAGCCTGGGTGACAGTGAAATCTTTTCTTAAAAATAAAAAAGAAAAAAAAAATTTAGGGCCGGGCGCTGTGGCTCACGCCTGTAATCCCAGCACTTTAGGAGGCCGAGGCGGGTGGATCACAAGGTCAGGAGATCGAGACCATCTTGGCTAACACGGTGAAACCCGTCTCTACTAAAAATACAAAAAATTAGCCGGGTGCGGTAGCAGGCGCCTGTAATCCCAGCTACTCGGGAGGCTAAGGCAGGAGAATGGTGTGAACCCAGGAGGCGGAGCTTGCAGTGAGCCAAGATAGCGCCACTGCAGTCCCGCCTGGGCGAAAGAGCCAGGCTGTCTCAAAAAAAAAAAAAAAAAAAAAAGCAACTTTGGTGCTTGTTCAAGCACTCTTATCATGGTGTCAAATTCTACCATAAATTATAACACTCAAAACATACGTACTTTTAAAAGAAAAATAAAAGCAAGCCATTTAAAAATAATATTTTTGGTCAGGCATGGTGGCTTGTCCCTGTAATCCTGGCACTTTCAGAGGCCAAGGTGAACGGATTGCTTGAGTCAGGAGTTCGAGACCAACCTGGGCAACATAGGGAGATTCCATCTCTACAAAAAAATTTAAAAAATTAATCAGGCGTGATGGCACACACCTATAATTCCAGCTACTTGGGAGGCTGAGGTGAGAGGATCCCTTGAGCCCAAGAGTTAAGAGGCTGCAGTGAGCTATGATCGCACCACTGCACTTCAGCCTGGATGATAGCACAAGACCCTGTCTCAAAAAATGAAATAAAACATAAAAACCAAAAAAAAATTTTTTTTTCTAAATGTCACTTGATGGTTTTTTGTTTTTGTTTTTGTTTTTTGAGACAGAGTTTCGCTCTGTCACCCAGGCTAAAGTGCAGTGGTGCGATCTCGGCTCACTGCACCCTCCGCCTCCCGGTTCAAGTAATTCTCCTGCCTCAGCCTCCGGAGTAGCTGGGATTACAAGTGTGCACCACCACACCGGGCTAACTTTTTTCTTTTTTCTTTTTTTTTGTATTTTTAGTAGAGACAGGGTTTCACCATGTTGTCCCGGCTGGTCTCGAACTCCTGACCTCATGCTATCTGCCTGCCTTGGCCTCCCAAAGTGTTGGAATTACAGGCGTGAGCCACTGTGCCCAGCCTAAAAACTAAATCTTACTATTGGGCTATTTTGCACATCTTTTGGTATCCAGATCAAAATTAGTGGAAGTGAAATGGAAATATAATCTAAAAGAATTTCTGTCTGCTGGATTCTTAGGCCCAGAATCTTCTGAATGGCAGGGAAAGGAGGTTCTGCTCATCTTACTAATTATCCCTTTTTTATCTGGAAGTAACTGCTGCTTTCTGGCTGGTTTATTTGTGCCACTTTCTTTTTCTTTGTAGGAAATGGTATAAATGGGGGTAGATCTTCTTGGTTTATGTTCAGGAGAATGTTTCTGACCTTTTTTTTCCTATTAATGTTGCAAAACAGCGTTCCTCGGGGCTTCCCAAGCTTTGGTCTCTTGGCAACAGACTTCGGTCAGAGCACAGTTACCAATAGGCTGTGGAGGGTCGAATTCAGCACGACACACACAGCACTGGCTCCAGGGATCCAGAGAGTGGGAATGCTGTGCTTAGCAGTCTTCGAAGGCAGGCTGGGGTTGAATATTGTGCCTGTCAGATAAACCTCATCCATTAGCCACTCTAGGAGGTGCGGCTTTTCAGCTGCATCACATTGTGGAGCATCCCATGGACAACGGAAGGCTTTTTTTTTGTTTTTTTGTTTTTTTGTTTTGAGACAGGGTCTCTATTAACCAGGCTGGAGTGCAGTGGTGCAATCACAGCTCACTGCAGCCTTGACTTCCTGGGCTCAAGTCATCCTCTTGTTTCCTCCTGGGACTACAGGCACGCAACGCCATGCCTGGCTAATTTTAAATTTTTCGTAGAGATGGGGGTCTCGCTATATTGCCCAAGTTGGCCTCCAATTCCTGGGCTCAAGAGGTCCTCCCACCTCAGCCTCCCAAAGTTGCTGGGATTACAGGCATGAGCCACCATACCCACCCAACAATGAACATCTCCACTGAACACCGACATCTAGTTCCTTCAGCACGTGGTCTTGGAGCAGTTGCCTGCTGGAGACACATTTTAGCTGGAGTGCGATGATGCTGGACAACAGAGTGTACTTGCCAGAGCCTAGGGCCCCCAGGCTCACTGTGATCAGCAGCTGCTTAGAGACATCTGTGCTGGAGAGAAAATCAGGCTGCCTCCAGGCAGACCGGGAGGAGAGTTTTGGCTTGCCTGGCCTGCTCACCCAGCTCTTTCTCATCTTCACTTGCTAATTTGCATGCCTTTTTTGGAGGGGGGATGGGCAGAGTTGGTAAGTCTTTCAACTCACTTGCACACTTACCTGCCATCTATAATCATGCTCCTCCACTTTTTAACATCTTTTAACAGGGGTATAATTTTCTTAGAATGAAATCCTTAAATTTTAAGTGGAGTTGGTTGAGTCTTGACAGAAGCATACACTTCTGTAACCCACACCGTTCTCAAGATAAAAACACCTCCACTGCCCTGGGAAGGCACTCCCTGCCCTTCTCTGTTCATCTCCCACACCCCCATCCCAGTACAATAAGCCACAGGAAGAGTTTGGTGTCCTGAATTTTTTCTGGGTTTTTTTTGTTAGTTTATTTTTATTTTTATTTTTTTTGAGACGGAGTCTCACTCTGTCCAGCAGGCTGGAGTGCACTGGCATGATCTCAGTTCACTGGAACCTCCATCTCCCAGGTTCAAGCAATTAATTCTTGTGCCTCAGCCTCCCGAGTAGCTGGGAGTACAGGCATGCACCATCACGCCTGGCCAGTTTTTGTATTTTAGTAGAGACAAGCTTTCACCTTGTTGCCCAGGCTGGTCTCAAACTCCTGACCTCCAACGATCCAGCCACCTTAGCCTCCCAAAGTGCTGAGATTACAGGCATGAGCTATTGTACCTGGCCACATTATGATTTTTTTTTTTTTTTTTTTTTGAGACAGAGTTCTGCTCAGTTGCCCAGGCTGGAGTGCAGTGGCATGATCTCAGCTCACTGCAACCTCCGCCTCCCAGGTTCAAGCAATTCTCCTGTCTCAGCCTCCCCGAGTATCTGGGATTACAGGTGCCTGCCCCCATGCCTAGCTAATTTTTTTTTTTTTTTTTTTTTTTTGCATTTTTAGTAGTGACAGGGTTTCACCACCTTGGCCAGGCTAGTGTCAAACTCCTGACCTCAAGTGATCTGCCCGCCTCGGCCTCCCAAATTGCTGGGATTACAGGCATGAGCCACCGCGCCCAGCCCGCATTATGATTTTTAATCATTGTTTTATATTGTAAGCAATTGTTCATGGTAATATACAGAAGGAAGCCATATTGACTGACTGTCAAGTACTTTGTGAATATTATCTCATTTATTTCTCACAACAACTTTCTCAGGTATTATTATCCCAGTTTTACAGATGAGGCAGCTGAGACCCAGAAAGGTGGAGCTGCTTAGCTAGGCAGCATGGGCCTTATATGGTGGGGCTATTATTAGGAACCAAGCCTGTGCAATTCCCCAGTTCCTGTCCCCACCCTGTCTACACTGCCTCAATAAAAACCCTTATGAGTGGTAGTCTTTGAAATACCAGGGTCCTGTGCAGGTGGGACAGAGGCAAGACTTGATCTAGAAGGTGTCAGAACCCTGGGTCTGTAAGTCCTTGGGAAGGGCCTTGAGTTGACCGTAATGTGCTGGAGTCTGCACACCTCAGCTCCTGAGTGCTGACTGCTTAATTTTCAGGTTGATGTCAAGTTGGTAGCTTGAAATCGGCCACAGTGAAAGACTTCACACCAAGGAAATTGGCACATGCTACAAACCAGGGCTGCCTTTGTACCCCAGAGAGCTGGTTGTTAAACACGTACCAGCACGCCACTGGGGATACGCACCATGCTGACTATGGTTTTCTGAGCGGAATCATCCACAATCTAATAAGCCTTCCTACATGGTTGAGTGAAATGGCACAGGAGCCTAGGGTCTGATCTGAGTTTGGGGGCCCACCGGGCATGCAACTGTGAGCATGGTGCTCCTACTCTGGAGTTTCAGGTTGGTTTTCTGCAATGAAAAGAAGAACAGCCAAGGCACATGGAGTGAGGGTCCTAATAGCGTGTCTGGCCCCAACTTTCTGCTTCTCCCAGGCTATAGGGTGGAATTAGAGAAGGGCAGGACCAGGCAGGTTTTAATAGTCTCTTAGCCATTAATAATGTAGAAAGCTGCCTGGAGAGACAGATCTTAATTTTGGTTTGGCAAGAGAAGCTGCTATTTAAAAGTTACTGGTTGTTTTTCAGCCTGGAAGGACACGGAAAGTCACTTGGAGGCTGAGCTGTCCAGGGCTGCTTTGCTCCCAATCTCTCTCTCTCTCTCTCTCTCTCTCTCTGTGTGTGTGTGTGTGTGTGTGAAAGTATCCTTTGCACACTGACAGAAGCTGCCTCTCTAAACTGGTGTCTATGAAGACAGGAGCAAGGAAAAAAATTTGCCTTCTTTTTTTTTTTCAGACAGGATCTCACTCTGTTGCCCAGGCTGGAGTACAGTGGTGTGATCTCTGATCACTGCAAACTCCACTTCCGGGGCTCAAGTGATCCTCCCATGTCAGCCTCCCCAGTAGCTGAAACTACAGGCATGTGCCACCACACCCAGCTAATTTTTTTTTTTTTTTGAGACTGAGTCATGCTCTGTCACCCAAGCTAGAGTGCAGTGGCGTGATCTTGGCTCACTTCAACCTCCGCCTCCCAGGTTCAAGTAATTCTCCTGCCTCAGTCTCCCAAGTAGTTGAGACTATTTGCATGCACCACCACACCCAGCTAAATGTTTTTGTATTTTTAGTAGAGATGGGGTTTCACCATGTTGGCCAGGCTGGTCTCGAACTCTTGACTTCAGGTGATCTGCCCAACTCAGTCTCCCAAAATGCTGCAATTACAGGTGTGAGGCACTGCGCCTGGCCCTCTGGCTAATTTTTATATATTTTGTAGAGACAGGATCTCACCATGTTGGCTAAGCTGGTCTTTTTTTTTTTTTTTTTTTTTTTTGAGATGGAGTCTCGCTCTGTCTATCGCCCAGGCTGGAGTGTAGTGGTGCAATCTAGGCTCACTGCAACCTCCGCCTCCCGGGTTCAAGTGATTCTACTGCCTCAGCCTCCCGATTAGCTGGGATTACAGGTGCCCGCCACCATGCCCGGTTAATTTTTGTATTTTTAGTAGAGACAGGGGTTTCGCCGTGTTGGCCAGTCTGGTCTGGAACTCCTGAACTCAGGTGATCTGCCCGCCTTGGCCTCCCTAAGTGCTCTGATTACATGTGTGAGCCACCTTGCCCAGCCCAAGCTGGCCTTAAACTACTGGATTTAAGCAATCTGTCCACCTCAGTCTCCCAAAGTGCTGGGATTATAGGCATGAGCCACTGAACCCACCCAAAATTTGCATTCTAGGAATAATCAGCTGGAGATGCTAACCCCTTCCCTTTGAAGGTCTGTGTGGTTCGACTATCTGTGAAGCCCTACAATGCCTTTTCTCTTTCTATTCTCTCTGGTATTCCTAGTAGATCTTATCCCTCCTTCTGAATGTATTTATCCCTTATCTTTCCTTTCAGATTCGAAATTAATTTGAAAAAAAATAGAAAATATAGGTAAACAAAATTAAGGCAGGCAAAGCAGGCATCATGAGAGATGACCACTCCAAATTCACAAGCACATATACCACCATGAACTCCTTGCCCATATCCATTCAGGCTGCCTTTCAGTTATATACAAATATGGATGTAGAAGAGGACTTACTGAAGATGTGCTGTATGTAGCCTGTTATTTTCCCTTGACAATGTATATCTTAGACACATTCAGGTTATAAATATACATGGGGAGAGATCATCATGAATAAATAAATATAAAATATATCAAGGGATGATAACTGCCATAAAAAATAGTAAAGCAGGCTTAGGGGTAGGAAGTGATCAGAAAGACAATCTTAGATACATTCGCTCTGATCAGGTGACATTTGAGCAGTGATTTGAATCATGTGAATCACTGGAAGAATATTCTTGGCAGAAGTGAAGGGCTGGAGGTGAGTATGTGATGATGTGCTTTGTGGATTAGGGGTTAAGCACAGAAGGGACAGTTTTCGAAGGTCACTGTGGCTGCTGAGTGGGGAATAGACTATAGGTGGGCAATGGTGAAAATGGTTAAGAGCCAAATTAAATAATTGGGAGAGAGATGAGGGCGGCTTGCCCTAGGGTGTTGACTGTGGAAGTACCAGATATACATGTATGTGTGTGTGTGTGTGTGTGTGTATAGATAGATACATACATATTACACATATATATTATGTATTATACTTACATATTATGCACACATACATTTTTTATAACATACATATACATGCATACATATACATACATAAGCATACATATATTTTTATATACATATAAAAATATACATTATATATGTATATATATAATGTATGTTATACATGTTATATATAATATAAAATACATGTATATAATATATAAATACAATAGATGTATGTTTATGTATATATGTATAATATATGTATGCATCTATAATATGTCTTATACCTCCACAGTCACCACCCTAGTGCAAGCCACCTCATCTCTCTCCTGGATTATTTAATTTGGCTCTTAACTATTTTCACTTTTGCTCACCTACATACATACATACATACATATTTATATATATTATATATTATATATTATATAATATATATATATATATTTTTTGAGACAGAGTCTCACTCTGTCACCCAGGCTGGAGTGCAGTGGCACGATCTCGGCTCACTGCAACCTCTGCCTCCTGGGTTCAAGCGATTCTCCTGCCTCAGTCTCCCAGGTAGCTGGGATCCAGGCACCCGCCACCACGCCAAGCTAATTTTTGTATTTTTAGTAGAGATGGGGTTTCACCATGTTGGCCAGATTGGTCTCGAACTCCTGACCTCAGGTGATCTACCTGCCTTGGCCTCCCAAAGTGCTGGGATTACAGGCGTGCACCACAGTACCTGGCCTTATATTATATATATTTATACTTTATATATATTATATATTTTTTAATATATATAATATATATGTGTTTAATATATGTATATATATATATTTTTTGAGATGGAGTCTTGCTCTGTCTTGCCCCAGGCTGGAGTGCAGTGGCACCATCTCAGCACACTGCAGCCTGTGCCTCCTGGGTTCAAGCAATTCTCCTGTCTCAGCCTCCTGAGTAGCTGGGAATATAGGCGTGCCTAGGTAATTTTTGTATTTTTAGTAGAGACAGGGTTTCATCATGTTGGCTAGACTGGTTTCAAACTGCTGACCTCAGGTGATCTATCCACCTCAGCTTCCCAAAGTGCTGGGATTACAAGTGTGAGCCACCACGCCCAGCCTATATTTATATTATATATATTATATAATATATATTTATACAAATATATATAAATATATGTATATGTTATATGCATATATAATATATAATGTATTATATATCTATATTATCTATTTTGTATGCATATTATACATATTTTATATATGTATATAGGATATTCACTATGTTGCCCATGCTGATCTCAAACTCCTGGGTTCAAGCAATCCTCCTGCCTTAGCCTCCTGAGTAGCTGGGATTATAGGAATGTGCTTCTGCATCCTGCTAGGGATCTATTTTGAAGACAGCTGACAGCATTGTTGATGGATAGAGAAGGGAGATATGAGAGAAGAATCAAGAAGGACACAGTATTTTTGGCCTGAAAAATCAGATGAATAGAGCTGTCACTAATGAGATGGGAGAAGAGTGGGAGAAGAACAGGTTTTGTGGGGAAAATAAAGATTTAATTTTGGTTATATTCAGTTTGAACCACCATGACTTACTTTTTTTTTTCTTCCTTTTTTTAATTGACAGGGTTTTTGTATCACCAAGTGGAAAAGGTTACCAGGCAGTGAGATTCTTTGCCTGGGGGTCAGGGGAGAGGTGAGAGTTGGTGACACAAATCTGGGGTTGTTGGAATAACAATGGGATTGAAAGCCATGGAATTGGATGACAGTGCCTCCAAAGGGAATATAGGTAAGAAGAAGTCCAAGGGCTGTATCTTGGGGACTGTCACCATTTAGAGGTTGAAAAAGTGAGGAGGTGGTGGCTTACACCTGTAATCCTAGCATTTTGGGAGGCTGAGGTGGGAAGATCACTGGAGCCCAGTAGTTTGACACCAGGCTGGGCAACATAGTGAGACCCCATCTCTACAAAAAATAAACAAAATTAGTAGGGTGTAGTGGTAAGCGCCTGTAGTCCTAGCTACTTAGGAGACTGAGACAAGAGAATCGCTTGAGCTATGATCCACCACTGCACTCCATCCTTGGTGACAGAGCAAGAAGACACTGTGAAAGAAAGAGAGAGAGAGAGAGAAGGAAAGAAAGAAAGAGAGAGAGAGAGAAAGAAAGAAAGAAAAGAAAGAAGGAAGGAAGGAAGGAAAGAGGGAGGAAGGAAGGAAGAAAGAAAGAGAGAGAGTCCAGGCGCGGTGGCTCATGCCTGTAATCCCAGCACGTTGGGAGGCTGAGGTGGGCGGATCACGAGGTCAGGAGTTCAAGACCAGCCTGACCAACTTGGTGAAACGCCGTCTCTACTAAAAAGACAAAAATTAGCTGGGCATGGTGGTGGGCGCCTGTAATCCCAGCTACTCAGGAGGCTGAGGCAGGAGAATCGCTGAACCTGGGAGGCAGAGGTTGCAGTGAGCCAAGATCGTGCCATTACGCTCCAGCCTGGGTGACAGAGCGGCACTCCATCTCCAAAAAAAAAAAGGAGAAAGAAGAAAAGAAAAGAAATCATATTTAGCCAGGCATTGTGGCTCATATCTGTAGTCCAAGCACTTTGGAAGATCGACAGAGGAGGACAGCTTTAGCCCAGGAGTATGAGACCATCCTGTGCAACATGATGAAACCCCATCTCTACAAAAAAATTAAAAATTTAGCAGGATGTGGTAGCAGGTGCCTGTGGTCCCAGCGACATGGAAGGCTGAGACAGGATGATCGCTGATGCCCAGGATTTTGAGGCTGCAGTGAGCTATGATGGTGCCAGTGCACTCAGCCTGGGCAATAGAGAGACCCTGTCTTTCAAAACTACAATACCAAGGTTGGGCGCAATGGCTCACGCCTATAATCCCAGAACTTTGGGAGGCTGAGGCGGGTGGAACACTTGAGGTCAGGAGTTCGAGACCAGCCTGGCCAAAATGGCGAAACCCCGTCTCTACTAAAAATACAAAAATTAGCCAGGTGTCATGGCAGGCGCCTGTAGTCCCAACTACTTGAGAGGCTGAGGCAAGAGGATCGCTTGAACCTGGGCCACTTGAACCTGGGAGGCAGAGGTTGCAGTGAGCTGAGATTGCACCACTGCACGCAAGCCTGGGTTACAGAGAAAGACTTCGTCTCAAAAAAAAAGAAAATAATAGGCCGGGCGTGATGGCTCACGCCTGTAATCCCAGCACTTTGGGAGGCGGATGCAGGAGGATCACTTGAGGTCAGGAGGTTGAGACCAGCCTGGCCAACATGGTGAAACCCTATCTCTACTAAAAATACAAAATTAGCCAGGCGTGGTTACGCTCACCTGTAATCCCAGCTACTTGGGGAGCTGAGGCAGGAGAATTGCTTGAACCTGGGAGGTGGAGGTTTACAGTGAGCCAAGATCCCGCCATTGCACTCCAGCCTGGGCAAAAAGAGCAAAACTCTGTCTTAACAAAAAAAAAAAAGAAAGAAAGAAAAGAAAATAATAGCTATTTAGTCACTTTCCAATCTCTATTTCTTCCTCCTCCTCTTCCTCCTCCTCCTTCTTATGTTGTGACTTGGATAAATCTCTTCTTGATGGTTGGCCTTTTCAAGTTTTCTATTTATTTTGGGGTCAGTTCTCAAACTTCCTGCATTCTGGGAAATTTTATCACCTTTTATTTCAAATCCTTCAACTACAATTTTTTTTTTTAATTTTAGCAACCAGATTTTTAGTTCCAAGAGGACTTTCTTGTTCTCTATTCACTTTTCAGAGCACCCTGTTGTTGTTTAATGGATGCAATAGCCTCACATTTCCCTAAAAATACTAACTAGGATCTCTTAAATTATCTGTGCTACCTCTGAAATCCTTTTTTATACTTGTTTCTATTGGTCTTCTTTCACATAGCAAGCTTTCCTCAAATGCCTGGAAAGTCTTGTTTGGTGTTTGGGGTTTTGTTTTGAGACAGGGTCTCATTTTGTCACCCAGGCTGGAGTACAGTGGTATGAACAGCCCCCACCTCCTAGACTGAAGCAGTCCTCCCACCTCAGCTTCCTGAATAGCTGGGACTACAGGCGTGTGCCATCACACCTGGCTAATTTTTGTGTTTTTTTATAGAGACAGAGTCTCACTATGTTGCCCAGGCTGGTCTTTTATTATTATTATTATTATTATTATTATTATTATTATTAGAGATGGAGTCTCGCTCTGTCACCCAGGCTGGAGTGCAGTGGTGCGATCTTGGCTCACTACAACCTCCACCTCCCAGGTTCAAGCGATTCTTCTGCCTCAGCCTCTCAAGTAGCGGGGACTACAGGCATGTGCCACCACACCCAGCTAATTTGTGTATTTTTAATAGAGACGGGGTTTTGCCATGTTGGCCAGGCTAGTCTCGAACTCCTGAACTGAAGTGATCCACCTGCCTCGGCCTCCCAAAGTGCTGGGATTACAGGTGTGAGCCACTGTGTGTGGCCCCAGGCTGGTCTCGAGCTCCTGAGGTCAAGCATTCTGCCTGTCTCAGCCTGCCGAAGTGCTGGGATTATAGGCATGAGCCACAGCACCCGGCCTGATGTATTTTTATTATTATTATTATTTTTTGAGGTGGAGTCTCGCTCTGCCGCCCAGGCTGGAGTGCAGTGGCGCGATCTCGGCTCACTGCAAGCTCTGCCTCCCGGGTTCACGCCATTCTCCTGCCTCAGACTCCCGGGTAGCTGAGACTACAGGCACCCACCACCACACCCGGCTAATTTTTTGTATTTTTTAGTAGAGACGGGGTTTCACTGTGTTAGCCAGGATGGTCTCGATC
Organism: Pan paniscus; assembly: GCF_029289425.2. Classification (NCBI taxonomy): domain Eukaryota; kingdom Metazoa; phylum Chordata; class Mammalia; order Primates; family Hominidae; genus Pan; species Pan paniscus. The sequence goes on from NC_073249.2 coordinate 195,720,178, forward strand.
TCCTGACCTCGTGATCCGCCCGCCTCGGCCTCCCAAAGTGCTGGGATTACAGGCATGAGCGACCGTCTCCGGCCAACTTTTGTATTTTTAATAGAGACAGGGTTTCACTATGTTGGCCAGGCTAGTCTCGAACTCTCGACCTCAGATGATCCGCCTGCTTCGGCCTCTCAAAGTGCTAGGATTACAGGCATGAGCCACTGGGACTGGCTGCATTCACTCTTTCTTAAAAATGTACATCAGGCAGGCCGGGCGCAGTGGTTGACTCCTGTAATCCTGGGAGGCAGAGGTTGCAGTGAGCCGAGATGACGCTACTGCACTCCAGCCTGGGTGAAAGAGCGAGACTCCGTCTCAAAAAAAAAAAAAGAAAGAAAGAAAGAAAAAAAGAGTGAATGCAAAGGCTCTCCAGGATTTTGCGTGTACTTGCTAGATTTCTGACTGAAGGCTTCATTTCTGGAGGAATGGGAGGGGCCATGACGGTGAAAGGGTACCTCTAAAGGAGGAATTTATTTGGGACGGTAGCTCCCGCTTCAACTGTCTTCATTATCTTCAGAGTGTGTTTACTTTCTCTCCCCCACCCCACTGCCTGACAAGGTCAATTTCTTTAGAAAAGAACCCTCCCGTTTTAGTCTGCTGTGCTGTGTGGTGGAGGGATGGTTGAGTGGAGCATTCAATTAACACTTAGATTTACAGCCCATTTATTACTTCAACTCTTTATCTCAATTCTCATTTCCCAGTCAGAAACTTCTCTAGAATTTTACCACTAAAGGAGACTCTCTTTTCCAACGTCCTCCCCACCCCCCCATTTTCTAATTTGTTGCTTTCTCCAATATGGTTCATTATTAACTTTTACCCATTCAGTTTCCATCACCGGGACATTTGTTAAAACCTCTAGTTCAGCTGGGCGTGGTGGCTCATGCCTATTATCCCTGCACTTTGGGAGGCCAAGGAGGGGTGGATCACCTGACGTCAGGAGTTTGAGACCAGCCTGACCAGCATGGTGAAACCTCGTCTCTACTAAAAATACACACAAATTAGCCGGGCGTGGTGGTGCAGGCCCTGTAATCCCAGCAACTTGTGAGGCTGAGGCAGGAGAATCGCTTGAACCCGGGAGGGCGAGGTTGCAGTGAGCCAAGATTGTGCCATTACACTCCAGCCTGGGCGACGGGCGACGAGAGCCAAACTCCGTTTCAAAAAAAAAAAAAAAAAACACCTCTAGTTCACTGGTGAATGAATTGCCTCCTCTGCTTCTTTTAGGTGTAGGTATCTCATTTATTTATTTATTTATTTATTTATTTATTTATTTATTTGAGACAGGGTCCCAAACTGTCACCCAGCTGAAATGCAATGGCACAATCTTGGGTCACTGGAATCTCTGCCTCCCAGGTTCAAGCGTTCCTCCCACCTCAGCCTCCTGAGGAGCTGGGACCACAGGAGTAGACAACCACACTCGGCTCATTTTTGTAATTTTTTTTTTTTTTGTAAAGATGGGGTTTTGCCATGTTGCCCTGGCTGGTCTTAAACTCCTGGGCTCAAGTCTGGTCTCGAACTCCTGGCCTCAAGCGACCTGCCTGCCTTGACCTCCTAAGGTGCTGGGATTACAGGTGTGAGCCACCGTGCCCAGCCACAGTTGTTACTTCTGATTTACTCTCTTAGGTGTCTAATCAAAATCTGATTTATGGGTCACTTTTCCTACTACTGCTTCTGATGACAATTCTACTGTGTATTTACTATGAGGCATTGTGCTCATATTTATTTCATTGCCACAGCAACACTGGGAAGTAGGTATTATTTCCATTTTATAGGTGAGTGCGTCTGCCTAGCCAGAGTCATCCTTTTGAAACACAGCTCTTAAAACCCCAAGTCCTTTCACAGCTTTCTTTCTTTTCTCTTTTCTCTTTTTTTTGAGGCAGAGTCTTACTCTGCCGCCCAGGCTGGAGTGCAGTTGCGCAATCTTGGCTGGAGTGCAGTTGTGCAATCTTGGCTCATGGCAACCTCCGCCTCCTGGGTTCAAGTGATTCTCCTTGTCTCAGCCTCCTGAGTAACTGGGACTACAGGCACACACCACCATGCTCAGCTAATTTTTGTATTTTTAGTAAAGACGGGGTTTTGCCATGTGGCCAGGCTGGTCTCAAACTCCTGACCTCAAGTGATCCGCCCGCCTTGGTCTTGCAAAGTGCTGGGATTACAGGCGTGAGCCACTTGTGCCCGACCCTTTCATAGCTTTCTGTTGCCCTCAGAATAAAAATCAAAGTAAAAATTCCTTAACTTGGTTTACAAGAAACTCATCGCCTGGCCCCTACAGCTCTGAACTCACCTCACACACTGTGGGCTCCAGCAACACTGACGTTTTCTCAGTTCCTTTCAACACAGTAATCCTGATCTTGCCACCGGTTTTCTTCACCTGAACACTCTCCTGTTCCTACCACCAGCTCCCATTCACCCTTCAGACCTCAGCCTCCGCATCACTCTCCTCTCCCCTCATATTTCTGTCCCCACCCTGAACTAGGTTAAGGCACTCATAGAATGAGTTATCACAGCACTTATCCCATTTCACTGTTATTGCTGGTGAAACAAACACGGTAATTACATTCTTCCATCTTTTCCCTTTACCCCGGGTAGTAGAGTCTTCTGAGGTCAGACGAGATTGGGTGCGTTCTGGGTGGTATGGCCGCAGACGGTAATAGAGTCTTTAATGACATGTAGATCAGATTCCATAACTTCTCAGTCTCTTTCAGCTATTAAAGATGTGTCCAGTTTGACATATTACAACAGACTACTGGAAGGATCAGTAAACTATGGCCTATGGGCCAAATCTGCTCACTCTAATTTTATATATAAGGTTTTATTGAAACAGTCACACCTCACTCATTCTACATTGTCTATGGCTGCTTCTGCACTTCATCATTAGAATTGAGTAACTGCTGGCTGGGAGCAGGGGCTCATGCCTGTAAGCCCAGCACTTTGGGAGGCCGAGGCAGGCAGATCACCTGAGGTCAGGAGTTCAAGACCAGCCTGGCCAACATGGTGAAACCCCATATCTACTAAAAATACAAAAATTAGCTGGGTGTGGTGGTGGGCACCTGTAATCCCAGCTATTCGGGAGGCTGAGGCAGGAGAATCACTTGAACCTGGGAGGCAGAGGTTGCAGCAAGCCAAGAGGTTGCAGAGTGCCACTGTATTCCAGCCTGGGGGACAGAGTGAGACTCCATTTCAAAAATAAATAAAGAAACTTATGCAGCTAGCCTGGGTGCAGTGACTCATGCCTATAATTCCAGCATTTTGGGAGGCTGATGCAGGCAGATCGCTTTAGTCCAGGAGTTCAAGACCAACCTGGGTGACATGGCAAAACCCCATCTCTACACAAAACACAAAAATTAGCTGGGTGTGGTGGTGCATGCCTGTGGTCCCAGCTGCTCAGGAGGCTTAAGTGGGAGGATCCCTTGAGCCTGGGAAGTGGAGACTGCAGTGACCCATGATTGCACCACTGCACTCCAGCCTGGGTGACAGGGTGAGACCCAGTCCAAACAAACAAACAAACAAACAAACAAAACAAAAAAACAGATGCAGCAACTTTGGAAAACAGTTGAGCATTTCCTCAAAATGTTAAACATAGAGTTACCATGTGACCCAGTAGTTCCACTCCTAAGAATATGCTGAAGAGAATTGAAGACATACGTCCATACAAAAACTTGTGCACAAATGTTTTTAAATGTAGTGTTCATGATAATATCTAAAAGACTGGAAAAAAGGCCAGGCATGGTGGCTCACGCCTGTAATCCCAGCACTTTGGGAGGCCAAGGCGGGTGGATCACCTGAGGGTAGGAGTTTGAGACCAGCCTGGCCAACACAGAGAAACCCCATCTCTACTAAAAATACAAAATTAGCTGGGTGTGGTGGCACATGCCTGTAGTAATCCCAGCCACTCGGGAGGCTGAGGCAGGAGAATCACTTGAACCTGGGAGGCAGAGCTTGTGGTGAGCCGAGATTGAGCCATTGCTCTCCAGCCTGGGCAACAAGAGCGAAACTCCATCCCAAAAAAAAAAAAAATTATGCTGAACTTGATTGTGGTGATGGTTGCACAACTCCAAGTATACCAAAAAACAATGAACTGTACACTTCATATATGTGAATTATATGAATGTGAGTTATAGCTCAATAAATCTGTGAAAGAAAGAACAAATAGAAGGAAGAAATAGAAGGAAGGAGGGAAGAGAAGGAGGAAGGGAGGGAAAGGAAAGAAAGAAAGGAAAGCAAAGCAAAGCAAAGGAAAGGAAGAGTGTTCAGTTTAAAAGTCCAATTTCTTTTTCTTTTTTTTTCCCCAAGAAGGAGTCTTGCTCTGTCACCCAGGCTGGAGTTGAGTGGCGCGATCTCCGCTCACTGCAACTTCTGCCTCCTGGGTTCAAGCAATTCTCCTGCCTCAGCCTCCTGAGTAGCTGGGATTACAGGCACCCGCCACCAAGCATTTTTGTATTTTTAGTAGAGACGGGTTTCACCATAGTGGTCAGGCTGGTCTCGAACTCCTGACCTCAGGTGATCTGCCCGCCTCAGCTTCCCAAAATGCTGGGATTATGAATGTAAAGCGCTGTAGAATAATTTTGCTCATGGAAAATGCTCAAAGTTGAAACAGGCTTAGTAGAAATGAGAAGAAAAATATATACAGATGAAAAATATACAGATGAAAATAGAGGTTGGTGAGAAATGAAAATAGAGTCTTTTGGCCAGAACCGCCGTCTTCCAGTAATTTGCCAAAATGATGAACACAAAGGGAAAGAGGAGAGGCATCCGATATATGTTCTCTAGGCCTTTGAGAAAACATGGAGTTGTTCCTTTGGTCCCATATATGCAAACCTATAAGAAAGGTGATATTGTAGACATCAAGGGAATGGGCACTGTTCAAAAAGGAATGCCCCACAGTGTTACCATGTCTAAACTGGAAGAGTCTACAATGTTCCTCAGCGTGCTGTTGGCATTGTTGTAAACAAACAAGTTAAGGGCAAGATTCTTGCTGGAGAATTGATGTGCGTATTGAGCATATTAAGCATTCTAAGAGTCAGGATAGCTTCCTGAAGCGCATGAAGGAAAATGATCAGAAAAAGAAAGAAGCCAAAGAGAAAGGTACCTGGGTTCGACTGAAGCGCCAGCCTGTTCCACCCAGAGAAACGCACTTTGTGAGAACCAGTGGGAAGGAGCCTGAGCTGCTGGAACCTATTCCCCATGAATTCATGGCATAATAGGTGTTAAAAAGAAAAAGAAAAAAAAAAGACCTCTGGGCTGTTAAAAAGAAAAAAAAAAGGAAATGAAAATGGAGGTTGGTAAATAGTGAGAAATGCTATTATAATAAGCAAATACAATTCAGCCCAAATGTCTGATCCCAGGAGTTTAGAGTTTGCAAGCGTAACTACTTTGCTGTGAAACAAACCTCATGCAAACGCAGGACATGGCATTTGTATATATTTCTTTTGTTTGTTTTCCCCAGTCACCATTTTAAGTATATATTTATTTACATAGATTACTTCCCTTTCTTCTTTCAGAGGCACCACACTGGGCCGGGTGTGCTGGCTCACGCCTGTAATCCCAGCACTTTGGGAGGCCGAGGCGGGCAGATCATGAGGTCTGGAGATCAAGACCATGCTTGCTAACGCGGTGAAACCCCGTCTCTACTAAAAATACAAAAAAATTAGCCGGGCATGGTGGCGGGCGCCCGTAATCCCAGCTACTCAGGAGGCTGAGGCAGGAGAATGGTGTGAACCCAGGAGGTGGAGCTTGCAGTGAGCCAGCCTGGGCGACACTCCAACCTGGGCTACAGAGCAAGACTCCATCTCAAAAAAAAAAAAAAATTATCAAAGGCACCAAACTGGTAACAAGTTATTTCCAATACAACAGAATGATAAGTACAAACAGTATACAAAAATTATATCCATATACAAAAATTAGCCAGGTGTGGTGGTGCACACCTGTAGTCCCAGCTACTCCAGATATAGGAGAATTTCTTGACCTGGGAGGTGGAGTTTGCAGTGAGCCAAGATCGCACCACTGCACTCCAGCCTGGGTGACAGAATAAGGCTCTTTCTCAAAAAAAAAAAAAAAAAATTAGCTGGGGCAAGCTGTGGCAGGTGCTACAGGGAAGGCGGAGGCACAAGAATCGCTTGAACCCGGGAGGCAGAGGTTGCAGTGAGCAGAGATCATGCCACTGTACTCCAGTCTGGAAGAGTGAGACTCCATCTCAAAATAAATAAATAAATAAATAAATAAATAAATAAATAGAAATAAGAAAGAAAAAAATAAAACATAAGAACCAAGGAGAAAAACTCAGCAGATTGCCTAAATCACCAGAGTCTAGTTTTGTTTTCCTATTCTGTACTTCCCTCCTTTTCCCCCAGTGTTCTCCTCTTCTTCCTCTTCTCCTTCTTCTTCTTCTTCTTGCTCTTCCTCTTCTTCTTTTTTTTTTTTTCGTTTTTGAGATGGAGTCTTGCTCTTGTCGCCCAGGCTGGAGTGCAATGGCACGATGTAGGCTCACTGCCTCCGTCTCCCAGGTTCAAGCGATTCTCCTGCCTCAGCCTCTCAAGTAGTTGGGATTACGAGCGCCCGCCACCACACCTGGCTAATTTTTGTATTTTTAGTAGAGATGGGATTTCACCATGTTGGCCAGGCTGGTCTTGAATTCCTGACCTCATGATCTGCCTGCCTCGGCCTCCCAAAGTGCTGGGATTACAGGCGTAAGCCACTGCTCCTGGCCTTCTTTTTTTTTTTTTTTCTTTTTTTTTGAGACAAGGTGTTGCTCTGTTGCCCAGGCTGGAGTGCAATGGCATGATCTCAGCTCACTGCAACCTCCGCCTCCCAGGTTTAAGCAATTCTCCTGCCTCAGCCTCCCAAGTAGCTGGGATTACATGTGCCCCTCACCAAGCCTGGCTAATTTTTTGTATATTTAGTAGAGACGGGGTTTTGCCACTTTGGCCAGACTGGTCTTGAACTCCTGACCTCAGGTGATCAACTCCCCTCGACCTCCCAAAATGTTGGGATTACAGGTGTGAGCCACTGCGCCTGGCCTGGTACAATTTTTTTTAAGCATATAAGGTGCCACCATATTTGTGTAGCCAAGGCCAGGAGTGTGATTGCTTTGGAATTCTGACTGGGGCACGTGTGGTATAATCCCAGCACTTTGGGAGGCTGGGGTGGGAGAATCACTTGAGGCCAGGAGTTTGAGGATGCAGTGAGCTACGAACATGTCACTGCACTCCAGCCTCAGCAATAGAGTGAGATTCTGTCTCAAAAAGAAACATAAAACAAAAACCAAAAACCTAACCTTTGTTCTGAGAGCCTGCTTCTTTCAGTGTTTCTATCACACCTCTTTTTTTTTTTTTTTTTTTTTGAGACAGGGTCTCACTTTGTCGTCCAGACTGGAGTGCTGTGGTGCTTCCACAGTTCACCATAGCCTGGGCCTCCTGGGTTCAAGCGATCCTCCCATCTCAGCCCCACAAATAGCTGGGACCACGGGCACGAGTCACCATGCCTGAGTAATTTTTGTATTTTGTGTAGAGATGAGGTTTTGCCATGTTGCCCAGGCCAGTCTTCAACTCCTGAGCTCGAGCAATCCGCCCGCCTTGGTTTCCTAAAGTGCTGGGATTACAGGCGTGAGCCACCGCACTCAGCATCTTCTATCACACTTGATGGGGAATTAGAGGTTCACATTCCAGGCCTGGCCTGTCACCTGCACACAGCCCTCTGTTCCTACCATAGCAGATAGAAGATGCTTCCCACCCCATCCAGTGAATCACACTGGGAACTTCTTCAGGGTTCTGACGCCACATAGCAGTTCCTGTAGCCAAGGCCTGGTAGCCAATAGATGCTCCATAAATGGTGAATAGAAACATACATGGGCTGGCCGCGGTGGCTTACGCCTGTAATCACAGCACTTTGGGAGGTTGAGGCGGGTGGATCACCTGAGGTCAGGAGTTTGAGACCAGCCTGGCCAACATGGCAAAACCCCGTCTCTTCTAAAAATACAAAAAAATTATCCGGGCATGGTGGTGGGCACCCATAATCCCAGCTACTCAGGACGCTGAGGCAAGAGAATCACTTGAACCCGGGAAGCGGAGGTTGCAGTGAGCCGAGATCCCGCCACTGCACTCTAGCCTGGGCAACAAGAACAAAACTCTGTCTCAAAAAGAAAAAAAAAAGAAAGAGAGAGAGAGAGAGAAACACATGAACAAGCCAGGCATGGTGGCTCACACCTATAATCCCAGAACTTTGGGAGGCCGAGGCCGGTGAACCACTTGAGGCCAGGAGTTTGAGACCAGCCTGGCCAACATGGCAAAGTCCTGTCTCTACTAAAAATACAAAAAAGAAAAAAAAGTAAACAGAGGGGCTGGGTGCGGTGGCTCACGCCTGTAACCCCAGCAGTTTGGGAGGCCAAGCTGGGCAGATAACCTGAGGTCAGGAGTTCGAGACCAGCCTGGCCAACATGGTAAAACCTCATCTCTATTAAAAATACAAAAAAAACTGAGCAAGGTGGCGGGCACCTGTGATCCCAGCTATGAGGGAGGCTGAGGCAGAAGAATTGTTTGAACCTGGGAGGCGGAGGTTGCAGTAAGCTGAGATCTTGCCACTGCACTCCAGCCTGGGTGACAGAGCGAGACTGTCTCAAAAAAAAAAAAAGAAAAAAAAAAGAAAAGAAAGAAACATACACAAACAAGTGAACTGAGTGTTCAGTACATGCACTTGGCATTTATATATTATGTCTTCATCTATGCATATTATTATTTTTTCTTTTTCTTTCTTTCTTTTTTTTTAGATGGAGTCTCGCTCTGTCTCCTAGGCTGGAGTGCAATGGCGCGATCTCGCTGCAACGTCCGCCTCCTGGGTTCAAGTGATTCTCCTGCCTCAGCCTCCTGTGTAGCTGGGATTACAGGCGCATGCCACCACACCCTGCTAATTTTTGTATTTTTAGTAAAGAAGGGGTTTCACCATGTTGGCCAGGCTGATCTCGAACTCCTGACCTGAAGTGATCTGCCTGCCTCGGCCTAAGTGCTAGGATTTTAGGCATGAGCCACTGCACCTGGCCTATCTATGCATATTTTTCTAATTACAAAATAATACATGATTACTATATAAAATAGTTATGATTATAGAGGTCTATGAAACATGAGTTTCCCCCACAACCCTGCTTGGCAATAACCACTAAAAGCAATTTGGTTTTTTTGTTTTGTTTTGTTTTGTTTGAGACGGAGTCTCACTCTGTCGCCCAGGCTAGAGTGCAGTGGTGTGATCTTGGCTCACTGCAACTTCTGTCTCCCGGGTTCAAGCGATTCTCCTGCCTCAGCCTCCTGAGTAGCTGGGATTACAGGTGCCCACCACCATGCCAGGCTAAATTTTGTATTTTTAGTAGAGACAGGGTTTCGCCATGTTGGCCAAGCTGGTCTCGAACTCTTGACCTCGTGATCTGCCTGCCTCGGCCTCCCAAAGTGCTAGGATTATAGGCATGAGCCACCGTGCCCGGCCCCAGTACAATTTTTTTTTAAGCATATAAGTTTCCACCATGTTTGTGCAGCCAGGACCAGGAGTGCGACTGCTTCAGAATTCTGACTGGGCCAGGTTTGGTGTAATCCTAGCATTTTGGGAGGGTGGGGTGGGAGGATAGCTTGAGCCCAGGAGTTTGAGGCTGCAGTGAGCTATGAACATGCCACTGCACTCCAGCCTGGATGACACAGTGAGACCCTTTCTATAACAATAATAATAATAAAGAATTCTGAATAGGTAAGACTATTGATGATGATGATGATGATGTTGGACTTGTGTTTACTGAGAGTACTAAGTCCCAGGCTCTGTTCAGAGCACCTTACGTGCATTATCTCCTTTAATTCGAAGAGATTCTCTGAGACAGGTACAGGTAAGTGTGTGCTCCTCATAGGAGCAGTAGAGCCTAGTGGTACCCGGTTGCCTGGTCTCAAATTTCAGGTATACATGCACAAGATATATGGCCTTAGTAACTTTTTTTTTTTTTTGAGACATGGTCTCACTCTCACTGGGGCTGGAGTGCAGTGGCCCCATCATGGCTCACTGCAGCCTCTACCTCCTGGGCTTAAGTGATCCTCATCCTCCTGTTCAGCCTCCCAAGTGGCTGGGACCACAGGCTCATGCAACAGCCCAGCTAATTTTTCTACTTTTTGTAGAAATGGGGGTCTCACTATGTTGCCCAAGCTGGTCTTGAACTCCTGGGCTCAAGCGATACTCCAGGCTCAGCCTCAGCCTCCCAAAGTGCTGGGATTACAGGCATGAACCACTGCACCTGGCCCAGTAACATTCTTACCCTCTCTGTGCCTTAGGTTTCTCGGTAAAACAAAGATGATAATAACACCTCCCTCATAGGGTTGTGGCCCAAATGCAATGAATGAATGTGTATCAAGCATGTGACGTGCCTGGCATGATTTTACAGATGAAGACATGGAGGTGATCCAGTGTAGATTCAAAGCTGCATTCACTGGCCTGGTTCCCTAGCATGAGCGGTCAGTGCCTGCTCAGTCCTCCCAGGCATCCCTTTCTGGGGGACAGCCTGTTCCTGGGTCTCTGAGGCAGTATGGGGAGGTGGAGTCAGGGAAATTTCACTTCTTGATCCTTCCTGTGTTTCCTCAGCTGTTGAGCACAACAGTGGCTTTCGTAATTAAACAGTAGACAGTCTTAGGAGAACTAGGAGCAAGCCCTTCCCACTCTAAAACCCTCAGAATTGTTTTGCTGGTTATAAAACGAATTTGTGCAACTCCCTGGGAAGGTCTCAGGGTCACGTGTTTTGTGGGAGAATCATTTCCTGCTTGGCCTGAGGGAAGAGCTGCTTCTTCCTGCTGAGATTCAGGCCAGTGGAGGCAAGCCTGCATGCAGATGCCACAGCCCATCCCTGACCCTCCCACCCCCACCCCGGGACTCTGTTGTGGATAGTCAGGCAGAAAATGAAAGGGAAGGGGGCTCTGTTCACAAAGTTGCTGTGCAAATCATTTATTTATTTATTTATTTTAAAGTTCTTTTTTTTTTTTTTTTTTTTTTTTTGATACAGGGTCTTGCTCTGGCGCCAGGCTGGAGTGCAGTGGCGTGATCTCAGCTCACTGCAACCTCCGCCTCCCAGGTTCAAGCAATTCTCCTGCCTCAGCCTCCCTAGTAGCTGGGATTACAGGTGTGCACCACCACACCCGGCTAATTTTTGTGTTTTTAATAGAGATGGGGTTTCATCACATTGGCCAGGCTGGTCTCAAACTCCTGTCCTCTCACCTCCACCTCCCAAAATGCTGCCTTTTTTTCTTTTTTAGACAGTTTCGCTCTTGTTGCCCAGGCTGGAGTGCAATAGCGCGATCTCGGCTCACCTCCCGGGTTCAAGAGATTCTCCTGCCTCAGCCTCCCAAGTAGCTGGGATTACAGGCACCCGCCACCACGCCCAGCTAATTTTGTATTTTTAGTAGAGATGGGGTTTCTCCATGTTGGTCAGGCTGGTCTCGAACTCCTAACCTCGGGTTATCCGCCCACCTCGGCCTCCCAAAGTGCTGAGATTATAGGCGTGAGACACTGCTCCCTGCCTGGAAAAAAGTTTTAAAAGATGCTTATAGAAAAAGGACAAAAATTATTTCTTTTTTTTTTTTTGAGACAGGGTCTCCCTCTGTCTTCCCAGCTGGAGTGCAGTAGCCTGATCTCAGCTCACTGCAGCCTGAACCTCCCAGGCTCAAGCAATTCTCCCACCTAAGCCTCCCAAGTAGAAACACATTTGGGATTACAGGCGCATGCCACCACACCTGGCTAATTTTAGAATCATTTCTTTAAAAAAAAAAAACAAAAAAAAAAACTGAGGTTTAAGAGGGAATGTGAGAAAAAGAGAGCTACTCCTCATCTGCACTTCCCCAACTCCTGAAGCCCCTTACTAGCAGACGGCGGGCTCCCAGGCCTGAGGGTAGGAGCCGGCTCTGGGAGTAACAGAGCAGAGGGCACTTGGCCAATGGCCCTGTTCCTATTCCTACCCAGAGGCCTTTGCACACCCTGACCTCTCCTGGACTAGGGCTCCTCCCCAGGTCAGGGGAAAAGGCCTCCTCCCTCCCCCTTCCTCCACTCTCTACCCCACCCCCTTCTTCCTACTTATCATTTTGGAGAGTCATTTAATTCCTGGGGTTTCTGTGTGTGCTGAGTCTGTGCGTGTGCTGGGAGAAAGGAGCCTGGCTTCTATCCAACTGAAAAGAAAGAGGAATAAACCACAAAACCAAAACACACACACAAAGACAACTTGGAAGACAATATTCTGATTTTGCTTTTGCTTTAATACGTAATATGTATACATGTTCCAGACAACACATTTGGGAACACAAAATAAAAATAAGGTTGCTTATGACCCCAGGAGCTAGCTAACCTTTGCTGACAATTTCTGTCTTCTCTTTGGGTTTCAGGACATGTGTTATGTTGGGGCTTTCTGCACCCTCTGGCTGGGGAAGAGACCTCATCTGTCACCTCACATCTTCATTCTCTCCCCACTCTAGGATTTAGAGGGTGTAGTCAAGGGGGAAGACCTGGGACAGGTTAAACCAGAGGGGTGGCTGGTGCAGAGGACTGGGCAGGGACTGTGACTTTGTCCCTCAGCTGCTGTGGGAAAGGACTTCGTGAACAATGAGTTGACCAGAGAGTCGGGCTTCATCCTACTGCCCAGAGAGGCCACCTTGACTCAGCAGAAAGGTCCCCGGGGAGACAGCATAGTTCCCCAATTTCCTTCATACTTTTTATCTTTTTCCTTTTTTTTCTGAGACACGGTCTTGCTCTGTCACCCAGACTGGAGTATAGTGGCACAATCATGGCTCACTGCAGCCTCAACTTCCGAGGCTCAAGCAATCCTCCTGCCTCAGCCTCCCAAGTAGCTAGGACTAGAGGTATGTGCCACTATATCCGGCTAATTTTTATTATCTGGGCCAGGTGCGGTGGCTCACGCCTGTAATCCCAGCACTTTGGGAGGCCGAGGCAGGTGGATCATGAGGTCAGGAGTTCGAGACCAGTCTGGCCAACATAGTAAATCCCTGTGTCTACTAAAAATGCAAAAAAAATTAGCCGGATGTCGGGAGGCAACGCTTGCAGTGAGCTGAGATCGTGCCACTGCACTCCAGCCTGGGCGACAGAGTGAGACTCTGTCTCAAAAAAAAAAAAAAAAAAAATTAGCCAGGTGTGGTAGTGTGCACCTGTAATCCCAGCTACTCAGGAGGCTGAGGCAGGAGAACCACTTGAACCCGGGAGGCAGAGTTTGCAGTGAGCTGAGATCACGCCATTGCACTCCAGCCCAGGCAACAGTGCAAGAATCCGTCTCAAAAAAAAAAAAATTATCTGTAGAGTCAGGGGACTCCCTATGCTGCCCAGGCTGGTCTCGAACTCCTAGGCTCAAGTGATCTGCCCACCTGGGCCTCCTGAAGTGCTGGGATTACAGGCGTGAGGCACCAGGCCTGGCCTTCATACCTTTTAAAATGTATTCATTCACTCACTCATTAAACATTAACTGCTCCCCACCCTGGGCAGGCTCTGGGGCCTCTCAGGTGGAGAAGTTGCCAACTGGGCCCTCCAACAGCCTGCTTCTGACCTGGGGAAAGTAAGATACAAGAAATGTGCCCAAGGAATGCAGGGGAAGGGAGGAGGGAAAGGGGAGAGAAGGAAGGGCGTGTAGCAGTATTCCCTGCATGAGTGAATCATTTGTAAAAGAATATTACATATTACAACAGCATTTTTCTTTGGAAAATGCAAAACAAAACTCTAACTTTGTTCTTAATGCAGACTATGGAAAGTAAATTGTGAGGAAATCTTGGCCCTTGGGGGTTTATCATGGGTCCCTTCAGTTAAGCCTGTGGGGAGGGCAGGGAGTAGGGCAGGCCTTGCCACTCCAGAGGCCTCTCAGTAGAACGTGACTTATTTCTATTTAACAGAATGGCAAGGGCAGGGGTGCAGGAATGGGAAGAGGACATACCTGATTGGAGAGCCAAGAATTTGGGTCCTGAGAGTCAAAGGGAGAGGTTGGCAAATTCAGGAACACATAGCTGCGTGTAGTGGCTCTCTCCTATAATCCCAGCATTTTGTGAGGCCAAGGCAGGAGGATCACTTAAGCCTTGGAGTTCAAGACCAGCCTGGGGAACAAAGTGAGATCCAGTCTCTACAAAAAATAAAAATATTGGCTGGCACAGTGGCTCACACCTGTAATCCCAGTACTTTGGGAAGCTGAGGAGGGTGGATCACCTGAGGTCAGGAGTTCGAGACCAGCCTGACCAACATGGAGAAACTTCATCTCTACTAAAAATACAAAATTAGCTGGGCGTGGTGGCGCGTGCCTGTAATCCTAGCTACTCGGGAGGCTGAGGCAGAAGAATCGCTTGAACCCGGGAGGCGGAGGTTGCAGTGAGCCGAGATCGCACCATTGCACTCCAGCCTGGGCAACAAGAACGAAACTCCATCTCAAAAAATAAAAAAAAAAAATTGTCTGGGCACTGTGGCGTGTGCCTGGTCCCAGCTACGTGGGAGACTGAGGTGGGAGGATCAAGGTGGGAGTTCAAGGTTGCAGTGAACTATGATCCAGCCTCTGTCACACAGGCTGGAGAGCATGGCCACCATGTTGGCCAGGCTGGTCTCGAACTCCTGGCCTCAATTGGTCTGCCTACCTCGGCCTCCCAAAGGCTTTGTAGGCCATATGGTCATGGTGGTACCTACTCAACTCAGCTGTGGGGCACAAAAGGAGCCACAGGCACTACTTAATCAACTGGGTCTAACTGTGTTCCAACAAAACTTTATTTATGGACACTGAAATTTGAATTTCATATCATTTGCAGAAAAATGTCAAGAAATAGTACTCTTAAAGTTTTTCCCCCACCTTTAAAAATGTTACAATCATTCTTGGCTTGCAGGGGTCCTACAAAAACAGGGAGTCAGGTGGTAATGACGTGTCAATGTAGATTCATCAGTTGTCACAAATGTACCACTCTGATGGGGGATATATTGAAAATGGAGGAGGCTATTCATGCATAGGGGTAGGAAGTATACAGGAAATATGGTATCTTCTGCTCAATTTTGCCACAAACCTAAAACTGATCTTAAAAAATAAAGCCTGTCTGCCAGGTGCGGTAGTTCACGCCTATAATCCCAGCACTTGGGAGGCCAAGGTTGGGGGGGATCACCTGAGGTCAGGAGTTTGAGACCAGCCTGGCCAACATGGTGAAACTCCATCTCTATTAAAAAAAAATACAAAATTAGTCAGGCACGGTGGCATACGCCTGTAATCCCAGCTACTCAGGAGGCTGAGGCAAGAGAATTGCTTGAACCCAGGAGGCAGAGGTTGCAGTGAGCCGAGATTGCACCATTGCACTCCAGCCTGGGCAACGAGAGCAATACTCCATCTCAAAAAATAAATAGGCTGGGCATGGTGTCTCATGCCTGTAATCCTGGCACTTTGAGAGGCCGAGGCGGGCAGACCACTTGAGGTCAGGAGTTCAGGACCAGCCTGGCCAACATGGTGAAAACCAGTCTCTACTAAAAATACAAAAATTAGCCGGGCGCTTGAACCCAGGAGGCGGAGACTGCAGTGAGCCGAGATCATGCCACTGCACCCCAGCCTGGGTGACAGAGTGAGACTCCATCTCAATAAATAAATAAATAAATAAATAAAGCCTATTAAAAAAAGAAGAAAGAAAGAAAAGAAAACAAGAAGCAAGCTGAGAATTTAGCTTGTGGCCTGTGCTTACTGATCCCTGTTTTAGAGAATTACAAAAAGTTGCTCCATCCTCCAGTAAGACATTATATAAGTTAGTTTATTATTTCTGGGGAATAACAATTATAAGACTGCGCATACCTGGGCATAGAACTGGCTCACATCTATAATCCCAACACTTTGGAAGGGTGAGGCAGGAGGATCACTTGAGGCCAGGAGTTCCAGACCAGCCTCAGCAACATAGTAAGATCTCTACAAAAAAAAATTTTTTTAAAGAATAACAGTTATGACAAGCATTAAATCATTCTGTAAAAATTATACAAATCAAATATTGAATATAAGGTAATAGAAAATTATCATTGTTGCAAATATGTTGTAATTATTCAATGGTTCTCATATTAGATTCTAGAAAATAACAAGATTTTTGGCATCCTGGGCAATCAAGATTTTGAGACCAGCCTGGCCAATATGGCAAGACCACATATCTACAGTTTTTTTTGTTTTTTTTTTAAGATGGAGTCTCACTCTGTTGCCCAGGCTGGAGTGCAATGGCGCCATGTTGGCTCGCTGCAACCTCCGACTCCTGGGTTCAAACAATTCTCCTGCCTCAGCCTCCTGAGCAGCTGAGACTACATGCGTGTGCCACCATGCCCAGCTAAGTTTTTGTATTTTTAGTAGAGATGGGGTTTCACCGTGTTAGCCAGGATGGTCTCCATCTCCTGACCTCGTGATCTGCCCATCTCGGCCTCCCAAAGTGCTGTGATTACAGGCATGAGCCACCGCGCCCGGCCCAAAAAGATTTTTAAAAATCACCCTGCGTGGTGGCACATGCTTGTAGTCCTAGGTACTGGGGAGGCTGGAACAGGCAGATTGTTTTAGTCCAGGAGTTCAAGGCTGCAGTGAGCCATGATCAGACCACTGCACACCAGCTTGGGCAATTAAGCAAAACTCCATCTCTTATTAATAAAAAAAAAAAAGGCAGCCAGGCACAGTGGCTCATGCCTGTAATCCCAGCACTTTGGGAGGCCAAGGCAGGAGGATCACAAGGTCAGGAGATTGAGACCTTCCTGGCTAACACGGTGAAACCCTGTGTCAACTAAAAATACAAAAAAATGAGCTGGGTGTGGTGGCGGACACCTGTAGTCCCAAGCTACTCAGAAGGCTGAGGCAGGAGAATGGCGTGAACCCGGGAGAAAGAGCTTGCAGTGAGCTGAGATTGTGCCACTGCACTCCAGCCTGGGCGACAGAGCAAGACTCCGTCTCAAAAATAAATAAATACAAAAATACATAAAATAAAAAAAGACCGGGCACAGAGGCTTATGCCTGTAATCCAGCACTTTGAGAGACTAGGGCAGGAGGATTGCTTGAGCCCAAGAGTTCGAGACCAGCCTGGGCAACACAGGGAGAACCTGTCACTACACAAAGTAACACGATTAGCTAGATGTGGTGATCCTTGCCTGTGTACCCAGCTGCTGGGGAGGCTGAGGTGGGAGGATCACTTGAGCCTGGGAGGGAAAGCCTCGGTGCGCTGTGATTGCACCACAGCACTCCAGCCTAGGTAAGAGAGTGAGACCCTGCCTCAAAATAAATAAATACATACATACATACAAACTAAAAAGAAAAAGATTCTTATCTGAGATAGATAATTTTAACTACAGTTGCTGTTTAATATGCAAAATTATGTGGCCAAGTAGATATATAGTCAAAAAGTAATTTGGTTTAATGGATTCTTTGTCACTGTTTTTTCCTAGTTTTTCTCAAAATCCATCAGTTACAGAGTGTGGAAGTTGTAGGTAAATTCACATCCTGCTCCATCTGCAATGTATTAATGCCATGTTTTGCTAAAACTAGTATCTAAAGTATTTCCTTTTCTTCTGGCAGTGTGTCTAATTTCTCCTGAAATTTGGTGATGTAGATGAGTCATTTAGTGTGGCTGGTGGAAACAAATGCTTAAGACAGTGCCTAGATTATAGTAAGCAACTGTATGCATATATTTTAAATGAATAAAATTCCTTTTTAAATAAATTTGTGGTGCAGACCTCATGCGTCCAGGCAGGAGGTCTCTGTGACCCAGGTCTCTGCTCCCCAGCGAGGGTGGCAGCCCAGAGCCATGGCTCTCGCGAGCGGTTTATGTGGCACTTGAGGCTACAAGTCCAAGTATCTTCAGCTCAAGAAGAAGTTAGAAGATGAGTTCCCCCGGCCGGCCGGCACAGTGGCTCACGCATGTAATCCCAGCACTTTGGAAGGCCAAGGTGGGCAGACCATGAGGTCAGGAGTTCGAGACCATGTTGGCCAACATAATGAAACACCGTTTGTATTAAAAATACAAAAAAAATTAGCCTGGCACGGTGGCGGGCGCCTGTAGTCCCAGCTACTTGGGAGGCTGAGGCAGGAGAATCGCTCGAACCCAGGAGGTCGAGGTTGCAGTGAGCCGAGATCACACCACTGCACTCCAGCCTGGGCAGCAGAGTGAGACTCCGTCTCAAAGAAAAAAAAAAGAAAAAGAAGATGAGTTCCTCTGGACTTTGGACATCTGCAGCGAGGGAACTCCCCAGGCCACCGGGTTCTTTGATGTAATGGTAGCTGGGAAGTTGATTCACTCTAAGAAGAAAGGTGATGGCTATGTGGACACAGAAAACAAGTTTCTGAAGCTGGTGGCTGCCATCAAAGCTGCCTTGGCTCAGGGCTAATGTGCCCTGAAGGCAGAGTCCAGGGACCTTGACCCAGCTCCTATCAGCAGATGCTTCATGACAGGAAGAACTGAAATGTCTCATGGACACCTGGTCTTCTCCTGTTCTCGCAGCTGCTGTTGGGGGCAGAGGTTGACACCCCTGGTCTTTACCTCTGTGTGGTAGAGTCTGTTTGTATGTGTCTTCCCCGGAATCCACACCGCCCTACCTGTTCCCCGATTTCATCATATCTCTATGCATACCCCGTGTCTCCCCAGTTGTCTCCCAGAGTTTGGGGGATGTCCCGCCTCAGGCTTCCTTCTCAAAGGGAAGCCAAGAGAGGCAACAGGATGGGTGAGTCTCTGATTGCAGCAACGTTTGCAGCCATTCACAATTCAACAAATATTGGACGAATTTAACCGAAAAAAAAAAAAAAAGAAATTTGCCCTGCTGTCTAGAGAAAAATAAGTTTCTTGTATTTATGTATGTATTTATGTATGTATGCATTTATTTATTTTTGAGACAGGGTTTACTCTGTCACCCAGGCAGGAGTGTAGTGGCACCATCTGGGCTCACTGCAACCTCTGCCTCGCTGGCTCAAGTGATCCATTCCTACCTCAGCCTCTTGAGTACCTGGGACCACAGAGGAATGCCCCCACACCCTGCTAATTTTCTTCTCCTTCTTTTTTCTTTTCTTTTTTCTTTTTTTTTTTTTTTTTTTGGTAGAGATGGGTTTTTGCCATGTTGCCCAGGCTGGTCTCAAACCCTTGAACTCAAGCAATCCATCCACCTCAGCCTCCCAAGGTGCTGGGATTACAGGTGTGAGCCACCGTTCCTGGCCCACGTTTTTACACAGTAGAGATGGAGTCTTGCTATGTTGCTCAAGCTGGTCTCAAACACCTGGCCTCCGGCAATCCTCCTGCCTCAGCCTCTCAAAGTGCTAGGATTACAGGTGTGAGCCACTATGTCCGGCCAATAAAATTTTTTCAACAGGCTTTTTTTTTTTCCTGGATCTCATGATTTAAAATTTTTTTGTTGTTGTTGGGCACTGTAGCTCATACCTGTAATCCCAGCACTTTGGAATGCCAGAGGAGGGAGGATCGCTTGAAGCCAGGACCTTAAGATCAGCCAGGGTAACACGGCAAGACCTCATCTCTACGCAAGAAAAAAATTTTAAATTAGCCAAGTGTGGTGGTGTGTGCTTGTAGTCCTTGCTACTCAGGGTGCTGAGGCTAGAGGATTGCCTGAGCCCAGGAGTTTGAGGCTGTGATAAGCGATGACTGCACCACTCTACTCCAGCATGGGAGACACGGCAAGACTGCCTCCGAAGAAAAAAAAAAGTTTTAAATGGAAAACAAATTAAGTAAACATTTTTTTCTGATGTCTCGGGAGAAATTATTTCATGATTTAGGATTTTATTATTTACAACAGTCTAAAATAATATCAGTGTCCTCACACCCATTAGGACGGCTACTTTCAAAAAACAGAAAATAAGTGTTGGTGAGGATGTGGTGAAAGTGGAACCCTGGTGCACTTTTGATGAAGATGTAAAATGGTGCAGCTGCTGTGGAAAACAGTATGATGGTTCCTCAAAAAACTTAAAAATAGACGTTTAGGCCGGGCGCGGTGGCTCACGCCTGTAATCCCAGCACTTTGAGAGGCCGATGCAGGCGAATTTACGAGGTCAGGAGACCGAGACCATCCTGGCTAACACGGTGAAACCCCGTCTCTACTAAAAATACAAAAAATTAGCCGGGCATGGTGGCAGGCGCCTGTAGTCCCAGCCACTCGGGAGGCTGAGGCAGGAGAATGGCGTGAACCCAGGAGGCAGAGCTTGCAGTGAGCCAAGATCAAGCCACTGCACTCCAGCCTGGGCGACAGAGCAAGACTCTGTCTAAACAACAACAACAAAAAAATAGAAGTTTAACTCTATAATTCAGCAATTCCACTTCTAGGTATATACCCAGAAGAATTGAAAGCAGAGTCTCCAATATATATTTGTATTCCCATGTTCATAGTAGCATTATTCGAAATAGCTAACATGTGGAAACAATCCAAGTGTCCATCTAGAGATGAATGAACAAGCAAAATGTGATAGATACACACAATGAACTATTATGATTCAGGCTTAAAAAGGAAGGAGATTTTGTAGTATGCTACAACACGTATGAAACTTTAGGACATTATGCTAAATGAAATAAGCTAATCACAAAACAACAAATACTATATGACTCTACTTATATAAGATAATTATAATAGTCAAAATTATAGAGACAGAAAGTAGAATGGTGGTTGCCAGGGACTGGAGGGAGGGATAAATGAGGAATAATTGTTTAACTGGTAGAGAGTTTCAGTTCTACAAGAGAAAATAAGATGTATGGTGGTGATGGTTGAACACTATAAATGTATTCAGTGCAATTCAACTGTACACTTAGCAATAGTTCACTTCATCAATTTTATTTTATGTTCTGTTTTTTGTTTTTTAGAGACAGTGTCTCATTCTGTCACCCACACTGGAGTGTAGTGATGTGACTGTAGCTCACTGGAGCCTTGACCTCCTGGGCTCAAATGATCCTCCCATCTCAGCCTCCCAAGCAGCACCAAGGGCTAGGTGTGGTGGCTCACCCCTGTAATCCCAGCACTTTGGAAGGCCAAGGCTGGCAGATCACTTGAGGTCAGGAGTTCAAGACCAGCCTGGCCAATATGGCCAAACCCTGTCTCTACTAGAAATACAAAAAAATTAGCTGGGCATAGTAGCGCGCACGCCTGTAGTCCCAGCTACTCGGGAGGCTGAAGCAGGAGAATCGCTTGAATCCAGGAGGCAGAGATTGCAGTGAGCCAGGATTGGGCCACTGCACTCCGGCCTGGGTGACAGAGCGAGACTCCATCTCAAAGCAAACAAACAAACAAGCAGAAAAACCAAGTAGCACCAAGCAGGTGTGAGCCACCATGCCTGGCTAATTTTTTATTTATTTATTTATTTTTAAGAGATGGGGTCTTGCTATGTTATCCAGGCTGGTTTCAAACTCCTGGGCTCAAGCAGTCTTCCCACCTCAGCCTCCCAAAGTGCTGGGATTACAGGGATTAGCCAACATGCCCAGCTCATGTATTTTATTTTATTTTATTTATTTATTTATTTTTTGAGACAGAATCTTGCTCTGTTGCCCAGCCTGGAGTGCAATGGCGCAATCTCAGCTCACCACACCCTCTGACTTCCAGGTTCAAGTGATTCTCGTGCCTCAGCCTCCCAAGTAGCTGGGATTACAGGCATGCACCACCACACTCAGCTAATTTTTGTATTTTTAGTAGAGACAGCGTTTCACCATGTTGGCCAGGCTAGTCTCTAATTCCTGGCCTCATGTGATTCGCCTGACTTGGCCTCCCAAAGTGCTTGGCTTACAGGTGTGAGCCACCATGCCCAGCCCACGTATTTTAACATAATAAAAAAATAGGAAGAAATCATGTCAATGTTATATGCTAATAAACTTTAGCAGTACTTAATATTTGTAGTAATAAAGTTTCCTTCTTTTTTTTTTTTAGACCGAGTCTGTTTGTCACCCAGGCTGAAATACAGTGGCACAATGTTGGCTGACTATAACCTCCACCTCCTGGGTTCAAGCGATTCTCCTGTCTCAGCTTCCCGAGTAGCTGGGATTACAGGTGTGTGCCACTACACCCGACTGATTTTTGTATTTTTAGTAGAGACAGGGTTTTGCCATGTTGGCCAGGCTGATCTTGAACTTCTGGCCTCGGCCTCCCAAAGTGCTGGGATTACAGGCGTGAGCCACCTCGCTGGTCATAGAGTTTCTATAATAATAAACAGTTGACATGATACAATTAGCAGATCCTTACATAGTAATTGTGAAGTTATGTCTGTGTAATTCTCATTTTGTAGATTCTTTTAAATTACATATTTATTTATTTATATTTTGAGACAGAGTCTCACTCTGTCACCCAGGCTGGAGTGCAATGGTACGATCTCGGCTCACTTCAACTTCTGCCTCCCAGATTGAAGCAATTCTCCTGCCTCAGCATCCTGAGTAGCTGGGATTACAGGTGCCTCCTAGCATGCCCAGCTTATTTTTGTATTTTTACTAGAGATGAGATTTCACCATGTTGGCCAAGCTGGTCTCAAACTTCTGACTTGAAGTGATCCATTTGCCTTGGCCTCCCAAAGTGCTGGGATTACTGGTGTGAGCCACCATGCCTGACCTTTTAAAAATGTTATTTTATTCATTTTATTTTATTATTCTATCCTTATCCCATGACCATTGCTTCCAGGAGGGGATGGAAAGAGAGGTGTGGGCTACAGGGAGAGCCTGAAATGACTCCCTGCAAGGAGTACCCCCAATCATTCTACAGAGTGGCTTCTTTCTACTCTCGTTTTCTCTGTCTCCTGAAGTATGGGACCCTATTGGCAGTCTTGTTTTTTCCCAAGTTCACACTGTCTGGGCTTCCTGAAATGCAGTACTATCTTGTTTCATCTATTCCCTTCCTCAAAGCTTTTTTTTATTGGTTCTTTTTCCTATCTTCCTCAACACTACTACAATGTATCTTTGAATAGCTTCTCTAGTCTGTCTTCTTCCACGATGTCATTATTCATTCATTCAATAAGGATACCAGAGGGGTTTTTTTTTTTTTTTTTGAGACAAAGTCTCGCTCTGTAGCCCAGGCTGGAGTGCGGTGGTGCGATCTCGGCTCACTGCAACCTCTGCCTCCCAGGTCCCAGTTCAAGCAATTCTCCTGCCTCAGCCTCCCGAGTCGCTGGGATTACAGGCACGCGCCACCATGCCCAGCTAATTTTTGTATTTTTAGTAGAGACAGGGTTTCACCATGTTGGCCAGGCTGGTCTTGAACTCCTGACCTCGTGATCTGCCCGCCTTGACCTCCCAAAGTGCTGGGATTACAGGCGTGAGCCACCGCACCCAGCATAGATACCAGAGATTTAAAGATGGACTACTCACAGCCCCTGGCCCCTGGCCTAATGGAAGACATAGAAAGGTAAACTTACTATGTTTCAGACCCTATTCTAAATGCTTTGTATGGATTAGCTTATTTAATCCTTACCACACTCAGTGGTGACTTGGAGGAAGGAATGTAGGTAAAGGAAATACAATACCTGAGATTTCTGGGATCACTGGGTGAGAGAGAGAAGTCAAATATAATTTTCTTGGCAACTGGGTGAATGCTGGTGTCACTCACAGACATGGGGATTAATAGTAGGTTTGGGGGCCAGGTGCGGTGGCTCACGTCTGTAATCCCAGAACTTTGGGAGGCCGAGGCAGTTGGATCACCTGAGGTCAGGAGTTCAAGACCAGCCTGGCCAACATGGCGAAACCCAATCTCTACTAAAAATGCAAAAATTAGCTGGGCATGGTGGCGCCTGCCTGTTGTCCTGGCTACTTGGGCGGCTGAAGCAGAAGAATCACTTGAATCCGGGAGGCAGAGGTTGCAGTGAGCCGAGATCATGCCATTGCACTCCAGCTGGGGCAACAGAGCGAGACTCTGTCTCAAAACAAACAAACAAACAAAAACAACAGTACACTTGGAGAGGAGGCAAAGATATGTGAATGTTTAGATATGTTGGATTTTTGCTATCTGTTGGATATTCATGTGTGGAAAAGTCTAATAAGCAGTTGGTGGCTGTGGGAGCCGGGATCTGGGCAGAGAAGTCTGTACTAGAGATTTAAATTTGAGCACAATTAGTATATAAATTATAGCTGCGTGGATGGAATCTTTTTCATGGATGAAAAAGAAAAGAATCCAGGATAAAAACACAAATAACGGCAACATATAAGATGCAGACTAAGGGCCTGGTACCGTGGCTCACGCCTGTAATCCCAGAACTTTGGGAGGCCGAGGCAGGCAGATCACGAAGTCAGGAGTTCAAGACCAACCTGACCAACATGGTGAAACCCTGTCTCTACTAAAAATACAAAAATTAGCCGGACATGGTGGCAAGCGCCTGTAATCCCAGCTACTCAGGAAACTGAGACAGGAGAATCGCCTCAACCCGGGAGGCAGAGATTGCAGTAAGCTGAGATCGTACCACTGCATTCCAGCCTGGGTGACAGAGCGAGACACCACCTCAAAAAAAACAAAAAAACAAAAACAAAAACAAATGCAGACTAAGGCTGGGCACCGTGGCTCACGTCTGTAATCCCAGCACTTTGGGAGGCCGAGGCGGGTGGATCACTTCAGGCCAGGAGTTCAAGACCAGCCTGGCCAACATGGCCAAACCCCATCTCTACTAAAAATACAAAAATCAGGTAGGCGTGGTGGCACATGCCTGTAATCCCAGCTACTCAGGAGGCTGAGATAGGAGAATCATTTGAACCTGGGAGGTGAAGGCTCCAGTGAGCCAAGATTGTGCCATTGCACTCCAGCCTGGGCAACAGAACAAGACCCCATCTGAATACAAAAAAAAAAAAAGGTGCAGACTAGCCAGGTTTGATGATACATGCCTGTAATCCCAGCTACTAGGGATGCTGAGGCAGGAGGATGCCCTGAGCCCAGGAGTATGAGGCTGCAGTGAGCCATGATCGCTACCTGTGATCAGCTATAAATGACAGAAACCTAACTGAAACTGACGTAAGCAAAAGCAAAACAAAACAAAAGAATCCATTGACTCAGGTGATAGAACTAGCTTTTGGGCATGGCTAGATCCCTACCTCAGTGTCATTAGGTCGCCACCTGTCACCATGTCTCAGCTTTGTTTCCCTCTGGGTTAGCTTTGCTCTCAGGCAGAATCTTCCTATGAGGTGGCAAAAATGGGAACCAGCAGATCTAGGCTTCTCTTTCTTTCTCTTCTTTTTTTTTTTTTTTTTTCTTTTTTTGAGACAATGTCTCACTCTGTCACCCAGGCTGGAGTGCAGTGATGCAATTTCAGCTCACTGTAGCCTCTACCTCCTGGACTCAAGTGACCTTCCCACCTCAGCCTCCTGAGTAGCTGGGACTACAGGCGTGCACCATCACACTTGGCTAATTTTTTTATTTTTTTATTTTTATTTTTGTAAAGGCGAGGTTTTGCCATGTTGCCCAGGCTGGTTTCAAACTCCTGGGCTTAAGTGATCCTCCTGCATTGGTTCCCCCAAAGTCCTGGGAGTACAGCCATGAGCCACCATGCCAGACCAATTTTTAAACTTTTTTCTGTAGAGAGGAGATCTCACTATATTGCCCAGGTTGGTCTCAAACACCTAGGCTCAAATGATCCTCCCACCTCAGCCTCCCAAAGTGCTAGGATCACAGGTATCAGCCATTGCACCAGACCAGTTTCTTTTCTTTTCTTTCTTTCTTTCCTTCTTTTCTTTTCTTTCTTTCTTTCCTTCTTTTCTTTTCTTTCTTTCTTTTCTTTTTTTCTGAGATGGAGTTGTGCTCTTGTTGCCCAAGCTGGAGTGCAATGGCGAAATCTTGGCTCACTGCAACTTCCGCCGTCCCTGGCCCCAGTTCTTTCTTAATAGTTCCAGCAAAAATCATGGAGATGATCCTTAATGATCCCTATTGAGTCATCAGACATTTCCTGAACAGTGACTAATTGGCCGGGCCTGGACCATATATTTATTCCTGTGTGTGGTGGATTTGGGGTTCCCCAAACCAAGAGGATTGAGAGTTGTGGAAGAATTATTCCCCACAGGAAAAAAAGAACATGCTTAGGAGTTGGAGGGGTTATGGAGCCTGGGTATACAAAAGCCACCAATGCCCATTACACAGACAATGGAGATAACTCAAGTAAAGAGATGAAAAAGGAGGAAGTCGAGGTATAGAAGGTGGTCCCCACAAGGGAGTGGTATTATTGGAGGCAAAGAAACAGAAACTGGCGCGGTGGCTCATACCTGTAATCCCAGCACTTTGGGAGTCTGAGGCAGGCAGATTGCCTAAGGTCAGGAATTCAAGACCATCCTGGCCAATGTGGTGAAACTCCATCTCTACTAAAAATACAAAAATCAGTCCAGGCACGGTGGCTCACACCTGTAATCCCAGCACTTTTCAAGGCCCAGGTGGGTGGATCACTTGAGGTCAGGAGTTCAAGACCAGCCTGGCCAACATGGTGAAACTCCATCTCTACTAAAAATACAAAAGTTATCTGGGGGTGGTGGCACATGCCTGTAGTCCCGGCTACTCAGGAAGCTGAGGCAGGAGAATCGCTTGAACCTGGCAGGCAGAGGTTGCAGTGAGCTGAGGTCATGCCATTGTACTCCAGCCTGGGCAACAAGAGTGAAACTCCATCTCAAAAAAAAAAAAAAAAAAAAAAAAAAAGGGCCAGGAGTGTTGGCTCATGCCTGTAATCCCAGCACTTTGGGAGGCTGAGGCCAGAGGATCACCTGAGGTCGGGAGTTCAAGACCAGCCTGGCCAACATGGAGAAACCCCGTCTCCAGTAAAAATACAAAATTAGCAGGGTGTGGTGGCGCATGTCTGTAATCCCAGCTACTTGGGAGGCTGAGGCAGGAGAATCCCTTGAACTTGGGGGACAGAGGTTGCGGTGAGCCGAGATCATGCCACTGCACTCCAGCCTGGGCAACAATAGCGAAATTCCGTCTCGAAAAAAAAAGTATATATATATATATATATATAAATTAGCCTGGTGTAGTGTTGCTCACCCGTAGTCCCAGCTAATTGGGAGGCTGAGGCAGGAGAATCACTTGAACCTGGGAGGCAGAGGTTGCAGTGAGCTGAGATCACACCACTGCACTCCAGCCTGGGCAACAGAGCAAGACTTCATCTCAGGGAAAAAAAAAAAGGAAACTTAGCTGGGTG
The DNA here is from genome assembly GCF_029289425.2 of Pan paniscus. Classification (NCBI taxonomy): domain Eukaryota; kingdom Metazoa; phylum Chordata; class Mammalia; order Primates; family Hominidae; genus Pan; species Pan paniscus. The sequence continues at coordinate 195,747,293 of NC_073249.2, forward strand.
TTGTGGGATGCCTGTGGTTCCAGCTACTCAGGAGGCTGAGGTAGCAGGATCACTTGGGCCCAGGAGACAGACTGCAGTGAGCAGTGATTGTACCATTGCACTCCAGCCTTGGTGACAGAGTGAAAACTTGCCTCAAAAAAAAAAAAAAGTTTGAAATAGGACATAGTCATCAGTATCAGATGAGAGATCAGAGAGGATGAACACAAAGCCGTGTTCACTGGATCTAGCATTGAGAGGTTTTATTTGGAGTAGTGAGAGTGAAGCAAGATTTCAATAGTTGAAGAGTGAGTAATAAGCAAAGAAGTAGAAACAGTGTGTGTAGACAGCTGTTTAAAGCATATCGGCCTGTGAAGGGAAAGAGAGAGATTGGCTGGTTGCTAATGGGCAGAGACTTGAGCCTAATGAAACCAAAGAACTAGGGAGGATAATATTATCCTATCTATCATTTATTGAGCATTTACTATATGCCCAACATTTTGCTGTGTTCTGTCATCACAAAACTTTGGCCCATGTGTTTTGACTTTGGAGTGGAGATTTGGTTAATGAAATGGTCTAGCAAACAATGGAAATTTCAAAATCTGTACCCACATACAGGAGCCTTCCTACTAGCTATCAGAGATGTGCTTTCTTTGTTCCTTTCTAAAGCTGTTATCTCCTCGGAGCCATCAGACTCAAGGACAGAGCTCTAGCAACTCTTCTTCTCTCTGCAATATCATCAACTTTTGCTCTCTTACTGGATCATTCCCATCAGTTTACAAACATTCTAATTCTCCCATCTTAAAAAAAAAACACAGCCAGGTGCAGTGGCTCACATCTGTAATCCCAGCACTTTGGGAGGCCAAGGCGGGCGCATCACGAGGTCAGGAGATCGAGACCATCCTGGCCAAAATGGTGAAACCCTGTCTCTACTAAAATACAAAAAAAATTAGCCGGGCATGGTGGTGCACGCCAGTAATCCCAGCTACTTGGGAGGCTGAGTCAGGAGAATTGCCTGAACCTGGGAGGCAGAGGTTGCAGTGAGCCAAGATTGCGCCACTGCACTCCAGCCTGGTGATAGAGTGAGAGTCCGTCTCAAAACAAAACAAAACAAAAACACTTCTCATCTTCCTACCAGTTACAGCTTCTTTGAAACCCATGTCGTCCAACGTGCTGTGTCCATCCGCTATCTCTAATTCCTGTCCTCTCATTCTCTTTCAGTCCTGCTCCAATCTGATTTTTGCCCCAGACTGTTCTGGCCAAGGTCACCAACGGCCTCTGCTTTGTTGAATTCAGTGGTTAATTTTCGATCTTTCCCTTGTTTGACACACTTACTCACTTCTCTGTGAATGCACTTCTTTGGTTTCCAGCACACCACATCATCTGCTTCCTTCTCTGTCTCTTTGTGGGTCCCTTCCCTTCTCCCAGAACTCTCAGTGAAGGAGTGCTCCAGGGCTCCACGTTCTGTCCCATTCCCTTCTCTAGCTTTACACTCTTGCTAATCTCATCCAATTTCATGGTTTAAATACTATTTGTTGCTGGGTGCGGTGGCTCACGCCTGTAATCCCAGCACTTTGGGAGGCCGGGGTGGGCGGATCACCTGAGGTGGGGAGTTCAAGACCAGCCTGACCAACATGGAGAAACCCTGTCTCTACTAAAAATACAAAAAATTCCCTGGGCATGGTGGTGCATGCCTGTAATCCCAGCTACTTGGGAGGCTGAGGCAGGAGAATCCCTTGAACCTGAGAGGTGGAGGTTGCAGTGAGCCGAGATTGTGCCATTGCACTCCACCCTGGGCAACAAGAGCGAAACTCTGTCTCAAAAAATAATGATAATAATAAATAAAAATAAATAAATAAATACTATTTGTGGCTGGGTGCCCTGGCACATGCCTGTAATCCTGGCTCTTTAGGAGGCCAAGGCAGGCAGATGACTTGAGTCCAGGGGGTTGAGACCAGCCTGGGAAATATGGCAAAACCCCAACTCTACAAAAAATACAAGAATTGCATCATCTCTGCCTCACATAGGAATGATGAAAAAAATAAATAAATAAAAATTTAAAAGTACAAAAATCAGGTGGGCATGGGGGCACAGGCCTGTAATCCCAGCCCTTTGGGAGGCCAAGGCAGGCAGATTGCTTGAGCTCAGACATTCAAGACCAGACCAAGCAACATAGCAAGATCCTGTCTATACAAAAAATACAAAAATTAACTGAGTGTGGTGGCGCGTGCCTGTGGTCCCAGCTACTTAGAAGGCTGAGGTGGAAGGATTGTTTGAATCCGGGAGGCAGAGATTGCACTGAGCCGAGATTACACCACTGCTCTCCAGCCTGGGCCACAGTGTTAAGACCCTGTCTCAAAAACAAACAAACAAACAAACAAACAAAAAAGCAAAAAACCAAACCATTTGTATGCCAGCAACTTCCAAAGGTACATTTCTAGCCCAGATCTTTTCCCTAAACTCCAGACTTACTTATTCTACCCAACAACACTGCTTGAACTGCTTGAATGTTGAATAAATATCTCAAATTTAAAATGTTCAGAACTGAACTCCCAATCTCACCTGCACCCCTCCCCTCCCCTCCCCTAAAACCTGCTCTGATCATAGCCTTTCCCAACAAAATTCAGAACAACTTTCTTTTTTTTTTTTTTGAGATAGAGTCTCACTTTGTCACCCAGGCTGGAGTGTAGTGATGCAATCTTGGCTCACTGCAACCTCTCCCGGGTTTAAGTGATTCTCCTGCCTCAGTCTCCCAAGTAGCTGAGACTACAGGCACCCGTCACCATGCCCAGCTAACTTTTGTATTTGTAGTAGAGATGGGGTTTCATCATATTGGCCAGGGTGGTCTCAAACTCCTGACCTTGTGATCTGCCTGCCTCAGCCTCCCATAGTGCTGGGATTACAGGTGTGAGCCACCTTGCCCAGCCCTCAGTAAAACTTTCTAGTACTCTAGTCCTCAAGTCCTTAAGTCATCTTAGGGCACACCAAGGTTGATGGAAATGAGCAGTAGGAGTGGTCTGCTAAGGTGGGGAGAAATTTTTTTTTTTTTTTTTTTTTTAGATGGCATTGCGCTCAGTTGCCTGGGCTAGAGTACAATGGTGTGATCTCAGCTCACCGCAACCTCTGCCTCCTGGGTTCAAGTGATTCTCCTGCCTCAGCCTCTTGAGTAGCTGGGATTACAGGCATACACCACCATGCCCGGATAATTTTGTATTTTTAGTAGAGATGGAGTTTCTCCATGTTAGTCAGGCTGGTCTCGAACTCCCAACCTCAGGCGATCCACCTGCCTCGGCCTCCCAAAGTGCTGGGATTACAGGCGTGAGCCACCGCGCCTGGCCGAGAAATATTTTATAACTTTTAGACATTGTTTAAAATTGCTAGTACATGATGATATTGAATAGCAGAGTAACATTTAGTCTATTTTAGAATTATTTACTGACAATGCACATCTTTATTTCTTGTTGCCTAAACCCAGTGAAGACCACCTTATCACCACAACTAACTCCCTTGGTATATTATTGTCTTTGATTCCTTTATTTGCTTTTTTTATTTTTCTTTTTATTTTTTGAGACCAAGTCTCACTCTGTCGCCCAGGTTGGAATGCAGTGGCATGATCTTGGCTCACTGCAACCTCCACCTCCCGGGTTCAAGCGATTCTCCTGCCTCAGCCTCCCAAGTAGCCAGGATTACAGGCACCTGCCACCACGCCTGGCTAATTTTTGTATTTCTAGTAGAGATGGGGTTTCAGAATGTTGGCCAGGCTGGTCTCGAACTCCTGACCTCAGGTGGTCCACCCAGCTCGGCATCTTCTGGGATTACAGGCGTGAGCCACCGCACCTGGTCTGATTCCTTTATTTTCTTTTACCTTCTCCATGACTCTTTCATTTAGGAAATCTTATTTACTCTACCTTCAAAAATATCCAGAATCCAGACTCTTCTTACCAGTCCCACTCATACCACTTTTGTCTGAGCTGTCATTATCTTTTTTCCAGGTTTACTGTAAATAGCCTCTAAACAGGTCTCTGTGCTTCTACCTCGGCCTGCCACAGTCTATTCCTGATGCAACATACAGAGTGATTTTTGAGAAACCTAAGTCAGACTGCATCATGCAGCCCTGATCAATATCTTGGCTAGCTAGCCTTGCAGTGGCCCCAGAAGCCTGACCTCCTATCCTACTCTTCCTTCTCACTCCCTAGTTCTTTCTGCTCCCACCATTTCCATCGCCTTCCCCCGCCACCACTGCCCTCAAAGACAATCATTTAACATATGTATACTCTTGGAATTGTAATTAAGTATATTGCAAATTAAAATAATACATATATTTTTTGAAACAGAGTATCACTCTGCTGCCCAGGCTGGAGTGCAGTGGCACAATCATAGCTCACTGCAGCATTAAATTGCTAGGCTCAAGTGACCTTCCTGTCTCAGCCTCCCGAGCAGCTAGGACTATAGGAGTATACCACCACACTGGCTAATTTTTGTGTGTGTGTGTGTGTATATATATATATACATATATATATATATACATATATATATACATATATATACATATATATATACATATATATACATATATATATACATATATATATACATATATATATATATTTTTTTTTTTTTTGAGACGAAGTTTTGCTCTTGTTACTCAGGCTGGAGTACAAATGCATGATCTGATCTCGGCTCACTGCAACCTCTGTCTCTTGGGTTCAAGTGATTCTCCTGCCTCAGCCTCCCAAGTACCTGGGTTTACAGGCATGTGCCACCATGCCTGGCTAATTTTGTAGTTTTAGTAGAGACGGGATTTCACCATGTTGGTCAGGCTGTTCTTGAATTCTTGACCCCAAGTGATCCGCCTGCCTTGGCCTCCCAAAGTGCTGCAATCACAGGCATGAACCACCACACCCAGCCCCTAATTTTTGTATTTTTTGTGGAGATGAGGTCTCACTGTGTTGCCCAAGCTGGTCTTGAACTCCTGGACTCAAGCGATCCTCCCACCTTGGCCTCCCAAAGTGTTGGGATTACAGGTGTGAGCCATTGTGCCTGGCCAACAAATTATAAATTTAGAAAGCAGAGCTTTACTTTTTACATGGGTTACAGCCCGTAAGGGGGCCTTTCTGGCTTCACTGGGAAGTGTGGCCTCCAGTACAGACTGAAAGGCAGACACTTTGAGCAAGTGGAGAGTGGAACAGGGATTTATGTTGAACAAGTTGGTCACGTATGCATATTCAACAGGTTATAGGAGGAGCTATGAATTTTTTTTTTTTTTGAGACAGAGTCTTGCTCTGTTGCCCAGGCTGGAGTCCAGTGGCGTGATCTCAGCTCACTGCAAGCTCTGCCTCCCGGGTTCACGCCATTCTCCTGCCTCAGCCTCCCGAGTAGCTGGGACTACAGGTGCCTGCCACGGCGCCCAGCCAATTTTTTGTATTTTTAGTAGAGACGGGGTTTCACCATGTTAGCCAAGATGGTCTCAATCTCCTGACCTCGTGATCTGCCCGCCTCAGCCTCCCAAAGTTCTGGGATTACAGGTGTGAGTCACCGCGCCCGGCCTAGGAGGAGCTATGAATATTTATGAAGGGAGTCCTGATACATGTATATTAAATAAACATGTATGTTACATACATCTCATGTTTACTTTAGAGTGAAGACTTAACATTTAAATGCAATGCATTACAATCTGGCCCTATATGACATAGGGTAAAACAGGGACACGAAGGCACTCAAAGTGCACAGCCTCTGTAAACCACCAGAGCCACTCCATGGTTGGTGGTCTCTTATCAGGAGAAAGTCACTGAACTAGCCCAGTTAAAGCTGTAGTTACGGTTTGTGGTACGGGGGGCGGGGAGGGGAGGTCAGTTTGTCAGCGTCTGGTGTTGGATGCGTTGTAATTGTTTTAAGATTGTTTATCTACAGGCCAGTGCTTGTTTGGCTGTCAGAGAAAAAGAAAAACCTTGTGGCTGGGCGCAGTGGCTCAAACCCATAATCCCAGCACTTTGGGAGAGGCCAAGGCGGGCAGATCACCTGAGGTCAGGAGTTCAAGGCCAACCTGGCCAACATGGTGAAATCCGTCTCTACTAAAAATACAAAAATTAGCTTAGCGTGGTGGTGCATGCCTGTAATCCCAGCTACTCAGGAGACTGAGGCAGGAGAATCGCTTGAACCTAGGAATCGGAGGTTGCAGTGAACCGAGGTCACACCACTGCACTCCAGCCTGGGCAGTAGAGTGAGAGTCTGTCTCAAAAAAAGAAAAGAAAAGAAAAGAAAGAAAGAAAAACCTGTGGCAGTTAGAACATAGTTTGTTCTTTAAGTGTAGGGGTGGATGGCTTAACCCTTGCCTAGCATGGCCTTGAGTATTGTTTTTTTGTTTTTTTTGTTTTTAGTAGAGATGGGGTTTTGCCATGTTGGCCAGGCTGGTTTCGAACTCCTGACCTCAGGTGATTCGCCTGCCTCGCCTCCAAAAATGCTGGGATTACAGGCGTGAGCCATCATGCCCGGTGGAGTATAGTTTATAATTTGGTATCTTACTGTCACAAAGAGTCTGTTTCATCAGTCTTATGATTTCTATTTTAGCATTAATGCTAGCCACTTGTGTCTAAACCACAAAAAGGAGGGGTATAATGAGGTGTGTCTAACCTCTCTTGCCAGTTTTTAAGGGTTCTCTTGGATCCTCTAGGCCAAGAGGGAGTCTGGTTGGTTTTAAAATTTTTATTTTTAGTCCTCACAGTACATTGTTATAATTGTTCCATTTTATTATTTGTTGTTAATCTCCTACTGTGCCTAGTTCATAAATTAAACTTTGTGATAGGTATATACATGTAGGAAAAAACAGTTTATAGAGGGTTTGGTACTATCTGAAGTTTCAGGCATTCACTGGGAGGTGTTACCTGTGTCCCCTGTGGATAAGTGGGGGGACTATAGTATTTTCTTTGATTAACTGGCGATTTTTGCCTTTCACATTTATGCCTTTATTCCATTAGGGGCCTACCTTTGTTTGTTGTGTTAAGCAGTCACCAGGTTTATTGTGAGCCAGTTTTGCCAGCACCACCTCCTAAATAAGCCATCCCTTCCCCGGTGATTGTGGTGTTGCTTTTCTTGTGTATTAAGTTCTCATATCTACATAGGCTTGGCTCCAAGCTTTCTAGTTTATTCCATTGGTCTATTTGTCTGTTCTTGAACAATGCCACAATGAATTTTGTTGCTATGGTTTTGTAGTATGCCCTAATATCTAGGAAGTCCAATCCTCCCTGTTCATTCAGGCTTTTTTTTTTTTTTTTGAGATGGAGTCTCGCTCTGTCACCCAGGCTGGAGTGCTGTGGTGTGATCTCGGATCACCACAAGCTCCACCTCCTGGGTTCACGCCATTCTCCTGCCTCAGTCTCCCGAGTAGCTGGGACTACCAGCTACCATGCCCGATTAATTTTATTTTTTTGTATTTTTAGTAGAGATGGGGTTTCACCATCTTGGCCAGGCTGGTCTCAATTTCCTGACCTTGTGATCTGCCTGCCTCGGCCTCCCAAAGTGCTGGGATTAGAGGCATGTGAAACCGCGCCTGGCCCATTCAGGCTTTCCAAGATGGAACTTTATTTGTGGACCTTTAATCTGGAATTATTGTTATTGAGACTGCAATTAATTTATGGAATATTAGGGAGTGGTGACATGTATATAATGTTTGGTTATTTCATCTAAGACTAGTCTCTTTGTTTATACAGATTATCGTCTATGTTCATCACTATGCTTTTTTTTTTTTTTAATTTTTTTTGTAGAGACAAGTTCTTGCTATTATTTCCCAGTCTGGTCCCTAAATCCTGGGCCCAAGCAGTCCTCCCACCTCTGCCTCCCAAAGTGCTGGGATTACAGGTATGAACCACTATGTCCAGCCTTTCAATATAATCTTTAAGTTTTCTCTGTATATGTCTGCATGTTTTTGCTTAGTTCTTAAATACTTAAGGTTTCTGTTGGTATTCTGACATTTTTCTTTCTTTCTGTTGTCTAGGCTGGAGTGCAGAGGCAAGATCACAGTTCACTGCAACCTTGACTTCCCAGGCTCAAGCCAGCTTATGATCTTAGCCTCTCAGATAGCTGGGACCACAGGTGTGCCCCACGACACTGGCTAATTTATTTTTATTTTTATTTATTTTATTGGATTGTATTTTATTTTTTGAGACGGAGTTTCACTTTTGTTGCCCAGGCTGGAGTGCAGTGGCGCAATCTTGGCTCACTGCAACCTCTGCCTCCCAGGTTTAAGTGATTCTCCTGCCTCAGCCTCCTGAGTAGCCAGGTGCCTGCCACCATACCTGGCTAATTTTTTTTTTTTTTTGGTATTTTTATTAGAGATGGGGTTTCACCATGTTTGCCAGGCTGGTCTTGAACTCCTGACCTCAGGTGATCCACCTGCCTCGGCCTCCCTTTAAGTGCTGGGATTACAGGCGTGAGCCACCACGCCCAGCCTTATTTTTATTTTTTGTAGAGAGGAGGTCTCCCTATGTTGCCTAGGCTGATCTCACACTCATGGCCTCAGATGATCCTCCTGCCTCAGCCTCGTAAAGTTCTGGGATTATAGGTGTGAGCCACCACACCCAGCCTCTTATTTTTTGAATTGTATTTTCTCTGGTTATTGCTGGTAGAGAAATTTTCTTGATGTTAGTGGTTTGATAATATATTCAGCAACATTGTTCAGCCTTTGCATAGGTTCTAATAGTTTTTCTGATGATTCTGTTGGCTTTTCCCAGTAGATAGATATATGCAAGCCGTAATAATTTCAGCTCTTTCCTTTGAATCCTTATTTATTTATTTATTTATTGGACAGAGTCTCACTTTGTCACCAAGGCTGGAGTGCAGTGGCATGATTTTGGCTCACTGCAACCTCCACCTTCCTGGTTCAAGCGATTCTCCTGCCTCAGCCTCCTGAGTAGCTGGGATTACAAGTGCGTGCCACCAAACCCGGCTAATTTTTGTATTTTTAGTGAAGTTGGGGTTTCACCATATTGGCCAAGCTGGGATTACAAGCGCGTGCCACCAAACCCGGCTAATTTTTGTATTTTTAGTGAAGTTGGGGTTTCACCATATTGGCCAAGCTGGGATTACAAGCGCGTGCCACCAAACCCGGCTAATTTTTGTATTTTTAGTGAAGTTGGGGTTTCACCATATTGGCCAAGCTGGTCTTGAACTTCTGATCTCAGGTGATCCACCTGCCTCAGCCTCCCAAAGTGCTGGGATTACAGGTGTAAGCCACCGTGCCTGGCCCCCTATCCTTTTTTTTTTCTTTGAGACAGAGTCTCACTCTGTCACCATGGCTGGAATGCAGTGGCCCAATCTTGGCTTCCCTTGGCTCACTGAAACCTCCGCCTCCCAGGTTCAAGCAATTCTCATGCCTCAGTCTCCCTAGTAGCTGGGACTACAGGCATGCACCATCACACTCAGCTAATTTTTGTATTTTTCGTAGAGATGGGGTTGTGCCATGTTGCCCAGACTAGTCTCAAACTCCTGGCCTCAAGTGATCCACCCGCCTCAGCCTCCCAAAGTACTGGGATTACAGTTGTGAGCCACCACGTTCGCCCTGAAACCTTATCCGTTTTAAGTCCTTTGTCTTTCCTCACAGCATTGCCCAGATGTCTAGTCATGTGGTAAACAAAAGTGGTGATTGGGCATCCTGGTTATTTTCTTTATTATTATTGTTATTTAAAAAAATTTTTGCTCATGCCTGTAATCCCAGCACTTTTGGAGGCCGAAGCAGGTGGATCACCTGAGGTCAGGAGTTTGAGACCAGCCTGAAAAACATGGTGAAACCCTGTCTCTACTAAAAATACAAAAATTAGCCAGATGTGGTGGCAGACGCCTGTAATCCCAGCTACTCTGGAGGCTGAGGCATAAGAATCACTTGAACCCAGGAGGCAGAGGTTGCAGTGAGCCAAGATCTGAGATCGTGCCATTGCTCTCCAGCCTGGGTGACAGAGGGAGACTCTGTCTCAAAAAAAAAAAATTGCAAAGATGTGGCCCCTCTCTGTCACCCAGGCTGGAGTGCAGTGACACAATCTTGGCTCAACGCACCCTCGACCTCCTGCGCTCCAGCGATGCTCCCACCTCAGCCTCATGAGTTGCTGAGACCATAGACCCGCACCACTATGCTGGGCCTCTGGCCTTTGTTTTCAATTTAAAAGAAATGTGCCAAAAAAGTCTCCATTAAATGTAATATTTGCGTAGATTTTTGGTATAAAACATTTACCAAGTTAAGATTCTACTCTCAGCTTTCTGAGCTTAAAAAATATAGCCAGGCATAGTGGCTCGCGCCTGTAATCTCAGCACTTTGGGAGGCTGGGGTGAGCAGATCACGAGGTCAGGAGTTCGAGATCAGCTTGACCAACATGGAGAAATCCCATGTCTACTGAAAATACAAAATTATCCAGGCGTGGTGGCGTGCACCTGTAATCCCAGCTACTCAGGAGGCTGAGGCAGGAGAAACGCTTGAACCCTGTAGGCAGAGGTTGCAGTGAGCCGAGATTGTGCCATTGCACCCCAGCCTGGGCAACAGAGTGAGACTTTGTCCCAAAAAAAAAAAAAAAATATATATATATATATATATATATGTATGTATATAATACATCTGAGCTACACAGAGGATTGCTCGAGCACAGGAGATTGAGGCTGCAGTGAACTGTGATCTTGGGCCTGCATTCCAGCCTGGGCCACAGAGCCAGATGCTATCTCAAATAATAATAATAATAATAATAATAGGTTGACCAGCCCGTGCAACTTAATGAGACCCCATCTTTACAAAAAAAAACATTGGCCAGCTGCGATGGTTCACACCTGTAATCCCAACACTGAGAGGCAGAGGCAGGTGAATCATTTGAGATCTTGAACTCCTCCTGGGCTCAACTGATCCACCTGCCTCGGCCTCCCCAAGTGCTGGGATTACAGGCATGAGCCAATGCACTCAGCCTGGATAATATATCTTTAATATCACAAACAGAGTCACGGTGTCCACTGAACAACAGTGTTTATATACATATTTTCCCTTGAACAGATATGTCTAGTAATTTTCTACACTTTAAAAAATGTTCCGCAAGATCATAAAATTGACCAAGGGCATCTCCACGGAGAGTAACAGCCAACAAATCTTTTGCAGTTGTAATTCTTATGTTAATATTCTCTTGGCTTTTGCCTTGTAAGAATCCACATGGGTTTCCTTTCTTTTTCCTTTAGGCTTTTGCTCTGTAACTTTTTCTTATTTCTTGATTGAATTCCTTAGCCTGTTCATTTTGAACAATTTTATCTCCTAAAAAATGTATTTAAATTTCATATTTTCCCCCAAGTTCCGTTTTTGCTCTGACCCACAAATTTTGATGTGTAGTGTTTTCATTATTCATTTCTAAGCAATTTCCTCTACAATTTTCTTTTTTTTTTTTTTTGAGAGGAGTCTCGCTCTGTCACCCAGGCTGGAGTGCGGTGGCATAATCTCAGCTCACTGCAACCTCTGCCTCCTGGGTTCAAGCAATTCTCATGCCTCAGCCTCCCGAGTAGCTGGGATTACAGGTGTGCGCCACCACGACCGGCTAATTTTTGTATTTTTAGTAGAGACAGGGTTTCACCATGTTGGCCAGGCTGGTCTCAAACTCCTGTCCTAAAGTGATTCGCCCGCCTCGGCCTATCAAAGTGCTGGGATTACAGGCATGATCTGCCATGCCTGGCCTCCTCTACAATTATCTTAACTCAATAGTTTTTTAATAACGTTGTTTAGTTTCAAGTACAGGATTTGTGGTTTTCTTTCTTTCTTCTTTTCTTTTCTTTTTTCTTTTGAGGCGGAGTCTTGCTCTGTCGCCCAGGCTGGAGTGCAATGGCTCAATCTCAGCTCACTGCAAGCTCCGCCTCCTGGGTTCACACCATTCTCCTGCCTCAGCCGCTTGAGTAGCTGGGACTACAGGCGCCCGCCACCATGACGGCTAATTTTTTGTATTTTTAGTAGAGACAAGGTTTCACCGTGTTAGCGAGGATGGTCTCGATCTGACCTCGTGATCGGCCCACCTCGGCCTCCCAAAGTGCTGGGATTACAGGCGTGAGCCACTGCACCCGGCTCAGGCTGTGTTATTGATACTATAGTTTATCATGAACAGCTGGGCACAGTAGCGCACACCTATAATCCCAGCACTTTGGGAGGCCAAGGCAGGAGGAATGCTTGAGCCCAAGATTTGAGACCAGCCTGGGTACCATGGCAAGACCCCCATCTCTACCGAAAAAAAAAAAAAGGACAAGCTAGTCGAAAAATGATGAGATAAATAGAAAGGAAAAAAACAACAGAATAACCCCAGAAACAGAAACATAGACTGAAGGATATAATAAGTAAAATGATTGAGAGAGGGCTGTGCACTTTGGGAGGCTGACAGATCACTTGAGCCCAGGAGTTTGTGACTAGCCTGGGTAATGCAGTGAGACTCTCCTACTCCCCTGCTCCAAAAAAAATTAGCCAGGCATCTGCCAGGTGCAGTGGCTCATGCCTGTAATCCCAGCACTTTGGGAGACTGAGGCAGGTGGATCATCTGACCCCAGGAGTCAGAGACCAGCCTGGCTAACATGGTGAAACCCTGTCTCTACTAAAAATACAAAAATTGGCCAGGTGCAGTGGCTCACGCCTGTAATCCCAGCACTTTGGGAGGCTGAAGCAGGTGGATCATGAGGTCAAGAGATCGAGACCATCCTGGCCAACATGGTGAAACCCAGCCTCTACTAAAAATACAAAAAACTAGCCGGGCATGGTGGTGGGTGCCTGTCATCCCAGCTACTTGGAAGGCTGAGGCAGGACAATCACTTGAACCCAGGAGGCGGAGGTTGCAGTGAGCCGAGATTTCACCACTGCACTCCAGGCTGGCAACAGAGCGAGACTCCATCTTAAAAAAAAAAAAAGAAATCGCCAGGCATGGTGGTGTATACCTGTGGTCCCACCTACTTAGGAGGCTGAGATGGGAGGATTGATTGAGCTCAGGAGGGTGAGGCTGCAGTGAGCTATGATCACACCACTGCACTCCAGCCTGAGTGACAGAGCAAGACCTTGTTTGTAAAAAAGTAAATAAAGTTTACGATGGCCATATATTCTTTTTTTTTTTTTTTTTTTTTTTTTGAGACGGAGTCTATCTCCATTGCCTAGGCTGGAGTGCAGTGGCAGGATCTCGGCTCACTGCAACCTTCGCCTCCTGGGTTCAAGCAATTCTCCTGCCTCAGCCTCCCAAGTACATGGGATTACAGGCACCTGCCACCACACCCAGCTAATTTTTGTATTTTTAGTAGAGATGGGTTTTTGCCATGTTGGCCAGGCTGGTCTCGAACTCCTGACCTCAGGTGATCCACCAGCCTTGGCCTCCCTAAGTGCTGGGATTACAGGGGTGAGCCACCATGCCCAGCCCACATATTCATTTTATCAATATATAACATACTTATTTACCCTTTACCCTTATTATATATATGTGTGTGTACGTATGTATGTATACATACTTTTTTTTTTTTTTTTTTGAGGCAGATTTTTGCTCTCATTGCCCAGGCTGGAGTGCAATGGCATAATCTCGGCTCACCACAACCTCTGCCTCCCGGGTTCAAGCGATTCTCCTGCCTCAGCCTCCTGAGTAGCTGGGATGACAGGTATGCACCACCACGTCTGGCTAATTTTGTATTTTTAGTAGAGACAGAGCTTCTCCATGTTGGTCAGGCTGGTCTCGAACTCCCAACCTCAGGTGATCTGCCTGACTTGGCCTCCCAAAGTGCTGGGATTACAGGTATGAGCCACCGTGCTGGGCCCACCTACATATATTTTTAAATTAGAGTCAATTTTCTATGGTAGTTTTAGGCTCACAGCAAAATTGAGCAGAAAGTACAGAAAGTTCCCATGCACCCCCTGCCTTTACAAATGCACAGCCTCCACCACTATCAACATCCAGCACCAGAATGGTACATTTGTTACAATCAATGAACCTACATTGAGACATCATCACCACCCCAAATCCATATTTACATTAGAGTTCACAATTGGTTTTGCACATTTTATGAGTTTTGACAAATGTATAATGGCATGTATACTCTTTTTTTTTTTTTTTTTTGAGACAGAGTCTCTCTCTGTCGCCCAGCCTGGAGTGCAGTGGCGCGATCTCGGCTCACTGTAGCCTCTGCCTCCCAGGTTCCAGCAATTCTCCTACCTCAGCCTCCTGGGTAGATGGGATTACAGGCAAGTGCCACCACACCTGGCTAATTTTTGTATTATTATTATTTTTTAATAGAGACGGGGTTTCACCATGTTGGCCATGCTGGTCTTGAACTCCTGACCTCAGGTGATCCACCTGCCTCTGCCTCCCAAAGTGTTGGGATTACAGGCGTGAGCCACTGGGCCCAGCCATATCCACTTGTATACTATCATACAGAGTAGCCCTTATTGATATTTTTAAACCTAAGTTTATCATATCACATATTTACATTTTTATACTCGCTTTCTTTAGGTTCATATTTAGGTGGTATTTATTTTTAACTATCCCTCTTATAATCTTACCCAATCATAGCTTTTTTTTTTTTTTTTGAGATGGCGTCTTGCTCTGTCTCCCAGGCTGGAGTGCAGTGGCACGATCTCAGCTCACTGCAAGCTCCGCCTCCAGGGTTCAAGTGATTCTCCCACCTCAGCCTCCCAAGTAGCTGGGATGACAGGCACGCACCACCATGCCCAGGCTAATTTTTGTATTTTTAGTGGAGATGGGGTTTCACTATGTTGGCCATGCTTGTCTCCAACTCCTGACCTCAAGTGATCTTTCTGCCTTGGCCTCCCAAAATGTTGGGATTACAGAAGTGCACCACCATGCCCAGCCAGCCCCATCATAGCATTCTTGTATTTAGTGGTAAGTTTAACCCTTCTATATTTATTGGAATTACTCTTAAGACTTTTTTCTACTATATTTTATATCTCCTATTTACTGTACATTGTTTTTGTCCTTTTCACAACAAAGTTTTCTTCTTCTGGTTTAAAAGTTATAAATACTGCCAGGTGCCATGGCTCATGCCTATAATCCCAGCACTTTGGGAGGCCGAACCAGGCGAATCACCTGAGGTCAGGAGTTTGAGACCAGCCTGGCCAACATGACAAAATCCTGTCTCTACTAAAAATATAAAAATTAGGCTGGGCTTCGTGGCTCACATCTGTAATCCCAGGACTTTGGGAGGCCAAGGCTGGTGGATCGCGAGGTCAAGAAATCAAGACCATCCTGCCAACATGGTGAAACCCTGTCTCTACTAAAAATACAAAAATTAGCTGGGCATGGTGGTGTGCACCTGTAGTCCCAACTACTCGGGAGGCTGAGGCAGGAGAATCCCTTGATCCCTGCGGAGGTTGCAGTGAGCCGAGATCACGCCACTGCACTCCAGCCTGGCGACAGAGCGAGACTCCATCTAAAAAAAAAAAAAAAAAAAAAGAAAGGCCAGGCGAGGTGGCTTATGCCTGTAATCCCAGGACTTTGGGAGGCCAAGGTGGGTGGATCACCTGAGGTCAGGAGTTCAAGACCAGCCTGACCAACATGGAGAAAGTCTCTACTAAAAACACAAAAAATTAGCTGGGCGTGGTGGCAGGTGCCTGTAGTCCCAGCTACTCGGGAGGCTGAGGCAGGAGAATGGTGTGAACCCGGGAGGCTGAGCCGAGATTGTGTCAGTGCACTCCAGCCTGGGTGACAGAGCTAGACTCCGTCTAAATTAAAAAAAAAAAAATTTAACTGGCTGTGGTGGCAGGTGCCTGTAATCTCAGCTACTCAGGAGGAGGCTGAGGAAGAATCACTTGAACCTGGGAGGCAGAGGTTGTAGTGAGCCAACATCGCGCCACTGCACTCCAGCCTGGGCAACAGAGTAAGACTCCATCCCTAAATAAATAAATAAATAAAATAGCTGGGCATGGTGGCTCATGCCTGTAATCCCAGCACTTTGGGAGGCCAAAGCAGGAAGATATCTTGAACCCAGGAGTTCAAAATCAGCCTGGTCAACACAGTGAGACTTTTGCTCTACAAAATAAAAATAAAAAAATTAGGAAGGTGTGGTGGTACATGCCTGTAGTCCCAGCTAATGGGGAGGCTGAGGCAGGAGGATCACCTGGGCCCAGGAGATCGAGGCTGCAGTGAGCCATGATTGTGCCAGAGAGAGAGCCTGTGTCAAAATAAAATAAATTAAAAAAAAAAAAGTCAAAATACGCTGGGTATTGTGGTTCACAACACTTTGGGAGGCCAAGGTGGGCAGATCACCTGAGACCAGGAGTTGGAGACCAGCCTGGGCAACATAGTGGGACTCTGTCTCTACAAAAAACTGAAAAATTAGCTGGGTGTGATGGTGCCTGCCTGTAATCCCAGCTGCTCAGGAGGCTGAGGTGGGAGGATTGCTTGAGACTGGGAGGTTGAGGCTTCAGTGGGCCATGATGGTGCCACTGCACTCCAGGCTAGGTGACACTGTGAGATGTTGCCTCAAAAATAAACAAATAAACAAATAACAAAAAAACAAAATAAAATAAAAACACCACTCCAGATCTCAAACAAGTCTTTGACAAAAACAAAGACCAAACACCATTCACCGTCTTAGCTATCTGTTAGGAAATACCTCACCTGGAAAAGTAGTTCTAAATATGGGGTTTACATCCCTCAGTTTCCTTCCTTTCAGAAATCCTGGCTCGGTAATTCTTCACTACCTTGTTGGCTTTCCAATAATATCAAGCAGAGATCTTTAAAATATTTTTCCAATTTTACCAGGGTTGGTCAGAATTACATAGTTACCAATACCAGAAGTCCAAATTCTTCCTCACTCCTACTTTCCCATGGGAAAAGCACTCTAATAATCACGACTTGCTAAGAAACAAAATGACAGTGGAAATGCTAACAGTGTAACAATTACCTAAGCACCAAAACAATGAACTGAAGTGCCATCCAAGGGAGATTCTACAAATAGAAGAACACAAGTGTAACATAGTTGAAAAAGCAACTCAAACACTTATAACAAAATATCCACCTCCCCCAAGGAGAAAAATCCTTTCTGAAAATTGAGGGATGTAAACTTTACTTGGGAATGCTTTACATTCAGTTTACAAATACCAGATGATAGTAACATACTAGCCAAGTACAGGTGGTTGTAAGAGAATGAAAATCTGTGGAATTGTATCACAGTTGTCTATTGTGGACTTTGTTCTCATGGTCAGCAGGGCCAGGTTGGCTGATTCACCACTAAGCCTCCGAGCACACCTTGAGAACCGCTACCCTATGAAGAAGTAGCATTCAAAATTCCTGAACCCAGGCTTTCTAGAATGACCTACACTAAAAGTTTCTATTTTGAGATTTCTATCTTTCTCTGATTAGGTTACAATGGAATGGATTAGGTTTTACTGATTAGATAAATAAAAATACCCTTCTCAAATCCACCTTAATCCTCTCCCTGGGTCAGCTTGATTAGATTTTAAGTTTCACAAACCCCCAAAGTTTGATGATATTATCTATTATGTATCCGCTTAACCAGATGAATTGAGAAGATTGCCAAGTTTTAGACATAAATTCCACATTGTCTTGATCAGACAACACTCAGCAAACAGCCTTAGACAATGTTTGGATAAATACTAATCCATTTCCTTTACCTCTTCAAGTTTTGGTTTTCTCATCTTTTTTAAAATTAGTTTTTAATTTTGTTTAAATTATTATTTTTTTAGAGACAGAGTCTCTGTTGCCCAGGCTGGCAAGCAGTGGTGTCATCATGGCTCACTGCATCCTTGACCTCCAGGGCCTAAGCCAGTGAGAGTGGCAGGAGGCAGACATATGCCTAGGCAGATAAGGGTGAGTCCCGGGTGAAACCCCACCTCCAAGCTGAAGACCGTTTAAAGCCTGAAGGCCAAGCTACAAGTTAAATCCTCCAACTGTGTTGAGAACTTTCTTCCTGTTTGGTGTACTTTCCTCTGATTGGGCCCCACCCTTCACCTGTTTTACATATACCTACCCTTTCCTAATTGGTTTTTCTACACTGTTGTGCCCACCTTTGAGTGGTGTCTTTACTTGAACCTTTTTTGCATACTCACAAACCAGTCAGCACACACTCTCCATTCTAAGTCCATAAAGGGCCCCAGACCCAACCACCTGGGGGACTTGCCCGCTTTCAAGTAGGGTAGGGGAACCACCCCTCACATCCCCTCTGCTGAGAGCTTTCCTTTTGCTTAATAAATTCTACTCCACTCACTCTCCAGTGTCCATATTCCTAATTTTTCCTTTTTCTAGGTAAAGAACTCAGACCTAGCTGAGCTAAGGAGCAGAAAGACTGCAACGCCATCCTCCCACCTCAGCCTCCTGAGTAGCTGGGACCACGGGTATGCACCACCATGCCTGGCTAATTTTTTTAATTTTTAAATTTTTTTTGTAGAGATGGGGATCTCACTATGCTGCCCAAGCTGGTCTTGAACTCCTGAGCTCAAGCAATTGGGGATTACAGGCCATAAGCCACCATGCCCAGCCAGTTTTCTCATGGGAAATGGGAATAATAATTTTGTCCATGTCATAGATATTTTGGGAGTTTTAAATGAAATAATGACTATAAAAGTCTTTTTTGTTTGTTTGTTTGTTTGTTTTTGACAGAGTCTTGCTCTATCACCCAGGCTAGAGAGCAGTGGTGTGATCTCTGCTCACTGCAACCTCTGCCTCCCAGGTTCAAGAAATGCTCCTGCCTTAGCCTCCTCAGTAGCTGGAATTACAGGCATGCAGCACCACACCTGGCTAATTTTTTTGTATTTTTAGTAGAGACAGGATTTTGCCACACTGGCAGGCTGGTCTTGAACTCCTGGCCTCAAGTGATCCGCATGCCTTGGCATCCCAAAATGCTGGGATTACAGGCTAATTTTTGTACTTTTTAGTACAGAGTTCTGTCATGTTGCCCAGGCTGATCTCAGACTCCTGAGCTCAAGCGATCTGCCTGCCTCAGCCTCCCAAAGTGCTGGGATTACAGGCGTGAACCACCGCGCCAGGCAATTATAGAAGTCTTAACACGGTGTGTGGCACAGGTAAACATTTGCTAACAGGACAGTCTCTAGTGTTTGTTGGAGGCACTGCTCTGATAGGATTATTTGGGTGCTGAGCTGGTGCCCCAGGCCCTGGAAGGTAATTCTTTAAGGGAAATCTATGGATGAGTGTCAAGTGTTCTGTTGGGATTGCATCATTTGACTGGATGGGGAGGCAGCTGAAGGTTGGTTCCACGTGGCTGTGGCTAAACTGACTTTAGAATCTATACACCAGGCCTGGTGAGGTGGCTCACGCCTGTAATCCCAGCACTTTGGGAGGGCGAGGCGGGTGGATCACCTGAGGTCAGGAGTTCGAGACCAGCCTGGCCAACATAGTGAAACTCCATCTCTACTAAAAATACAAAAAATTAGCCTGGCATGGTGGCGGGTGCCTGTAATCCCAGCTACTCCGGAGGCTGAGGTAGGAGAATTGCCTCAACCTGGGAGGCGGAAGTTGAAGTGAGCCGAGGTCACGCCATTGCACTCCAGCCTGGGCAACAAGAGCAAAACTCCACCTCAAAAAAAAAAAAAGAAAAAGAAAAAGAAAAAAAGAATCTCTACACCTGAATAATAAAAGCTAAAGTTAAAACTAAGGAGTGGCTGGACACGGTGGCTCACGCCTGTGATCCCAGTACTTTGGGAGGCTGAGGCGGGCAGATCACTTGAGGTCAGGAGTTCAAGACCAGCCTGGCCAACATGGTGAAACCCTGTCTCTACTAAAAATACAAAAATCAGTTGGGTGTGGTAGCGCAGGCCTGTAATCCCAGCTACTAGGAATACTGAGGCAGGAGAATTGCTTGAACCCAGGGGGCTGAGGTCACGCCACTGTACTCTAGCCTGGGCGACAGAGCGAGGCTCCGGCTCAAAATAAACAAACAAACAAAACCTAAGGAGTTAGTCATGGATCTCAGAATGAAATCATGGAGCACAGAACGTGTGGTAAGGTTCTGAAAACTGAAATCTTTGTAACTTTCTCATGTGTGCTCATTTGCTCAATATTCCCCTGCAGGTTTTCCTATTATGGTTACCAGCACTTTGCAATGTCCTGGCCCGATGGTGCTAAATGCTTTATCAGCTTTATTTCATTCAGTGCTATTATATTAGACCCATGTTATAGGGGAGAAAATGGAGGCTCAGAGAGGTTAAGTAAATGATTTCTTGTCTGGCTCAAGAGCTGGATTTCCAAATACAACATCTTATGGGGTTGTTGAATTTGAATTTTGGGAGGCCGAGGCAGTAGGATTGCTTGAGCCCAGGAGTTTGAGGTTACAGTGAGCAGTAATCACCACTGAACTCCAGCCTGGGTGACAGAATGAGACCTCATTTCAAAAAAATAAAAGTGTCAACACTCAAATTCAACAACCCCATAAGGTGTTGTATTCGGAAATCCAGCTCTTGAGCCAGACCAGCCTGGGCAACATGGGGAAACCTCATCTCTATTCTTTAAAATAATAATAATAATAATAATTCTGTATCAGATACTTTTTTTTTTTTTTTTCCTTGAGAGGGAGTCTGGCTATATGGCCTAGGGTGGTCTCGAACTTCTGCGCTCAAAAGATCTTACTTCTTCAGTTTCTGGAATAACTGGGATTACTGATGTGAGTCACTGCGCCTGGCTGTATCAGACACTACCGTGTGCTAGTTAATTTAACCATCGTAACATGCGAGAAAAGTATAGATATCCTCATTTAACAGATGAGGGAGCTGGACTCATGCTCTCAAGGTCACATGGCTAGAAAATAGCAAAGCTCACATCTTTAACTTCCAACTCATTCAGAGATTAAAATCTCTGTCTTCTATTTTTTTAAACAAAAGTAACATTCTGTTTTTTAAAGTAAAGATAGGCTGGGCGTGGTGGCTCATGCCTGTAATCCTGGCACTCTGGGATGCCGAGGCAGGCGGATCACTTGAGGTCAGGAGTTCAAGACTAGCCTGGCCAACGTGACGAAACCCCGTCTCTACTAAAAATAGGAAAACTAGCTGGGCGTGGTGGTGCACACCTGTAATCCCAGCTACTCAGGAGGCTGAGGCGGGAGGATTGCTTAAACCTGGGAGGCAGAGGTTGCAGTGAGCCGAGATTGTGCCACTGCACTCCAGCCTGGGCGACAGAGCGAGACTCCGTCTCAAAAAAAATTAAAAAAAAAAAAAAAGATAATACACGCTCAAACAATGTAAACAACATGGATACCAATTTTCTTATACACTTGTAGAAACACTATGTTAATAATCATTTTAATTTTGGCCAGTGTGTTTAATGGATGAAAATATTATACTTTAAAGTTGCATTTCTTTTATTAGTTATTTTTTCTCATCTTTTACAGCTTTGAGATTATATATATGTATATTATATATATATATATAATATATATATATATGACTTTTTTTTGAGACGGAAACTTGCTCTGTCGCCAGGCTGGAATCCAGTGTCGAGATCTCGTCACACTGCAACCTCCGCCTCCCAGGCTCAAGTGATTCTCCTGCCTCAGCCTCCCAAGTAGCTGGGACTACAAGTGCACACCACCACGCCCAGCTAATTTTTGTATTTTTAGTAGAGACAGGGTTTCACCATGTTGGTCAGGATGTTCTCGATCTCAGGACCTCATGATCCGCTTGCCTCGGCCTCCCAAATTGCTGGGATTACAGGCATGAATCACCGTGCCCGGCCAATATATATTTCATATACCATAAAACTCACTATTTTATTTTATTTTATTTTATTTTTTTGAGACGGAGTCTGGCTCTTGTCACCCAGGCTGGAGTGCAATGGTGCAATCTCTACTCACTGCAACCTCTGCCTTCC
Source organism: Pan paniscus (assembly GCF_029289425.2). NCBI lineage: Eukaryota > Metazoa > Chordata > Mammalia > Primates > Hominidae > Pan > Pan paniscus. The sequence goes on from NC_073249.2 coordinate 195,769,087, forward strand.
GTGTTCAAGTGATTCTCCTGCCTCAGCCTCCCAAGTAGCTGGTATTACAGGCACCTGACACTACGCCCAGCTAATTTTTGTATTCTTAGTAGAGATGAGGTTTCACCATGTTGGCCAGGCTGGTCTTGAACTCCTGACCTCCAGTCATCAGCCTGCTTCGGCCTCCCAAAGTTTTGGGATTACAGGCATGAGCCACCATACACGGCCTAAAATTCACTAATTTACCAGCCTGGGCAACACAGGGTGAACTCATCTCAAAACAAAAACAAAAACATAAAAATTAGCTAAGTGTGTTGGTGCATGGCTGAAGTTCCAACTTCTTAGGAGGCCAAGGTGAGAGGATCGCTTGGGCCCTGGAGTTCAAGCCTACAAGTGAGCCATGGTTACACCACTGCACTCTAACCTGGGAGACCCTGTCTCGAAAAACAAAAATAAAATACAAATTCACCATTTAAATCATAAAGTGTCTACTTTGGTGGTTTACGGTATACTCACAGTTTTGCAACCGTCATCGCACTCTAATTTTAAAAGGTTTTCAACACTTCAAAAGGAGACCCCATATCCATTAGCAGTACCTTCCCATTTCTGCTCTTTCATCCCTCAACCCCAGGCTACTTTTATGTTTCTTGGCTGTATGTGATTTTGTTATGTTTGTTTATTTTGGATTTATTTTATTTTGGATTTATTTCTTTCCTTTTGACATGGAATCTCATTCTGTTTCCCAGGCAGTGCTTCATCTCGGCTCACTGCAACCTCCACCTCCTGGGTTCAAGTGATTCTCTTGCCTCGGCCTCCAGAGTAACTGGGATTACAGGCGCCCATAACCACACTCGGCTAATTTTTGTAGTTTTAGTAGAGATGGGGTTTCACCACGTTGGCCAGGCTGGTCTCGAACTCCTGACCTCAAGTGATCTGCCTGCCTCGGCCTCCCAAAGTGTTCAGATTACAGGCATGAGCCGCTGCGCCCAGCCCATTTCGGATTTTTAGAAATTGATTACAGATTTTATTTATTTATTTATTTGATACAGGGCCTCTTTCTGTCTCCCAGGCTGGAATGTAGTGGCCCAATCATAGCTCACTGCAGCTCAATTCCTGGACTCAAGGGAATTCTCTTGCTTTAGCTCCCAAGTAGCTAGGACTACAGATGTGTGCCACCATGCCCAGATAATTTTTAACTTTTTGTAGAGACGAGGCCTCACTATGTTGCCCAGCCTGGTCTCAAACTGCTGGCCTCAACCAATTCTACCACCTCTGCCTCCCAAAGTGCTGGGATTACAGGTGTGAGCCACCCCACCAGGACCCTGATGGGAGAAATTTTGCATTTATCATGATGCTCAACCATTTCCTTACCATGTGTATTGAAAATATATATATATGTATATATACGTATATATATGTTTATATATGTATATATGTGTATATATGTATATATGTGTATATATATGTGTATATATGTGTATATGTATATATATGTGTATATATACATATATGTGTATATATATATTTTTTTTTCTTGAGACGGAGTCTCGCTCTGTCATCAGGCTGGAGTGCAGTGGCACAATATTGGCTCACTGCAACGTCTGCCTCCTGGGTTCAAGTGATTCTCCTGCCTCAGCCTCCCCGGTAGCTGGGACCACAGGCGCCCGCCACCACTCCCGGCTAATTTTTTTGTATTTTTAGTAGAGACGGGGTTTCACCATGTTGGCCAGGATGGTCTTGATCTCTTGACCTCATGATCCACCCGCCTCGGCCTCCCAAAGTGCTGGGATTACAGGCATGAGCCATCGCGCCTGGCCGTGTACTGCAAATATTTTTTATCCATTTGTTCTACTTTGTTGATGGCATCTCTTCTCGTACAGATGTTTATATTTCTTTCAATATTTTCTTTTATGATCTTTTGACTTTGATTCATGAGTATAAACATTTTCCCTCCTCCAATTATAGAGCTTCTCCCCATATCTTCTTCTGGTCTTTTACAGTATTGCGATTTGTCTGTTTTCAATCTATTTTTTTTTTTTTTTGAGACGGAGCCTCTCCGTGTCGCCCAGGCTCAAGTGCAGTGGCGCGATCTCTGCTCACTGCAAGCTCCGCCTCCCAGGTTCAGGCCATTCTCCTGCCTCAGCCTCCCGAGTAGCTGGGACTACAGGTGCCCGCCACCACGCCCGGCTAATTTTTTTGTATTTTTAGTAGAGACAGGGTTTCACCATGTTAGCCAGGATGGTCCCGATCTCGTGATCTCGTGATCCGCCCGCCTCAGCCTCCCAAAGTCCTGGGATTACAGGCGTGAGCCACCGCGCCCGGCCTTCAATCTATTTTGAGTTTAGTTTGAGATAGTATGACTAAAAGCACTTAACATACATTATTCCACTTAATCCTCCAGGCCATTCTGTTAAGTGGGGGTTATTTTCTTCTTCATTGTACAAATGTGGAAATGCAGGCAGGTCGATTTAAATAAGGCCGCAGAACTAGAAAGCTGCAGAGAAGGGGTTTGAACCCTGCACCTCTGGGGCCAGGGCAGTGCGGGTGGCCGTCCGCGAACCCTGCTGGCTGTGGTGCTCGGGGGCAAGCTTGCGAGGGCGCGGCGGGCGCGAGGAGCGCGTCCGAGACTCGGTGGAACGTCCCCGGCGCGACCCCGCGTGCCCAGCTCCAGGCCGTGTTCTCCCAGGTGCGGGCCGGCGGGACCCCGCCTTCGGCCCTGGCGGCGCGCGCTCGCCTAGCGGGCGGGCACTCGCGCGCAGCGTTTGTGTTGCCTGCGAGTTTCCCGAGTTCACACAGGCCCTGGGTTGGCATGGCAACCAGGCAACCTGTTCCAGAGCCGCCAGCCTTCTCCGCACATGCCGCTGCCACCGCCGGGGCCGGGGCCGGAGCCTATCCCAGGATGCACCGCGCCAGCCCAGTCCCCAGTGGGCCGCCATGTTGTCGGAGTGAAAGGTAAGGGGGAGCGAGAGCGCCAGAGAGAGAAGATCGGGGGGCTGAAATCCATCTTCATCCTACCGCTCCGCCCGTGAGTATCCGCACCCCACCGGCCCCAAACGCTGCTCCGGACCCCTAACGAGCAGATTGTCCCTTCATATTGGTGTTTGAGAGTGGTTGTGGGGGTGAGAAGGGCTTTGGAAAAGCCGCCGGGGCCCTGGCTGAGGCTTCTCACTCGCTGTTCCTCGTACATGTTTTGGAGTCAGCAGCAAGGCCCCTATTGTTATCAAAGGAGGGAGGGGGTGGGGATCGGGGTCGAAGCTAGGAAAATGCTGGGGGGTTAGGCCCGAGCCCAGGGCGTAGACGTGCCTCTACATTTTTGCCCGGCCCTGTTGGGAACCACCGAAGATTGATGTTGCCATTCGGGTTGCTTTTTTTGATGGGTTTGCGAAGCCCCGAGTCTTCTGTGTGGCCATGAAGTGTAATTCTGTGCCACCCCTATTTCTTCGACTTCTTGAGCTTCCGTGGCAGCGCCGGAGGAGGAGGAACAATAAATCGCTTTAGAAGCAGCCGTGGCCCTTGTCCACAGGCGAGATTCACCGTGGGGGAACTTTGCGAGCCTTAAATGTGGAGAAGTGGCGATCAGGAAGTTTCAGAATGCTTTTTAGGCTCCTGGGTGCTGTGGCCTTTTGTTTCCGTGTGAGCTTGTGTTTTTGGTGGGTTCTTCCTCTTTGAGCCTCCCGGTGTTGGTGTCTCTCTTCACTCAAAGAGGGGTTCACCCCTTGCTAGTAGGAAAATCTAGATACACAATACTAGTTTTAGTCCTCACAAACATGCTTGGTAAACATAGATCATTTGTTTTACTTGTCAGTACCATTCCCACGTCAAGTGAGGAATACACTCCTGTAACTTTTCTCTCCTATAGCCCCCTCCCCCCCCGCTGAAAAAACAAAGCCAGAAACCCACACACAGCATTACCAGAGAAGGCTTTATTCTCCCGTAACTTAGATTGTTACCTTTTATTGTTCAATTAAGAAAACACTGTTCTCAGCCCTCGATACCATCTTGCTCAATTCCTGTTATTACTGGGATTAATTAAGAATAAGATTTTATGAAGCTTTTCCTGGGTTCTATTTTAAAGTCAGTTAACTTCTGAAACAATAGGCTTAGCATTTTGTTTCTTGAAAGCACCTAAAAACTTACTAAGACAGGCCCAACCCCAAGAAATGTGGCTTCTGATGCAGTTTTCGTAAGCAAAATAAACATTTTGACCCTTTGCTAATTTTAACTTTATAAAACACTGGGGGGCTGTTGATTCTTTATCTGGGCTCTTGGGAAACGCTCTCCGGATTCTGAACTTTGAGTTAGTGTTTTGCTTTAGCGACAATTGAATTCATTTTGTTCAAGGCCACAGCTTTTTGAAGTTGGAATTTGTTTAGTTTAGGTTTGAGATGAACTGTTCTAAGATAAATTTATGACCACAGAATGTTTGTTAAGTGTGGTAAAAATAAACACCTTTTAAACCACTAAGCATTTTAGTAAAAGGTGAGCCTTGGAAATAAAGTAAACCGTGTTCCTTTGAATTCAACTCAATTAGTGATATTTTAAAAAACTTTGTAAACATTTGAAAGCTGTGAAAGAGTAGCTGGACTGAGCACTTCTAGTTGCTTAAAGTACTTATAAGGTGTCATTTGATAAAAATCACATTTTAAATGCTACACGTAAGTTTTTAGTGAGCTTTTCTGATATTTAGGATACTGAGTTTTTAATTTTTGTGCCGTATTTGCCAAAATACTACAAAACTACCCAAGATAACATGTTAATTGCTTAGGTATTTGCTCACTTTTAAACTGTTCTGCCAGGTTTTCTCTGGTTTGAGAAACTGCCTTGCCTCTTTAGGTAAAGCAGGAAGTCTTAGGGCATACAGATAGCTTTACAAAAGCCAATTGTTTCGTTTGAACATTTTTATAGGAGTCTTTCGTTTCCCCCATTCCTTTTAGAATGAAGGTGTGTTTAGTGTGCGTCAGTGATAAACTCCTCTTTTATGTGGATATTCTTTGTTAGATAACTTTTTTCTTTTAAAAATTTTTATTTGTATAATTTGTGAGGTACAAGTGTAATTTGTACATGCGTGTATTGCGTAGTGGTGAAGCCAGGGCTTTTTGTGTGTCCATCACTGGAATAACGTACATTGTCCTCCTTAGGTGATCTCTCATTATCCTTCTCTCAGCCTCCTAGATAACTACTTTGAGAAGGCTTTTATTTCAGAAAAGATTGCATTTGCTGTTTTAGGAATTCTGTTAGGGACTGGAGTTGCCTTAACTAGGGGTAACTAAATTCTAAGAGTCTTAAGCACGATGACTTTAAATTTACCAAAAACTTTTATATTTATCTCATTTTCATTAAGAGAAACCCAAAACATTGAGAGTCATAGAGGAAGGATTTCTTTCATTTTCTAGATGAGGAAACAGGTTGTTGGTTTAGTGAAAGTACTTGGGTTTTGGAACTCTTGGCCTGCTCTAGAACAAAGATTGTTAGGTCGAGATTTCCTTTTAGAACAGAATGGGACTGTCTAGTATTGGTACTAAGAGAGTAATGAATTCTTTAAAAAACCAAGCAGGGAGGCATTAGGCTGGTTTGCACTTTTGAAAGACCGATGGTGAAACCGGGCTATGACTTTTTGGTTTTGGTACTTGAGCATGGACTAGTGTCTAGGTTAGACTACTCCAGTACCCTGCTAAGGTTCTGATGGATTGGAATTCTTAACCTAGACTAGGCATTTCCAAATTAGGCTTTAAACAAATTACAAATTCCATTGTGTCTTCTTAGGCTGGCTTCAAAAACATGAATTTAGTTGTGAGAAGCAAATGCTACTTTATCAGAAGGTTTATTTATTCAACAGAGAGATAGTAGATTTGTTAGTCATGTGTTTTTGAAGCATCACAGTGGGGGTTGGGAGAAGAGATAAAGCATTTGTAGCAGTAGACTGTTAGGCTGATGGCTTTGAAATTAGACCGTGGCTGTGGACAGGTGTGTCCTAATTGGTAACTGATTTATTTACTTTGTAGCTTTTTTTTTTTTTTTTTTTGAGATGGAGTCTCACTCTGTCGTCCAGGCTGGAGTGCAGCGGCTTGATCTCGGCTCACTGCAACCTCCGCCTCCTGGGTTCCACTGATTCTTCTGCCTCAGCCTCCCGAGGAGCTGGGACTACAGGCGCGTGCCACCACACCTGGCTACTTTTTATATTTTTAGTAGAGACGGGGTTTCAGCATATTGGCCAGGCTGGTCTGGAATTCTGACCTGGAGATGCGCCTGCCTCCGCCTCCCAAAGTGCTGGGATTACAGGCGTAAGCCACTGTGCCCGGACACTTTGTAGCATTTTTTAAAAGCACCCACAGGCTGGCAAGTGTTCTATCTTAAGTACAGATGCAGTTTTTGATTTTAAGGAACTTTAATGTTTCATAGTAACATTTGAGGGATTCTTTGTTGGTCTTCCAGAGGAGTAGAGGATACAAATGAGACATATTGTTGAGTTACTCCTGCAAGGGGTTAGTAGAAAGAAGTAAGCTTGGGAACGATTAGGGTTTGAATCCTTTCTCTGCTACTTGCTAGTTGAATGGCCTTGGAAACATCCCATTTTCCTCCTGTACCTTAGTGTTTTCATTTGTAAAATAGAAATAATAATGGCTACCTTTCAATGCTTTTGTGATGAGACAATGTCTGCGATATATTCGTTAACACTATTACCGTGTTGAAGCTTCTGTTTGTTTGTTTTTGAGACAGGAACTCACTCTGTCGCCCAAGCGGGTGTGCAGCCTCCTGCTCCTGGGCTCAAATGATCCTCCCACCTCAGCCTCCCTAGTAGCTGGGACTATAGGCACATGCCACCATGCCTGGCTAATTATTTTTAGTAGAGATAGGTCTTGCTATGTTGCCCAGGCTGGTCTTGAACTCCTGGGCTCAAGCTGTCTGCCCACCTCAGCCTCCCAAAGTGCTGGGATTGTAGGTATGAGCCACCACACCCAGCTGAGGCTTCTGGTTTGTATAGTGAGGCTTTCTTTTTTTTTTATAATTAAAAAAAATTATTTTATTTATTTATTTATTTTGAGACAGAGTCTCGCTCTGTCGCCCGGCTGGAGCACAGTGGTGTGACCTCTGCCTCCCTGGTTCAAGTGATTCTCCTGCCTCAGCCTCCCCAGTAGCTGGGATTACAGGCGCGTGCCACCAAGCCTGGCTAATTTCTGTGTTTTCAGTAGAGTCGGGGTTTCACCATGTTAGCCAGGATGGTCTTGATCTCCTGACCTCATGATCCACCAGCCTCGGCCTCCCAAAGTGCTGGGATTACAGGCATGAGCTACCGTGCCCAACCTCCATTGGCCTTCTTAGAGCCTTATTTTTTAATAAAATAATAGAGATGGGGGTCCCACTGTGTTGCCTAGGCTGGTCTTAAGCTCCTGGCTCAAGCGATTCTCCCTGCCTAAGTCTCCGAAGGTGCTGGGATGACACGAGTGAGCCACTGTGCCCAGCCTGTAGTGAGGCTTTCTACACTAATATGAAGTGTTTAAATTTGGTTTGGTCTCATCCTGTTTATAGTAGTTGAAGTACTAATGGCATAATGTGATTACAGTTAATAGTTGTAAGTTACTGGTAAAAATATTAATGCTTTTAAAAATCAGTGACAACTGAGGAGAGGGCTTAGGCTAAAAGCATTCTGCTGCTGTTCTTGGTCAGAGGGTTTTATTGTTTCTTTAAGAAATATCCTATCAATATATTGGAGGTTTTATTTATTTATTTATTTATTTATTTACTGAAACAGAGTCTCGATTTGTCGCCCAGGCTGGAGTGCAGTGGTGCGATCTTGGCTCACTGCAACCTCTGCCTCCCGGGTTCAAACGATTCTCCTGCCTCAGCTTCCCAAGTAGTTGGGATTAAAAGTGTGCACCACCACACCCAGTTAATTTTTGTATTTCCAGTAGAGATGGGGTTTCATAATGTTGGCCAGGCTGGTCTCGAACTCCTGACCTCAAGTGATACACCCGTCTTGGCCTCCGAAGTGTTGGGATTATAGGCGTGAGCCACCTCGCCTGGCCAATATGTTGGACACTTTAAGGGATCCTTTCAAATTACACAATCTGAGCCATTGCTACTTATATATGGGTTTAGGCTTTTGTTTAGTTATTAGCATATGTCTGCTCCAGCTGTAAAGTTGTGATTGATTGATTGATTGATTGATTGATTGATTTTTTGAGAGAGAGTCTCGCTCTGTCACCCAGGTTGGAGTACAGTGGCATGATCTCGGCTCACTGCAACCTTTGCCTCCTGGATTCAAGCCATTCTCCTGCCTCAGCCTCCCGAGTAGCTGGGATTACAGGTGCCCAGCACTATACCTGGCTAATTTTTATATTTTTAGTAGAGATGGGGTTTCACCATGTTGGCCAGGCTGGTCTTGAACTCCTGACGTCAGGTGATCCACCCACTTTGGCCTCCCAAAGTGCTGGGATTACAGGCATGAGCCACCACACCCGGCCGAAGTTGTGATAGTTTTAAAAAGGCTTTTGGGGCTGGGCGCGGTGGCTCACGCCTGTAATCCCAGCACTTCCGGAGGCCGAGGTGGGTAGATCACCTGAGGTCGGGAGTTCGAGACCAGCCTGGCCAACATGGTGAAACCCCGTCTCTACTAAAAATACAAAAAATTAGCCGCCCGTGGTGGTGGGCGCCTGTAGTACCAGCTACTCGGGAGGCTGAGGCAGGAGAGTCGCTTGAGTCTAGGAGGCGGAGGCTGTAGTGAGCCGAGATCGCGTCATTGCACCCTAGCCTGGGCAACAGGGGCAAAACTCTGTCTCAAAAAAAAAAAAAGCTTTTGTTCATTTAAAAACTGTCAGTTGGTTTGAGGTATAAGTAAGTTGGGTAGACTGATAGAAGTCTAATTCTGTATTGCTACGTGTTGGTTAACAACATAAACTTCTCTGAAGTGGTAGTATTGAGTTCTGATCCCAATACCTTGCCAGAGTGCATGCCACCAACGACATTTATTTATTGTTAAAAGACATGGGGTTCATGTTTTTATCTTAGTGTGTTTTATGTTTCAAAAGATGGAAATATTAAATACTTGTAACCTGTTTGTCCTTAGGTGTTGGTGGAATGAGCGTTGCATGTGTCTTGAAGAGAAAAGCAGTGCTTTGGCAGGACTCTTTCAGCCCCCACCTGAAACATCACCCTCAAGAACCAGCTAATCCCAACATGCCTGTTGTTTTGACATCTGGAACAGGGTCGCAAGCGCAGCCACAACCAGCTGCAAATCAGGCTCTTGCAGCTGGGACTCACTCCAGCCCTGTCCCAGGATCTATAGGAGTTGCAGGCCGTTCCCAGGACGACGCTATGGTGGACTACTTCTTTCAGAGGCAGCATGGTGAGCAGCTTGGGGGAGGAGGAAGTGGAGGAGGCGGCTATAATAATAGCAAACATCGATGGCCTACTGGGGATAACATTCATGCAGAACATCAGGTAAAAAAAAGTTCACTATTTCAGCTTTGACATTCCTTTATAATCACTGTCCACTTAGGATATCTGCTTTCAATGAATGTCTTTAAAAACTTAAATTGCTGATTTCATTTGGTACAAACAGTTACTTACTTGTTTTAAAGGTTGATCATTGTAATACTGTTACTGGGTCATTTATCATTCTGGTGCTAAATAGTAAATAGCCAATTCATTCATTCATTCATTCATTTGAGACAGAGTCTTGCTCTGTCACCCAGGCTGGAGTGTAGTCGCCTGATCTCGGCTCACTGCAGCTGCTGCCTCCCAGGTTCAAGCAGTTCTCCTGCCTCAGCCTCCTGAGTAGCTGGGACTACAGGTGTGCACCACCACGCCTGGCTGATTATGTATTTTCAGTAGAAACAGGGTTTCACCATGTTGGCCAGGCTGGCCTCGAACTCCTGACCTCAAGTGATCTGCCCGCTTTGGCCTCCCAAAGTGCTGGGATTACAGTTGTGAGCCACCCACGCCCGGCCTATAGAATGCATTTTTTTTTTTTTTTTAAGGCGGAGTCTCACTCTGTTGCCCAGGCTGGAGTGCAGTGGCGCGATCTCTGCTCACTGCAAGCTCCGCCTCCCAGGTTCACGCCATTCTCCTGCCTCAGCCTTCCGAGTAGCTGGGACTACAGGTGCCCGCACCATGCCTGGCTAATTTTTTGTATTTTTTTTGGTAGAGACGGGGTTTCACTGTGTTAGCCAGGATGGTCTCTATCTCCTGACCTCGTGATCCACCCATCTCGGCCTCGCAAAGTGCTGGGATTACAGGTGTGAGCCACTGCGCCCGGCCTACAACGCATTTTTAAGAACACTTTTTTTGGAACAAAGGATTCTTTTTTTTACTGTTGACATAAGAACTGCTAGGGTTGTTTATAGGACAGATACATATTTTTGAATCTTTTCTCTTGGGTGTGGGTGACTTGATTTTAAGATATGATAGTTGAAAGTAGGGGGAAGTTGATAACATCAGCTGCTCAAGTGAAATTTATTTGAAATGGGACTGATATATTGTGTCAGAGAGAAGTGGTTGTGGCTTTTAGGTTTTAACCACCTTTGTCCTCTTGTTATTGTTTAATTTTTAATTTTAACATGTTCAGTCTTATTAATCTAAAACCATAGTGGGAATCATAGCATGTTTTACTGAGAAGAGAGGTTAGCCTTATCCATGTTTCCTGATTTCTTGATAATGACCAACCAAAAGATTAGACTGTTTTGATCAGGGTATTCTTTGAAATTGGGTATAGGTTGAATTTGGAAAGGTTCATTTTGTGTCACCCGTCAGTACTGATTAGCGAGAGCTGACATTTTTCATTAGGCTTCTAGTGCTTCTGTTTTACTTCAGAAAAAATCAGGTACAAGCATACTTGGAAGTCTGATTTTATTATACTTCCTCTGATCCCCCCAAAAGTGAACCATAGTTTTTTTTTTTTTTTTTTTTGAGATGGAGTCTCGCTCTGTCGCCCAGGCTGGAGTGCAGTGGCACAATCTCGGCTCACTGCATCCTCCCCCTCCCAGGTTTAAGCAATTCTCCTGCCTTACCCTCCTGAGTAGCTGGGATTACAGGCACCCACCTCCATGCCTGGCTAATTTTTGTATTTTTAGCAGAGAGAGGGTTTCACCATGTTGGCCGGGCTGGTCTTGAACTCCTGACCTCGAGTGATCCACCTGCCTCAGCTTCCCAAAGTGCTGGGATTACAGGTGTGAGCCACCATGCCCAGCCTTTTTTTTTTTTTCTTTTTCTTTTTTTTTTTTTTTTTTTTTGAGACAAGGTCTGGCTCTGTCATCCAGGCTGGAGTGTGGTGATATGATATTGGCTCACTGCAACCACGGTCTCCCTGGTTCAAGCGATCCTCCCACCCCAGTCTCCTGAGTAGCTGGGATACAGGTGTGCAACACTACACCCGGCTACTTTTGTATTTTTTGTAGAGACGGGGTTTTGCCATGTTGGCCAGGCTCTACTTTGAGCCCAGGCTCAAAGTGATCCACCTGCCTTGGACTCCCAGAGTGCTGGGATTGCAAGTGTGAGCCACTGCATCTGACCAGTTCTTTACTATAGTAGAAACAAAGACAGGCTGGGTGCAGTGGCTCATGCCTGTAATCCCAGCACTTTGGGAGGCCGAGGTGGGTGGATCACCTGAGGTACGGAGTTCGAGACCAGCCTGACCAACATGGTGAAACCCTGTCTCTACTAAAAATGCAGAAATTAGCCAGGTGTGGTGATGCATGCCTGTAATCCCAGCTACTTGGAAGGCTGAGGCAGGAGAGTCACTTGAACCTGGGACAGGGAGTTTGCAGTGAGCTGAGATCTTGCCATTGCACTCCAGCCTAGGCAATGGGTGAAACTCCATCTCAAAAAAATAAAGTAAAAAATTAGCTGGGCGTGGGGGCACATGCCTGTGTTTCCAGCTGCTTGGGAGGCTGAGGTGGAAGGATTGCTTGAGCCTGGGTGGCAGAAGTTGCAGTGAACAGAGATCATGCCACTGCACTTCAGCCTGGGCAACAGAGTGGGACCCTGTCTCAAAAAAAAAAAAAAAAAAAAAGAAAAGAAAAAGAAGGTTTTCAGCTGTAAGGCTGAAAGAAGGCTCACCCCTGCAATCCCAACACTTTGGGAGGTCAAGGCAGGTGGATCACCTGAGGTCAGGAGTTCAAGACCAGCCTGGCCAACATGGTGAAACCCCGTCTCTACTAATAATACAAAAAAATTAGCCTGGCATGGTGGTGCACACCTGTAATCCCAGCTCCTTGGGAGGCTGAGGCAGGAGAATCGCTTGAACCCGGGAGGTGGAGGTTGCAGTGAGCAGAGATCACACCATTGCACTCCAGCCTGAGTGACAAGAGCGAAACTCTGTCTCCAAAAAAAGAAAAAAGAAAGATTTTGTCTTTCTTTGGGATGAAGATATGCACAGAATTTGGTGACTGAATTAGAAATCTTATATCCTGGAAAGATGAAGTAATGGAGGAAAAGTACAGAGTGCCTCTGGTTTGGGACACAGTGATTACATTTGATAGGACACCTGTTGAGTTTGAGGTAGAAGCAGAATATCTAGGTGTATACTGTAGGTAGCTCTACCTGTAGCAGGAAATCAAGGTAGGAGGTATTTTATTTGGGTGGCATCTGTGTAGTGGGGCAAAAACAAACCCTGTAATCTCTGTACTATTTGGCTAAATGTTATTTAAAAATCATAAACACTGGTTTTTTAAAATCTGTAATAAAGATCTATAAGATCTTTTGTTGTGTTTCCTAATGATAGACTGATGGGTGGAAGCTGAAAGGAGAGTCAAGGTGCCTGGCAGTTTCTTTGCTAGGTGAGCAAATCAAACTCTAGGTCAGTCCTTGGCAGAGCTCTAAGATCTGATTATTGCTGTGCAAGTTAAGAAGCGTTTATTGAAGGCTTACTCAGGCCTCTGTCTTACACTGAGCCCTATCATAAGGAATCACATCTGACTTACTGAGCAGTTTTATCCAGGTCAGTTAGCAAACTTGAGTTAATAATAGTAAATGGCAAAACCTGTTTCCCACTCAGGTGGCCTAAACCAGTGACCTTGGAATTGGCATTCATCATTACAACACAATTCTTTGGGCTGGACACATGAAATAATGAACAAGGTTGGGGAACTCAGGGTAGTTGGTATATTGCAGTTGTGGACCACCCATAGGTTACTTTTCTGTAGTCGTTATAGTGTATTGTACTGGTTTTAGTGTTGTTCTCACCTTCTGGACTGAACTATTCTAGATCAGAGACTTGTGTTTTTCATGCCCCTTTTCCAGGAGGTATTATGAAACTTTCGTGTTGATTGAATGAGGGAAGACGAGAGGTTCTTCAGTTTTGCGCTCAGGTAAAGGAGTGGGTCTTACAGCTCAGTCATCCTGCTGGGAAACACATGGCAACAGGTAGAGGCCACTTGATAGGCAGCTGTGCTAAGGGTAGTATAATTGAAGAGCAAAGGGGCACATCTCTAGGTGGAGAATCTCTGCCCTTATTAGCCACTGTTACGGATAGGAGGTGTAAGAGGGTGCCTGATCTGTCATGTGGGTCAGAGTGAAAAAGAGGTTGAGAACCACTGATGATAACGGAAACATTTATATGTTCTAGGCATTGGGCTATTGTATTTCCTATATATAATCCTTACAGCAATCCTATGAAGGAGATAAATACCCTTTTTTGAAAAGTGAGAAACTGAGGCTTTGTTACCAGGTAATACCTGGTTTTTGAAATCAGTCTTTGATTCCAGTGTCCACGTTCTAGATCTATTTCTGCTTCCCTAGGCAAGATAAACCAGACAAAACTATGCAACCAAGTGGCACATTACAGGGCCAAAGAATTGTTTTGCCATAATTTTGCTTGAAATTTAGAGACTGTAAACTTAATAATGAGATGAATACAAATGTTGACCATTCTCCTATAATTGCAGGAGTACTTGACCCCAACTCCCAAAAGCAGTAATGGTAAAGTCCATTTTTCTTCAGTTCTGTTTTTTATTACATATGTGTTCTAAGTGGTAATGTGGATGGAAAATTATCTCTGTAGAGACAGAATGACTCAATATAAAGTGATCCTATTGCCAGCTCATTCTAACCTACCACTGGGCCTTTTTTTTTTTTTTTTTTAGTGGCCCTTTGGCATAATGGAACAAAGTTTGAGATCGAATTGGCAGGATGCTTTCACTAGTGAACTAGTGAAGTAAAGAATATCACAGGCTGTGATGCCAGTAGCATTGGAGGGAGGGGAACTCTTTGTCATGCCAGGTACTTTATTTCTCTCATAATTACTCCCATTTAAGAGCAATTGCTTTTACACTTTTTTCTTTTTATTTATTGAGACAGGGCTTCACTCCTGTTGCCGAGGCTGGAGTGCAATGGGCACCATCTAGGCTCACTGCAACCTCTGCCTCCTCGGCTCAAGCGATTCTTCTGCCTTAGCCTCCCTATCCTGGGACCACAGGCACACGTCACAACACCTAGCTCATCTTTGTATTTTTTGTAGAGGTGGAGTTTTGCCATGCTCAGGCTGGTCTCAAACTCCTTTGTTTTTTTTTTTTTTTGAAATAAAGTCTTGCTCTGTAGTCCAGGCTGGAGTGCAGTGACGCGATCTCAGCTCACTGCAACCTCCGCCTCCTGGGTTCAAGTGATTCTCCTGCCTCAGTCTCCCCAGTAGCTGGGACTACAAGTGTGCACCACCACGCCCGGCTAATTTTGTATTTTTAGTAGAGACAAGGTTTCACCATGTTGGCCAGGCTAGTCTCGAACTCCTAACCTCAGGTGATCCACCTGCCTCGGCCTCCTAAAGTGCTGGGATTATAGGCATGGGCCACTGTTCCTGGGCCACTTGTATACTTACATTAAAAAGTTTTTCATTTTTTGGCTGGACGCAGTGGCTCACACCTGTAATCGCAGCACTTTGGGAGGCTGAGGAGGGTGGATAGTTTGAGCCCCCAGGAGTTCGAGAGCAGCCTGGACAACATGGTGAGATCATGTCTCTACAAAATATACAGAAATTAGCCAGGCATGGTGGCGCTGTGCCTGTGGTCCCAGCTACTTGGAGGGCTGAGGTAGGAGGATCACTTGAGCCCAGGAGATGTAGGTTGCAGTGAGCCGAGATTGTGCCACTGCACTCCATTTTGGGTGACAGAGTTGAGACCCTTTCTCAAAAAAAAAAAAGGCCTCCCAAAGTGCTGGGATTACAGGCGTGAGCCACTGCGCCCGGCAGAGAGCCCTCATTTTTGGGCCAAATTGAGGTCTTCGGAGGGAAGTGAGGGAAAGAAGTCTCATGAAAAAAAATTTTTTTTTGCCTGTAAAATTATACCCATAGTATACAATTAAGATAATGTGGACTGGGCGTGGTGGCTCACGCCTGTACTCCCAGCACTTTGGGAGGCTGAGGCAGGTGGATCACGAGGTCAGGTGTTTGAGACCAGCCAACATGGTGAAACCCTGTCTCTACTAAAAATACAAAAATTAGCCAGGTGTGGTGGCACATGCCTGTAATCCCAGCTACTCAGGAGAGGCAGGAAAATCACTTGAATCGGGGGCAGAGGTTGCAGTGAGCCGAGATCCCGCCACTGCATTCCAGCCTGGGTGACAGAGGGAGACTCCGTCTCAAAAAAAAAAAAAAAGATGATGGATATTGGGCCAGGCGTGGTGGCTTATGCCTGTAATCCCAGCACTTTTGGAGGCCGAGGTGGGCGGATCACTTGAGGCCAGGAGTTCGAGACTAACCTGGGCAACATGATGAAACCCCGTGTCTACTAAAAATACAAAAATTAGCCGGGCGTCGTGGCACGTTACTGTAATTCCAGCTGCTCGAGAGGCTGAGGCATGAGAATTGCTCTAACCCGGGAAGCAGGGCAGAGGTTGCAGTGAGCTGAGATCGCACAACTGCGCTCCAGCCTGGGCGACAGAGCAAGGCTCTGTCTCAAAAAAAAAAAAAAAAAGATAATGGATATGGAGCAAAATACTAGAAAACAAAGCTGGGTACATTGGCTCCTGCCTCTAATCCCAGATACTCGGGAGGCTGGGTCAGGAGGGTTGCTTGAGGCCAGGAGTTTGAGACCAGCCTGGGCAATATAGTGAGACACTGTATCTACAATAAAAAGGAAAAAAATTAGCTGGGCATGGTGGCATATGCCTGTAGTCCTACTCAAGGGAGGATCACTTGAGCCCAGGGAGTTCAGGCACTCCAGCCTGTGTGACAGTGAGATCCTGTCTCTTTGAAAAGAAAAAAAAAAATAAAAAGGAAATTTAAAAAACAAATACTAGGAAACACTAGACACATCTTCCCACCCAAATGAGTTATGTATTTGAAAATGTTACTTATTTTGGGCTGGGCACGGTGGCTCACGCCTGTAATCCCAGCACTTTGGGAGGCCAAGGCAGGCGGATCACGAGATCAGGAGATCGAGACCATCCTGGCTAACACCGTGAAACCCTGTCTCTACTAAAAATATGAAAAATTAGCCGGGTGTGGTGGTGGGCGCCTGTAGTCCCAGCTACTCGGGAGTCTGAGGCAGGAGAATGGCATGAACCTGGGAGGTGGAGCTTGCAGTGAGCCAAGATCGCACCACTGCCCTCCAGCCTGGGCGACAGAGCAAGACTCCATCTCCAAAGAAAAAAAAAAAAGTTACTTATTTTGACAGTAATTTTTATACCTTTAGATTTTTTTCTTTCCTGAATAACATTGAAAATTTCATTACTAAAAGCCTAAGGTCAAGTCTTTGACTTGAGAGTGTTTTATTCTTGTATTGTGAAATCTGTTTTCTCTGTAAACTGCTGTGGGATAGATAAACTGGTTGATGAAATAGGGCAAAAAAATTAAAGTCGATTGGTTGAACTGTAGCCTCTGTACTGGATTATGAGGGACAGAGGTAGAAGCTTTGCCCTGGGGGAAGGGAAATTTGGAGGACAGTTCCACAGAGCTTACCCACTTTGCTTGCACTCTTTTAGCACTAGGATATATCAGTATCCACCATAGATTGACAGCCTATAGGAGATAATTCCAGAGAACCAGGCAAAAAAAATCAGTGGATGAGGCCAGGTGCAGTGGCTCATACCTATAATCCCAGCACTTTGGGAGGCCAAGGCAGGCGGATCACCTGAGGTCAGGAGTTGGAGACCAGCCTGACCAACATGGAGAAACCCCATCTCTACAAAAAATACAAAATTAGTGGGGCGTGGTGGCGCACGCCTGTAATCCCAGCTACTTGGGTGGCTGAGGCAGGAGAATTGCTTGAACCTGGGAGGCAGAGTTTGCGGTGAGCTGAGATTGTGCCATTGCACTCCACTCTGGGCAACAAGAGCGAAATGCCGTCTCAAAAAAAAAAAAAAAATTCAGTGGATGAATATATTTTGACTCCACTTGCACCTTCTTTTTCTTTCACTTGGTGTGGCCATCTTACAATGATATTCTGATACCCACCCCTGACGTGTCAACCAGTCTTACTCTTCAGTGCTGTTAGTCTTTTTTTTTTTTTGAAGGGTTTTAAAAATTTTATTTTTATTATATATTAAAAAAGAGCTATCATGGTTTGTTTCATTGGGGTGGATGCCTTGGATAATCCATTCAAGGAAGATCACTTCGTCCAACTTAATGCAGCCCAATTTAATGAAACCCATTTTCTTCGCTTACTGACAGAAACACTGGTGGGGCATATTGAGGCCGTAATTTGGATCAGATCTTGCTGGTCTAAGCATACGCAACAAGAGAGAGAACCCTGGCTGAATTTTTGCGAGTGGCTCCAGTAGAGCTGCTGGTGACCCATCTTGCTCTCAGGAGTGCAGTGAGACAAAAGGAAAGAGCTCCAGTTAATTTTTATACCTTGTAATTAACAGGGACTACTATGTTAAACTGGGAGGGAGCCCAAGTATTTCCCAAACTGGGGAGTCTTGACATTCCCTAGAAATGTCTTTCTGTTGTACCTGCTGATGGACTCTCTTAGACAATGAATCTTGTCTACCTGGGTAGATTGCCTTAGCATTTGTGCTAGTAGCATTTGGTTAACATGTTAAAGCTGAATAATCCATCTTTCATATTTTGTTTCTCTTACACATGTACTCTTAGAGCCTTTTCATTATGCTCAGAATTCACAAGGCTTAACATTATGTGCTTGGTCAAAGGAATCATCAGCAGGCCTTCTTCAACTATAACTTTTTCTTTTTTTTTGAGACAGAGTCTCACTTTGTCACCCACTGGCACTATCTAGGCTCACTGAAACCTCTGCCTCCTTTGTTCAAGCGATCTGGTGCCTCAGCCTCCTGAGTAGCTGGGATTACAGGGGTGTACCACCATGCCTGGCTAATTTTTGTATTTTTAGTAGAGACAGGGTTTCACCATGTTGTCCAGGCTGGTTTTAAACTCCTGGTCTCAAGCAATCCTCGCACCTTGGCCTCCCAAAGTACTGGGATTAAAAGTGTGAGCCACGTACCTGGCCTGACTATAATTTTAACCTAGCCTGATTATAACTTTAAGAATTACCTTGTTCCAGTGTAAACAAAAGAAGTTCGGCTGGTTGCAATTGGCTCACGCCTGTAATCCCAGCACTTTGGGAGGCTGAGGTGGGCGGATCACCTGAGGTCAGGAGTTTGAGACCAGCCTGGCCAACATGGTGAAACCCCGTCTCTACTAAAAAATACAAAAATTAGCCAGGCGTGTTGGCGGGTGCCTGTGGTCCCAGCTACTTGGGAGGCTGAGGCAGGAGAATCACTTGAACCTGGGAGGCGGAGATTGCAGTGAGCTGAGATTGCACCACTGCACTCCAGCTTGGGCGACAGAGCAAGACTCTGTCTCAAAAAAAAAAAAAAGGAAGTTCAGTCAGATGCTCTTCTCTAATGCTGAATGGTACTTGATTATATATGCCTCTGAAATGGCAACTTGTAGAGATATTTATGATGTATCTTTACCTTGTTTAATTTTAGAAGGTTTTTTAAATTTAATTTTATTTTTTTGAGATGGAGTTTCATCCTTTCACCTAGGCTGGAGAGAAGTGGCAGGATCTCAGATCACTGCAACCTCTTCCTCCTGGGTTCAAGCAGTTCTCCTGCTTCAGCCTCCCAAGCAGTTGGGATTATATGTGTCCACTACCATGCCTGGCTAATTTTTTTTTTTTTTTTGAGACGGAGTCTTGCTCTGTTGCCCAGGCTGGAGTGCAGTGGCGCGATCTCGGCTCACTGCAGCCTCTGCCTCCTGGGTTCAAGCACTTCTTGTGCCTTAACTTCCTGAGTAGCTGGGATTACCGGCACATGCTACCATGCCCGGCTACTTTTTCTGTTTTTAGTAGAGACGGGGTTTCACCATGTTGGCCAGGCTGGTCTCGAACTCCTGACCTCAAGTGATCCACCTGCCTCAGCCTCCCAGAGTGCTGGGATTGATTATAGGCATGAGCCACCGCCCCCAGCCAATTTTTGTAGTTTTTTGTTTTTTATTTTTTCAGACAGAGTTTCGCTGTCACCCAGGCTGGAGTGCAGTGGCACAATCTCGGCTCACTGCAACCTCCTCCTCCCAGGTTCAGGTGATTCTCCTGCCTCAGCCTCCTGAGTAGCTGAGATTATAGGCATGTGCCATCATGCCAGCTCATTTTTGTATTTTTAGTAGAGACGGGGTTTTGCCATATTGGCCAGGCTGGTCTTGAACTCCTGACCTCAGGTGATCTACCCGCCTCAGCCTCCCAAAGTGCTAGGATTACAGGCGTGAGCCACTGCGCCCGGCCTCAAAAGGTTTTTGATGTGAAATTAGTAAAAAATTGTATGATAGGTGGTAGTGAGATGTGACTATGGGAATAAAAGGTCATGATAGGAAAATAAATTGGAGTAAAGTTAGAAATATGCACCAGAATAATGGGTTATAGAATTTACCCTGATGGGCTGGGCATGGTGGCTCAAGCCTGTAATCGCAGCACTTTGGGAGGCCGAGGCAGGCGGATCATGAGGTCAGGAGATTGAGACTGTCCTGGCTAACACAGTGAAACCCCGTCTCTACTAAAAATACAAAAAATTAGCTGGGCATGGTGGCACGCGCCTGTAGTCCCAGCTACTTGGGAGGCTGAGGCAGGAGAATTGCTTGAACTTGGGAGGCGGAGGTTGCAGTGAGCCGAGATTGCACCATTGCACTCCAGCCTGGGCGACAGAGCGAGACTCCATCTCAAAAAATAAATAAATAAATAAATAAAAATAAAAAGAAAAAAGAGTTTACCTTGATGGTCCTGGTGGCTAAAGAAAAGAGGAAAGCATAATGATTCCTGAGATTCTTACTTAGAGGAAAAAACAGCAGTTAGGGAGAGTTGTGTTTGGAATTTCAGTTGTAGATGTGGTTGAAGTGCTTTGTAAACTGTAAAGTAATAAGATTTTTTTTATTTCTTTTTTTATTTTTTATTTTATTTTATTTTATTTTTTTTGAGACAGTCTCGTTCTGTTGCCCAGGCTGGAGTGCAGTGGCGCGATATCAGCTCACTGCAAGCTCTGCCTCCTGGGTTCATGTCATTCTCCTGCCTCAGCCTCCCGAGTAGCTGGGACTATAGGCGCCCGCCACCACGCCCAGCTAATTTTTGTATTTTTAGTAGAGACGGGGTTTCACTGTATCAGCCAGGAGGGTCTCGATCTCCTGACCTCATGATCCACCCACCTTGGCCTCCCAAAGTGCTGGTATTACAGGCGTAAGCCACTGTGTCCGGCCTTTTAAAAAGTTTTTTAGCGGAGTCTCACTCTTGTCGCCCAGGCTGTATAGTGCAGTGGTGCCATCTCAGCTCACTGCAATCTCCACCTCCTGGGTTCAAGCCATTCTAATGCCTCAGCCTCCCCAGTAGCTGGGATTACAGGCGTGTGCCAACATGCCCAGCTAATTTTTGTACTTTTAGTAGAGATGGGGTTTCACCGTGTTGGCCAGGATGTCTCGAACACCTGACCTCAGGTGATCCACCCACCTCCACCTCCCAGAGTGCTGGGATTACAGGAATGAGCCACCACGCCCAGCCAGTGGGATGTTATTACTTGTTTTTCATGACACCTTTCTGTATTTTCAGAAGACACACATGTCTTTTGTGCATGTGTCCATTTTCTCTCAGGCAACAGCATTTGCTGAATACTCTGTAGGCTAAGCCTGAGTACAAAATTAGGTTTCTGGGTGTGTGGAAAGAATACTTTAACAATTAGAATCTATCTAGTTATTCACTCTTGTGAAAGGACTTAAACATTCATACAGGATGAAAGAACTGACAACATAGTGCTAGGAGAGAAGTCAGTGCTGAAGTGCTGAGGATAGGGTAAATCATCTTTTTTTTTTTTTTTTTTCCTTTTGAGAGATTTCTGATCTCCTCTTTGTTTTTTACATTCAGTTTCTTTGACTTCTGGATATTGTAAAGAGCCATAATAGCACTGTGGCTTCAGCTCAGTGTGTAGTTGTTGGCTGCCCTGGCATTTTGCTCCTTGCTGTGAATGTACTCTTTTTTTGAGATTGGGTCTCTATCTGTTGCCTAGGCTGGAGTGCAATGGTGCAATCTCGGCTTACCACAGCTTCCACCTCCCGGGTTCAAGTGAGTCCTGCCACAGCCTCCTGAGTAGCTGGGACTACAGGTGTGCACCACCATGCCTGGCTAATTTTTGTATTTTTAGTACAGATGGGGTTTCACTATGTTGGCCAGGCTGATTTTTGAACTCCTGACCTTATGATCCACCCGCCTTGGCCTTCCAAAGTGCTGAGATTACAGGCGTGAGCCACTGTGCGTAGCCTGCTGTGAATATAATCTTACACCTCCATGTAAGAAGTGGTGGGGTCAGTGATTGGCAATAGGTTGGGTAAGTTTAATACTTGGGAATTTGGTTAAAGAACTTGGCCCTGAATGGTGTAAATGTGTTGGTACTTGCAGTTGGGCCTTGTGTGGTGGCTCATGCCTGTAATCCCAGCACTTTGGGAGACAGAGGTGGGTGGATCACGAGGTTAGGAGTTCGAGACCAGACTGACCAACATGCCGTGTGTGGTGGCAGGTGCCTGTAATCCCAGCTACTTAGGAGGCTGAGGCAGGAGAATCGCTTGAACCCTGAAGGCGGAAGTTACAGTCAGCGAAGATCGCACCACTGCACTCCAGCCTGAGTGACAGAGCAAGGCTCTGTCTCAAAAAAAAAAACCCAAAAAAAACCAAAAAAAACCCAAGAACCCCCCTGCAGTTATTAGACTTCTCCAGAGGCATGCTCTTCATGTTTTTTGTGTAATATTTTTTGAAAACTGTTGATTTTTTTTTTATTTTGTTTTGAGACAGAGTTTCACTCTTGTTGCCCAGGCTGGAGTGCAGTGGCACGATTTTGGCTCACCGCAACCTCCGCCTCCCGGGTTCAAGCAATTCTCCTGCCTTAGCCTCCCGAGTAGCTGTGATTATAGGCGTGCGCCACCACACCCAGCTAATTTTGTATTTTTAGTAGAGATGGGATTTCTCCTTCTTGGTGAGGCTGGTTTCGACCTCCCGACCTCAGGTGATCTGCCCACCTCGGCCTCCCAAAGTGCTGGGATTACAGGCGTGAGCTACCGCCCCTAGCCCTTTTTTTTTTCTAAATTATTTTGAGACAGAGTCTTACGCTGTTGCCCAGGCTGGAGTGTAGTGGCACGATCTCGGCTCACTGCAATCTCCACCTCCTGGGTTCAAGCGATTCTCCTGCCTCAGGCTCCCGAGTAGCCAGGATTACAAGCGTGCACCACCACGTCCAGCTAATTTTTGTATTTTTAGTAGAGACTGGGTTTCGCCATGTTGACCAGGCTGGTCTTGAACTCCTGGCCTCAAGTGATCCACCCGCTTCAGCCTCCCAAAGTGCCAGGATTACAGATGTGAGCCACTGGGCTCAGCCTGAACTATTGATTTTTGTTGATAGCTTATTAATGGTTTTACTAGATTTAGTAGATGTGGATTTGTCTGTTGCCATTAGTAAGTGCTCTTTTATGGTCCAAGTACCTTTCTTAATATTTTTATGAGTCTCATCAGGAAAACTGTTCTAGGTTTTTGGAAATTGGGGGCCCTAAATATTTTTAAATTTATTTTTATTCATTAATTAATATTATCATCTTGTACAGATGGGGTCTCATGTTGCCCAGGCTTGTCTTGAACTTCTGGCCTCCAGCAGTCCTCCTGCCTTGACCTCCCAAAGTGCTGGTATTACAGGTGTGAGCCATCATGCCTGGCCTGTTAAAGATTTTTTAAAATAGCAGCTTTGGCCGGTGCAGTAGCTCAAGCCTGTAATTCCCAGCACTTTGGGAGGCTGAGGTGGGTGGATCGTCTGAGGCCAGGAGTTCGCGACCTGCCTGGCCAACATGGTGAAACCCTGTCTCTACTGAAAATACAAAAAAAATTTAGCCCGGTGTGGGGGTGGGCGCTTGTAATCACAGCTACTCAAGAGGCCGAGGCAGGAGAATCGCCTGAACCCTGTCGGGGTGGAGGTTACAGTGAACTGAGATCGCACCACTGCACTCCAGCCTAGGTGATGACTTCGTCTCAAAAAAAAAAAAAAAAAGCAGCTTTACAGATATGTAGTTTGTCCATTTAAAGTGTATAATTCCAGCTGGGCACGGTGGGTCACTCCTGTAATCCCAGCACTTTGGGAGGCCGAGGCTGGTGGATCACCTGAGGTCAGGAGTTCAAGAACAGCCTGGCCAACACGGTGAAACCCCATCTTTACTTAAAAAAATAAAAATAAAAATAAGACCGGGCACGGTGGCTCATGCTTGTAATCCTAGCACTTTGGGAGGCCGAGGCGGGTGGATCACGAGGTCAGGAGATCGAGACCAACATATGAAACCACATGTCTACTAAAAATACAAAAACTAGCTGGGCGTGGTGGCGCATGCCTTTAATCCCAGGTACTCAGGAGGCTGAGGCAAGAGAATTGTTTGAATCCGAGAGGCGGAGGTTGTAGTAAGCTGAGATCGTGCCATTGCACTCCAGCCTGGGTGACACAGCTATACTCTGTCTCAAACAACAACAACAACAACAAACAAAACAAAACAAAACAATAAAAATTAGCTGGGCTGGAGCCTGAGGCGGAGCTTGCAGTGAGCCGACATCATGCAATTGCACTCCAGCCTGGGGGACAAGAGCAAGACTCCATCTTAAAAAAATATATATAATTCAGTAGTTTTTAGTTTTTAGTGTATTCATTGTTGTGCAGATATCATAATCATTAATTTTAGAATATTTGCATTACCCCAAAAATCCTTTACCCAGCAGCCGTCACTCCCCAGTCTTAGGCAACCACCAGTCCACTTCTGTCTCTTTATTTGCCTATTCTGGACATAAGCATGTTTTGTGACTGCCTTCTTTTACTTAGCATAATGTTTTAAGGGTTCATCTATGTTGTATGTAGCATTTATCAGTACATCATTTATTTTTATTTTTTATTTTTTATTTTTTAGATGGAGTCTCGCTGTCGCCCAGGCTGGAGTGCAGTGGCACGATCTCGGCTCACTGCAGGCTCCACCCCCTGGGGTTCACGCCATTCTCTTGCCTCAGCCTCCCGAGTAGCTGGGACTACAGGCGCCCGCCACCTTGCCTGGCTAATTTTTTGTATTTTTAGTTGAGACGGGGTTTCACAGTGTTAGCCAGGATGGTCTCGATTTCCTGACCTCGTGATCCACCCGCCTCGGCCTCCCAAAGTGCTGGGACTACAGGCGTGAGCCACTGCGCCTGGCCTTCTTTTTATTTTTGTATAATATTTCATTGTATAGATCTGCCACATTTAATTTATCCATTTATCAGTTGATGGGCCTTTTTTCCTTCTTTTTTGGCTATTATGGATAATGCTGCTATGAACATTTGTGTTCAAGTTTTTTTCTGTAGACATGCTTTCATTTCTCAGATTTGAGAGTATATAAATTTGTAATGTATAGGTACAAAAATAACAAATTTCTTCACTAGGGGCAGGTGCTCATTAGAAATGGGGGATGGGAGGATTAGTTTATCTACAACTTACACTGTGGATTTGGAATTTTTCCAAGCCACACATTTTACTGGGGCTAATGACTACTTTCTTTTCTCTATGAAGGAAGTATTTGGAGGCTAACACTGTAAATAAACTTGTTTACAACCCCGGGAAGAGGAGTGCTTAAACTGTAGAGAACAGGTGTTTTCAGTGAGCTCTGTAAACTCCTTAGGTGCAATGAATATGCAGTTGATTGATCTGCTGGTGACAATTTTTCTTTATTAAAGCAAGTTCCCTAAGAATTTTAACAAGGGGACAGTTCATTAACCTAGTCTTGGTTATTATATGTATTTAAAATCACCAAATTGGGTGTTAATTATTAAGAAATGTTCTCTGTAATCCCAGCAATTTGGGAGGCTGAGGCAGGTGGATCACCTGAGGTCAGGAGTTCAAGACCAGCCTGACCAACATGGTGAAACCCCCATCTCTACAAAAATACAAAAAAAAAAAAAAAAAAAAAAATTAGCCGGGCATGATGGGGGGGTGCCTATAATCCCAGGTTCTCAGGTGGCTGAGGCAGGAGAATCACTTGAACCCTGGAGGCGGATGTTGTGGTGAGCTGAGATCGCACCATTGCACTCCAGCCTGAGCAACAAGAGTGAAACTGTCTCAAAAAAAAAGGAAATGTTCTTTAATTTGTTAGAGTTTATTGAGTCAAATTGCTTCCCCCACCCAGTTGTCCCAAATTAGGGAGATACCACTTTTAAGGGTCAGAAGCCTTGTAAAATGCAAAACAATGAAATTAATGTGTCGTTCCTTTGGAGAAACTTAGTTTCATAAAGAGAGGAGGGAATTATAAAGATAATTGTTTCTGGCTAGGCGTGGTGGCTCATGCCTGTAATCCCAGCACATGAGGCAAGTGGATCACCTGAGGTCAGGAATTCGAGACCAGCCTAGCCAACATGGAGAAACCCTGTCACTACTGAGAAAAAAAAGAAAAATCATCTGGTGCATGCCTGTAATGGCTTGACTCTTGGAGGTGGAGGCTGCAGTGAGCCGACGTCGTGCTACTGCACTCCAGCCTGGGCAACAGAGCGAGACCCTGTCTTTTAAGAAAATGGTCTTTAAGTTCAATGTAACCCTTAAAAGTGATGTACATGGATTAAGGACTGGAAGAAAGTACTGCAAAGTATTTATATTTGTATGCATGGAGAGATTACAGGTAGTATGCTTTGCTCTTGTCCATTTTGTATTTTCTGAATTTCAAACAGTTAAAAAAGAAAAAAAGACAAACCTTATACCATGTGTTAAGAGCTTGGTCTGCCATTTTGAGTGAAAGCAGATGGTTTACACATTTCCAGGGGAGTTTTGATGTTAGAAAAGACCTTGGAAATTGAAATTATTTAGCTTTTTTCCCCCGATGAAGTGCTGTCCTTTGCATTAGTTATCTCTCTTTTAATTTTTAAAAAAGTTAGTAGATATGTTGAATATAGGTTGCTGAAATAGGTTGGGTGTATTCAATGAGATCTAGAGGCAATTTTATTTTATTTTATTTCATTTATTTATTTATTTATTTTTTTGATACAGAGTCTCGCTCTGTTGCCCAGGTTGGAGTGCAGTGGTGCAATCTCGGCTCACTGCAACCTCTGCCTCCTGGATTCAAGCGATTCTCATGCCTCAGCCTCCTGAGTAGCTGGGATTACAGGGATGCACCACCATGCTTGGCTAATTTTTATAGTTTTAGTAGAGACAGGGTTCCAACCATGTTGACCAGGCTGGTCTCGAACTCCTGACCTTAGATGATCCACCTGCCTCGGCCTCCCAAAGTCCTGGGATTACAGGCGTGAGCCACTGGGCCTGGCTTTGAGATGATTTTATTTTAGTATTATTTCCTTTCTGTATCTAGAATTAATAACGAGTAATCATATGCTTTGTCCTGGAAGTGTTCTAATATTTTTACATGATTTGAACCACTCAGTACTGTATGCACATTTTTATCTTTCTCATTTTTTTTTTAAAAAAGTATGTTAGTCCATTTTGTGTTGCTATAAAGGAATATAGGAGACTGGGCACTTTATAACAAAAAGAGGTTTATTTGTCTCAGTTTTGCAGACTGTACAGGAAGTAAGTTACAGCATCTGCTGCTGGTGAGGCCTCAGGACACTTTTACTCATGGCAGAAGGCACAGTGGGAGCACATGTGTCACATGGTCAAGAGAGGGAGCTGGAGAGAGAAGAGGTTCCAGGCACTTTTAAACAGCCAGCTCTTGTGTGAATTAATAGAGTGAGAACTCACTCATTACCATGGAGAGGATATCAAGTACTTCCTGAGGGATGGGCCCCCATGACCCAGACACTACACACTAGGTTCACCTCCAACCTTAGAAGTCACATTTCAGATGAGATTTGGAGGGGACAAACATCCAAGCTATATCAAAGTATAATATCCTTTCCCCACACCCCCCGCCCCCCCAGAGGATAGCTTTTCTTTAAAAAAAAAAATTTACTTTTTGACTGGCCGTGATGGCTCATGCCTGTAATCCTAGCACTTTGGGAGGCCAAGGTGGGAGGATCACTTGAGTCTAGGAGTTGGAGAACAGCTGGGGCAACATACCAAGACCCCCATATCTGTTAAAAAAAATTTAAAAAGCTTAATAGTTTAGTTTTCATAAGTGCTCAGTGAATGGCATGATGCTATTCAAAATTGAATTTAATTATTTCCTTCAATTCCTGTACTGTATTCTGTTTCTGTGGTTGATATATCCATTTGTGGCATGTTAGGAGCTATCCTAGATTTCTGCCTCCCGTTTCTGCCGACAATAGTTCCGAGATTATACCTATGTTGCTTTATTTGATACGCTCATGTTTCTTGCCTGGAGATGTTCAGTAGTCTTCTCACTGGCTTTCCTGCATCTCCCCTTTTCTTCTTTGTAGCCATTGTCTGTGCCACTGCCAAATTGATGTTTTTGAAGATACGATCTGCTTATTTCTCACCCTTTTGCTCACACACTCGTGTGTGTGTGCGTTTTCTTTCCTGTTGCTTTTGGGATAACTTCTAAGCTCCTCCTCATAGCATAGGAGACCTTTCATGTTATTTTTTTTTTAAAGATAAAATAAATTTTTATTTTAAATTTATTATTAGTTTTAGAGATGAGGGTGTTCACTTTGTTGCCCAGGCTGGACTTGAACTCCTGGCCTCAAGCAGTCCCTTCCCCCTTGTGTAGCTGGCACTACAGGCACATGCCTTCGCATGCCCAGCTGTCTTTTGTGTTTTGGTCCAGCTTGCTTCTCCAGTCCTTACTGGCGCTCCATTTCGGCTATACTAAAGTATTTGTAGTTTTGTGAATACCCATCCTATTTTTATAGTTTGTGCAGTTTCTCAGCATACTAGTGCTATTTTTATTTATGTAGTTTTCTCTGCTTGGAATCCCCTACCTTCTTCATTTACCTGGCCTTTTCCTCATCTTTCAAGCTTCAACTAATGTATCTTCATCTCTGATAAATGTACGCCTTTACTCCCACTTTTCTCCAAGGTTGGGTGCCTGCCTTTGATGCCACTATTGTATGTCGTACACATCTCATTGAAGCTTTTAGCTTCCTGTATTGGAGTTTAATATTTACTTTTTCCCTTACCATCCGGTGCTAGGAAGCTGTTTCAATAAAGAGATTCTTGGCGGGGCATGGTGGCTCATGCCTGTGATCCTAGCACTTTGGGAAGCCAATGTGGGAGGATCGCATGAGCCTAGGAGTTCTACAAGAGCTGTGGCAGCATAGTGAGACCCTTGTCTCTATTTTTTAAAAAAAAGAGATTCTTGGGCTTAAGTCCAGTCCTGCTGAATCAGAATTCTCAATGATAAGACACAGTTCATGTATTTTGTTTTTAATATTTATTATTATTATTTTTGAGATGGAGTTTCGCTCTTGTCGCCCAGGGATTACAGGTGTGAGCCACTGGGCCCAGCATGAGTTTTTTTTAATTTCTTGTGAGATAGAGTCTTGCTCTGTTTCCCAGGCTGGAGCACAGTGGCAGCATCTCAGCTCTCTGGCTCACTGCAGCCTCTGCCTCCTGGGTTCAAGCGATTATCCTGCCACAGCCTCCCAGGTAGCTGGGATTACAAGTGTGCCACCATGCCTGGCTAATTTTTGTATTTTTAGTAGAGACGGGGTTTTACCATGTCAGCCAGGCTGGTCTTGAACTCCTGACCTCAGGTGATTAGCCTGCCTCAGCCTCCCAAAGTGTTGGGATTACAGGCGTGAGCCACTGGGTCCAGCCTAACATCTTTTTATATACACCCATCTATAGCCTACGTTATAGAATCCTTACACATACATAACATTTTTCTGTGTTTAAAAAGTTTTAGCCTGGGTAGGCTGGGTGCAGTGGCTCATGCCTGTTATCCCAGCACTTTGGAAGGCTGAGGTGGGTGGATCACAAGGTCAGGAGATTGAGACCATCCTGGCTAACACAGTGAAACTCTGTCTATACTAAAAATACAAAAAAATTAGCCGGGCGTGGTATCAGGCGCCTGTAGTCCCAGCTACTCAGGAGGCTGAGGCAGGAGAATGGCATGAACCCGGGAGGCAGAGGGAGCTTGCAGTGAGCTGAGATCATGCCACTGCACTCCAGCCTGGGTGACAGAGCGAGACTCTGCCTCAAAAAAAAAAAAAATTTTTTTCTTTTTGTTAGCATGGGTAACAGGGAGACCTCATTGCTATAAAAAAAATTAAAAAGTCAGCCAGGCATGGTGACATACACGTGTAGTCCCAGCTACTCAGGCAGCTGAGGTGGGAGGACTGCTTGAACCTGGCAGGTGGGGACTGCTGTGAGCTGTATTTGTGCCACTGCATTCCAGCCTGGGTGACAGAATGAGGCATTGTCTCAAAAAGAGAAAAGAAAAAAAAATATATATATATATAAAATTTTAAAACATTTTAAATGGCTATATAAATTCTCTAAGTATATGCTTTAATAATTACTGCTGTATTTAGACTGTTTCCATCTTTTCCTATTACAGTACCAGGTTAAAGATGTTTGTTAACAAATCTGTGCCCATATTTCTCATGATTTGCTTAGGTTAAATTCCTAGAAGTGGAATTACCAGATCAAAGGGCATGAATATTAATCAAACCCATGTTACATATTGTCAGATGTCCAGAAAAGTCAAATAAAGCAAGGTAAAGTTGTGTGTATTTGTATGCGTGTTTTAAAGAAGGATAAGAATCATCTTAAAGAACCTAGCTCTAGCAGTACTATTTCACCACTTATATGACTAAGGGCAGTTTCTCACATTACAAATATTTGTATGTAATGCCTGTCATGTTTTTGATACTGTGCTAGATGCTCAAGGGATTATTTTTAGGGAGATAAGACAAATCACCATAGCACTGTTAATAAGGTGCGGTTTGGTACTTGGCGGGTGTTACTTCAGATGTTAAGGAGAGTGTAGAAAGTAGTGTCTACCATGGTCTTTGAACAGTAGTCTACATTTCTGCAATGCCTAGTCCATCGCAAAGGGAGAGCAAATCAACTAGAGAAGTAATCGCAGGTTAAAGTTTTTCCCCCTTGTTTAAATAATTTCTACCCCCTCAGTTCATGGAGACTAACACTGTAGGCATGCCTGGTAGCTGATAGTTCTCCTCTGAACATATTTCTCTCTCTCTTTTTTTTTTTTAACCTTTAGCTTTAAAGATCATCTGCATTTTCTTCTGTAATAAAAGATATCCACCCATTTGGCCATATTTATTTATTCTTTAGCAGTTGAAGTATTAAATGATGCCAGGGTTTTTTTTTTTTTTTTGAGATGGAGTCTCACTCTATTTCCGAGGCTGGAGTGCAGTGGCGAAATCTCGGCTCACTGCAACTTCCGCCTCCCGAGTTCACACCATTCTCCTGCCTCAGCCTCCCAAGTAGCTGGGACTACAGGCCCCTGCCACCACGCCTGGCTAATTTTTTTGTATTTTTTAGTAGAGACGGGGTTTCACCGTGTTAGCCAGGATGGTCTGCTGACCTCCTGACTGTGTTAGCCAGATGATCTCCTGACCTCGTGATCTGCCCACCTTGGCCTCCCAAAGTGCTGGGATTACAGGTGTGAGCCACCACGCCTGGCCCTAAATGATGCCAATTTTTATTTTAAATCCTGAATAATCTTATATTCCTTCTTTCTTTTTTTGAGACTGAATCGTGCTTTGTCGCCCGGGCTGGAGTGCAGTGGTGCAATCTTGGCCGCTTCCTTGGTTCAAGCAGTTTTCCTGCCTCAGCCTGCTGAGTAGCTGGGAATACAGGTGCCCGCCACCACGCCCAGCTAATTTTTTGTATTTTTAGTAGAGGCAGGGTTTCACCATGTTGGCCAGGCTGGTCTCAAACTCCTGACCTCAAGTGATCCGCCCGCCTTGGCCTCCCAAGTGCTGGGAGGCATGAGCCATTGCACCCAGCCTAAATTCATTATATTTTAGATCTTTAGCTTTCTCATGGGGAAGTAGATACCCAGACTTAATAAACCTTTTCACTGTCCACCTGCTAGTCTTGGAAAATAATTTTAATGAAGCGTCACCGATACTTGGACAGTTTCTGTCACGTCAGCAGAGAAGTATCAACAGGAGTGATTGTAAAGTCTTATAATCCAAGTGTTACGATCTTTGACCCACTTTTCAATTTATTTCAAGATCTGATCTATATTATTTTCTAGCTCTTCTGGTTTATTGCTGAATAGTTGATGCCTGGTTTTTCCTTGTAGGATATTGTGGCTTCATAAAGAGTGAGAAATCTCATACTGAGTATTGTCTTTTAGTTTCTTCTGACCTTAACCCCTTGTTTAAGTCTTATGTACAATACACTGGTTGGTATCTGTTCTCAGCACAAAAAACTATCTGAAGCCAGTGTTCAGGGAAGAAACCACAACCATGGTAATCAGCAGTATCTTTACCTTCTCTCATATGGTTATCTGACTCATCAATTACTCTTATCTTCATCTGAAATGGGACAGTCATACTCTTCTTCATTATAGCTATCATACAACTGCCCTTGTGCTGAACCACCCACATTAATGTATTTTAGGCCTGGTCTTGATGTAAGTTCTTTGCCTCGTGTGGTTTTTCCTACCCTTCGTGTACTCTGAGTGTGGCTCCAAAGACCTAAACGTGTCCTCATGTATAGCCAGGAACTTCATAGCATTCTTCAAAACAGAACACTAAGCGGCTCCCCAATGGAGAGCGTGAGGCCTCAGAGCACTCCGAATCCCTGCCTCCCCTGCTGTCCAATCCCATTTTTAGCCAAGTGCCCTGACTGGGGAGCAGGATGTTTGCCTGAACATATTTTTTGTAGAGATGAGAGTCTGCTGTGCTGCCCAGGCTGATCTTGAACTCCTGGCCTCGCCTCAAGTGATCCTCCTGCCTTGGCCTCGAAAGTACTGGCCATGTAGAGGTGTGAGCCACCCTGTCTGGTCTGCTCTTGCCTTTGATGACAATAGGAACAAGTGGTAAAAGGCATAAAGAGCTGAATTTGGGCCGGGCATGGTGGCTCACACCTGTAATCCCAGCACTTTGGGAGGCCGAGGCAGGCGGATCATGAGGTCAGAGTTCAAGACCAGCCTGGCCAACATGGTGAAACCCCATCTCTACTAAAAAATACAAAAAAATTAGCCAGGTGCAGTGCCACGCACCCGTAGTCCCAGCTACTCGGGAGGCTGAGGTAGGAGAATTGCTTGAACTCGGGAGGCAGAGGTTGCAGTGAGCTGAGATAGTGCCACTGCACTTCAGCCTGGGCAACAGAGTGAGACTAAAAAAAAAAAAACAAACGAGTTTGAATTCTGTTTCGGATCTTTATCAGTTACATGATTTTGGACAAGTAATTTCTGTAAACCTTGGTTTCCTCGTATATAAAATGGAATAACGTCTGTTTCGCAGCGCCAGTGCCTGGTGTTTAGTGTTGTTGTTATTGACAGTTAATAAATGATATGAACATTCATTCATAACATCATGCAATAGGTTTTGCAGCCATTTATACCAAAAGAGGTTTTTTGGTTTTTTTCTCCTCCAGTAATTAGGAAAGAATGATTTATCTATATTTTGTTTAAGGGCTGTAATAACTTCTTGCTATTCTTTTTTTTTTTTTTTTATTTGAGATGGAGTTTCACTCTTGTTGCCCAGGCAGGAGTGCAATGGCGCTATCTCGGTTTACTGCAACCTCTGCCTCCCAGGTTCAAGCAATTCTCCTGCCTCAGCCTCCTGAGTAGCTGGGATTACAGGTGCATGCCACCATGCCCGGCCTAATTTTGTATTTTTAGTAGAGACGGTGTTTCTCCATGTTGGTCAGGCTGGTCTCGACCTCCTGACCTCAGGTGATCCGCCCGCCTCGGCCTCCGAAAGTGCTGGGATTATAGGTGTGAGCCACTGCGCCCCACCAACTTCTTGCTTTGCTTCCAAAATGGGAATAATATTATCTGTGTTTTCAGGGTAGTTATGACTTTTTTTTTTTCTTTTGAGACAGACTTGTTTTGTCACCCAGGTTGGAGTGCAGTGGTGCAGTCTCGGCTCACTGCAACCTCCGTCTCTTGGGCTCAAGTGATTCTTGTGCCTCAGCCTCCCAAGTAGCTGGGATTACAGGCATGTGCCATCATGCGTGGCTGATTTTCATATTTTTAATAGAGACAGGATTTTCTCATGTTGCCCAGGCTGGTCGCAGGCTCAAGGGACCCCCTTACCTCAGCCTCCTGTGTAGTTATGACTATTAAAAGAGATGATAAAGTGTATAAAGTATTTATGGGATCAGGACCAGACACAAAGTAAGTCTTAGTAATAGTTGTTATTAATACAGATATATCGTGTGCAGAAGATGCTGTAGAACAGATTTACTAGGTTTTTTTCCCTTTGTTGATTAAATTCAAATTAGATTAATTCTTATATTCTCTTTCCTTTTCTCATTGCTCAAGTTTCTCCTCTTTGCCTGCCATTTTCTCACTGGTATTTCCTTTCCATAATGGTTCCTGGCATCAACGATTCTGATTATATTGTTCTGATCTCTTTTAGTGAAATGGAACCATCATGATCTAGGTTTCTGTATGCAAAAAATCCTTGAGAACAAAAGTAGGTGTGGAGATGAAGAGCCTATCTTTATGAGGAAATAATCTAGCAAAGGCAGTTTTATTATTAAAGTATGGAAATCTACTCTAGTTAACAAAAATTCAGGGGATTTAATGAAAGAACACTAAGGACTCTCTGAACCTCAGAGCAAGAAATATATACGTGGGCTTCCTGAATACTTGGAGGCTTTCTGTTTTTTTAAAGGGCACTGTAGTCCCTTGTCTCTGCTTCTTTCAGCACATTTCTTTTCTCTATGTTGACTGCTACCTTTTGCTTATACGTCAATTAGCCACCACACCTGGGTAATTTTTGTATTTTTGGTAGAGACGGGATTTCACCGTGTGGGCCATGCTGGTCTTGAACTGCTGACCTCGAGTGAAACTGTCCACCTCAGCCTCCCAAAGTTCTGTGATTGCAGGTGTGAGCCTGTACATTTGTTTTAATATGGAAATTTTCAGTGTGATTTAATGAACTCCCCAACTCAGTGATACTCTGTTGTAACTGAGTTTGGTTTCTCTTATCAGGCAACAGACAACTAGTCAAATCGGCTCCAGTAAAGGGATGTTCATTGTAAAGACACACTGAGCAGTTCAGGACAAGAATGCCAGCAAAGCAAGTACAAGAACTGAACCAGAATGCTAGCAAAACCTGTGTCGTTTTTAGTGATTTTATTCCAGAATGCATGGTTTAACATAATGTTTGCTTTATTCTGCTTTTTAAGATTCAATGTTCAATAATACCTGCTTGAAAAATGGATAAATTGTAATTATTCAAATAATTGAATTTCTATTTGGATCATTAACTTCTTACAATTCAGAATTCCTTTGTGCCCAAGTCTGTTTGAATTTATTTTCCATGGCTGGGTGCGGTGGCTAATACCTGTAATCCCAGCACTTTAGAAGGCGGGAGGATTGCTTGAGGTCAGGAATTCAAAACCAGCCTAGATGACATAGTGAAACCTTGTCTCTACAAAAAAATTAAAAACAATTAGCTGGGTGTGGTGGTGTGTGTCTCTAGTCCTGGCTACTCGAGAGGCTGAGGTGGGAGTTTGAGGCTGTAGTGAGCTGTGATTGCGCCACTGCATTCCAGCCTAGGTAACAGAGCCAGACCCTGTCTCAAAAAAATAAAATGGGCTGGGCGTGGTGGCTAACACCTGTAAGCCCAGCACTTTAGGAGGCCATGCTGGATGGATCACTTGGGCTTAGGGCTTCGAGACCTGCCTGGGCAACATGGTAAAACCTCGTCTTCTTCAAAAAATATGAAAATTAGCTGGATGTGGTGGCACATACCTATAGTCTCAGCTGCTCAGGAGGCTGAGGTGGGAGGATCACTTGAGCCTGGAAGGTGGAGGTTGCGGTGAGGTGAGATCGCACCACTGCACTCCAGCCTGGGCAACAGCCAGACTCCATCTCAAAAAAAAAAAAAAAAAAAAATCAGTAAGGTCGTCTTCTAAACTTCCTTTATTTCTTGGCTCGATAACCAATATGGTCTCCTAATTCTCTTCCTAGCCCTGTATTTAGATTTCCACCTTTTATTTCTGCCAGCCTACACTATAGTCAAGGAAAATAATGTTTTTTTTTTCTTTTTTTGTATTTTTTTTTAGAGACAGGATTCAAGCGATTCTCCTGCCTCGGCCTCCCGAGTGGCTGAGACTACAGGCATGCGCCATCACGCCCAGCTAATTTTTGTATTTTTAGTAGAGACGGAGTTTTGCCATGTTGGCCTGGCTGGTCTTGAACTCCTGACCTCAGGTGATCTGCCCGCCTTAGCCTCCCAAAGTGCTAGGATTACAGGTGTGAGTCACCACGCCTGGCCCACTTTATTTTATTTTTGAAACAGGGTCTCCCTCTATGGCCCAGGCTGGAGTGTAGTGGCGTTACCTTGGCTCATTGCAGCCTCCATCTCCGAGGCTCAAGCAGTCCTCCTGCTTTAGCCTCATGAGTAGCTGGGACTACAGGCACATGCCAAAAGATTTGTAAAGTGATACTTTTAATTTTTCATTTTCCAAAATGTGGTAATGTAGTTCCAGGTTTATCTATTTGATTAAAAACCTTTTTTTTTTTAAAAAGATCACGCCACTGCACTCCAGCCTGGGCAACAGAGCAGGAGTCTCAAAAAACAAAACAAAACATTAACCTGAGACTCAAATAGATTGCTAGAGAAAAGGGAAGTGTAGAAGGAACTTGAAAGGCTTATTCTACCTTGATGGGAGCATTTACTCTGATTATAATTGACAGCTAGCTTTTCTCCTTTATCATGGAAAATACTTCTCACTTCTAAAATATTTCTTACAAATATTTCTTACAGTGCCTTCATTTTTTGATTTCTCTTGATTCTTGAGCATCTTTTTCTGAGTATTAGTTTTGTTTCCTAGGAAGAATTTTGTCTGGAGAGTCTGCCCTGTGGCAGTGACTGTACAAAATACAGCTCCCAGTATGAATAAATAAGTTCCCAAATAGTTAAAAACTTTTGTGAGAGAATGACTTGGTTTATCTCACGTAGTCAACGTGGGTGAATGGTTTAAAATGTAGTTTCTGCACTAGCAAAACTCTTAGAAATTGAGCCTCCTTTCTCAACAATTGACTGTAAGAGGTAGGGCAGGAGGGTGGTATACAGGGATAGGGAAAGAGTGTGGTTCTTATATAAATGAGGCAGCGGGAGATACCCTGAAAGAGGGAGGTGGGGAGGGTGAGTAGAGAGAAAAAGAGAGGGAGAGAAGAAACCAGAGAGAGAGAGAGAGGGCCAGGGGAGGCAGGGAGCGAGAGTGCACATATCCAAAAGAGTGTAAATAGATGGTGAAAGAGAATGGTGGCAGGAAGGTAGTGTAGAAAGGAATGGAAAATGCTACAAGGGCAGGATGAGCAAGTTTTGAAGGTAGGGGAAGAGATAGTGAAAAGCAAAGGCAAGACCAAGAGAGCACATTCATCGAAGCCCACAGCAGAGACTGACAGCAGTTTTATGTAGTAAAATAATAGAATATTGGAGGTGGAAACTTCCTTTGACTGCAAGGGGGCAGCTTGGTGGTACAGAAAGGGCCTTGAACTTTAAATGGGAAGACTTGGATTAAGATCCTGGCAGTGCCATGTAAGTGCTCTGAGCCTTAGTTTCCTCCTATGCTTTCCCCTACCTAACAATGGTTGGAGAAGGCATTTCTCGGAGGATCAGTTTCCTAATCTCTAAAATGGGAATAATCACTGTGAGGTTGTTGTGATGGCTACATAAATATACACAGTGCATACTTTTTTTCTTACTCCTCCTACTTAGTTTCCTTGGGACATATAAATAGAATTTTTAATATTTCTGGTTGAAACTGTATTTGTAGATTTTTGGATTTCCAAGAAATGTCTAGCTCTATTTAAATGTATAATTAGATTCCACAGAAAGAGCTAGATACAGAGCTTTGTGCATTTGATTTCCATGCTTTGTCAATGTTAATGCTGGCCTAAAGGTTTATCATTTCATATAACATGTGTAGAGTTCCTAGCTAACATCCTGTCTTCATCCTCCCTACCCTCCTTTATTTTTATTATATACAGTTTATGAGTCTATTTATTGTGCTCATCTAATAATGTAAACACCATGTAAAATGATCATAGCTCCTATTTCAGGGCCTTTTTAAAACACCACAATATTATAAGCCTTGTCTGTCTCTTTGTGCTCATGTAACTAACTGAACTTTACTCTTACTTTGAGTTTTATAAATTTCAATTTTTAGTGAGCATTCCCAATCTTTTGTATCTTAGTGATACGGTGTGTCTCATTTGTAGCATAGTATTGGCTGTGGGTTTTTAAAATATGTGATTGAAAACAATAATGCAACTGTATCTTTTTGCAGTGTTAGTTCTGACAGTTAAGATTCTTAGGTGATATAATGTATAGGCAGCTAGGCAGCATGTTATTAAATCCTTTTTTTTTTTCCGGAGACTGTCTCACTCTCACCCAGGCTAGAGTGTAGTGGCGTGCTGACTGCAGCCTCGACTGCCCGGGTGCAGGCTATCTTCCCACCTCAGCCTCCGGAGTAGCTGGGACCATAGGCGTGCATCACCGTGCCCAGCTATTTTATTTTTATTTTTATTTTTTAAATTTTTGTTTGTAGAGACAGGGTACTCTACTACATTGCCCAGGCTGGTCTTGAACTCCTGGGCTTTAGTGATCTTGCCTCAAATAAAATTCTTAAACTGATTCTCTTAATTGTATTCTGGCTCATGTTCTCCATACTCTTTTCTCTCATTGCTTGGCCCTAACTTGACCCTCAATACGTTTATCCAGTGGTAGAAATTGTAAACAGACATTGGAAGGTAGTGGAGATCAGAGGAAGGAGTTTGAGAGACTCCTGCTTCAGGTAGTCAACATTGTTTTTCATGTAGGCAGAAGAGCAAAGCCTACATCTTTTTTTTTTTTTTTTTTTTTTTTTTTTTTTTTGAGACAGAATCTCGCTCTGTCACCCAGGCTGGAGTGCAATGGCACGATCTTGGCTCACCGCAACCTCTGCCTCCCGGGTTCAAGTGATTCTCCCACCTCAACCTCCTGAGATTACAGGCGCCTGCCACCATGCCCGGCTAATTTTTGTATTTTTAGTAGATAACAGGGTTTCACCATGTTGGCCAGGCTGGTCTCGAACTCCTGATCTCAAGTGATCCTCCTGCCTCGCCCTCCCAAAGTGCTGGGGTTACAGGCTTGAGCCACTGCGCCCAGCCTTTTTTTTTTTTTTTTTTTTTTGAAAAAGGATCTCCCTCTGTTACCTAGATTGGAGTCCAGTGGTGTGATCACGGGTCACTGCAGCCTCTAGCTCCTGGGCTTACGTGATCCTCCCACCTCACCCTCCTGAGTATCTGGGTGTGTGCCACCACAGCCCAACTAATTTTTATATTTTTTGTAGAGAGGGGAATTTTGCCATGTTCCCCAGGCTGGGAGCCTACGTCTTTAATAAACAAAGGAATGTACTCTTGAATCCCTTGCCCAGGGGTAGGTGGTGACTCTAGCCTCAGACAGCAGAGACATGCTTGCTGCTCATAACGAAGAAGACCAGTAAACTAGTTGAATTATAACTGTTTTGAATAATCTATTTCACACATCATCCTTGATGTTATTACCTTGTAGGAATGGCTTTGGAGATAGGTAAATTGAAGCCTAAAGAGATTGTTATGCTGTAGGTAGGATTACATTTAACAATGAGTAAGGTTTGGAGGGATTCTTGTGACATGTTATTTTCTCCCCCTGGTTAGGTTTGGGGAGCCCCCAGGGATCTCCCAATATGGAGAGATATTGGGATACTTCATTATAGGGTTTGCATCCCCCTTTCCTGAGGTTTACCAAAGAGAAATAGTGGATTGAATCAAATGCACTCCCTAATTTAACTTAACTGTTCACAACTGGGGAGGAGCCATGATCTTTTGACTCATTAGGTCACATAGTCATCTTGAAGGCATCATTGCTCTTCAGAATGTTGGTCTTATTAAATTAAAAAGTATGAAAAATAGCTAACATAATTCTCATGATGGAATTTGCTTTTTCATTCATTTGGATTTTGTGTTTTTCATGTTTTGCAAATATAAGGGAATGGGAGGGGAGAAAGTAGGGGTCATTGCTGAACCCTGATGGTTAAAGGTAAGTGGATGTTTAATCTCTTAGTCACTTGATCATTGCTATTGTCTTTGCCAATGTCTGAAAGTAAACATAGAATAAATTTTCAATTGTGTGTAATGTGTATGTAAAATTCAAGATGCTGACTTGAAGATTTTTCCTTCTCTATTCTAAACAATAGGTGCGTTCCATGGATGAACTGAATCATGATTTTCAAGCACTTGCTCTGGAGGGAAGAGCGATGGGAGAGGTAAGTGAACTGGTGTGTCAGAAAAGTGGGTCTGTTTTTAAGGGAAGGTTGGAGTTGTCTTTCATCAAATGTGTCCAAATCTAGTCTCCAGAAATATGTGCTTGCTTTTCCTTGTTGCCATTCTCATGATAGGAACGGGATGCTGGAGAATTTTGCCAAAACTATGTCATTAAAAGAAGAATGTTAACCATAACCTAATGTCTTCAAAACAAAGTAGCCAAAATGTGAGCACAAATTATTGAATATTAATGTTAGCTATAAATTGAGACATTAAAAGTTTAAGAAGTATTTTAATTTTATATGCATTAAATAAAAGGCCAACCTTTACTTCATTTTCCAGTGGCTAGGTTTTCCCCCAACCCACCCCCCCGCCAATGGCAAAGGGAGTCTTAGATTGGCTGCTAATCAGAAAATGTCAGTAACCTATTTTTAGAGTAGTGCCTTTTTTGAGGAAGTTGTTCAGAGCTCCATTGTGAAAGGGAAGTTGTTAGGTTTCTAGTGGAGGAATTACAGAAGGTAGAGACCTGAGCCAGTCATCCATTACAGGAAATTCAGAAATAAGAATTTTGCTTTGACTGTAATGTTTAAAATTTGCAGAAACAAAATTTACTTTTATCCATTACATCAATAGAGAGGGTTGCTGTAAGTCTTAAAAAGGAAGGGGAGTATAGATATCTAACATGTAGCCAACTGCTGGCTATTGTAGCTGTGACAATAAGCATGTATTGATGACAAAGGTAGAATATACAGTTTGAATTAACTACTTAAAATACCACAGGCCCACAAGTGACATTTGTTGTGGCTCTCTTGTTCTGGAAAGTAACGTTAGATTTTCTCTTCCATTTCATTTTTTGTGTATCTAATATTTGATAGCTCCTACATCGATTTTAATATTTCACAAGAGGGAGAATTACTTTATTCTAGGGTCCTCATTTATACCATTTATTAGATACATTTGTTCTTTGATTCAGCAAATATTTGATCCCCAGGCACTGTGCTAGGTTCTGAGGTCAAAATTAGGATAATTACTCTTCTGAGTTTGAAGCAAATACTCCTTGATTGCCTTTGTGGTTAGGCAGTGAACAGTTAAAAATTGTTGATGTTTAAACTGAGATCCATAATTTCTTTGTTACAAGATTTTGTTTCCAACTTTCTGAATCTTCTTGTGGCCACAGAGTCCAGTGTCCTATCATCTTGAGTTCATGCATTTTTGGTCTGTTTTCCTCCTAGAGCTTTAGGAGATGATTGGGAGATGTCCTTGTGTTTCCTGTGCCTGCCTAATGTCACTGACACAATGCAAATCAATAAACCCTGTATGGTTTAGAAAGTCTAAAAGTCTTTGTCACTAAGTTTTTGGAGCAGATTTGAACAGAAAGTTAACATATTTGTTGGATATTAAGTATAGAAAGAGAAACTATATTTATTGTCTTTCTTACTCCTATAATTCTAAGCTGGTGTATTCCACCAAAAATCCAATTCCAGGTGTTTTTCTTTCTTTTTTGAATTTTTTATAAAAATAGAGACAGAGTCTCACTATGTTGTCCAGACTAATCTTGGGCTCAAGTGATCCTTCTGCCTTGGCCTCCCAAAGTGTTGAGATTACAGGCATGAGCCACTGTGTCCAGCCTGTTTTTATTTTTAAAAAATTAATGATACAAGATAAGAATAATGCCCTATTATTGTTTTGTGAGCAACAGTTTATAATCACTGAATGCTTAATTTTAATTGATTAGCAAACAATTTCAGTAGAGGGTAAAGTTTATTTAAATGACAAGTTGACAGTGTTCAATTCTTTTTTTATCATTTTTTTCTTCTTCCAGAAACGCCTTTTTTTTGTGTGTGTGTGTGTGGTATATGTATATAATTCCTTGGGCATGAATATAGGCATATGTTAATAACAAAACAGTATATTCCATCAGTAATGCTGTGTCATTCTTCTTCCTTTCCCCACTATTCACAAGTAACAGTAACAACTACCATTTATCAACCATAGGTAGATGCTAAGGGGCTTTTATGCATTATCTGATTAATAACTCTATGAGGACAGTTCTATTATCCGGATAAGGAAAAAGGCCAAGAGAGACGAAATAATTTGCCAGAGGTAACACATCTAGTAAGTGATAGGATTCTTCCCTGGCTTCCTCCCACTGCAAGGCATGTGCCCTTAATTAGGGTAAATGAAGTTAATGTTTGTAAAATAATTGAGAGGTAAAACATTTCCTAAGTGTGGAGTGAGGTTTCTGTATTCAAGGAGTTCTTTCTTTAGCTAGTTAAGGAAAGAATGAATATACATATAAACAGAAAGAGTAAATTTTTTTCTATGTATGGTTGGAGTTCAGAGAAGGCAGGATCATTATTGACAGGACTAGTTAGACTTCAGTGGAGGAGGAGAGATATTCCTTAAAAAGCATCTTCTAGTTTAGTTAGGCTTTGGATAGGTACAGATTAAGATAATTTTTTTTGCAGCAACGGGAGAACAGCACAAAAGAAAAAATGAAAATAAGCTTTTTTTCCTTTTCTTTTTTTTTTTTAAGAGACTGAGTCTCACTCTGTCACCCAGGCTAGAGTGAAGTGGCACAATCTCGGCTCACTGTAACCTCCGCCTCCTGGGTTCAAGCAGTTCTCCTGCCTTAGCCTCCCAAGTAGCTTGGACTACAGGTGCATGCCGCCATGCCCGGCTAATTTTATTTTTGTATTTTAGTAGAAACAGGGTTTCACTGTGTTGCCCAGGCTGGTCTTGAACTCCTGAGCTCAGGCAGTCGCCTGCCTCGGCCTCCCAAAGTGCTAGGATTACAGGCGTGAGCTACCGTGCCCGGTGGAAAATAAGCTTTTATAATAAAAAAGAACAGCTTCTAATTAACTTCATTAAATTTTCTTCCTTTTTAGCAATAAAACATCTCTGAGAGGGAGTGTGTATAAATACAGTATTTACTGGCCGGGCGTGGTGGCTCACGCCTGGAATGCCAGCACTTTGGGAGACCGAGGTGGGCAGATCACCTGAGGTCAGGAGTTTGAGACCAGCCTGGTCAACATAGTGAAATCCCATCTCTACTAAAAATACAAAAATTAGCTGGGCGTGATGGTGTGCGCCTGTAGTCCCAGCTACTTGGGAGACTGAGGCAGGAGAATCACTTGAACCCAGGTGGTGGAGGTTGCACTGAGCCCAGATAGTGCCACTGTACTCCAGCCTGGGCAACAGAGTGAGTGAGACTCCGTCTCAAAAAAAAAAAAAAAAAAAAAGACAAAAAACAAACCAGTATTTACCCATATAAACACTAGAAGTAAATTGCATGACTTTTAAGCTAGGCACCATATCTTCGTTTCAGTTATTTGGTTTCTTTGTGGCTGTGTGGGCACCTATGCGCGTGTGCATCTATGTGAGTCATTAGGGTAAATGCTAGTTATGTAAAGAATGTATGGAGTCTTTAGAATTCAAATAGAATTGGTTCCATTCAAAGTAATTGATTTCTAGTAGTTGAAAATTAGTGCTGGTTGACTCTTGTTACATTTTTTTTCCTTCAAAGCCACTGTTGGCCTCTTGGTGTCACTTTGAAAGGTTTAGAGTATTTCTTAGAAGAAATCTTGCTAAGAGGT
This sequence comes from Pan paniscus, assembly GCF_029289425.2. Lineage (NCBI taxonomy): Eukaryota > Metazoa > Chordata > Mammalia > Primates > Hominidae > Pan > Pan paniscus. The sequence goes on from NC_073249.2 coordinate 195,812,422, forward strand.
GACTACTTAAAAATATCACTCTCCAAGCTGTTCTTAGCTGAAGGACTCATAGTACAAGTGCTTTATGTGCTTCCTATTCTACAAAGCTAATATAAAAAAGAAGATAGGAAAAGATCTTAGGATCAAGGCCACAAATTATTTAAAAATTTTGTCTACTTTCCTTCTTAGCCCCTTTCATTTGGCTTAAAGCCCTGAGAAGTTTAAAGGCACATACTTTAGCAGCTTTTATTTATATATGAAGAGATCAGTCCGCTAATCGAGGATTCTAGAAAAGGATGTTTGTAGTAGAGAGGAAGGCTCACTGACCTTGGGCTTCTGGGCTCTATTTCTAAATTGGTTTGGTTTATGATCTTGCATAACCTGTTTGCTCCACCTTTAGGTTGGCAGCATTGTTACTGTTCATGACCTAGAAAAGGATGCATTTTTAAAAAAGAAGTTGTAGTTGGAAAGTACTTTGAGAGTTTGACAGAAAGGTACTTTGTTCGCATAATTGGTTTTTTAACTTTTAAAAATCAAGGACCTTTTTTTCCCTTAAGATTCTTTAATGTTTTATGTGTAGTGAACTTGACAACTTCCAGGGAAGTTAAAATAGTAGTGAATACTAGCTTATTTCTACAACAAATGGATTATATTTAGATATGTGACTCTTCATCTTTGTCTTAGAAAGCTGAAGCATAGAAAAACATACCCTTGATTATAACAAGTTTGTAAACCTGACAAAGGAAATCTAGAAAGTGCTCCTATATACAGAGTGATAACAAATCCTACCTTATTCACAGGAATTAGGATAACCTGAGATATATTTAAATTGTAGCTTTATATTCTCATTAGACATTATATAGTACTTGATCCATAGGTGTGGGATAGCAGAGTGGCTTATAGAGGGAGGAATTGGATAGTGATTTGGGTGAGCTGTTAATCCAAAGAAAGGCAAAATTTGGTGGGATAGAGGTAGCATTGGATTGGGCCAGAACTCTGACGCCACAACTTCTTAGAGCCTAGGTTCAAACATTCATCTTCTTTGCACTTACTTTTTTCTACCCGTAAGACAAAGATGTTGGACTAGATAGTTTCCTAGGACCTTTTCAGGTCTAAGATTCTGGGAGCTTGCCCTTCTTTCTCTCTTTAAAAAGACAGAAAAGAGGAATTGTTCTGGCCTTTTTAGGATATAGTAGAGAGTGTCTAAAAGATATCCTTTTAGATTGACTTTCCCCCTGTGATTTAGAGATTTTGTAACTTTTCATTGGGTTTTTTTTTTTTTTTTTTGAGACAGAGTCTCGCTCTGTCACCAGGCTGAAGTGTGGCGCGATCTTGGCTCACTGCAAATTCCGCCTCCCGGGTTCAAGCGATTCTCCTGCCTCAGCCTCCTGAGTGGCTGGGAGTACAGATGTACACCACCACACGCCCAGCTAATTTTTGTATTTTTAGTAGACGGGGTTTCACCATGTTGGCCAGGATGGTCTCTATCTCTTGACTTTGTGATCCGTCCACCTTGGCTTCCCAAAGTGCTGGAATTACAGGCATGAGCCATGGCGCCTGGCCTCATTGGGTTCTTTAAAGTGACTTATTCACTGTCTGCAGCTGCCCAAGACATTGAAGTGTCCATCAGAGTTCATGGGATGGTAATACTGGAGTCAAGGCAAGTATTAGCCTGACTCCAGTATGGAGACTAAATCTGTTAAATTTTTTTTCCACATCTTTCTATTATGGCAAACAGTGTCTTAATAGAATTGGAGGCTTTTGAATAGCTAAAAGTACTTCTAGAATCCACAGCTCTGGGAGGGCTACCTTAAATTAACACTGGCAGTTCTTTGCAATTAGGGTGCCATAAAAGCAGCACAGTTGACTCCAAAATGGATTGAGTTTTGGAAAGATGTCTGCCAGCAAAATCATATAGACTTTCTTGCTGAAGGGATGAAAAATTAATAATGCCTTGAGGTATATTAATATAAAAATATGTGACCAAGCAGTGTAATTAATTCCCCTTTTTCCTCAAAATGTAGCCTTTTTTTTTTTTTGAGGTGGAGTTTCACTCTGTCACCCACGCTGGAGTGCAGTGGTGCGATCTCAGCTCACTGCAACCTCAACCTCCTGGGTTCAAGCAATTCTCCTGCCTCAGCCTCCCAAGTAGCTGGGACTGCAGGTGTGTGCCACCATTCCCAGCTAATTTGTTGTATTTTTTTTTAATAGAGACAGGGTTTCACTATGTTGGCCAGGCTGGTCTCAAACTCGTGACTTCCAGTGATCCACCTGCCTCTGCCTCCCAAAGCGCTGGGATTGCAGGCGTGACCCACTGCGCCCAGCCAAAATGTAGCTTTCGCGTACAATAGGAATAGTAAAAACACCCTAGTTCCCTTAACTTTATGTTTTTTGGGTATTTTTTTGACATCTTGCTCTTGAAAGGAAGTGTTTATTTTAGAAAAAACAGCTAACCATGCCAAGTGGTCTGGAGGAACAAGATCTTGGTAGATGGCTTATTTTAGGTTAATGACTGTTAGAGGTAAAGTGACCTTTTTATCAGTATTGTTTGAGGAAGTTCCTGGGACCCAAAATAATAATTTTGGGATTGGGATTGGGCACTTTGAGGAACGAGATAGGAGAAGGTGTTTTCTAACCCAGGAAATGTGGTCATAACTGATTTGGAACGTAGTTCCCAGGTCTGTCCTGACTTTGAGACCAATGTGCAAACCCCACCCATTCTTCTGTCTGTCTTCTAACCTGCACTGGGAAGACCGGGAACATACTACTGTATGTAGATGTTAAGCTGTCTTGGAATGTTTGAATGCAGCAAATCATACTCTTGCAGCAGAAGATCCACATGCTGCTTACTTTGTCTTCATTAAATTTCTTCCCTTTCATCAACCTCCTTTGGCTAAAATGTTACTCTTTTATCCATACTAGCATGCTTTATTGGAGGGAAGACTAATAAATGGTAACACTTTTCAATATAATGATCTATATGATATCATTATCGATATGAATCTCCCAGTAGGTTTTTGAGAGATATTATTCCCATTTTTTTTTTAGATGAGCAGAATGAGCCCTAAGATTAAATGACTCCAGCTAAATTCTTAAGTGTCAAGATGGGGATTATCTTCAAATTCGTTTTTTTTTTTTTTTTTCTAGGCTCGGAAGTAATAATAGCTACAAAATATTGAGTGTATACAATTTTCCCAGAACTATGCTAATCACCTCATGTATGTTACAGTTTTTAGGGTGGTCCTGCAATATTATGATGCCCTTTTTTTTAGATGGGGTGAACAAGGATTAGAGAAGTTAATGTAATCATTAAGCCTCTGTTTGAACCCAGATCTCTTATAACTCAAATCCTGAGTTTTTCTGGTTGGTTTCTGCATATTCACAGTCTACTTATTCAAGATTTAGCTTCAGATATCAGCTCCCCTATTAAAGCTTTTTTGCTCCCTCCCATTAGAAGCTATGAAGGGGAATTCAAGTAGCAAGTGATTTGTAGTATTCTTACAAAGATGATACAAATGATGATCTGCGGCTTATCAAAGCCCCAGATGATACCCAGATGGTCTGGGCTTTATCTTTTGCATACTGGACTCTCAAGTACTGTTTCAACAATCATGGCCCAGTTTGTTTTATACATAATGATTTGTGTATATACGGTGATGTTTTCTTTTTTCTCATACAAAAGTTTGTTGAGGGTGGGGCTTCAGCTAATAATGTGCTTTGTAAACAATAGCTGCTAAATATATCGTATTGAAAGAATCATATATCAGTAAATATTTTTTCCTAAGCATAGTTTCCTCTTTATTTTTCCTTTTACATCAGAAATTGGTATCCTTGTCTATCCCCTAAGGGAGCTCAGTTCAATTTAGTAAATATTGGTTGTATTTTCTGTTCACATGACTTTTCTGCTCTCAGGGATGTTGGAGTGTACAGGGAGAGAATAAAGAACAGACAAAACTGAAAGCATATATTCAGGCTGTCTGCAAATATGTACATTTAAAAGCTATTCATTAGCTACTTTTGCAAAAATATAGAAGACAATAAATCAGCAGTGCTGTTAACCCAAATTGAATCCGATATATAAAGGCATTTTTAAATAAAGGATCTTTTGTTTAATATAGTTGTTACGTTGTTACAGATCGATGGTACTTTCTCTGGGCCATCTGTTGGAGCATGGAAATATATCCTCATTATATATACAGTAACCAGACATAATGATGTTTAGAAAAATAGAATTACTTTTGTTACATTGCTTTCTCAAGCTGGTATTAAACTATGTTGTGTGTAATTCCTTCTTGGTTACTGTAACCTTGCTAATAAGGAACCAGAACATCAAAGCAAATCCATTGTATTTTGATTAATTGGTGCATGATGTGGTTCTCATTGTGGTGAAGCATGTAGCAAAAGTTTATTTTCTGTGTTGTATTCCCTATATACATAGCAGGCATATCTATGAAATATTTGTTTCCTATAATGAAGGAAAAGGGGAACTCAGGATTGAGATCCTTGTCTTTTTCAGATCAAAAATTTAAAATTCCCTGAGGCTAACTGGGTGTGGGTTCATTAGAGTATTTGGTCCCATCTTGATGCGGAGTATTCTTTGTTATCTCAGTTGGGCTGTTTGCTTCCTGCTTTGGGGGTGTGAGGGGGTCATGAAGTAATCTAGATGTTCTCATCATTGTATTTGTGAACTTTACAGTATCCTGAGGGGTCTGGAGCTTATCTTTTGTATACTGGGCTCACAAGTACTGTAATATGTAATTATTAAAGTGAAGACCTATTATAAAATGAATGTGGTTATGCTATAGATCAAACCATGTAGTCAAAATAAATTGTTATACCAAAAAGACACTTGCGCTTGCATGTTTATTGCAGCACTATTCACAATAGCACAGACGTGGAATCAACTTAGGTGGCCAGCAACAGTGAATTGGATAAGGAACATGTGGTACACCTACACCCATAAAAAAAGAGTGAAATTATGTCCTTTGCAGCAACATGGATGCAGCTGGAGTCCATTATCCTAAGTGAATTAATCACTGGAACAGAAATCCAAATACCACATGTTCTCACTTGTAAGTGGGAACTAAACATTGGGTACACATAGACATAAAGAAGGGAACAGTAGACCCTGAGGACTCCAGAAAGGGAAAGGGAAGGAGGGAGGCAAGGGTTGAAAAACTACTTATTGGGTAACTATGTTCACTATTTGGGTGACAGGTTCAGTTGAAGCCCAAATCTCAGCATCACACAATATATTATAGCCATGTAACAAACCTGCACATTTGCTCTCTGAATCTAAAAAAAAAAAAAACCTTGTGTAGTTTATTCATATGTAAAAACACGTGACCTTATTTATAGGTAACCTGTAGATAACATAACATCCCTTATATGCTGTTCCTGTATCATGCAGAAAAGCCCGATTCACTCTGGGAATTTCATCATTTTATCAACATACTTTACTGTCAGTCTGTCAGGTTTTATGAAGACAGTAGAGAAGTTTCTTGGCTCTGTTCCATTAACAAAATGTGAAGGGTATAAAGAAACCTTTACTTTCAGATTCAGACGGGCACGTGTATGGGAGCCTGTTCAGGTTAATTCATGACAAAATAACATGGAGTGTAAGGTGCTAACAGTATTTCTGAATGTTCTTTAATGGACTTGCTTTATGAAAGTATGAATGATATCTTTTGATGTGCTTGGTTTCTAGGATGAAGTCGTTGACAGACAGGGTTGTATTCTTTGGTGTGTGCAGAAAACAGGAAAACCCTGTGCGTTTTGAAGTTTAATGGTAGTCATCAAGTTGCAATTCTATCTAATATCTAATTTGTGGTTGTCCTAAAATTTGTTTATTTATTTATGTTTTTGAGACAGAGTCTTGCCCTGTTGCCCAGGCTGGAGCGCAGCGGCACTATCTTGGCTCACTGCAACCTCCATCTCCTGGGTTTAAGTGATTCTCGTGCCTCAGCCTCCCAAGTAACTGGGATCACAGGCGCCTGCCACCACACCTGGCTAATTTTGTACTTCTGATAGAGACGGGGTTTCACCATATTGGCCAGGTTGGTCTTGAAAATCTGGGCTCAAGCGATTCGCTCGCCTCAGCCTCCCAAAGAGCTAGGATTACAGGCATGAGCCACCACACCTGACCTGGTTGTCCTAAAATTTAAAAGCTACCAAATTCTTCTTATCTCAACTTGATTGCTCTTTTTGCTCTTACTGTCGCCCAGCAGCCTATAGAGGATCTTCAGGGCAGCCTCAATACCCTTTGAATGCATAAAACTTAAACTTTTGATACTATATGCACACATTTGGATCTGTTTGTGTTTTTATTTTTTATTTTTGAATTTTCTTTTTCTTCATGTACCCTACAGGAGACTTAATGGATTCTGTTTTCATTTAGCTTTTGCACTCAGCTGTCTCTGCAGAATAGATTCCTAATTAAAAGAACTCCAGTGATAGACTGGCTTATGTATACTTAGTGAATTCATTCTTGATCATCATAATGGGCAATGACTCTTTTGAAATTTATACCTTTTATTTTGTTTTACTTTATTTAAAAATTTTTTTTTCTTTTTTTTTTTTTTTTAATTGATCATTCTTGGGTGTTTCTCGCAGAGGGGGATCTGGCAGGGTCACAGGACAATAGTGGAGGGAAGGTCAGCAGATAAACAAGTGAACAAAGGTCTCTGGTTTTCCTAGGCAGAGGACCCTGCGGCCCTCCACAGTGTTTGTGTCCCTGGGTACTTGAGATTAGGGAGTAGTGATGACTCTTAACGAGCATGCCGCCTTCAAGCATCTGTTTAACAAAGCACATCTTGCACCACCCTTAATCCATTCAACCCTGAGTGGACACAGCACATGTTTCAGAGAGCACAGGGTTGGGGGCAAGGTCACAGATCAACATGATCCCAAGGCAGAAGAATTTTTCTTAGTACAGAACAAAATGAAAAGTCTCCCATGTCTACCTCTTTCTACACAGACACAGCAACCATGCGATTTCTCAATCTTTTCACCACCTTTCCCCCTTCTTTCTATTCCACAAAACCGCCATTGTCATCATGGCCCGTTCTCAATGAGCTGTTGGGTACACCTCCCAGACAGGGTGGTGGCCGGGCAGAGGGGCTCCTCACTTCCCAGTAGGGGCGGCCGGGCAGAGGCGCCCCTCACCTCCCGGACGAGGCGGCTGGCCGGGCGGGGGGCTGAGCCCCCCACCTCCCTCCCGGACGGGGCGGCTGGCCGGGCGGGGGGCTGACCCCCCCACCTCCCTCCCGGACGGGGCGGCTGGCCGGGCGGGGGGCTGAGCCCCCCACCTCCCTCCCGGATGGGGCGGCTGGCCGGGCGGGGGGCTGAACCCCCCCACCTCCCTCCCGGACGGGGCGGCTGGCCCGGCAGAGGGGCTCCTCACTTCCCAGTAGGGGCGGCCGGGCAGAGGCGCCCCTCACCTCCCGGACGGGGCGGCTGGCCGGGTGGGGGGCTGACCCCCCCCACCTCCCTCCCGGACGGGGCGGCTGGCCGGGCGGGGGGCTGACCCCCCAACCTCCCTCCCGGACGGGGCGGCTGGCCGGGTGGGGGGCTGAGCCCCCCACCTCCCTCCCGGACGGGGCGGCTGGCCGGGCAGAGGGGCTCCTCACTTCCCAGTAGGGGCGGCTGGGCAGAGGCGCCCCTCACCTCCCGGACGGGGTGGCTGGCCGGGTGGGGGGGCTGAGCCCCCCACCTCCCTCCCGGATGGGGCGGCTGGCCGGGCGGGGGGCTGACCCCCCCACGTCCCTCCCGGACGGGGCGGCTGGCCGGGCGAGGGGCTGACCCCCCCACCTCCCTCCCGGACGGGGCGGCTGGCCGGGCGGGGGGCTGACCCCCCACCTCCCTCCCGGACGGGGCGGCTGGCCAGGCGGGGGGCTGACCCCCACCTCCCTCCCGGACGGGGTGGCTGCCGGGCGGAGAAGCTCCTCACTTCCCAGACAGGGTGGCAGCCGGGCGGTGGGGCTCCTCACTTCTCAGACGGGGCGGTTGCCAGGCGGAAGGTCTCCTCACTTCTCAGACGGGGCGGCCAGGCAGAGACGCTCCTCACCTCCCAGACGGGGTCGCGGCCTGGCCGAGGCGCTCCTCACATCCCAGACGGGGCGGCGGGGCAGAGGCGCTCCCCACATCTCAGACGATGGGTGGCCGGGCAGAGACGCTCCTCACTTCCTAGATGGGATGGCGGCCGGGAAGAGGCGCTCCTCACTTCCCAGGTGGGATGGCGGCTGGGCAGAGACGCTCCTCACTTTCCAGACAGGGCAGCCAGGCAGAGGGGCTCCTCACATCCCAGACGATGGGCGGCCAGTCAGAGACGCTCCTCACTTCCCAGACGGGGTGGCGGCCGGGCAGAGGCTGCAATCTCCGCACTTTGGGGGGCCAAGGCAGGCGGCTGGGAGGTGGAGGCCGTAGCGAGCCGAGATCACGCCACTGCACTCCAGCCTGGGCACCATTGAGCACTGAGTTAACGAGACTCCGTCTGCAATCCCGGCACCTCAGGAGGCCGAGGCTGGCAGACCACTCGCGGCTAGGAGCTGGAGACCAGTCCGGCCAACACAGTGAAACCCCATCCCCACCAAAAAAACAGAAAACCAGTCAGGCGTGGCGGCGCGCGCCTGCAATCGCAGGCACTCGGCAGGCTGGGGCAGGAGAATCAGGCAGGGAGGCTGCAGCGAGCCGAGACGGCAGCAGTACAGTCCAGCTTCGGCCCGGCATGAGAGGGAGACCGTGGAAAGGAGAGGGAGACGGGAGAGGGAGACGGGAGACGGGAGACGGGAGACGGGAGACGGGAGACGGGAGACGGGAGAGGGAGACGGGAGACGGGAGACGGGAGAGGGAGACGGGAGAGGGGAGAGGGAGACGGGAGAGGGAGAGGGAGACGGGAGAGGGAGAGGGAGAACAATCAAATCCCCAACATTCTACATGTAGTAGGTGCTCCTATTTAAAATTTTTGCGACAGAGCCTTGCTCTGTCACCCAGGCTGGATTACGGTGGCATGATCTTGGCTCACTGCAACCTCCGCCTCCCAGGTTCAAGCAATTCTCCTGTCTCAGCCTCCCAAGTAGCAGGGACTACGGGTGCATGCCATGACACCTGGCTGATTTTTTGTATTTTTAGTAGAGATGGGGTTTCACCACATTGGTTAGGCTGGTCTCGAACTCCTGACCTCAGGTGATCCATCGGCCTCCCAAAGTGCTGGAATTAGAGGCATGAGCCACCACGCCTCGCCAGCCTTTAATTTTTTTTATTTTTATTTTTTTGAGATGGAGTCTCTCTCTGTCATCCAGGCTTGAGTGCAGTGGCGAGATCTCGGCTCACTGCAACCTCCACCTCCCAGGCTCAGATGATTCTCCTGCCTCAGCCTCCCAAGTAGCTGGAATTACAGGCATGCGCCACTACACCCAGCTAATTTTTGTATTTTAGCAGAGATGAGATTTTACCATGTTGGCCAGGCTGCTCTTGAACTCCTGACTTTAGGTGATCCACCACCTCGGCCTCCCAAAGTGCTGGTAATTCAGGCATGAGCCACCGCGCCTGGTAAAATTATATAGCTTAAAAAAACAAAAACAAAAACACTTGCTTTGAAAAGAGTCTCTCAGCAGCAATTTTGTCCTTGCCCCTACTTCCACAGTTCCTTTTCTTACCATTTCACATCTGGATTACTACATTGGCCTCTTTGCTTAGACTCCCAATATTCATTTGCTTTCCTTCACCCCATTTTATGGAGGACTGTCAGATCAATCTTTTAAAGATAAATTTTATAATGTTACTACTGTTGCCTATTGGATTAGAGCCCTAGGGGTGCTTTTTGTAGTCTCACTGGCAGCTGACATTAGTGATTTTTCACCCTCTTCTTATTGCTACCCTGTGTTGATGGCCAGTTTCCAGGTGGGCACCTGCTCCACTTGCTTTCATTTCTGCCTACCTTGGTTCATTGTAGAAGGTCCTTTGCACTGTCTCACTCACTCTAAATCAGGGTTGTCCAGTCTTTTGGCTTCCCTGGACCACATTGGAAGAATGTGATCTTGGGCCACACATAAAATACACTATCACTAGTGATAGCTGATGAACTAAAAAAAAAAGAAGAAAAAAATCGCAAAATAGAATCTCATAATGTTTTAAGCAAGTGTATGAATTTGTATTGGGCCACATTCAAAGCAGTTCTGGGCTGCGGGCTGGACAAGCTTACTCTAAATTCTGTCCCCTTCTTTAAGATACTTCTTGACCATCCTATCCCAGGTTCATTTCTTCATTGGTGTGGTTGGTTACTCTTCCTTTCTTCATCTGTAGTAGGTTGTGAATTTTAGCAGTCTATACTCCATTATTAGGCAGTGTGCTTATCTTAAAATTACGTGTCCGTTTGACTCTGGTTTTTCTTTTTAATCTTTTAAGTTCCTTCAGGGCAAAGAATGTCTTTTACTGCTTTTTTTTGTTTTTTCCAATAGTGGCTAATGCAGGCTGTGCATTTTAGGGTGTGTGCAAGTAGTACTTTTGGGCATCAGCAAGTACTTCAAATACTGAAATTTATTTTTTCAATAGTCAGAAAAGCAGTGTTGATTTCCCAGTTGTGGGAGAGAAGATCAGATTACCTCATCTTGTCCTATACTCTGCGATCTCCTTGATTTCATCCTTAGTGGAGGAAGTGTTATTTAAAGGCATTAGATACAGGTATCAACAGTGCTTATAAAAGGTGCTTAATAACCTGGGAAAACCTTTAAAAAATCTGTTAATTTATATACTGCATAATTATAATTATGCAACAGATTAAAGTTTGCTTTTTTTAAAAGCAGTATATTAGATTTCAGCCAAAAGAGGCATTTTGTTAAGACACCACCATGTCTATGGTAATCTGTTTTCAGTAGTAACCATTTGAAACAACAGGGTAAAAATTTTAAGCAGTAATTACTGCATGCCAGATTGTGATGATACCTAGTAGAGAAATATGAAGAAAATTATTGGAGATGTTGATTCTTAGACAGTTTTTTTGGTGATTTGAATTAAATTAGTGAGAACACAAATTTTAACATTTAACATCTTTACATGTAAGTATTGAGTAACTGATTAAAGTGGATGCACTTCACTCTGCTTATATGTAGATTATTTTTAATACCATGAATATATACATATATATAAATGCAAAACGAGAATTTGGAAGATCTTATTCCTTCACTGAAAGAGAAGGTGAAAACTTAAAAATTCTTTGCTTTATATACTTATTTTTAATTAAAAAAAACTGGCTTGTGATGGAACACTCAACATTTTTAACATTCCTTATTTAAGCAACAATTTTCAAAATGAGTTGGAAGTTTATTACAGGTTGGGTATCTCTTACCCAGAATACTTGGGACCAGAAATGTTTTGGAATTTTTTGATGTTTGGAATATTTGCATAATAATTACTAGCTGAACAGCCCAATCTGGAAACATGAAATCTGAAATGCTCCAGTGAGCACTTCCTTTGACTGTCACATTGGCAATCAAAAAGTTTTGGATTTTAGAGCATTTCAAATTTTGCATTTTTTTGGATTAAGGATGCTAAGCCTGTATCAGCTTGCTTAAAAATATTTGAAATTTAGGACATGAGCTCTCTTCTTAAAATTGCTATTAACTTTTGCCCTTTTGAAATTGTATTGAAGTGGCCAGGCGCAGTGGCTTATGCCTGTAATCCCAGCACGTTGGGAGGCTGAGGCGGGTGGATCACCTGAGGTCAGGAGTTCAAGACCAGCCTGACCAACATGGAGAAACCCCATCTCTACTAAAAATACAAAATTAGCCAGGTGTGGTGGCGCATGCCTGTAATCCCAGCTACTCCGGAGGCTGAGGCAGGAGAAATGCTTGAACCCAGGAGGCGGAGGTTGCGGTGAGCTGAGATCGCATCATTGCACTCCAGCCTGGGCAACAATAGAGAAACTCCATCTCAAAAAAAAAAAAAAGAAAAAGAAAAAAAAGAAAAATAAATAAATTACATTGAAGTGGCTGGGTGTGATGGCTCACGTCTGTAATCCCAGCACTTTGGGAGACCGAGGTGGGCAGATCACGAGATCAGGAGATCAAGACCATCCTGAGTAACACGGGGAAACCCCGTCTCTACTGAAAATATAAAAAATTAGTCAGGCGTGGTGGCAGGTGCCCGTATTCCCAGCTACTCAGGAAGCTGAGGCAGGAGAATGGCGTGAACCCGGGAGGTGGAGCTTGCAGTGAGCCGAGATCATGCCACTGCACTCCAGCCTGGGCAACAGAGCGAGACTCCGTCTCAAAAAAAAAGAAAAAGAAAACGAAATTATGTTGAAGTGAAATGTATCTGCTTGAGAGATATGCCTTATTTATTTGCAGTGAATTTCAGACCACCATAATCTCAGTTTTATTTATGAGAGAATTAGTTGAAAATCATAACAAAAGTATATTTTGAAATAAGTAATCCACAATCCCAGTGCACTAACAAACACTCTTCTGCTTTTATTTTTCTTTCCAGTCTTGATCCAAAAGGGAAGAATGCATGAGGAGAAGCAGTCTTTACATGTACAATTTTGTATTTTACTTTTAAAATTTAATGTTATTTTATAAATATTACATGTAGTCATTATGGCTATTTTTGGTGAGCTTACATTGTTGTACTACAACTTGTTTGCTTGCTTATTTATTTATTTAAAGAGACAGGGTCTCACTATGTTGCACAGGCTAGTCTTGAATTCCTGGCCTCAAGTGATCCTTCTGCCTACCAATATGCTGGGATTATAGGTGTGGGCCACTGCACCAGGCCCACAGCTAATTTATTGTTGAATACTTAGTTTGCAGTTTGCTTTCAACTTTTTTTTTTTTTTCTGAGACACAGTCTTGCTCTGTCACCCAGGCTGGAGTGCAGTGGTGTGATCTTGGCTCACTGTAACCTCCGCCTCCTGGGTTCAAGTGATTCTGCTACCTCAGCCTCCCGAGTAGCTGGGATTACAGGCGCCTGGCCACTACGCCTGGCTGATTTTTGTATTTTTAGTAGAGACAGGGTTTCACCATGTTGTCCAGGCTGGTCTTGAACTCCTGACCTCAAGCAATCCGCCCGCCTCAGCCTCCCAAAGTGCTGAGATTACAGGCCTACTTTCAACTTTTTTAATTCTTTTTTTTTGAATTTTAATGTTTAAAAACAGAGATTGGGTCTTGGCATGTTGCTCAGGCTGGTCTTGAACTCCTCAAGTGACCCTCCCACCTCAGCCTCCTAAAGTGCTGGGGTTACAAGCATGAGCCACTGCATCCAGCCTCGACTTTTTTTTATTCTTACAAACACTTTGAATGTAGATTTTTTTTTTTTTTTTTTTTGAGACTGGATCTTGCTCTGTTACCCAGGCTAGAGTGCAGTGGCACAATCACGGCTCACTGCAGCCTTGACCTCCTGGGCTCAGGTGATCGTCCTACCTAGGTCAGCCTCCTGAATAGCTAGGACCACAGGCATGTGCTACCACACTTGGCTTTTTTAAGTTTTTGTAGAGATGGGCTGTCACATGTTTCCCAGGCTGGTCTTTAACTCCTAGACTCAAGCTATCCTCCTGCCTCACCTCCCAAAGTGCTGGGATTGCAGGAATCAGCCATCATACCTGGCTGTGACTTTTGATACGTATGTAGTTTCTGAGGCCCTTCCAAAAGAATTACGCTAACCAGGAATGAATGAACTTGGCTTTTCTTAAAGATATGTTTTAATAAGTTAAAGCTTTAAATAAAGCTTTAGTATAACTTAGTATCAGTATAGTTCTTAGTATTTATAAAAGCACTTCATATACTATCTCACAACAACAGTCTGTGGTATGGAGAGACCACATAAGTTGTGAAAAATACAAAATTTTTACAAGTAAGACTACCACATGTGATTATCAGTGGTTACCAATCAAACTTCCTCATTTCAGTTAGTTCTGAAAGGTCCTTTCTCTGAGTTGATGTCATCTTCTCTTAATGTACTGAGAGTGTGGTGAGATATATACTAAGAGATTAATAATTGTTTTGGTTGTTGGTCTGTCTTACCAGCTAGTTAAATATCAAGCATTTGTTTCCTGCATTGGCTGCATTCCAGTGAAACTAAGCTTGTGTTGTAAGTTAGAGATGCTAGATAATAACATGATCAAACTGATCACGTCTGCAAGGTTGTAACATCCATATTAGTAGTATTTCTTAAGATGCTCAATTTCTGCTCTGAGAGATGCTCTGTGCAGCCTGTATTGAGTGTGTAAGCAGTTACCTAATATTTTATTCCTTTTGAGTACAGAGTAGTTGCTGGAGAGCCCCTTTACTGTTGAGATCATCAGTAAACCTCATTGATAAATCCCTATTCAAATATTAGTGGCGGTATGGTCAAACAAGTCCAGGCAATAATTGTCTTGCCTCTGCAGTTCCTGAAAAGCCGTAATCATGGTTCTTGTAGTGTTGTTTTGTTGGGGTAGTTAATGTAATGAGGTTTGTACTGACATGGCCTAGGTGATGCCATGATCACTGTGTCTGATAGTTTGACATAGGAGCATTTCATTGACAAATCATTAGTATTGTGATGTCTATTGGCTGCTACTTTGCTCTTTTAAAGAAGGATAGTAGCTGATTTTTTGTTTACTGTTTCAGCATTGTATTATGTCATTACATGTGTTATCTCTTTCATTGTACACAATAGGTCATTTTATAGGTGAGAAAAAGCAGAAGAGGATAAAATTCACACAGCTGGGATTTAAAGCTAGTTTAAAATAAAGTGATTTCAGAGCATTCATGGGTCTTTATCACTGTTCTTAAAATAAGAAGCTTAGAGTTTCTTGATATTCTCCACTTTTTATTGTCTTAATCCGTGTTTTAAGGGTTCTTGGTGTAGGAGTTTATGACATGATTGATTGTTAAGTGTTAAGTGTGGTTTTGCGTATTGTTCTTTTTTGTTAGATGGAAAGGAAAAAAGGTGTTTCCAGACAAATTTAAAAGAAGTGTCTCAAGTGGCTGACATTGCTTGTAAACCAGTGCTTGACTTCTATTTTGTTTTCCAGAAGCCTCATAGATAAGCTTACTGAATTTTTTTTTTTTTTTTTTTTTTACTTTTCATAAGTTTTTTTATTTTATAAACTTACGATTCAGGATGGGATAAACAGTGTACGTGTGTGTGTTTCTCCCAGAGATTTGAGAGCACACACTATTGGTGGGGCAGTTAGGAATTCCACTTAATGTTTCATTACAAGAAAGAGTACAAGGTCTATTTATTTTATTGCTGGGGATGATAGGACTCCCCAAGTCATGGTTCTCAGTTTGTAGATCTTGAAATGGACTGTTATTACTAATTCAGATGATTGGGTTGTGATATTGACCCCACACTAACCAGAACAAGAGGCTAATGTATGAAAACCAAAATGCAGTCTGCTGATTTTTTTTTTTTTTTTTTTAAGGAAAAAAAACAACTCTTAGATGGACAAGGATGGTTGTGTTTGGTGATTGGCATGGTTGGCTATAGGAGGAAGCCAGTTCCTTTAAGAAGGTGGCTTGGTAAGCAGAGTTGGAGCCAGGGAGATTACTTGGGTGTTTTTAGTGTCCAGTGTAATTAAGCTACTATCTAACCAGATGCATTAATTGCTTTGATAAGAATAGGCTTCTTTGTGCATCGTATGCCCTGCCCTTAAATGTGTCACCTGGATAATACTGGCTACATCTGATTCCTTGGGTCTCTTTTGCTTTTGTTGGACCAATTCCTAATTCCTGTTATCTTCTTTTGGAATTGTCACATCATTTAATCATCTTACTGCTAAGTTATTCTTTAAAACAAACTCTGTACATCTCTCTTGTGATCTGTTACTTTTCGCCTTGTCAAAAAAACCAGTCTTTATTTCCAAATTCTTGATGGGGTGGATAGGAACTATCTTTTTATAGGTTGGATGCATTTACATTTTTGGTTATTGTGTGTTAAGTGAAGATTTGGCAACTGCTGGTATTTATGCCAGTGGGTTGGCAAACTAGGATATTTTACCCAACGCTGTGGATGATGTTACCTCCAGAGAGCTTACTGTTGAATTTGAAATTGTACTTGGATAACACATTATCATTTGGTTTTATAATTCAGTAGTTTCTAACTCCTTTTAATATGATCACATTTGAACAGTTAGGTATCTTTTAGCTGACTGTTGAATATAAGTGATTGCTACTAATTCTCAGTAAGCTCAACATGTCTAAATTGATTTGATTTTGCCGAGTTAAAAAAGCCAGTCTTACTTTTTTTCAATTGAAAAGGATTTTAGTTTCATCACTTACATTTAAATATTAGAAATGGAACAAGAAGTGTTTCTTGAAAACAGACTCCTAAAGAAGTGTTTCAAATATACAAAAATACTTCCACATATTCACAACTGTGTTATTGCTGCTTAACAAATCACCCTAAAATTTAGTGGCTTAAAACAGCACAGTGTGTGTGTGTGTGTGTGTATGTGTGTGTATTTTAAGAGATAGGGTCTCACTCTGTTGCCCAGGCAGGAGTGCAGTAGTGTAATCGTAGCTCACTGCAGCTTCAAACCTCTGGGCTCAAGGAGTCTTCCCACCTCAGCCTCCTGAGTAGCTGGGACTGCAGGGGTGTGCCACCACTCCGGACTGATTTTTAAAAAGTCTTTTGTAAAGCTAGAGTCTCGCTATGTTGGTTGCTAAGTCTGATCTTAGACTCCTGGCCTCACCCTTAGAAAGCACTGGGATTACAGGTGTAAGCCACCATGCCCTGCCTAAAACAAGACGGTTGTTTAAGCCTCATAGTTGCTATAGGTTAGGAACCTAGGCATGACTTTCCTGAGTCATCTGCTTCAGGGTCCTTCACAAGCTGCAGTCATGATTTCAACTTTGGCTGCATTCATCTCAAAGCTTGCTTGGAGAAAGGTCTGTTTCCAAACTCACTCATGTGGTATCAACCATCAGAATCCATTCTTTGCTGGTTGTTGGACGGAGGATCTCAGTTCTTAATTGTGTGTAAATGACCCAGGGCAGAGGCAGAGTTCAGTGGGAAGCTGCGGAGCAACAGCTTTGTATATGTAGCTGTTGTCCAGAGATGTCTCTCTCTTGGCTTCATGTGGCGTCTGTATAGGGCAGCTCACAACATAGCAGCAGTCATCATCAGAGTAAGCAATCAGGACAATAGATAGAAGAGGACAAGCAAGATGGAAATCACAGCTTTTGTAACATCTTGAAAGGAACATCCCATGACTTGTCTTATGTTATTTCTTAGAGGCATGTCATAGGTCTAGCCCACAGTCAGGGGAAGGGGATTACTCAGGTTATGAGTACTTGTAAGTGAAGATCATTAAGAGTCATTTCAGATGCTGCTAACCACAGCAGTTGAGTATAGACGCATATGTTTTGGAGGAAAGGGAGAAAGACTGAGTAAGATCCAGAGACTTTTAAGAGCTTTGCTAATTTTGCTTCTGTCTTTGCCCAAGCACCTTGGTTCAGTCTTTTGCTTTCTTTTTTTTGCCACAGTGGCAAAAACCACACTTTTGCACCAACCTAATAGCACTTTGCTTCATGTTTGCTGTATTGTTGTTTCCTTTTGAGAGAATTTACCCTGAAAATAGCCTTGCTTATGTGTTCACCTGCTTCTCCTGGCTTTGCACATTATGACAGCCTGGTATACTATCATGAAAGGTGACAGGATCCCAGAACTGATTTTTGAAGCCTTGAGCTGAAAGGCTGCTGCTTTCTGTAAGCAATTTTACAAATTATGGATAAGACTATATTTACATATGGAGGCTGGTACTTTTGGAAACTGTTCCTTGAGGTGTTTTGTTTTTGTTTTTGTTTTTGTTTTTGTTTTTTTGAGACAGAGTCTTGCTCTCTTGCCCAGGCTGGAGTACAGTGGCGTGATCTTGGCTCATTGCAACCTCTGCGTCCCTGGTTCAAGCAATTCTTGTGCCTCAGCCTCCCGAGTAGCTGGGACTACAGATGTGCACCACCATATGCAGCTAATTTTTGTGTTTTTTAGTAGAGATGGGGATCTTGCCATGTTGGCCATTCTAGTCTCGAACTCCTGACCTCAGGTGATTCACCTGCCTCAGCCTCCCAAGGTGCTGGGATTACAGGCGTGAGCTACCATGCTGGGCCCTGTTCCTTGAGTTTTAAATAAACATTTACAAGTTTCTGTGAGGAATGAACTCTTAAAACATTTAAAGGACAAGAATGGTTTTGATCACCTTAGCATTCTTTGCACTATTATGTGGAGCATAAAACAAGTGAGACCCTCCTTAGGCTGACATTCTTTCTTCTGGAATACAAAGGAGTAGTTGCTTTTGCTTTGCACAAAATACGGGAGAAAAAAAATCAGAATTTTAATTGGAGAAAGGGTATAACCAATGAGGAAAGAAATTTTATTTGTATCTTCGGACAGGATTTTTTTTTTTTTTTGAAGATGGAGTCTCGCTCTGTTGCCCAGGCTGGAGTGCAGTGGCATGATCTTAGCTCACCGCACCCTCCCACTCCTAGGTTCAAGCTAGTCTCCTGCCTCAGCCTCCTGAGGAGCTGGGACTACAGGCACACACCACCACGCCCGGCCAATTTTTTTTTTTTTTTTTTGTATTTTTAGTAAAGACAGGGTTTCGCTGTGTTAGCCAGGATGGTCTTGATCTCCTGACCTCGTGATGCTCCTGCCTTGGCCTCCCAAAGTGCTAGGATTATAGGCGTGAGCCACCACGCCCGGCCTTGCAGGGGACAGGACATTTTTGAGACTAAAAGGAGAAAAATAAGTTTAAAAATAATTCTTGAATTGTCCTTTGCATAGTTTACATTAATTTTCAGTATCCCCTCTGTGACCTGGTTTGACCGCTATTTTGCCTAGGTGTGATGTTTTTGAATACATTATTGAGAACCTGTTGTGCTAGGCACTCATCTACAATATTTCTAATCATCACAGCAACTTGAACGATATTTTCTTCATCAATAAAAAGAGAATGAGGTTCAGGGCAGTTTGGTAAGATTTCCTAGGGCACTTCAAAGTTGTCCAGTTTAGTGCTTCCCGACCCTAATGCTACCGTCGATCGGGGCTCTTTCCCATTTTACCCTGATCCTCACCCTCCCCCAAATGCCCTTAGGGTAATAAGTGGTACACCAGGAAGACTGCTACTTATAACTGTTCATTTTCAAGGAAACTTAGGTATCTGTGCAATTAAATACCAGACAAATGTTTTTTTTGTCTCAATCTTGTTTAATTAGTAAACAACAAATTAGGTCCTTAAGAGCAAAATGTATGGCAAACTGCTTTGGTCCAGGCAGTAACCCATGTCCATGAGATAGATTATAGAGCCACTTAAAGGTAGATGAAAATTATGCCGAGAAACCCAGAAATTAGATTTGGGAAGCAGAGATTTATTTTAGTGAGAGCAGAGTTTAATTATTTTTCCATTATCATTGGGTTATGGGTTAAATCGGAAAGTTAAACCTTTATCGTCAAGGAGAGGAAATGTTTTGTGCTTTCTGGTTTTTTATTGTGTTCTTCTGAGAAATTCAACTCTCCAGGTATTTTTGTGCTCAAAAATGGTGGTTAAATACTGTCTCAAACATCTTAGTTTCCTGTGTAATAGCAGTTGAAAACATAATTAGAGGAAATAAGAGGGGGCATTTTAGTCAGTAAAGCTGATGACCAGAACCAAGAATGATAGAGTTCTGTGGAATTTTACTTTGTAAGCCTGGTCACTGGTGCTTTGATCTTATGCAAAACTGTACTGTGTTTTGCTTGAAGGGTACTTTGCATTTTTTTGTTGAAGCTAGTATAAACTTCTCATGTTGGCTTATGGCCAGCGATCCCTGTTTCTCTGAAGCATGGAGTGATTTGTGAAGTCACTTTAATGGCATTACCAAGTATTGTTAAAAAATTAATGGAGGTTAGGAGATTTTATTTCCCTTCCAGTAATGAAGGAATAGCTTTTCTGTCCTTCCAAAATCTTGGAATAGGTTAGTGTTGTGGTTGGGAAGTATTTTGGTTAATGGAGTCTCTGTGTATAAAGGAAGTGAATTTTGCCTCTGGCATTCCATAACTGAGGTTCATAGCTGATTCATGCTCCAGCTTGAGTAACTTTGTCTGGTAGTTAGTACACGTATAGCGAGAAGTGTTTTAATAGTTGTAAATACTTTCTTTTTCAGTAAGAGTCCACTTAGTAGTTAGCTAATAGGGTCACTGTTAGTTCCCTTCCCCACTCCTTAAAAATCTTGGCATGGGTTAAGCGAGTAATTCTAGATATTTAAGTTGAGCCTCTATTGGATGGTTTGATCAGTGTCCCCACCCCTGCCCCCCACCTTGCCTTAGGCCTCTCTGTGACTTTTACCAAATATATAGCAGTGTTCTGACCACAGTTGTGTAGTTGGAACACTTTAATTAAAGACCTTCAGGGCACGTGAGCATCTTCAGTACCCTTGTCTAAAAGAAAGTGTTGACTGCTGTACTTTCATCCTTTATGAATTCTTTAAAAGCATCTATTATTTTTAATTTGCAGCAGCTCTTGCCAGGTAAAAAGTTTTGGGAAACAGATGAATCCAGCAAAGATGGACCAAAAGGAATATTCCTGGGTGATCAATGGCGAGACAGTGCCTGGGGAACATCAGGTAATCTAGATCTAGCATCTGTACTGTGATTTATGCCTGTCTTAGAGCTCCTTTCCTCAGCAATTGGCAAGTCATGAATTTTACATCAGTGACATAAGCATGTCAAGCAGTGTCCTCTCCTGTAGTATAATTGCCATTAAGGAGCTTATATGATGTAATTTATTAAAACATAATTAACACAAAATCATATCTTCAATATTTTTTGAAGTGCTAGCCACAGGGGAATGGTCTTATTTGAAACGACCATAATTTCAGCTGTAACGTTTTGTTCTGTACTGCTGTCAGCATACTTGGAATTAGAAAATCCACACCTGCCATTTGAAGTTCATGTTTCTTTTTCTCCCCTTGCCCTTGTGTACCGTGTATGGAATGATCTATCTTTAAACGTGATTGGGACCAAATCAAGTCACTGGGCATGGACATTCTTCTGGCATACTACCCCTGAAGAGGGATGGGGAGAACTTACAGAGGCAGACACACTGACAGCAGAAAAAGTGACAGATGATAGGGAGGAAGGAGACAGAAAACCCAAAAGCCAATGTCGTGTATTACAGTACAACGTAAGCATGGAACCTCATGATGACAGTGAATTATCAGAAAAGAACAAATTATATTGTTTTTAAAAAGGGCAGTAAAATCATATTTTGTTTTAGTAATACTAATAAAATATATTAAAAAGAAATCCTTTTACTTATAAAGGGGTAAAAATTTTCCACTCAGCTAGATAAACCAGATAAGCTAGATAAACTGTTGTATTCCTCTGCTATCCTGGATAAATGAGGAGTGTGTTCCATTTCCTTAGCTTATGTTGAATATCATACAGTGAGGGACACGATAGGAGGTTTTGGCTCAACTGACCATGGCAAGTTTCCTGATTCCATTGGTTACCCATGAGACATCACTCATAATTTGTTTGAGCCTCTGGCTGCACTGTATCATGCTTGTGTATCTTTTTTGTAGATCATTCAGTTTCCCAGCCAATCATGGTGCAGAGAAGACCTGGTCAGAGTTTCCATGTGAACAGTGAGGTCAATTCTGTACTGTCCCCACGATCGGAGAGTGGGGGACTAGGCGTTAGCATGGTGGAGTATGTGTTGAGCTCATCCCCGGGCGATTCCTGTCTAAGAAAAGGAGGATTTGTAAGTTGGCTTGAGGAACTTGTTCCTATCTCTCTCTCTCTCTGTCTTTTTTTCCCCTAAAGCAAAACATGACTGTTTAGTTTCCTTAGATGTTCACAGCATTAATTACAGGGTATTTTCAAACAACGTTTGTTGTAAATAGAACTCAGCAAACATAGTAGGAGATGTAAATTCAACTTTTAAAAACTAAAGTAATAATGTTTTGGTGGGGGGACACATTGATAGTATTGTGAGATAAGAACTGAAATCTGGATCAAAGTTCATTGGTCTATCAGAAAACACCATTTTTACTTTAAAATAAAAGCAAAAGGGGGGTGGTGAAGGAATTAAAAAAATAAAACTGATGCTGGGATGTTAACAGGGAATTCCAGATTTGAGAGCAGTGATTTGCCAATACCCGAGAAACCTTAATATAGATCAGATTATAGAGCTATTCTTGTTTTGTTAGCTACGATTTAATTATAGAATCCTCTTTGGCCCTCCTTGAACAGCTTTGTTTCTCACACCTGGCCTGTCAAGAAATTAGGGATTCTGTTAATTCTTTCTTACGAATTTTTTTGATTCATTATCACTGACCTCTCTGATGCTAAATTGTAGTCAAATAAGTCTCTGTGTGTATAGCCTCTTTCTTTTTAAGTCTTAAGCATTTTTCTATGAGCATCTGTGATAGCCTTTCTCAAAACAATTTCTTTCTTTATCATTAACTTTCTAGATCGAGAAGTGTTAAGGTGTATTTCCATTTGAGTCTTCCTCATTTTGAATTCTGCGACTGTTGTCATATTCCAGGTCACAGACAGGAAGGCCATGAGAGGCACATGAATCTTCTTCCCTCCCTTTCTCCTGTCTAAACTTGTTTTGTACTTTTTCAAAGACATTTCTCCCTGCAGTCATTTTGGGCTGATATCACCTGATAACAGTCATTTAAGAGATTTTAATGTAATTTGTGGGAAAGAACAGCAGAAGAACCTTCTTTCCCACAAATTGAGAATTAATATTAAAACTGTCTTTCTTTAATAGCATTTGTTGCTCAGTATTTTTTAGTGTTATACATCTTTTGCTGGGTATCAGAGCCTTGGTCCTATTTTCCCTATTCCACATTAAATTTTGTTAGAGTAACAGTAGTTCATTTTTGGTGCAGCTTTCTCAAGTGTCAAGTACAGTTCTTAAGTACTAGCTATTCTAAAGCTGACCTGATTGCTTTTCAGTGTTTTGACCCTGCAGAGACCTAGGTCAGGTTTAGTAGCTTGTGAATCAGATAGGAGATGGCTCCTGTTATTTGAACCTTCCCAAGGGGCTGCTTGGGAAGAACAAGATCTACCCTTTGGATGTGAGTTACTTCTCTTTCTTCACCCTATCCCCAGCTCACCTCTTTTTCTGTCCTCACTCTTTCCTCATCTTATGAGCACAGATTCCTCAGCAGAAATTAGTGTTGTGCGTCAGTAGGTTGCTAGTGTGGTGAACTGGAACCTGTGACTGTAGCTGTGAATTCTCTGTCATGTGTGTGATCAGTTTCTAATTCTTGGGCACTAACCAGGAGGCATGTGCCTGCATTACTGTGAAGCTTGTAGGAGGCAGAAAAATAGTTGGAATTAGGAGGAAGATACATGGTGGGATTGAATCATTTTGCCACTTATTTTTCTCTCTTTAAACAATCATCTCACTAGACGGTTATTTTGATGACAAAAGCTGTATCATTTGTCCTGGGAGACTGATGATTTACCTCTTTTACAAAAGAATCGTGACAGAGGAGGTTAAGACTTCAGGCTAGATAGATGGGGCCAGAAGATTGGACTTTAACCATCAAGATAATTTACTGAGCTTCTGAGGTATGCATAAAGATAAATGAAAATTCTGAGGTATGCATAAAGATAAATGAAAATTCTCCAAATCTGTGTTCCAGCTTCTTTTAGAAGGAAGATTGTGGGTAATGGAATATTATCCCATAGTTTGACTTAGATTGCATCTATAGAGTGATACAAGAGGACTGATCTAGTGACATCAAGCCACTTGTTGGCATATACAGTCTTCTGGTGGATGGAGACCTGTGGCTCAGTGAACTGATTATTATTGTTGTTATTATTGAGGTGGAGTTTCACTCTTGTCGCCCAGACTGGAGTGCAATGGCACGATCTTGGCTCATCGCAACCTCCACTTCCAGGGTTCAAACGATTCTCCTGCCTTAGCCTCCTGAGTAGCTGAGATTACAGGTGCCTGCCACCATGCCCGGCTAATTTTTATATTTTTACTAGAGACCCGGTTTCCCCATGTTGGCCAGGCTGGTCTCAAACTCCTGACCTCAGGTGATCTTCCCACCTCGGCCTCCCAAAAGTGCTGGGATTACAAGCGTGAGCCACCGCGCCCGGCCAGTGAACTGATTATCAGCTTTGTGGTTGTATCCTCTTGATTTTATACCTAACCTGACTTTGCTCTGCCTGTTGGTCAGGATGACACCTGACCAAAGCTCTTTTTGTGGAAGCCTGAATCACTTTATTTTTGTCATAGTACGCATACATCTTCTTGAGGAAAGTGAGCCTTTTCTTTTAAAATCTAGTCTGTCATTTAGAGTGTTGAATTCAGAGAACCAGGAAGATAGGATTTCTGCTTCTTGTAGATAATTGTTCTAAAGGAGGAGTGGTACTTGGTAGTGTATGGGGTCAGGGCATCCACGTATTTTTACTTTAGGGGTAGCTGTATCAACATTAATTCCAGTAAGCCTCACTTTAATCCTGAGAGCTAAAAGCATCATCTCTGATGGTATAGTGATTGTAGACCTCAAAGCAAGTAACTAAGAAGTTATTCTTACACACTGACAACAGATAATTGAGACTTTAACTTTTCAGGTAAAGATGTTTAAAACTAAAATAAATCTCTATATAGTGGTTTACCATTTTCAGTGAACTTTGCTGGTTACGGCTAGATTGAAGCTGTTTAGCTCTTTGTCTAGCTTGAATTCATTTTGATTGTACAAATGGTCTCAGTTTAGTGGTTTTGGCTTCTGTGATAAGAATACATTCTGGCTAACAAGAAGAATCTGGCAACCATATTTTGTTCTGAGCATTCACTGTAAATTTTTGGTAGTATTCCACATAGGAATCTCAAACTTTAGGAGAGCAGCTTTCAGAATAATAGAGCTCAAAAATATCAATCAAGTCTTTTATTTTTCTTTTCTTTTGTATCCTTTGTTTATTCTTGGAGTAGAACAGGTGCTTGCCCCACAGCCCCCCATGGTTCAGGGTGGTTACAAAATCAGATGTAATTATTGTATTTTTGAGGCCCATGGGTGAGATTGCCATCTAAGGACCCTGCTCTCTGGAATACCAGCTGATCTTTTTCAAATAGGTGGAAGCCTAGCCAGCCAAAAAGTGGATCATGATTTCTACCTTGCTGGTTTATGGTGCCCAGGGAAATGAGAAGATCACTCTAAACTTTGATTAGGGTAATGACCACCTTAACCTCACAGAAGAAAGATTTTTAGAAAAAATATATTGGGAAGGTCTTTCTGTTTGTTCTGTAGAGAGTATCTGCTTTTTGATCTGGAGGATGTATACACATTCGTAGTATACATCTATTTGGGCCGTGAAACTTGTTTGTCTAGGTTTCACTGCATTTACTTTAGGTAACCAGTGCTACTTAACTTTCATAGGTTTTGTTTGAAAACTTCTGTACAATGTAATGCAGATAGAAATCAGGGGTTTGAGTTTCAAATGGACCTTAATTCATCTGCAAAATGAGGATAATCAAAACTCAACAAAGTCTAATTCATACGGCTGTGTAGCATATGTGAAAATGCTTTGTAAACATTAGAAGTCTTACTACCAAAGTCAGTGGGCCAACAGCATTAGCATCACCTGGGAGCTTATCAGAAACGCAGAATCTCAGATCATACCTGAGAGCGAATGAATCAAAACCTGCATTTTGACAAGACTACCCAGATGATTTGTATGCACATTAAAGTTTGATAAGCACTGCTATCATACGCGTATCTCAGAAAACTCAGCTGGACAAAGAGTCTAATGATTAGAGCCTTAAAAGTTTCCTAGGGGAAAAAACATAGTATGTCTAGCAATTTTTAAGCCTTGGTGGGGAGGGCTGGTGAGGGCACTGTGAAAAAGGCAATGGGGAAAAAATGTGAAAATTGGATAAAGTATTTTTTTAAAAAGACAACTGTACTTTCATGAATTTCCTTGTTTAGTCCTTGGAACAACACTTTGAGGTAGATACTATTGTCTCTATTAATTTATAGATGAGAAAACTGAGTCTTAGAGGGGAAATGGGGGGCTGAATTCAAACTTTGTTTGTTCTAATTTCAATTTTTAGCTATATTGCTTTCAACTGTGCCATACTGGCATTGTTTGTGAGTAGGAATCCTCAAAAAAGGATCAGATTTAATATGTTAAATTAAGAAGTATTTCACATGGCTAGCAGTTTCAAACTTATAATTTTTAATATTTGAATTTTCTTTTTTGAGACAATCTCTTTCTGTCTCTTTCTGTCACCTGGAATGCAGTGGTGTGATCTCAGCTCACTGCAACTTCTGCTTCCTGGGTTCAAGTGATTCTTGTGCCCCTGCCTCCCCAGTAGCTGGGACTACAGGAGTGCATGTGCCACCACACCCAGCTAATTTATTTATTTATTTATTTTATTTTATTTTATTTTTGAGACGGAGTCTTGCTCTGTCGCCCAGGCTAGAGCGCAGTGGCGCAATCTCGGCTCACTGCAAGCTCCGCCTCCCGGGTTCATGCCATTCTCCTGCCTCAACCTGCAGAGTAGCTGGGACTACAGGCGCCCGCCACCACGCCCAGCTAATTTTTTGTAGAGACGGGGTTTCACCGTGTTAGCCAGGATGGTCTCGCTCTCCTGACCTCGTGATCCGCCCGCCTCAGCCTCCCAGAGTGCTGGGATTACAGGCGTGAGCCACTGTGCCCGGCCCACACCCAGCTAATTTATATTTGAAATTTTAAATTACCAGTAGAGCTTGACATTGTTGTACTTCAAAGGAATCAGACATTTCAGTTTTTTGGCATTTTGTGAAAATGGGTAAGTGTGTGCAGGAGAAACCAGTGTTTTAGTTACCATTGTTATAGTTTTTGGACTCAGTGTGTCAAGCAGGTATAAAATACTTAGTAGAAAGAAGGGAGGAAAATGACTAATCCCATTAAATATGACTTCTGCTGTGTGAAGCTTTCTTTTAAGATCACGGCAGTAAGAGTAGTAAATAGATTTGAAATCTTCTGACTTCATTCAGAATTACTAGGTATATTAGGAAGTATTCCCCCCTTTATGTGAGTCTTTTGAGGAAGTTGAGCCATAAGTGCATGGATTCTGACCTCAACAATATATAGTTCTACCTACGTCTGCTTTTCTCCCAGTTCTTTGATATTTAGCAATTTCTCTGCCTCTCTGTAGGTCTGGGATCTCTCAGCACCCATCTTGGTTCCACTCTTGAGATTTTGATTGGGCTTGGCCACTTGCAATTTGAGCATTTTACTGAAGTTTGTATTTGAGCACTATAGCTTTGGGTTAACATTCAGCTAAAGAAAGCCCATAATTAAAAGATGCTGTTAAGCCTTTTTCATTTATTCATTTAGCTAATAGACTTTTCCAGTACTGTATGTACTCGATAACATATATCAAAAAAGCAAATCACAAACCATGCCTTTCTGATGCTTATGTTGCATTTAATTACCTTGGTTCTCAATTGTGGATACTTACCCGAGCTATTTGAGGAGAAGCTTTTCACAACATTTGCAGGAACCTCTACAGACCAATCAGATCAATCTCTGGTGCAGAGGGTGGGCCCAGCCACCTGTGAATTTAAAAAGATTGCGATGCCTAACCCTAATCATAGAACCACTGCTTTGTGCAAATGACAATGCCCCTGGGAGGGCCATATTGGCCGTATACTTGTATTTGAGATTTAAACCACTTAATTGGGACATTTAAGATTTTTATTCTTGATGTCATGTATAGTGTTACAAAGAAACACCATCCCAGTGCGTCTCTTTATTACTAATATTGTATTACATTTGTGTAAAATGGCTTATCTTTATAAAACTTTTAGGCATGCATTATTTCATTGTTATTCATGAGTAAACAAAGTCTCAGAGATTAAATGACCTGTCCAAAGTCCTGTGACCAGTAAGTGTTAGCAGTTGAGATAGAATGTAGGTTCTGTGCACCCTGGTTCAGTACCTTTTTTTTTTTTTTTTTTTTTTTTTTTGAGACAGGGTCTTGCTCTGTCACCCAGGCTGGAGTGCAGCAGTGTGATCTTGGCTCACTGCAACCTCTGCCTCCAGGGTTCAAGCGATTCTCCTGCCTCAGCCTCCCGAGTAGCTGGGATTACAGGTGTGCACCACCACGTCTGGCTAATTTTTGTATTTTTAGTAGAGATGGGGTTTCACCATGTTGGCCAGGCTGGTCTTGAACTCCTGACCTCAGGTGATCCGCCTGCCTCGGCCTCTCAAAGTGCTGGGATTACAGGTGTGAGCCACCGCACCTGGCGGGTTCAGTATTTTTTTTAAAAGACTGGGCTAGGTGTTATGGCTCACACTTGTAATCACAGAGCTTTGGGAGACCAAGGCAGGAGGATCACTTGAAGCCAGGTGTTTGAATCTAGCCTGTGAAACATAGCAAGACCCCATCTCTACAAAAAATATAAAAATCAGCCAGGCATGGTGTGTGCATCTGTAGTCATAGCTGCTTGGGAGGCTAAGGTGGAAGGATCACATGAGCCCTAGAGGTCAAGGCTGCAGTGAGTTATCATTGCAGTACTGCATTCTAGTCAGGGTGAAAGAGCGAGACCCTGTCTCAAAACAAACAAACAAACAAAAAAACAAAAAACAACCACACAGCTATGAATAGTTTATCTTAAATATTTTTCAGAAGTGTAAAATTTTCATAAAACTTAACCCATTTATACCTTTCTTCTATTGTCTTTAGGGTCTTCATGTTTTTAAGAGACCATTTTAAGGATCTTGAACCTGATACTGCTGTCTATTAATGAAATAAACTCAGGGTCTCACTTTGTCCCCAGACTGGAGTGCATTGCCAGTGCATATTTTGTTCTGAGCATTCACTGTAAATTTTTGGTAGTATTCCCCATAGGAATCTCAAACTTCAGGAGAGCAGCTTTCAGAATAACAGGAGAGCTCAAGATATCAGTCAAGTCTTTTATTTTTCTTTTCTTTTCGTATCCTTTATTTTATCTATTCTTGGAGTAGATCAAGTGCCCACCCCACAGCTTACTGCAGCTTTGAACCCCTGAGCTCAAGTGGTCTTCTTGCCTCAGCCTCCTGAGTAGCAAGGACTACAGGCGCATGCCACCTTGCCCAGCTAATTTTTTTAAAAACTTTTTTTTTTAGAGATGGCATCTCCTCTGTGTTGCCCAGGCTTGTCTTGAACTCTAGGCCTCAACCTAGATCCTTCCGCTTCTGCCTCAAAGTGCTAGGATTACAGGCATGAGCCACTGCGTGCAACTGATACTATCTCTTAATAACAGACTTTTGACAGAATGGTTTCCTATTTGTGCTTTTGTTTTTACTCAGAAGTCAGACTTCTGCCAGCCATTTTTATGGAGGGCCATTGTTGATTTCTTGAGTTTCTTTTTTCTTTTAAGTAAACTTTATATTGAAATATGACCTATGTTCAGAGAAGTGTACGAGCCATAAATGTTCGTCTTGAATTTCTGCAAAATCAAAACACCCATATAACACCTTCCCAGATCAAGAATTAGAAACTTCCCTTGGGTTCCCCACTCTCTAAAAGAAGGAACCCACTATTTTGGTTAGGCATCAATAGCTTATTCAGAGTAGAAAACCCGGTATTTTGTAGGAATGGCCTGTACGATATTGGTAAAATGCAACACATTGCAGGGAAATATTTGAAAATCTGGCCCGTGGCAGTATAACTGAGAATGTAAATTAGTGGCTGAAAGTGTAACTTAGCAGTCAAGATTTCAGGCCATGCCGGGCGTGGTGGTGCATGCCGGTAATCTTTGCTACTGGGGAGGCTGAGGCAGGAGAATCACTTGAACCTGGGAGGTGGAGGTTTCAGTGACCTGAGATCGCACCACTGCACTCCATCCTGGGCAACAGAGCAAGATTCCGTCTTAAAAAACACCACCACCACCACAAAAGAGATTTCAGGCCAGTCAGCATGTAGATGAGCTGAGCAGGTTCTCAGTAAAGCCCTTGTGAAGAGCCCCTGAGGAAAGATAATGCAGTGCATTGATATGACTAGTGCACATCCCCTGCAACCAGCTGTCTTGCTTGTTGTTGAAACTTCCTACTGCTGCTTTATCCTCCTTTCTTTCCTTTTTTAAAAAAAAAAAAAAAAAAAAAAGACGAGTTTCACTCTTGTTGCCTAGGCTGGAGTGCAATGGTGTGATCTTGGCTCACTGCAACCCCTGCCTCCTGGGTTCAAGCGATTGTCCTGCCTCAGCCTCCCGAGTAGCTGGGATTACAGGTGCTGCCTAATTTTTGTATTTTTCTTAGAGACAGGGTTTCACCATGTTAGCCAGGCTGGTCTTGAACTCCTGACCTCAAGTGATCCTGCCTTGCCCTTCCAAAGTGCTGGGATTATAGGTGTGAGCCACTGCGCCTGGCCCTTTCTTTCCATTTTTGCCTACAGACTTTTTGAACTCCTTTTGAGAAATTGATGCTGAACTGTTTCTTCTGAGCCAGTGATTTGATTTGTAGACTGTGGAAGATGATGACTTAGGCATGGCAGTGGGATGATTCTTGTAATATTCTTTTGCTGTTGACATTAATGGTTTCTGATTCAGGCAGAGTTGTCATCTAGACCATATTACCACCTCCAGGACTCTTATTTAATGATGATAAGGACAACAGGAAGATCATTCTTATTTTAACAGTTCAGTTTTGCATGATTTTTTTGTTCCTTTTAATTTTCTTCATCATATTTATTGAGCTTTTATCAGGCACTGCAGTCAGTGCTAGGGATATAAAAATGAGTACACAGCTTTAGTCAGTTTTGCCTCTGCAGTATGGAGGAAGCTATTGCCTTTGGATATTTTGAAAGATCTTTTTGCCTTTAGAACCCTATCATATTCCTATCTCTGCTTTGAGGAATCTCAATGTGGTGCATAATTGGTTATCATTCAGTCCTTTTAAATCAATAACAGCCACATACTTTAAAGATTCTATTCTGAAGGGCACATCTCAATGGCCGTCAAAGCTGTGATTTACTGTTTTGATGCCACATGAAGCTAAGTTGTATATCCTTTCTCAGTTCCTTGTCATATTTGTTCCTTTTTTATATTATCTTTTTCTGTATCACATTTGAACAGAGAATAACTTTAGAAGTAAAATGGGCTCTAAAATAGTAGTTGAAAGGTTTAAGAATGTCAGCCTTTCTGGGCCAGTGATCTCTTAAGAGCATCTGTTGGTTTTGGATCTACAGGCCTGTCCACAGTCAGTCTATTTATAACCGAGTGTCTGCTGCTGTGTCCTCCATTGTTGATTTCTCCCCATTGACATTTGGTTTTGGTGACTGGAAATGCTTTGCAGCCACTCTCATCTTCTATTGAGTGGATCTTGCCTTGTACCAGGAACTTGAACTTGGTCCATGTGCATTTCTCTTCCTTAAACCAGGAGTCAGTCATGGGGAAAAGCAAGGCTGCTTCCCTCTAGTTTTACAAGAACAAAGGGTTAAACCCTTAACCCTTTGGTGTAAGGTTCTGCAAATCTCTCTGTACTATGTCAAGTCACTATACCAAATCTTTTCCTTTTGGAAATCAAGGTACATGTACTTTATATGTCCAGGGCTTAACTTGGGATGTCGGTAAGAGGAGATAGACACTTAAGAGAGGAATTCTTTTGTATCAAATGCTTCAATTTAACATACTCCCACTTAGAGATCTCATGAATAATCTTTGTTACCAGTAGATGGTAGAAGATAGTTATTAGAATACTTTTGGTGAAAGAATCTCAGAGTTAACTTGTTTTGAGGCATTAAAAAATTTAAGGGTCATCAGTGAATTGATGCATACCTGTGAGGCTTATAGGGTAGAACTGGGAGGTGATGCAAATTGACAGGGCATATATCCCAAGATCAGGTACAGAATAATTGAGTTGATATGATGTCAGACCACACTTGGCTCAATATTTAGAAGTAAGGGAGGAATTTACATAGTGCCGTGGAGAAGTATGAAATTCTTTTTACAGGCTTAATAATTTTTTTTTTCTATGCTATTGGCTATCATACCTGGGGCTTATTAAGAGTCATGCTATTATACAGAGTTAGGTTTGGGAGTAGAGAACTTGACCAAGAGCTGCAAAGTTATGGCTAGGCTTTGGGTAGGAAGAAAAAAAAGGAAGGAAGAAAATGGGTTGGTGGGACATTGGATATAGTAAGACTGTTCTGAACTCTGTAACATAAATGTATGTCTGTCTCCCTCATTTGGCAAGACCTTCTGCAGTGTTCCTGCCTCTGTGTTGTTTGTTAATTAGATTGTAATGTGTGAAAGGGCACAACACTATCCTCTTCTGAGTAGCATCTAGTGTAGTCTGGTGCCCACAACGGTTGCCCGTTATTAGTTGATGACGATTAGTGAAGCTGAAGCTATTTTTTAAACAGGGCCCAAGGGATGCAGACAGTGATGAAAACGACAAAGGTGAAAAGAAGAACAAGGGTACGTTTGATGGAGATAAGCTAGGAGATTTGAAGGAGGAGGGTGATGTGATGGACAAGACCAATGGTTTACCAGTGCAGAATGGGATTGATGCAGACGTCAAAGATTTTAGGTTTGTATGTTTTACACTTCTGATTTTTGAATGTGGGCTATGGGATTTTGTTTGTTTTGATTTAGTTTTACTTTGATTTTCGTTTTCTTCCCCTCCTCATGTTTTCTTTTTAAGAATCCAATCTAGTGTAGGCTATGCTACAAAGATTGTAAATTAACTGGTGAGGTGGAATTTTCTAAAAGTTGTCAATGCCTGAAGCGTTGCCAAAATGGTAGATTTTGCATTTGCATAGAACTTTAAAATCTGAAGAAAGATTCCAGAGAAGACTATTTCAGTGATTCTCAGATATTAAAATCACCTAGGATAGATGCCTTGGGACCTTTCTTAAGTTTCTCCCAAATTACTGTATTAGAGAGCTATGGTTACTAATGGAATATGTCATATCCCTCTGGTGGTTTAGAGGG
The DNA here is from genome assembly GCF_029289425.2 of Pan paniscus. Lineage (NCBI taxonomy): Eukaryota > Metazoa > Chordata > Mammalia > Primates > Hominidae > Pan > Pan paniscus. The sequence goes on from NC_073249.2 coordinate 195,845,283, forward strand.
AAAAACAGTTGAGAACTTGTGCATTATCTCATTTGAGTCTCATGAGCTCCTTTTGAGGTAGGTGGACCAGGTATCATTTTCCTTATTTTGAAGAGCCAGAGATGCAGCTTAAATGATTTGTTCTTAATCATATCTCTTCTGCAGATGCCTCTCATTCCATCTCTGGTCATGATTAATGTACAGGTTTTACCCTATTATTTAAGTTACACAGTATTAAAATAATGTATATTTATCTTCCACAATTGGCACATATTCTTGAAAAATCTATAAAAATCCTTGTCCAGTTATATACAGGTAGAGGATTTTTTTTTTAATCTCCAGTGTGATAGTACAGGTAGAGAATTTAATTTTGAGTAATTTTAATATCAGTGTAAAACTAATGTGTGTGCATGCACACACTCACACCCCTCTGCTTATTCTAATGTCTGCCAAAGTCAAAATGAAAATGTATTTTGGACCATCGTTGTAGGACAAGTGTCAGTTGTTTTGTATCCCTAATCTAATTATTGTTAATCTTGCATGTGTAAATAATTACAGTCTTAAACTTTTTAAAAATTATTTTTATTTATTTATTTTTTGGAGACAGGGTCTCACTCTGTTACCCAGGCTGGACTGCAGTGACATGAAGTTAGCTCACTGCAGCCACCACCTCCTGAGTTCAAGCAGTCTTCCCACTTCAGCCTCCTGAGTAGCTGGGACTACAGCCGCGCACCACCATGCCTGGCTAATTTTTATATCTTTTGTAGAGATGGGGTTTTGCCATGTTGCTAGGCTGGTCTTGAACTCCTGAGCTCAAGTGGTCTGCCTGCCTTAGCCTCCCAAAGTGCTGAGATTACAGGCATGAGCCACCATGCCCGGCCTGAATTACAATCTTCGGAAGAAATTTAAGGCACAGGGTAATAAATACTTACCTAAGGTCTTTCAGATGAGTTCAGGTGTCCTCTCCACCTTGAATATCCAGCAGCCTGTAGCAGTATTTTGTTGTATTTAAATGGGGGCTGGTGGTGGTGGTGGTGAGTGTGTGAGTGAGAGAAAGAAAGAGAAGGAACCAGAACAATACCTTTAATATGTACCAGCTACTGGACTACAGGATTTTTTGGGGTAGGGGGTTGGAGGTGGAGAAGAAGGGCATTGAATGTTGCCACAGGTTACACTCTTCTGTTTATATAATATTATATATTAGTCTGATTTTGGATCATATAATCCTGAAGTCCTTTTATATAAGGTGATGGTAGACCCTGGGTTACCCAGAACCTTGTGTCCTACAATGATTATCAATAGTGCCCTGTTTTGTTTTTTTTTTTTTAAATCTTAGGCATGTCCTGGTTTGGATGATAAATTACATCTTCCCATTACTTTTAATTCTTAGAATTGTCTCCTTAACAGGGGCATATCCTAGATAATGAGTTCATCTTGTACTACTTTGGAATAGTCTGCTTATTTCGGTTTCTTAGAAAGGGGAGTTAGTTTTAGCATTGGTCAGTAATACCAACGACATGTAAAAACTTTTTTCATTCTGTTTCTTTCCTCACAAATATGCCAGGAAGATAAAAACTTTTTAGAATCACTGAGTTGTGGAATTTCCCCCAGAAACCAACTTTTTCCATTGTCTCTGTATTTAAAGAGTAGATAGAGTAGATGTTGCATTTTGATGCATTTTGGGATCTGCTTTCATGGATGCTATAGACAGTGATTTTTCCACTTTATTTCAGTTTTCCTCAAACCCGGCCCCCTTGGTGAAGGGATGTAAATTAATAGCAATTAATGTGAATTTAAGGGGTGAGTTACATGGAATTGCCGGCAATAGAAGCATCAATTTAGAAGATGTAACCCTGTAAGCCCTGTAAAGTATCTCTGGTTGTTTTATAGAAATAGTTTTAAATACTGTTGATAATGAGCTATGTTGAGGACATTGTCCTTAAACTTGGGTTGCTGTAGTCCCTCCCCACTGAAAATAAGGTTTAATGCCCTTTACTTTCTCTGTTTAGCCGTACCCCTGGTAATTGCCAGAACTCTGCTAATGAAGTGGATCTTCTGGGTCCAAACCAGAATGGTTCTGAGGGCTTAGCCCAGCTGACCAGCACCAATGGTGCCAAGCCTGTGGAGGATTTCTCCAACATGGAGTCCCAGAGTGTCCCCTTGGACCCCATGGAACATGTGGGCATGGAGCCTCTTCAGTTTGATTATTCAGGCACGCAGGTACCTGTGGACTCAGCAGCAGCAACTGTGGGACTTTTTGACTACAATTCTCAACAACAGGTACTGTGTGTGTCTCTGTCACCCTCTCTACTCTCCCTCCAGCCAGCACGTTGTTCAAGTAATTAAGAATGGGGGGATGGGGGAGGTGGTGGCATTGTTTCAGGCTATCCATAGCTAGCCCTTGTGAACCTGTTAGTGATGTAGGTTTACAGAGTCCCCTCATGAAGCTGGTCCCTATGCTGAGGTCACTGGCAAGAGGCCACCCTCCTCTGTATGTACTTCCTTTGGTTCTTCTCTCTCCTCAGCAGCTGGGGAGTGGATGAGGTAGTATTGCCTCTTGTAACACAACCCTCTCGGGTGCTAAATTAATCTCTGAAGATTTATGTGGTTGTGATGCTGTTGGTTTGTTTTGTTTTTAAAATAGTAAACTCTACTATCCACCGCTGTCAGGAGTGTAGTGCCAGGTCATCTTACCAGTTATGTCTTACAGTTAAACAAGTTACTCCAGATAGCATAGACAAGGATTTGGCATCTTTCAAAAGTGTTAGAATGCGATCAGAGGAAACCACACACACAAATCATTCAACTTAAAATCTACCATGAAATTGCTTGGCTCTTTTTCTTTTTTTAAATTCATAAGTCCCTGAAGATGTTGTATGTCTACCTTCTGTTTTTGAAGACATGTAGGACTACCTCTAGGGTTAACTGATCTCTGTGTTTATTTATTTATTTTTTAAAGAAAGGTCAGCTGTCTGAACTACAAAAGAGGGGCTGTTTCCCAATCTTGTTAAGTTCTCCCTTGTGGCGGAAGCAGTTTGATTGACCATGAATTTCTGTTACTCTTTAGTAGTTTTGTAATAGATCGTTAATACAGACTTCTAGGTTTGAAAGGTTAGCATCTCATTTTGAAGTTTAGAAATTCTATGTAGGGAAATGTGCTTATGGTCTTTGGAGATTATTATGCCATGTTGTACCTTTAGTTATTGTCATAAATAGCTGATACTAAATGAATTTTGATTGATAGAGTAAAACGTTAAACATATGAAGTTTCCCTTTAAGTCTCCTGTGTCGTTTATGAACAATAAATACCTTTAAGGGATTGTGTGAATGTGCATATTCATATAAGGTTAAATTAACAAAATATCTTTCAGAGAGAGTAAACTGAAAGTGTACACTCTTCTCCGTGCAGTTCTTAGTAGGTATGCCTGCCTCCCCATATGAATTGACTCTGTGCTTTTTTTCTCTTTATGGCCATTTTTGGTTCTTAGCTTCCATTCCCAGTGTAATGCAATCTAACCCTTTCTGTGTTTTTTAAGAAGGGTTTGTCTCAGATTTCTTATGAACAAAAATATATGGTTCTCTCTTTTTTTTTTTTAACTGTTCTTTACTTCATAATCAGAGTTGATATTCTTTTTTGATTTATTGATCTTTGGTTTCAAAATAATTTTACCAGTTTTTGGAGACTGGACAATTATTAGAACTTGAACAGAAATGTACTTCTATGTACCCACAAGTAGTTAGCATGATTACATCATAGCTACCACTTATTCAAAAATATAAAACCAAGGGTGCCCTCACCATATATCTTAGCAGTTATTGAAAGTAAACATTATTTTGAAAGTTAATCTCTTGTTGGATTCAGGTTTCCTGTGCATGTCTTGGTTGCTGCAACATAGAGGCATTTTTACACAGACATACCACTGTCATGATGTGAGTGTTGTTTTATCTCATGGGCCATAATTCTTTTCTGAGTAGTTTGTTTTATACATTCTTGTACCGGGGGCCCTAATAGCATACCTGGGAACCACTGGCGTAAGCCTCCTAGTATCTTTAAGACCCTCAATCTCTCGGTGTTCCTGTATAAGAGCTAGTAGTTGTCAAGAAGGAAGGATTCCTTTTCTATTGGAAATTGGTGTTTGTTTCTTACATTTTATCCCTTATCCTTTTAGTTTTCATTACATTTTATTCCACTTTTCATTTCTAATTTACATCCACCTCATTTGTCAAGGTTCAGTACTGTCACCTTCCTTTCTTAGTCTCCAAACCAAAAAGCTGTCATGTCTGTCTCCCTTGAACTCCATAGCATTTTGTGTTTCCTTTAAGAGAAGGTGTTACCATGTTTTGTCTTGTGTTGTGATTACTCGTCTAATAGTCCTTGCCAGATTGTAAGCTCCTTGAGGGCAAAGACTGAACCTTACCCCATTTCCTCTGCATTGCTTTAGCAGAACAAGGTTTCAGGGGACTTTCCCCCATCCCTATTATAATATCTCAGTGCATCCTCTGTACGTAATATGCTTCCCAAAATTAAAATTTGAAACTAGCCTTTCAGGAGATCTGGAGGCTACTCTTTGAGAACTACCGTGTTTTCTAATATGTGTGTCCTTTGGATCCAGCTTACCACTTGTATACAAATAACTATACTGTATAATATCCAGGAAAGTTAGTTCTTGGATCAGAACTTAATATTTTAAGGCTCACTCTTGTCATCTGATCAGAAGCCATGGTCTCTCTCATGAGAAAAATGTACATAATTCTCTGACACTCAGTTTTGTAGATAACTTCAGGGAGACCACAGGTTTGTGTTCTACAGATACAGCCTTCTGTTCATATCTTTTGTTCTTTGTAGCCAACCATATCTTTCATGAATAGAGTAAGATTCCCTTTCTTCTTCTTGATTTGCTCTCAGGTTAGTCATTGTAACTCATTTTATCATTTAAATTGTGCATGGAAGTACTCGATGACAAGTGATGAGACCATTTATGCCCATATCCTTGGAACCCTGCAACTATGGAGAGTGTACTCTGGTCTCTTGGGAAGGGAAGGACTTGTGGAAGAAGTGGTTCTTTTTTTTTTTTTTTTTTTTTTTTTCTGAGACGGAGTCTCACTCTTTTGCCCAGGCTGGAGTGCAGTGGTACAATCTTGGCTCACTGCAACTTCCGCCTCCTGGGTTCAAGCGATTCTCCTGCCTCAGCCTCCCAAGTAGCTGGGACTACAGACACCCACCACTGTGCCTGGCTAATTTTTGTAGTTTTGGTAGAGATGGGGTTTCGCCTTATTGGCCAGGCTGGTTTCGAACTCCTGACCTCAGGTGATCTGCCCGCCTTGGCCTCCCAAAGTGCTGAGATTACAGGCATGAGCCACTGCGCCCGGCCAGAAGAGGTAGTTCTTTAGCTGTGCCTTGAAATACTTTTTTATATACGAAGAAAATGAGAATTCTAGTGGAGGAAATAGTAAAACAGATATGTGTTCAGTAGATAATGTAGAAGTAGTCAGTCTGGTTGGTGGTTAGGTTGAAGAAAAATAACTAGAGAGGTTGAAGAGATGGTGTTGTGAGTCTTATGCTGTGTTGCCTATAGGAAATGAGAAGACACTTTAAAGCAGGAATTACTTAATTATTATAGTTTGGTTTTTTGTGGTTAGTGTGAGTTTAGCAGCAGTTTGAGGCATTCTCTTACTCTTATTATTCAGTTAACTGTTGACTGTTGTGTCCTTCTAGGAACCTTGGGTCCTGAATGAAACAGTAGTGGAACATTTGGGGAACTAAGTGCTCAATTAATGGGTTCTGAATCCTATCAGACAAGGGGAGGGCTCAATGAGGACAAAGGTTGCATGCAACTGACTTGAAGGACAGGTGGAATACATTTTGTTGCAGGTCAGAGCAGAGGTAAGGAGCTGGGAATGACTGTGCTGTAGTCCTAGGCTGAAGAGAGTAGAAGATGAGTGTAGAAGAGGACAAGGAGGTACAGATGCCTTTGAAAATTGAGTCCCGGAGGCCTTGAGAACCAGCTAGAAGTCTCAGACACTACTGATGATTGTGAGGGTTGGACCAGAGATCTAGTGCAGCACATATTTTTCTGCACATTCTGCTCTTTTTATCTTGGCTTTCTGAAATAAGCAACAAAGGTGATCATTTTTCTTGGTTTAGAGTTGTTTGCTGCAAATGGTAGGTTTGCTTTATTTGTGATTTTTTAGAATAGGAATCTGGTTTGGAGGTTGACAAAATAAGTAATTCTCTCTTTTGTTATATTTTCTTTCAATCTTGGCTTTGATTTGGTGTAATAAGCTGGTTTCATCAAACTTATTATCAGCCTATAATGAGATACATGACATGGAGCAGCCTGCAAATAGGGAAAAGGTAATTTTCATTTAATTCATTGCAAACTTAGTTCTTGTTAGCTGTGACATGGGATTTTGATGAGTCAGTTGGTTGTCTGGTCACTGTTAATCACTCTGAATTTAACCCTTGTAAGGTTTATTTATAAGAGCAGGAGTTTCTAATTCTTTTTTGTTTGTTTTTGTGTGTGCCGTGAACTTCTTAATAATTGAACCATGTGTACTACTTCTCAGAATAATGTTTAAAATGTATAAAGTAGGATTACAAAGGAAACCAGTGGTATAAAAATAGCTGTCATATTTAAAAACAAAGTTAATTATATATTTACTTATTTTTGATATGATGCATGAAATAGAAGTAGATGTACTAGCTGTCATAATGAGCACAAATAAGATTTTGAGATACTTGTAACAACTGTAAAGTAACATGAAAGTATATGTGATTTCTGTTTGTGATAATGTCACAGGTATATTGCTAAAGTTAATGTAGTTTGTTGTCTACAATCATAATTAAAGAACATGCTAAATTTCAGGTAGATGTGCATGAGATAAAGATGCAGTATTACCCACCCAAGTACAAATATCTTGGGTTCAGAACCTCTGACTTGGAGTATTTTGTCAGCTTGAAATGCTCGTTGTTATTTCTAAAATGTTCTTCCTTTGTCTCAAATTCACTTCATTGTCTTCTTAATCCTGGAAAACAGCTGTGAGCAGTTCATGCATAATGTGTTCATACCATTTTGTTCTGTGATGTTGGAGCAGTATTTATTTTTTACAAAATGCTATACAGTTGCCTGTTTCCTTAAATGCAGTTTAGAAAATTATTACTAGGTTTTGGCCAGGCGCGGTGGCTCACGCCTGTAATCTCAGCACTTTGGGAGGCCGAGGCGGGCAGATCATGAGGTCAGGAGTTCGAGAGCAGCCTGGCCAATATGGTGAAATCCCCTTTCTACTAAAAATACAAAAATTAGCCGGGCGTGGTAGCACACGCCTGTAGTCCCAGCTACTCGGGAGGCTGAGGCAGGAGAATCACCTGAACCCAGGAGGTGGAGGTTGCAGTGAGCTGAGATCACGCCACTGCACTCCAGCCTGGGCGACAGAGTGAGACGCCGTCTTTAAAAAAAAAAAAAATTTGTTACTAGGTTGTATTATGTTACAAACGTGGCACAAACCAAAGCCAGGATTATATCAGTGTAGAATTAATTGTATTGTTGATCTTTATTTAGAATTCAGTTAATCTAAAAATAGCCTAATGTAATATGTTTCACAAAATTGGACACTGTTGTACTAAAACTCATCTGTTAAGCATGAATTTTAACAAAGATTCAATATTCTGAAAATGAAAGTTGAAGTATGGTATTCATTCCTGCACGACCACAGTCAGAGGGGAGTGGAAATCGGCATGGGTTAGAAGTGTGGCAGTGTGATTAAATGTCATTCTCGTGAGGCCAAGTGTGTATACACTTTTAATGTAGGTATTTAATATGCTCAACTTTTTCTTTAATTTACAAATGATTATTCTATCAAGTGTCATGTGTATAGTAACTGACAAAGAGTGACTAGTAATTGATCAGTTGAAGCTTAACCTCTATTGTTATTTGACTTCGTTCAAATTTTACTTATGGTGAAGTTTTTCTCAAAAAGTATTAATAATACTTAGTGAAGGGATGTGTTTTGTTCTTCCCTAGGACCTTAGAAATCATTTGTTTTGGAATCAGATTCTTCATCTGCCAAAGAAATGCACAGATGATGATGATGATGTTTTTTTTTTTTAGTTTAGCAGCATGGTTTAATTTGTATGCGCCTACCAAAAATCATTATAATCATTAGTTGATCATTGCAGTAGTTCAAATAACCTCGTATAAACTGGGCTTTTATCTAGAAGCTTCAAGCAGTAACAAGATTTCACAAATTTCATATGCTGAGGAATGACTCCAAAATAAACCTTTTTCTTAAAATTTTAGAATCCCATCATTGATATAGTGCTTTTACTGTTTCGAAGGGATTTTCTCTGTGAACCCTGAAAACAACCCCACGAGGTAGGGTAGCTATTTTACTTTTACACATAAGAGGCCAAGCATGGTGGCTCATGCCTGTAATCCCAGCGCTTTGGGAGGCCGAGGCTGGCAGGACACCCAAGGTCAGGAGTTTGAGATCAGCCTGGCCAACATGGTGAAACCCCGTCTCTAGTAAAAATACAAAAATTAGCCAGGTGTGGTGGCGCAAGCCTGTAATCCCAGCTACTCCAGAGGCTGAGACAGGAGAATCGCTTGAACCCAGGAGGCGGAGGTTGCAGTGAGCCAAGATCGCACCACTGCACTCCAGCCCCGGGGACAGAGTCTCGCTCTGTCTCCAAAAAAAATAAAAAAAAAAAACCAAAAAAACAATCAGTGAAGTTTAGGGACTTGTTTGAAGGTCGTCTAGTACAAGCTATGCAGATAGCTATTATTTTGGTTTCTAGCTTCAGGCTGTTTCTTTTGAACTTTGTATTAGAAACGCAGGGCCTTTTAATAGGTGGAGTTGTCTCACCTTCTTCAACTACATAGCTTTTTCTTAAAGTAGTATAATGCAGAAAGTACTCATCCATAAAAACAAAAATGGTTTTCTTTCTTCCCTGTTATCTTTGTGACCCACTGATAGCAGCTGGTGGTCCTGGTGCGGTGAGATTTTGACTCTTTTTTTTTTTTTTTTTTTTTGAGACGGAGTTTCACTCTTGTTGCTTAGGCTGGAGTGCAATGGCCATCTCGGCTCACCTCAACTTCCGCCTCCTGGGTTCAAGCAATTCTTCTGCCTCAGCCTCCCGAGTAGCTGGGATTACAGGCCTGCACCACCACTCCCGGCTAATTTTGTATTTTTATTAGAGATGGGATTTCTCCATATTGGTCAGGCTGGTCTCGAACTCCTGACCTCAGGTGATCCGCCTGCCTCGGCCTCCCAGAATGCTAGCATTAAAGGTGTGAGCCACTTTGCCTGGCTGATTTAGACTCTTAATACAGACTAGGAGGAGTCCTGCCCTCTGCTTTTGGTCTGCTTGGGCTGCCTGGCTCTGGGAGGGAACTGTAAAGGGTGACTCTCAGAAGGGCTGAGTCTGTTGGGGGTGCTCTCCCCATTCATCAGAAAGAACATCACACATAAAGGACTCTTATAAATCTTTACATGTGTTAATTTTAATCCCCACAGCAACCTGCCATGTTACATATTATCTTTATTGTCATATTAAAGAGAAGAAGAGAATGAGGCACAGAGAGATTAAACGATTTGCCAGAGGTGACATATCACTGGTGAGCTGAGATAGAAACCAAGGCTGTCTGGCTCCAGAGTCAGTGCTCTTAACCCCTGTCTGCTATGTATATAGTCTCAAACTGGTAAAAAAGTCAGGGCTGGCAGTACATTTTATTGTGGCTGGTGGCCAGGGGGGAGTGGGGGCGGTAGTCTTTTGCATTTACTAACTCCTTATTTAGACATTACTCCTCCAGGTTTAGAAAAAAAAAGCCATAATATTTTATGTCAGCAACTGCTATTGATAACAACAACAGTAATAATAGTAGTAGCTATCTTTTATAAGATGCCAACTACATGTCAGTCACTATATTGGGTGTTTTTGGCTGCCCGGATTCCTTTCTGGAATAAGAGCTCTGTAGAGTGTTTTTAATATAGTAAGTGACAGAGAAAGGAGGCAAACCAGCTTGTCTACTTCTTAAACTATGCCTTCAGTATTTATTAGGAACCTCGATATGCTTGAAGTAGATGATACATTTTCCCCAGCATTCAGACTCTTGAACAACTTGTGAAATCTACCCAAGTGAATTATAATTAACTGCGTCACATTTATCATTATACTGACCTTTAAGCATTTCCCCCAACTCACAGTATTTTGTTTCTCAGTTATGGGATATTCGCTTGCTTTGTGAAAAACATGAAAATGTTAGCAGAGCTCTGTGCTTTGCCCAGCAGATGGCATTTGTGTGAGTTTTTCAGGATCCTTTGGAATCTGTCACTTGCCGATTACCCAATTTGTTTTGAATACTCTGTATTTCCAGTTAATATTGCACCATTTACATAAAGAGAATGTGCCAAAATTGCTGTAATCTGTTCTGTAATCAAATCTGTCTGCTGTAGATGTATAATTTACTTTTGTTAAGTTGTTTACTGCAAAATGGTCTCAAGAAAATCCTTTTCTATTCACCATAATTACTAAGATATTAATCAGCTCTCAAACATAGGCTATATGGGGTCTCTTGTAAGGCTTGTTTGCTTTTAGTTAAAAGTAATAGTTCCTGCTTTCAAAATGTTTTAATGTGGTGGTGAAAACCACAAGCTAATGTTATATGGAATGATTACTTTTGTGGTATTCCCACATGCCGTGTATTTCCGTGTATATTTACAGATACAGTACACATACATAAAATGACTTAAATGTAATATTAAAAAAAATATAGCCCAGGTGCGGTGGCTCACGCCTGTAATTCCAGTCCTTTGGGAGGCCAAAGTGGAAGGATCATTTGAGCCCAGGAGTTCCAGACCAGCCTGAGCAACGTAGACTTCATCTCTACAAAAAAGTTAAAAAAAAAAAAAAAAAGCCAGGCGTGGTGACATGCGCAGCTACTTGGAGGCTGAGGCAGGAGGATTGCTTGAGCCCAGGAGTTTGAGGCTGTAGTGAGCCATGATCACGTCACTGCATTTAAGCCTGGGTGACAGACAGAGTAAGACTCCGACTCTTCAAACAAACAAAAATATATGAAGTGAGGTTAAGTCAGATGGAATGGCAGTGGACTACTGTTTTTGGTTAATAAATCGAGATACCCTTAATAGTTGTGTTCTGAACATACTGTCTTTATTTCCCCAGTTCCATGTCACAGCACCTCCCTAATAATAGGTGCTCGAAAAACATCGGTTGAATGAAATGAATTCTTTTGTTTGCAGTAGGGCAAAGAAGGGTAGAGAGAAGCAGCTAGCACAAGCTGATATGTTAAACGTTGCAAAAGGTTTTAGGCCAAGAAAATTCCAGAAACCCATTGAAGAGGCAGTACATGTTTAGTGGAACTATGAGATGTTTTCACAACCTTGGAAATAATTTAAAAGTAACTTTCTACTGTTTTACTTATTTTCCCACTCCTGGCTGCCCCTCTTGGGTGGACTGCCTCCTGTTGGAGGGAATACTGTGTGAGACACATCTTTAGTAAAACAGAAATGTGAAACCAACTTGCAGAAATCACAAGCACACTGTTACCAAATAGTCTTGACTGGCTCCCTTCCTGGAGGACAAATGTTTTGATAATGTCTGTCAGTAGATTCAGTTCCCCTATTTCTTTTTAAGACTTGATATTTAGTAATACTGTTTCTTTTTTGCCAGCATCGCAGTGAAGTTTTTCTTTAACTTTTGGGGAAAAACAAAACAAAACAAAACAAAACAAAACTAAAGTATTTTTGAAATCTGTGCATGGTTACTTTTGACATTCATACTCCAAAAGCAGAGACTAAGACTAAAGAGTTAACAGGTGAAATTGGCCAATATCATCAAAGTATTCACTTTTTGTTTTCTTTTAATCTAAAATCAGCCTCATGTTTGAGGTGTAGAGGGTAGCCAAATCTCAAGATAAAATCTCTCCACCACCTAAGATAAGAGTAAGTCCAGTCATGACAATAATTAAGCTGAGTTGCTAGAATGACATTATCTCCTAATGTCTGAAACAATCAGGTCTCTTTATGAGGACATCTGTAATTCAAGATCCATGGTGTCTGTTAAACATCATCCAGCAATGTCAGCTGAGCTGTTGAAAAATCCTGTAGGAAGAGCAGGTAGGTTGAAGGTCCTATCCAGGGAGGTCACTTCAGTAAGTGCTTTCAGTCTGATTTTAGCAAACATTGAAGTCTTCAGTATGAGTCCTTGGAAGGAGGCCCATTAAGGTGATCCACAAATTAGGTTACTGGCATCCCCTTTCTTTATACCAATACTATTCATACTAAAATGTAATCTCCATCAGGGCAGGATTATGTATTGTTTTATTGACTGTCATATCCCTAGTTCCTTGCACAGTGCCTAGCAGGTATCATTTGTTTCATAAATATTTGTTGAATTAATGAGTGAATGACTGGTTTTGTATTAACATAGAATCATAAGACATTCTTAGTGTTGTTAAGGCCTTTGAACTTTCTTTTCTTTAGAACTAAGAAGTGTGCTAGGTGTGAGCTCATAATCCAAGTTTTGTTAGTAGCTGCTGTGTTTCTGCTGTTTTATTTTTAACATATAAAGAATAGTATCCCAGAAGACTCTGGAGCTCCCGAAAGTTGGGCAGGTGTCTTAATTTACTCATTAGGATAAGCTACTAGTTGAGGAAGTTATTCAATACCATTTTCCCAGGAAGAGGCAGCTCAGAGGATGAAGTGAACACTTTTCATATTCTTCTCCAAAATGTGAGTAGGTGAGGATTAATTCAGTTATTTGTGGGGTCTTGAAAGCAGTGAAAGGAGATTCAGCACTAGGGACAATGTGACAAATCAGTTGGTAGTACATTTGTCTAATTTTTAACTTTGCCTTGGATCAGGCAGGACCTGTAGACCCGATAATCTTTAGGGCTTTTGAATGCATATATATGAGATATATAGATAGATATATAGATATAGATATAGATATCTCATATATGTGTGTGTGTGTGAGAGAGTGTGTATTTGTGGTTCAGGGGACATATAATCTGTGAAGCGGTCAGCTCATGGAACCAGGACACAGCAAATTGAAGTAAAGAAAGAGAGACAGGGAGAACAGAAGTATGAAACGTTTTAATCCCATGGGAATGAAGTAGAGTGTGAGAACATTTATTGTTAAGGTGTCATGCCTAAACAAGTGTTTATTAAAATTTTTAGTCAGAGAGGTTTTTAAATGATTTTGTAAGACAGTTTCCCTAACCACACCATGTTTTTCCTCTTGCCTCAGCTGTTCCAAAGACCTAATGCGCTTGCTGTCCAGCAGTTGACAGCTGCTCAGCAGCAGCAGTATGCACTGGCAGCTGCTCATCAGCCGCACATCGGTAAGTCCTTAAGCCCATAGCTCTTTCATGATAGGTGTGGCCGCCATTTTAGGATAACTGGTTGCTGTGAAACCCAGTAATTTAAACTGATTATAAAAGTTCAGACAAATCCCTCAGACAGAGTAAGTGGCCTCTTCCTTTTGTCCAGTTGTCTCCAGCCACATTAGTTTTGACATAGCTTGTAGACCCGCATCATAACATTTCTTCAGTGTTCAGCCATTGCCCTACCTCAGATGTTTCAGGATTTAAAGTATTTATCAGAGTAGTGACTGGTGACTACCATTAGCTCTTTCGGTAAGATTTGGATGACATTGATTAAATAAGTTGTGGTTCTATAGACTAATATATCAGCTTCTCATTTTGTGAACAAACAGTATAAATCCATTTTCCAGTAAGTATGCATTGAAAAAATTTAAAAGTATTCTCATATAATTACCGATTTTAAAGTAGCTTTGCCCTTTTCCTTTAGCAGTTGTTAAAGTTTTGAGCGATGTATTCATCGTACTGCCTAGACGTTTCTTCCCCCTGGACCTTCTTAAGGTCTCTTAGAGTGCATTAAGTATAAACAAGTAGAAGTAGAATTTTTTTTTTAATGTGTCAAAATGGCATGATTGAGTAGAAAGGAGATAGCTAATCTTGGATGTGATAGGCTATAGAAGAATATACTTACTTCCAACCTAAATAAATAAAGGCCAGGCATAAAGTCCTTGGGTCTGATAATGTATAGTTGTAGATGGTAATCTTTATAAATACCCATACATTTTATTTCATGAAAACTGTTTGGAAAATTGTTTTAAATAGAAATAAATACTTCATCCCATTTTAATATTAGTCTTTAAAATTGTTCTATTGTAGGCTGTTACAATTTTAATAATCTTTTAGAAATGCTGAATTTATAACTATATACAGTTTTAAGTTAAATATTTCTTTAGCAAAGGTAAAATCTTGACTATATAAACATTTCATTATAATCTTTAGTATAGCAGTTATCTTTTAAAAATTTCTCTTTGCCCTCAACCTGTCCCATCTTCTCTTTTTTCATTTTTTCCTTATCTACAGTCTGGAGTGAATAGCGAAACTGTGTAGGTATTTGATAGGGCTGCAGTTTTAGTCAAGTTTGTTTTTACTGACAGGTATGTTTTCAGCAGGTTTAGCTCCCGCTGCGTTTGTCCCCAATCCATACATCATCAGCGCTGCTCCCCCAGGGACGGACCCCTACACAGCTGGATTGGCTGCAGCAGCGACACTAGGTGAGACATTCTGCTGCATGAGGGATTTTCTCACCTGCTGAAAAGTCATTTGAGATGGGCGTGCATTCTTTATACTCTTTCCCAAATCCATGTCTCCAGTGGAGATTATCCAGATTTTCAATGCCATCTACCTGCCAGCTTAATATCTCTCCGTAGCTGTATCATAGGCCCCTCAGACTTGAAAATGTTCAAAGGCAAATTAATCACATACGCCTTGCATATGTGTTTTTGATCCATGGAGCCACCAGATACTCATTTATATTTTGGGAATTTCTCCCCTTGCCCAGATCTCCTACCACCTCTAGTCTATCATATAGTTCAGGTACTTTTACTGGCCTCTAATGTATTTCTAATTTCCTTGCCTCTCTCATCTCCTCTTCCCCTCTAAATTGTTCAAGAAAATGATTTCAAACTTAGATCTTACCTCTTCATCTTTCTGCTTAAACCTTTTATTGATTTCCCTTTTTTCTACCCTAGTATGTCATACTACAGTTATTACCAAACATGGCTGATCATTACAACTTATTTGGAGTCGGGGTGGGGGTGGTGGTGTTTTGTTCCTTGGAATCAGTATTTTTAAGGAGCTTCCAGATAATTCTGTGGGTTAGCTAGGGTTGGGACCCACAGTATATAGAGCTCTATCACCATGCCTCATACAGGTCTCTACATATGTACCACCCAATTCCCTTCCTAGTTGACTGCCATTGGCTAACACCATACATTGTAGCAGTACAGATCTGATTTTAGTTTGCTGCAGATACTGCATTGGTTTAGGCCCCTGTCTTTGGTCACTGTGGTCTTCTGTAGTAAGCTCTTTTTCCCATTCTTTGCCTGTGAAGTGCCCTAGTTGGCTAATTACTGCACTGTTTTTATTTGCTTGTGGGATGTATACATGAGTTTTTTCCCCTCTTTTTTTTTTTCTCTTTCTCTCTCTTTCTCTCTTTTTTTTTTTGGAGACAGGATCTCACTCTGTTGCCGAGGATGGGATGCAGTGGCGTGAATACAGTTCACTGTAACCTTGAATTCCTGGGCCCACTGGATTCTCCTGCGTCAGCCTCCTGAGTAGCTAGGGCTACTGTGCATCACCACACTTAGCTAATTGTTAAATTTTTGGAGAGATGGGGTGGTCTCACCAGCGTTGCCTAGGCTGGTGTTGTGTCAAACTCTCGGGCTCAAGCAGTCCTCCTCCCTTGGCCTCCCAAAGTGCTGGCATTCCAGGCGTGAGCCACTGTGCCCAGCCTATGAGTGTTTTTTTCTTTCCCTTGAGACTAGATTTTTAAAAGACAGGCATCTTTGTTATTTGACTCTGTGTTGCACAGTTACCGTCACCATGATGGGACCATAAATGTATGATGGGTTGAATTCAACATTAGGACAAACAAAATGTCTTCCAGTTTAGATATTCACTGGGGGAAGGTCCCTCCAAGTCAAGTTAATCATGACTAAATATTACTTTGAAATTTTACTACTTATTATGTAACATGTAATTTGCAATTATGAACTTAAATGTAGCCTAGCATTTCTTAGATTTTTTAAAAAATTGTTTACATTTTGGCATGGTTATGATGGGAACATAGTTAACATAGGGTGATCTGTCTGTCCGTGGTCATCCCCCTTTTGGGGGAAAACAGAAAGCTCTTCGTAGGAGAATGATCTCTGCTAACCATCATTAATATTTATTGAGCACTTAACTTTTGTCAGGCATTGTCCTGAATGCTTTTCTTTCATATGATTTTTCAGATGATGATTTTAGAGATTAGAAATTTGTGGCTCAGACAGCTGCCTTATTTGTCGTTTTTTGTTTTTTTGAGACTGAGTCTTCCTCTGTCGCCCAGGCTGGAGTTCAGTGGTGCGATCTCGGCTCACTGCAGTCTCTGTCTCTTGGGTTCAAGTGATTGATTCTCCTACCTCAACCTCCTGAATAGCTGGGACTACAGGCACCCACCACCACGCCTGGCTAATTTTTGTATTTTTAGTAGAGATGGGGTTTTGCCATGTTTGCCAGGCTGGTCTCAAACTCCTGACTTCAAGTGATCCACCCCCCTTGGCCTCCCAGAGTGCTGGGATTACAGTTGTGAGCCACTGCGCCCAACCTAGAGAGAACTGTCTCATTTGAAGTCACACAATTTAAATGTTGTAGAGTTGGGGTTTGAACCAGGTTTAACTCCAAAGCTCATGCGTATGCTTCACTATAGTATATAGAATGCCTGTGCTGTCTGTCTTGAATTGTCTTTTCTGTACTTTCTTTAGAAGTCTTTACTAATTTATGTTACTTGAAACAAAGAACTGGTCTTAGGGTTGACACTGCTGCTGTCACTGAGATGGTAGTTCGGTGATCAGAATCTTGTTTTTTGTATATGTCAGTTGAGCCAGGGTGAAAATGAGTTAATACTTTCACAAATAACAGGAAATGTTAACTGTTAAAACTATGAAAATGTGTATTCTTAGAGGGTGTCAGTCACACAGGAATTGAAGTGGGCATCCTGATGTGCCAAGCTCAGTTGATTTGCCCTGGGATGTTTTCCTAAATTTAACCTTAGGCCATGTGACCAGAGTATAGTAGTAGAAATGCCAGTTGAGAAAATTTAGAGAGTAATGCAGATGTTAATGGTAATAGCAGTCCTTGCCCAGTAGAGGCTCGCTTTTGTTGGCTTTTGGGAGAGCGTTGGGACTATTATTGCAGGTTGCAACCACTCATTCAAGGTAGATAACGGCTGTACTCCCAACCTGTATTACAGGTTGAGCATCCCTAATCTGAAAATTCAAAATCTTTTTGAGTAGTAACATGACACCATAAGTGGAAAATTCCACACTTGACCTTGACCTCATGTGATGGGTCATAGTCAAAACCACAGGCACATAACACACAGTTCATCTATTCAGCATCCCCAAAGGAAAAGTAAAATTACCCCCAGGCTATGTGTATAAGGCATATATGAAACGTAAATGAACTTTGTGTTTAGACTTGGGTCACATCCCCAAGATAACTCTTGGACACACACATAGTCTACAATCTGAAATCGGTAACACTTCTGGTCTCAAGCACTCTGGTGAAGGAACACTCTACCTGTTTACCCATTTTTACAGGTGGGGAAACTAAGGCACAGTTAGGGTCTTTTTTGTGTGTTTTTTTCTCTTATTTATTTCTTTAACTGCCCAAGACCACCCTGCTTTATAAACACTAATCAGATGAGTATGAGGCTCTATCACTCTTTTTTTTTTTTAAACTTGAATACATGGCTTTTAGGCTGTTCAGTTTCTGACAAATTAAAAAATGTTTTAACCCTTTTTCTTCTTATAGTAAAATAGTTCATAGTGTAACAGCTTTTCTTAGCAACACCTTTATTCTGTACCCAGGTATAGTGTTTCAATGTGCACCCTTGCTTGTAAACAGCTTCTTAATCTTTTCTAAGCCCACAGGTATAGAAAACACCAAATTAGAAATGTCAAAACATATTTATATTGGGCAGTGGTACAATTTGACTTATTTGTGTTTTGGAAGCTTAAAATGGGGGAAACAAGAATATGTGTCTATTTATTTTGGCTTAATGAATTATGTGTTTCTCCAGAATTAGCTGTAGCATCACAGTAGCTGTAATATTTGAAACAGCTCTTCAGAACTTCAGTCAGTGTAAGGAAGGTTTGGTTACTGTTAATGAATCAAGTTGGAAATATTTAACTCTCTGCTTTAAGGAAGTTCAACTTGGAGATACGTTTCAGCAGATTTGAAGAATTGACTTTGAGCCCATTTCCTGGTTAGCAAATGTGTCTTTGGTGTTTCTTGCTACCAGCTTCGTCATAGAATTCTATAATTAGATTTCTGCCACACTTGGGTTGATATCTGCATAATTTTGTTATATCTCTGTTGTGTACTTTATGTGGCCGACTGCAGCTGTACTTTGTTGCCAAGGAAAATGAACAGATAATTTGGATTAAAGCAGAATGCTTAATTTTTTTTTTTTTTTTTTTTTGGAGACACACTCTTTGCTCTGTTGCCCAGGCTGGAGTGCAGTGGTACAATCTTGGCTCACTGTAACCTCTGCCTCCTGGGTTCAAGCAGTTCTCCCGCCTCAGCCTTCCGAGTAGCTGGGATTACAGGCATCTGCCACCACGTCCGGCTAATTTTTTATATTTTTTTTTAGTAGAGATGGGGTTTCACCATGTTGGCCAGGCTGGTCTCGAACTCCTGACCTCAAAGTGATCCACCCAACTTGGCCTCCCATAATGCTGGGGTTACAGAGAATGCTTAATTTTGTTTAAGGTTCTCAACAGGTCTGTAACAAGTCAAGGTGTTCTATTTTTTGTTTCTATTTGTGTTCAACATTGACTTAAATTTAAAATTTCACATATCAGTGTCTGAATGTAGTTGTGTTGAATGCCTTTGTGACTTTAAAAATAGAAATAGGGGCCAGGCCTGGTGGCTCAAGCCTAAAGTCCCAGCAATATGGGAGGCCAAGGCAGATGGATCGCTTGAGCCCAGGAGTTTGACATCAGCCTGGGGCAACACAGACCTCTACAAAAAAAAAAAAAAAAAAAAAAAAAAAAAAAAATTAGATATGGTGGCATGCATCTGTAATCCCAGGTATTAGGGAGGCTGAGGTGGGAGGATCACTTAAGCCGGGGAGGTCAGGGTTGCAGTGAGCTGAGATTGCCTCATTGCATTCTAGCCTGAGTGACAGAGAGACCCTGTCTCAAAAAACAAAAACAAACAAAAACAAACAGTAACAGCAACTTTGAAGTTGCAGTGGAGGTTCAGTTGAGCGTCTGGGTTTTGTTGTCAGACTGATAGATGTTCTTTTTCTGGAGTTAATGAAACAACAGCACTCCGTTAAATCACCTTAGGTGCCATTCTTATCATTGAACATGGGATACATCCTAACCTTTTGTTCTATTCCATCACTTTAAGCACACAAACCCTCCATTTACTCCCTTCTACCAACAGATATTGTCTCTATGCTACATCCTCCATCTGTTATTAAATTGAACCCCTTGTATCAGTGATTCCCCCTTTTAGTTTTCTAATGTTTCATTCCTCACTGCTTCTTCCTCTAGGCCTGGATTATATTAGAAGACGGGTGTAAGGATCTCATATAATGTTTACTATTCTTTAAAAAGAGTTAATGATTAGCTAGCATAAATTAATATATACTTTTAAGTTAATATTTTACAGTAGGATCTATTGAGTCAGATGTAATTTTGGAAAGGCTGAGATGAGCCTCAGTAGTTCAGACTTTCTTTACCTTTCTTTTGCTATTTTTAGGCCCAGCTGTGGTCCCTCACCAGTATTATGGAGTTACTCCCTGGGGAGTCTACCCTGCCAGTCTTTTCCAGCAGCAAGCTGCTGCTGCCGCTGCAGCAACTAATTCAGCTAATCAACAGACCACCCCACAGGCTCAGCAAGGACAGCAGCAGGTAAATGTAGACAAAATTTACCTCTTCTAAGTGGGAATCGTGGTATTGTGGATAATTAATAGGTAATATTGCGCCTAATAGAAAAACACTGTGAATGCATGAATTTCCTCTTGTGTGTATGTGTGTGTGTCTGAGTTCAGGCTCAGATTTAACTACTCTTACGGAATGTCTTTTATATATTAGACACTATTGTACCTAGGTGGGGTAACGATACTAACCAGTTCACCTATAGGGAAATTGCTTAGCTGCAAGTGGCAAAGTGGATCTTCAAAGTTACAGTAAAATTTTGTTCTGCCATACTGTAGTTGCTTGCTAAGCACCACTTTCAGATCATTTCAGGGTTTTGCAAGGGGCTTGACACTAAAGCAGGGGTACTAGATTTTTAGACTGCTTATTTATAGTACCTATTGGATTGGATTGGATGTAAATCTTAAACTATCATATCTGCATTAGCTTTTTATTTGAGTTGAGAAAGGATGGTAAACTGCAAAACTACATCTTTTATTTTTTTTAAACAGGTCATTTCCTCCTTGATTGCTAGAATAACACCTTTTTTTTTTTTTTTTTTTTTTTGAGACGGAGTCTAGCTCTGTCGCCCAGGCTGGAATGCCGTGGTGCAATCTCAGCTCACTGCAATCTCCGCATCCCGGATTCAAGCAGTTCTCCTGCCTTAGCCTCCTGAGTAGCTGGGATTACAGGCATGCTACACCATGCCCAGCTAATTTTTGTATTTTTAGTAGAAATGGGGTTTCACCATGTTGGTCAGGCTTGTCTCGAACTCCTGACCTCGTGATCCACCCGCCTCGGCCTCCGAAAGTGCTGGGATTACAGGCGTGACCACCGTGCCTGGCCAATAACACCTCTTTATTGATAGAAACTGTGGTAAACTAGAAAACTTGAAAAAAAAAATTACCCTAAATCCTTATGTCAGAAAACCAATGCTATTATGTTTGGTATCTGTTATTTTAGCCTTATTATTTAATATTTTACAAAATTGTCATTATTGTGTCCATGTGGTTTTACATTCTGATTTCATACTTTACTGTGTTATTTAGTGTTCTTTTAAATGACACTTTTACTAGGTACATTTAAATCCACCAAACGATACTTTATTTTGACTAGTCTATTATATTTGATATTTCATTTGTATCAGTATTTTGGTGTTTTAAATGAGATTGATTAACATCCTTTACATAAGTTTATCCTTGGAAAAAATTCCTAGTAATGGAGTTTTTCTGGAGCAAATAAAATCAGCATTTAGGCTTCGATACGCATTGTCAGATAAAAGCTGTCATTTGAGACAAAACACCCTGCTCATATATGAATATATTAAATGATCCAAACAAGAATTTTTTGCTTGACATCAGTCTTACGCAGAGGGTGTATGTTTAATTTTTTTTTTTTTTTTTTTAGATTCCACACAATTACAGAAAAAAAAAACAGGTCTTGAAATTCTCCCCATTATTTGGACACTATTAAATGATTTTCTTGGCAACAGATACAGTTCTTGTACCATATATATAAGGAAATTCAGTAAATAATTTGTTGACAGAATGAGTGATCTGTTAAAATAAATTTCTTTTGAGACGGAATTTTGCTTTTGTTGCCCAGGCTGGAGTGCAATGGCGCAATCTTGGCTCACTGCAACCTCTGCCTCCAGGGTTCAAGCGATTCTCCTGCCTCAGCCTCCCAAGTAGCTGGGATTACAGGCACCCACCACCACGCCTGGCTAATTTTTGTATTTTTAGTAGAGACGGGGTTTCACCACATTGGCCAGGCTGGTCTCGAACTCCTGACCTCAGGTGATCCACCCGTGTCGGCCTCCCAAAGTGCTGAGATTATAGGCCTGAGCCACCACGCCTGGCCAAATTTCTTTTTTTGTTTGTTTTTTTTGAGATGGAGTCTAGTTCTATTGCCCAGGCTGGAGTGCAGTGAGCTCTTGGCTCACTGCAACCTCTGCCTCCTGGGTTCAAGTGATTGTTCTGCCTCAGCCTCCTGAGTAGCTGGGATTACAGGTGTGTGCCGCCACACCTGGCTAATTTTTGTATTTTTAGTAGAGATGGGATTTCACCATGGTGGCCAGACTGATCTCGAACTCTTGACCTTCAGTGATCCACCCCCGTCGGCCTCCCAAAGTGCTGGGATTGCAGGCATGAGTCACTGTGCCTGGCCTATTAAATAAATTTCTTTCTTTCTTTCTTTCTTTTTTTTTTTTTTTTGAGACATAATCTTGCTCTGTCTTCCAGCCTGGAGTGCAGTGGCGCCATGTTTGCTCACTGCAACCTTCGCCTCCCAGGTTCAAGCAATTCTCGTGCCTCAGCCTCCCTAGTAGCTGGGATTACAGGCACGTGTCACCACACCTGGCTAGTTTTTGTATTTTTGGTAGTGACAGGGTTTTACCATGTTGTCCAGGCTGATCTCGAACTCCTGACCTCCAGTGTTCCACCCACCTTGGCCTCCCAGAGTGCTGGGTTACAGGTGTGAACCACTGCACCTAGCACATAAATTTCTTAATAACTGCTCTTTGTGGAAAAGTCTGTATTTATTTGTGTGATCATCTTTTTGTTTAAATGGCTGCCAAATTATTATGCATTTGGAAGACTAAAGTAATTACCATGTTTTAAAATTAGGTCTAATACAGTGAACAAGAATAATACTAATAACTGCTGTTTATTGAAAGCTTTCTGTGCAGAGTTAAGTGCTGTACATGTAATTTCTATTTCTCTTATTATGATAGTTGTACAACTTCTTGTTTTATGAAATAGAATTTCATAATTGAGAGGAAATCGATTGAGGAAATACAATTTGTGTGCCCAGGGTCACACAAATACAAAGTTGTTAAGATTTGAACATAAGCCTCTGTCTTGACAACTTTTCTTCTGACCATATTGTGATGTCTTGACTTAAAGAAAATCTGAGATCTTGTGTTTCTTCTGCTGTTAACTAGCTTACAACTAGGGCAAGTTGGATGGCTTCTCTAAATGCATATATTTTTGTTATAAAATGGACATAATAATCATTAACTTTTCAGTTTTCTGTCATTCCCTACAGGTTCTGTCAAACCCTACTAAGAAGAAGTTTTTAGCATTAGTTTTTAATTAGCAGCCATTGTTTTAGTTCCTTTTTATTGGGTGCCAGTTTCTGATTTTAAGTATTTGAGGAAAATATGATTTTCTTGGTAAACTGCCTTGTCATAGTAATTAAAATGAGAGGTTCTTTTTAAACTTTGCTGTTGGCCTTTTGGGCCCTTGTATTTTATCAGAAAGTATATGTTGCGTTCTAGTCAAGCTGACTGTTCTAGGATAGTTTTTATAAATTCAGTCATTTTGTGATTTATTAGACTTTAAAATGTTACTTGTGAAACTGTATATTTTGTTTCCATAAAATCATGGATTTGACAGCTATTGATGAAATGAAAATATATGAATTTTGGCAGATAACTGAAGGACTTTTATTTGTAGTTAGGGGTACTGGACAGATTTCTAGAGAGTAGACAAAAAGCTAACACTGTTTTCCTTCCTTATTACAAGACTCATCAATAGTCTTAGACTACCTCTTTAGGTACCTTGTCCACTCTACCACACCTGCCCTTTCACAGAACACCTAATCAAACATAAACCTACTTCTTTATATTCTGTGAAAGCAATGCTTTCATTGTTTTTTAAAATCTTCAGCAATTTTGAACTATTAGCATTTGCCATATTTCTGTGCTTGCTATTTACTTATCCTAGAGTGAGATCTCTTCTGAGTTATTGGGTATGTAAATTCTAAGTATTTGGCAAAAGTGCTTGCTATTTACTTATCCTAGAGTGAGATCTCTTTTGAGTTATTGGGTATGTAAATTCTAAGTATTTGGTAAAACTCACCTGTACAGCCCCCCGACTCTTCTATCTATGTAGTTTGAAACACCCTTTCTCTTACAAAGTTGGTTAGGTTCTTTAGGTCAGAAACAAATTATATAATATATTGATAATAGTGATTTGCTATTGGTTATTGATGATCTCCTGGGTATCAGGCAGTGTGGCTTAAACACATTATTTGAGATATTTCCAGCAAATCTGCAAGATCATTTGTTAATTCTTACTTATTACTGATATAGAAGTAAAAGATTGGGCAAATTAAGTGTCCACACATCCCTTCTTGCCAGTGTGGACAGTGTTGGTCACCTTATACTCACTTAACAAATATTTAATTGGTTATTAGTGTTGCTTCTCTTTTTACATTTTTTTTTTTTTACCACTGGTACCAAGAATAATTTGTACCCATTTTCTTGACCATATGTCTAACTTTTATAAATAACACAGTGAAATTGAAAGTGATCTGATAAGAACTGTACACTTGACAATATGACAAAACACATTGTTAGGAACTGTAGTAATTTTAGCCTTGGTTTGTGGATTTTGCATTTTTGCTTGCTGGAGTGTGTAGATCTTGTGAGATAGATTCTTCACATCATTCAGAATAATAATGATTGCTAGCATTTTGATGTCTGTGTTTCATTAATAAAAAGTAGATCCTTGACTGGGCTCAGTGGCTTCACACTTGTAATCCCAACACTTTGGCAGGCCAAGGCAGGTGGATTGCTTGTGCCCAGGAGTTAGAGATTAGCCTGAACAACATGGTGAGACCCTGTCTCTACAAAAAATAGAAAAATTAGCCAGGTGTGGTGGTGCGTACCTGTAGTACCAGCTACTCAGGAGAGGTGGGAGCATCTCTTCAGCCTGGGATGCAGGGGTTACAGTGAGCTGAGACTGTGCCACACTACACTCCAGCCTGAGCAGCAGAGCATGGCCCTGTCTCTTCCCTGCACTCCGCGCCCCCCGCCGCCCACCAAAAAAAAAAAAGTAGATCCTTTATCAGAGTGGCATAACTGGTATTCTGCACTGAACTTGACTAATGCGTATGTTTGTGGAATTTCTGAGAGGGAAATAGAAATAGTCAGGTGAGAGCCCTACCAAATCGAATCTGGTGAACTCATTTGGGGCCATGTGGACCTTGATAAATATATTAGTGTTAAAGAGGAAATATTCTCATTCCATCTATTGTGTGCATGTGAGACTCAGTTGACTTTAAATATGTGGGTAAATTACCCCTGTTCATCTTGTCTGGAACCCCTCCCAACCCCCATTAATACTCTTTTTTTTCTTCTTCTTTTTTTTGTGTGTGTGTTTTGAAATGGAGTTTTGCTCTTTTCCCCAGGCTGGAGCGAAGTGGCTCGATCTCAGCTCACTGCAACCTCCGCCTCCCAGGTTCAAGTGATTCTCCTGCCTCATCCTCTCTCGTAGCTGGGATTATAGGCGCCCGCTGCCACGCCTGGCTAATTTTTGTAGTTTTAGTAGAGACGGGGTTTTGCCATGTTGGCCAGGCTGGTCTCGAACTCCTGACCTCTGATAATCCACCTGCCTCGGCCTCCCAAAGTGCTAGGATTACAGGCGTGAGCCACCACGCCTGGCCTGTTACACTCTTTTTTTTTTCTTCACCCACTTTTTGTCAGAGCACTGACATTATATAGTATGGTTCATTGTCTGTCTCATTCGTTAAAATAAAAGCTCCATGAGGACAGGGGCTTTGTCGGTCTTGTTCATTGCTCTGTCTCACTTGCCCATTTGCCACATGGTAGGCATTAAATATTTGATAACACTACCACTTGCTGATGCCAGATATTCCAAATTCATCTTTTAACTTAATTGTCACAAGAACTTTATGAGGCAGATGAGATAAAATGTTTGAATGAATGAATCATCACTTTTGTGTGCTTTTTGCTGCTTATAGAGATAATGTGTTTAAAATAAGAATGGTAGAATGAAATTCCACTCTATGAAATGTTATTAATTGAATTTATACACTAACAGCTGTGACATATAAAAACCATTATAGGGAAACTATTTTACAATTAAGTTTTAAAAGTTGACCCAACCTGAGCATAGGGTAGGTCTTCTTCAATGAAAAGAAAGTGGTTGAGTTATTTCTGTCTTCCTTTCCCAGGTTCTCCGTGGAGGAGCCAGCCAACGTCCTTTGACCCCAAACCAGAACCAGCAGGGACAGCAAACAGATCCCCTTGTGGCAGCTGCAGCAGTGAATTCTGCCCTTGCATTTGGACAAGGTCTGGCAGCAGGCATGCCAGGTGCGGCTGCATTGTTATTCCTAATACTTTGGCAGGGAAAAAGGCTGCACGTTTGAGGTGATTACAGAGGGGAATGAGCAGTGCTTTCACCTTGCTTAGGCTTGTCATGATTTGGGGACTGGCAAGGATGATACACACTTGCCCTCACTTAGACTATAGTTCACTGATGAGAGCATTGTTCTGAGCCAGTCTTAAGTCATATTGGAGGTATCTAAATGTCCATGCAGCTTGGAATATGTGGTTTTTCCTTGGTGGATTATCTGTTTTCTGTTCCAGAATTAGGGATAGATGGAGTGGCCAAGCTAGTTTACAAGGCTTAGTCTTTATGTTCATGTTTGAACAGCATGATTAGTGAGAAATTTCTGGTATACCTTGATAGGGTCATCCCTTACATTTTTAAGGTTTCTCTTAAACCAATAGTAGGGGTCCTTTTTAGCTGCCTACCTCTGAGATACATGTTTATATAGATACATCTTGAATATATGTTGTTTTTGGTTCACTGTCAGCTGGTTTGGTGCTTTGCATGGGATTAGATGTAGTTTGATGTTCTACATGTGAAACAAGTCTTTGAGAGATGTCAGCGTATTTTTATGGACCTTTACTGATCATAGAGCATAGCCAATTTAACTGAGCCATTTATGAATTCAATAAATAACTTTAACCTGTTTCATTTGTTTTTTAGTTACTGAGCCTTTGTGTGTTCTTAGGAAGTCACCTGCAGTTTTTCATATGGCTTAAACTGGGATTTGGAGATTCTATCTCACATAATATTGAAAGATCATGTTATTTAAAGCCTATCTAGGTTTTTCCTGCTATTTTGCAGGATATTTGTTCTTAGATTATTATGTAGTATGAAAGTACTATGATTTTTATAATCATTTGTAGCCTCTGTTTATTCAACTATTTAAGAGATGGAGCCAGTATATAAATCTGGCCAATTCAACCTCAAAGCTGAGTTTGTGATTATTGACAATATGTTGGTGCCCAGGAGATACTTGTTTGTTTAACATATACATTTCTTTGTTGGCTTGATATTCCTAGGTTATCCGGTGTTGGCTCCTGCTGCTTACTATGACCAAACTGGTGCCCTTGTAGTGAATGCAGGCGCGAGAAATGGTCTTGGAGCTCCTGTTCGACTTGTAGCTCCTGCCCCAGTCATCATTAGTTCCTCAGCTGCACAAGCAGGTGAGCGCACATCTGAGTGGACTCCTGCCAGAGATCTAAAAGTGGCGACTGATAGTGAGATTCTTAAAGTATGTTGAAATAAACTTTTGGCAATTCTCAGTATATCGGTTCTACCCTGTAATGTTTCAAAAAGAGATCAGAAGCAATAAGTGACCTTAGTGGATTCTCCTTTTTGTTGGGGGGGTTGGTGGGTTGGGGGAGGGGTGGCATGTGCCAGCTGGTTAGAAGCAAGGTCTGAAGGTCTGGCTCCACTGAGAACATAGAAGTTGCATTACTCACACAAAATGGCTTTCTTGGCAGAAATCCAAGTCATTATTTTAAGATAATTTTAGAGGAGGGGTTGTTTTTTGCCACAGGGGCAGGAGTGGAGGACGTGGGAAAGAGTAGTGAGAAGTGACAAAATAATACATTTGGTTGGGAGGAGTAATAGTTTTTTACTTTAAGTGTTTATATTTATTTATTTTTTAATTAAGAACAATAACAGGAACATCTAGAAGACAGCAGTGTGCTAAAATAGGAATTTGAAGGATGTGTATGTGCATTACATGGTTCTAGAAGAAACCCTCAACATAGATATTTATGGAATTTAAGATTTTAGGAAGTAGTTGTATTTAATGGATACATTTGATGTTTATACCCCTTTTAATCTGTAGACTCTTAAAAGCAACGAGCATAGTGAACTTGTTCTAGTGGTATTTTGGGTTCAAATTGAAAGTAGAAACAGAAAATAGAAGCTTCATATGAAGGGATCAAAGACAGATTTGTATGGTTTGTGTCTGTTTTGAAAAAATAGGCAGCATTAAAAGATTTTTTGAAAAAAGATAAAAATGTAGTTTGGAAATGTGGCCAGTCCCTTTCATAGCCAAACGGTTTGCTTTCTTCTTCATAGCTGTTGCAGCAGCCGCAGCTTCAGCAAATGGAGCAGCTGGTGGTCTTGCTGGAACAACAAATGGACCATTTCGCCCTTTAGGAACACAGCAGCCTCAGCCCCAGCCCCAGCAGCAGCCCAATAACAACCTGGCATCCAGTTCTTTCTACGGCAACAACTCTCTGAACAGCAATTCACAGAGCAGCTCCCTCTTCTCCCAGGGCTCTGCCCAGCCTGCCAACACATCCTTGGGATTCGGAAGTAGCAGTTCTCTCGGCGCCACCCTGGGATCCGCCCTTGGAGGGTTTGGAACAGCAGGTAGAAATTAGACTGATATGCTCTTAAGACTGAATTTTAATTATTTTTACAATCCTTCTGGAATACTGGCAATGCATGGAACCACAGGCAGATCTGGACCAAGCCTTGTGGGAATCCAGCCATCCCACATAATCTGTGAGATGATAGACTATTGAAATCAAGTTATACAGATGGGACCTATTTCAATCCATGCTCATGTGGCTACTTACTTAATCAGTTTCTTTCAGGGATTTGAAATCTAGGGAAGATTTTTGCTGTATTTGGGAAAAATATTGAGGGAACTATAGAAATTGATATCAAAAACTGAGGGAGGAGGACTTACTAAAGATAGCAGAGCTGAAATACTCCACAACTGAGACTGAGCCGAGTTCTTGGCCTGCAGGCCTTAAAGAGTTACAAGTTTTCTTCAGTCTTTTGAGTAGAATTTAAGGTAGACATGTGGAAAATTAGGAGGAAGGATATTAGACCAAGATATTTTTAATGTTTTGATGAAAAAAGCAGGAGTGTAGTATGGTGAATAATGGGATAATTGCAGAGATTATAAAAAACAAACAAACAAAAGTGATCCCTAAATAGAAGGGCATGTGTGAAAGAAAGTATCTTAATTGGAATTGAGGGCAGCATTAACTCTCGATTGAACCCACTGAGAAAACAGGCTTTCATATAGAAGTCTTGTGTAGTGGGGCAGTACCCCATTTACAAATCTTTTTTCTGTATCCCATTTTTCTACTTGAACCTTTTCAATTGATGAAAGGCATTCTTCTAGTCCATTTTCTTCCACCTTTTCCATAGTTCATGTGGCCGTCAGAGCTTTTTAACCCTCCCTTATCCTATAATATACGACACCATAGGAAGGTAAATTTGGCATACGTTTGATGGTCATGTTAACCTGAGCCATGTCCTCTTTATTACTTATCTGCCCCTAGTACTGCTACATTAACAGTTAGGCTGTCTCTGCTGACAAATTTGCGGTGGTAAGGAGTCTGGATCAAAGTGTTAGGAACAGGTCACTGGGCTTGTTCTTCGAAGAACAGGCCTGTTCTTATCTGCATTGTTTTAATTCCATTTTAGTTGCAAACTCCAACACTGGCAGTGGCTCCCGCCGTGACTCCCTGACTGGCAGCAGTGACCTTTATAAGAGGACATCGAGCAGCTTGACCCCCATTGGACACAGTTTTTATAACGGCCTTAGCTTTTCCTCCTCTCCTGGACCCGTGGGCATGCCTCTCCCTAGTCAGGGACCAGGACATTCACAGACACCACCTCCTTCCCTCTCTTCACATGGATCCTCTTCAAGCTTAAACCTGGGTAAGAACCATTACTCTAACACCACCTTGAACTCTAGAACTCTCTTGCCACCGATGACATTACAAGAACTTTGCATAAGCAAAGGACAGTCCCTTTATACTAGAAGTGTCCTGGGTGTTCTGTGCCTTCCGTAAATACCTCATGTTATTCAGGCTGTACCTATAGATAGTATAGCAGTTTTGGCTTTATTATAGTTTGGGTACATTCCCTGTATATTCAGTTAGCTTTAGTATGAACATTTTATTCTTTGGCTACCTGTGAGAGTATTTCAATGTAAACAATATAAACACAGGTTCATTTCAGTGAAGCTAGGAAACACAGAGACAGAATTTAATCACCTAGTGTCACCACCTGAAATACCACCACAATTAATATTTTGCCTTATTTCCTTTCAAAATTTCCCCTCTGCTATATGTACATATAATATCTTGCTTTTTCACAAAAAGCATTTTATTTTTAAAATTTTGCCATATTTTAAAATATTTGTAAATATAAACTCTCAAACCATATAGTATGTTAATGAGGAGATGTATATTTCCCTGTTAAATATTTAGATTGTTTTATGCATGGGATTTTAAAATATTACCATCTAGATTCTAGAAAATAGGGAGAGAAAAAGAGGATCCCAAGCAGCAGGCTATAAGAATGAAAAGAAAATTATATTACCTTTTTTTTGGGTGGCAAATCTCTGAATCTTTCAGGACATGGGAGATGTTTTCTTATCTCAAGCATGGTGCATACTCCTCTCCCGCAGTTATGTATTAAGTTTAAAGTACTGATTTATTTGCTAGATCGGGAAAATTGAATGCTAGATGTAGAGTCACCATATAATGTGTCATGCAAACCAGAACACTTTTGTGAGTGGAAGGGGGTGCTATGAATAATTACTTGGTGATGATAGGCCTAAATCAGGACTGTCCTGGGCAAATCAGCACATGTGGCCACTTTACCAAGAAGATTCTGTTCTTAACCAGCGAGATTAAAAGTGGCTTCATGGACTCAGAAGTGAGAACTTGACTAAAAACAAACAGGATGCCTTCGTTTGGATAGGCAGACTAGAAAGTGATTTATAAGATTCAAGAGAAGTCTGAAGTGGGTAGGGTAATAGACTTATTATTCTAGACCTAGGAGTGATAGCTTTGAGTTTGAAAGAGGCGAGTTTCAAGTCAAAACTATGTTTATATATACACATTGGCATGTGTGTGCGTATCCTGAAGTTTTATACAGTAAGAACTTTAGTTGTAGAACTCATTTTCTCAGGTTATATATGAACATCACTTTATAAAAGTTACTGTGACATTCCTGATTAGTAGGTCCATAATAGGTAGACAGGGGGATGGGGTACATTGCACAACAGTGTTTCCTAGTGACACAATGCCTGGCTTTAAAGACTGGGGGTTAATGCAGAATCTGGAGAGAGCTGTCAAACTCCCAGTTTGATACGTGGCTAGAAGGAAGGAAGTAATGTTCACTGACCTGGCATTTACCTGCTGGTGTTAATGGTTTTGGGTCCTGTACATACAACACTGGAAGGTACAGGTATTATTTCGTGTCTCAGGACTTAAATATCTTGCCTAGCCTGTGTCATCTCAGATTTGAACAGATTTAGAATCAAGCCTTTTCGACTCCAAAGCATGCAGTTTCAGTGTATATCCTGTTACATGATATACTCAGGATATCTTGAACCAGTCCATTACCAAATCCAGAAATATGTATCTTTTAATTTCTTGGTTTAAAAACATGTGAACTATGTCATCCCATACTACATACTAAATAAACTGAACCTGCTAAGTTTTTTTTCATAAAGAGCCAGATAGTAAATGTTTTAGGTTTTATAGGCCAGATGGTGTCTGTAGTGAATATTTAACTCTGCTGTTGAAGTGTGAAAGCAACCACAGACAAAATGTAAATGAGTGAATACGTAGCTATCTTCTAATAAAACTGTATTTATAAAAATAGATGGGCCAGGCATGATGGCTCACATCTGTAATCCCAGCACTTTGGGAGGCCGAGGTGGGCAGATCACTTGAGGTCAGGAGTTCAAGACCAGTCTGGCCAACATAGTGAAGCCCCGCCTCTACCAAAAAATACAAAAATTAGCCAGGCATGGTGGCGTGTGCCTGTAGTCCCAGCTGCTTGGGAGGCTGAGGTGGGAGAATTGCTTGAACCTGGGAGACAGGCTGCAGTGAGCTGAGATCGTGCCACTGCGCTCCAGCCTGAGCAACAGAGTAAGACCCTGTCTCAAAACAAAATAAGATAAAATAAAATAAAAAGCTGTGGTTCCTTGGTGCGTGGAAATGGAGCCAGAAATACTACTATCATGCATGATACCTTTCCTCTTTCTAAAGCATCAGCAATTTAATTTAATGTAATACTACCTCTTAATTTTTGTTTTCCCTGTGAAGAAGGAAATAACTATTAGTGTGAGTTATTTCTTGTCAAATGACTTGTTGCCTGCCTAGTTTTATGTTTAACATAACTTCTCTTTGGAAACATTCACCTTGTTCAAGCAGTTTTTTAGTGTACATTTGCACTGGACTTCTGTTGTGTGTAGTGCATGTTTCGTACATGGCATTCCTGAGGAACTCTTTGTCTCAGTACAGCTTTGCCTCAGCTCAGTCTGTTTCCTCGAGAAAGTAGAGGTGTGCTACTTGGTTTCTAACAATCTCCATACAAAGGCCTTAAAGACATTTTAGTATAAGAAACTTAACATTTCTTTCTGGCCCACACCTAATATAGCTTCTGTAGTTAATACTACTTCACTGCTGCCACCAGCCATCAGCAGTGATGAGCAGCCATACTAAGCATTTTATATTCATTGTGTTGAATACTCAAAAGAACCCTTCACCCCTTAAAATTCAGCGTGGCTTAATTAATATTGCTAATGATATCGACCACAAAACTAGTGTTTGAATGCGCACATCAGCCTATATCTCGTGTGGATCTTTTCCCCATCTTGTCTTTTTTACACTTTGTCCCAGGAGGCAGATATGTGTTAGTATCTTTTAACAAAATCAGTGACCTGTTTAGTAATTTTTCCTATTATTTTTTAAAAAATCACTTATTGAGTGGCATGGTTTTTCATTACTGATTGTTTAAAGTTCAGACTAAAAACAAACCTTTTTGAGTTCTATTCCCCGCCGTTTTTATTGTTTGGGACAGGGTCTTGCTCTGTTGCCCAGACTGGAATGCAGTGGTGCTATCATAGCTCACTGTAACCTCAAACTCCTGGGCTCAAAGGATCTTTCCACCCCAGCTTCCCAAGTAGCTGGTACTGTAAGCACACACCACCACACCCAGCTAATTAAAATAAATTTTTTTTTTTTTTTTTTGTAGAAACTAAGTCTTGCTATGTTGGTCAGGGTGGTCTCGAACTCCGGGCCTCCAGTGATCCTCTTGCCTTGGCCTCTCAAAGCACTAGGATTACAGATGTGAGCTACTATTCCTGGCTCCTTTTTTTCTTTATTTTATTTTATTTATTTTTTTGAGATAGAGTTTCACTCTGTGGCCCTGGTTGGAATGCAGTGGCGTGATCTCGGCCCACTCCAACTTCTGCCTCCCGGTTCAAGTGA
This sequence comes from Pan paniscus, assembly GCF_029289425.2. Lineage (NCBI taxonomy): Eukaryota > Metazoa > Chordata > Mammalia > Primates > Hominidae > Pan > Pan paniscus. The sequence continues at coordinate 195,878,657 of NC_073249.2, forward strand.
TTCTCCTGCCTCAGCCTCCCAAGTAGCTGGGATTACAGGCACGTGCCACCATGCCCAGCTAATTTTTTATTTTTAGTAGAGATGGTGTTTTACTATGTTGGCCAGGCTGGTCCCTTTTTTTTTTCATTTTTAAAATGTTGTCTTTTAAAATGCACTAGTTTTTTATTTTGATGAGGTCCAGTTTATCTTGGTTTTGGAATAGTATCGAAGAAATCTTTGCCTAACTCAAACTCTTGGGGGAATATTTTCTCATGTTTTGCTCTAAAAAAATTTATTGTTTTATCTCTTAAATATAAGTCTGTGATCCATTTTGAGTTAATTTTGGGTGTCAGGTCAGGGTTCATCTTTTTGCACATGCATTTCTAGTTGTCCTAGCACCATTTTCCTTTGTAATTTTGGTGTGCAGGTCTTGCACTGCTTCTGTTAAATTTATTCCTAACTGCATATATTTTTGATGCTATTACAAATAGAATTGTGTTCTGGTTTTATCTTTTGATAGACTATTGCTTGCTTATGGAAATACAATTGGTTTTTGTATATTGATCTTATATACTGTGGCCTCGCTGTAGTTGTTTATTAGTAGTTCTAATGGTTTTTGGGTGGATTCTGTAGGATTTTCTACATATAAGATCATATCATCTTAAGAATAAAAGCCATTTCCCAATCTGGATGACTTTTCTTTTTCTTGTCTGATTGCACTGTGTAGAACCTCCAGGACAGATTGAGAATCCCAAGTCAAAAATCTGAAATGCTGCAAAACCAAAACATTTTTGAGCATCAACAATGTCTTTGTTGAAAGTTAACAAAGCTCAAAGGAAATGCTCATTGGAGCATTTAGAATTTTTGATTTTCATATTAGGATGCTCAGCTGGTAGATATAATGCAAGTATTCCAAAATCTGAAAGACTTTGAAATCTGAAACACTTCTGGTCTCAAGTACTTTGGATAAAGGGTACTCAACCTGGACTGTGTTAAATGGAAGAAATAAGAGCACACATCTTTCCCTTGTTCCTGATCTTGGCAGGGGGTGGAGGTAAAGTGTTTGTCTTTTACCATTAAGCATAATCACAGTTGGTTTTTAGTAGATGCCCTTTATTAGGTTGAGAAAGTTTCCTTCTAGCCTAAGTTTATTGAGAGTTTTTGTTGCAAATGGGTTTTAGTTTTTGTCAAGTGTTTTTTATGCCCTTTTTTTTTTTTTTTTTTTGAGCTGGAGTCTTGGTCTGTCTCCCAGGGTGGAGTGCAATGGTGCAATCTCGGCTCACTGCAACCTCTGCCCCCTGGATTCACACCATTCTCCTGCCTCAGCTTCCCAAGTAGCTGGGACTATAGGTGCCCACCACCACGCCCGGCTAATTTTTTGTATTTTTTGTAGAGATGGGGTTTCACAGTAGTGTCAGCCAGGATGGTCTCGATCTCCTGACCTCATGATCTGCCTGCCTTGGCCTCCCAAAGTGTTGGGATTACAGGTGTGAGCCATCTCGCCCGGCCATTTTTTCTGCATTAATTGACGATCATGTGGCTTTTATCCTGTATTCCGTGAATGTGGTATGTTACATTAATTGATTTTCAGATATTAATCCAATCCTGCATTCCAGATATACATCTTAACTGACGATCATGTGGCTTTTATCCTGTATTCTGTGAATGTGGTATGTTACATTAATTGATTTTCAGATATTAATCCAACTCTGCATTCCAGATATACATCTTACTTTGGTCATGTTCGATTTGGTGTGTTTGTATTTTTGTTGAGGATTTTTGAATCTGTATTAATGAAGGATGTGTGTTTTTCTTTCTCGTGAGGTGTGTGTTGTGGCTTGGTGTCAGGGTGATACTGACCTCATAGCATGAACTTCGAAGTGTACCATCCCTCTCTATTTTCTGGAAGAGTTTGTGGAGTACTAGCATTATTTCTTTAAACATTTGATAAACTTGACCAGGTAAGCCAGTCTTAGCCTGGGCATTTATTTGTAGTAAGATTTTTACTTAACCCATTTCTTTACATCTTATAGGTCTTATAGGTTCAGATTTTTATTTCTTCTTGAGTCAGTTTTGATAATTTGTGACCTTCTAGGAATTTGTCCATTTCATCTAAAATGCCAAATTTATTAGCATAAAATGTACTATTTTAATAAGTGAAATATCTCTCTCAATCTTCCTCTCCCATCTTCCCCATACATGCATATATACCCATGAATGTGTACATATAAAATATGTTGTGACCCTGAACAAGGCAGATGTTGCAAGTATTTATTTTGTTTGACTTATGTGTTACATGTCTCAATTTAACAGTATTATTAATCAGTTAATAAATATGAATTTTCTTAACAACTAGATCTGTAACTCTCATTTGTGGTTTATATGTGGGTTACATAGAAAACCTTAAACTCTCACCTATAACTGAAACATCCATGTCTAGTAAATTCTACTTCCCATCTCAAAGAGAAAAAAAGTAAGGGATGTGGATATGAGTGTCCCCAAAGACTGACTGTAATGGTTTCATGCCCTGCCTACCCATGGATCTCTTTATCCTACTCCCCCACCCTTTCTCACCCCTCATTTCTTAGAATGCTTCTCCATGCTTACAGTTTTTTGCACAGTCCCCTGGCTGTATCATTTAAAAACTCTTAAACATCAAGAGGTAGCAGGTACAGTTTTTTGTTGACGACACCCAGGCTTTTCATTTGCCCTGGAAGAAAAGTGTTGTGGTTGTTCATTACTTCAGAAATGAAATATATAATAGTAAAAATGAGCTCAAAAGTTCATAAGCTGTCTAGGGCAAAAGAATGAAAGCATTTATAACTAAATTTCAATTTAGTTCTAAACTTAGTTCTAAACTAAAAAGCATTTAGTTTCATTATTGTGATAGAAGTATTATCTTCTCAAAATGTATTCTTTCTGTCCTTTATCTTCAGGGTTTTATACGCCTTTTAGTTTTTTAGGAAAAGCACAGCTCAAACACAAAATACCTTTCTCTGTCCTTGCTTGAACTGAAGGAGAAGTTTCTAAGTTACTGGCCAGTAAGCAGTAGTCATGTATGTGTTTAGGTATTTCCCCATTCTGAATTGAAATGAATATTTTGTGATTTCTCACTTGGTTCTCTGAAGGAGACTTATCAGCTGTAAAACCAACCATGTGACAATTAACGTATTTTGGACTCCTTATTAATCATGCACTAAGATGATCAGTTTTCAGGGTTATTTAATTTAGAGCTACCTTGGTGTTGTGTTGGAGAATGAATTGGAGAGAACTTATTTTTAAAACATTTTGATGAACATTGTTCCTTCTGGTTGTATTAAACACAGAACTAGATACTGGGGACCATGGGAATTTTTCTTTAAAAGTGGGAAGGCAGGGCTTTGCCCATTAGGCATCTATTAGATCCATGAGTACAAAAAGCAAGTAAATGATAACATTTGACGTAGCATGGGCATGACATACTACATGACCACTGGCAGAAATCCCTTATATACAATTATGCAAAATAGCTGAAGCACTTATTAATTTAAATAAAACATTTAAGCCCTTACTGTCTGTGGAAAGTTGTCATAGGACACACTCCTATGAAATCCACCACTGTCCCTTTGAAGCCTTATGAGAAATGTTTCTTTTAAAACAGTTGCAAATTTAAACACTTCCAGAGTGTTGCACCCAAACCCCCAGAGCTATAGTGGTTTGGGTGCAAGTACATGTTGGTATTCAGACTATTGTGAATCGGAAAGCACGTTTGTGCATTCGCCATCTTAATGAGATTCAGTCAACAAATACTTACTGATGGTCAGATATTTATTTACTATTTGTCATGCATTTTTTTCAAAAACAAGATATTACAATTTAGAGCAAAAATTTAAGCTTTGGCTTAATGTTGAAAGAAGTACTGCTTGGCTCAAACAAAATATGTCTGTGAACTGTCAGTTTGCCATTGCCATTTATAATTTAGTACCTGGGAAAATTTCGCTTCAGAGATGTCTATATTTCTTAGTAATAAAAGCTGTGTGTGTGTGTGTGTGTGTGTGTGTGTGTGTGTGTGTGTGTGTGTGTATGTGTATGAATGTCCTTGTAGTATGTACTTGTCTGACATCTAAGGAGATGAGAGGCAAAAATCAAAACTTCACGGTAAATGTATTAACCGTTTTTGTAGGCGTATTAACTGTTGTTCAGTTCAGTCCTGTGTGTGGATTAGTCATTATGTTTTTGCCCATAATAACAGAACATCCAACAAAGAGTGGCTTAAACAATAAGTGCATTTATTGGCCTTTATAACTGGAAGTATAGTGGTAGGGCAGTGTTCAGGGTTGGTTTGTCTTGTCATTAAACATTGTCACCAAGGACCTGGCTCCTTTATAATTTACCTTCCATTTTGGTCAGTGACCAGTTTCTTAAAATCCCTTTAAATTGTTTTCAAAACATTGTGTGTTCGCCCCATACCTTCTTCTTTGGCATGTTTGTTGCTATTGCCACACTTTCCCCATACCTGCCAACCTACCCTGTTACCACCTCTTTGTCCATTTCTCTCCAGCCTCAGACAGGTAAGACAGAATTGTTTCTGAAATGGAATAAAGAACAGTCTTGGCTGGGCGCCGTGGCTCATGCCTGTAATCCCAGCACTTTGGGAGGCTGAGATGGGCGGATCACATGAGGTCAGGAGTTTGAGAGTAGTCTGGCCAACATGGTGAAACCCCATCTCTACTAAAAGTATAAAAATTAGCCGGGCGTGGTGGTGCACACCTGTAGTCCCAGCTACTTGGACGGCTGAGGTGGGAGAATTGCTTCAACCTGGGAGGCGGAGATTGCAGTGAGCTGAGATTGCACCATTGCACTCCAGCCTAGGTGACAGAGCAAGACTCCGTCTCAAAAAAAACAAAAAACAAAACAAAAAAAAACAGTCTTATGACTGCTGTTTTCTTTTCAGTTAATCTCCTTTCTTCCTTAAAAAAATCACTTTTCATTTGAATTCAGAAATACTGTGGAATTTGACAAGAATGTTCTGTAGAACAAGAAAACTTGATGAAACTGAGTCAGAAAATGAATTTCAGACCCCGAAAGGGCCTTGACCCTGGAGTCAAGAGCCCTGTTCTGAATTCTGGCCATGACAATTTTGGGTTTTGTATCTTTGGATGAACATTTCATCTCTCTGGGCTTAATTTTCTGTTACATAAATGGGAGTTGCAAACTCCTTTTCCAAAATGCCAGTGAGAATTCCAGAGAAAGTGTATATGAAAAACTTCTAACATAGAATTGGGCTTAGGACAAATACTCAGTAAATATTTTACAAATTTCTGCATTGAGTCATTTTCTTTTGGTTTCATCACTTTGATTGAGACCCAGACTTTTGAAGCTGGGCCCTGGAATTCTGTGAAGTCCAGCCTGGGTATCTTTTTGTGGCTACCATTAAACCCCAAACCAGACATTTATTAAGACTTGTGAAGAGTTGAGAAGTAGTTAATATTGGATGACTTTTCTCGTGGATTTTTAATTGTTATTCATCTAAACTTTTTGTGGTTTATGTAATATTTCTTACCTCCTTTGGCCTTTTGTTTAAAAGGTGGTGGGGGAAACAACCCCAGAAAGGCTTGGCATCTTTTTTCTATTGCAATCAAAATTTAAAATGAAATAAAATAAGAACTGTTTTTTGTTTTGTTTTGTTTTGGTTTGGTTTTTTTCTTTTTTAGATGGAGTCTTGCTCTGTCGCCCAGGCTGGAGTGCAGTGGCACGATCTCGGCTCACTGCAAGCCCTGCCTCCGGGGTTCGCCATTCTCCTGCCTCAGCCTCCCAAGTAGCTGGGATTACAGGCACCTGCCACCACGCCCAGCTAATTTTTTTTTTTTTTTTTTTGTATTTTTTAGTAGAGTCGGGGTTTCACCGTGTTAGCCAGGATGGTCTTGATCTCCCGACCTTGTGATCGGCCCGTCTCAGCCTCCCAAAGTGCCAGGATTACAGGCGTGAGCCACCGTCCCTGGCCTGTTATTTTGTTATTTTAAAATACTCATAATTTATTATGCTGCTATACTGTTTTTTTCTGTTTGTTTGTTTTTGTTTTTGTTTTTGTTTTTTTTTTTTGGAGACAAGGTCTTGCTCTGTTGCCTAGACTGGAGTGGAGTGGTGCAATCATGGCTTACTGCAGCCTCGACCTACTGGGCTCAGGTGATCCTCCTATCTCAACATCCCAAGTAGTTAGGACTACAGGTGTGTATCACCACACCCAGCTAATTTTTTATTTTTATTTTTTTTTAGAGATGGGGTCTCTGTCTGTTGTCCAGGCTGGTCTCGAACTCTTAGGCTCAAGCCATCCTCCTGCTTCGACTTCCCAAAGTGTTGGGTTTACAGACATCAGCCACCACGCCTGGCCTGCTATATGTTTTGATACGCCTTTTGGTCATATGTTTGTTTTATCTGTGATTCACAATTATTCCCTTGTCACCCATCAAAACAGCATTATCAGTGGCATGAAGGTTGTTGAAACTACAGTCATTTCAGGCTGTGTCACAATAGAAATTGTTAAGAGCTGTCCATTTGTAATGAAAACTCGAAAATTTTTCATTTTTAAGGCATCTCCTGTCTTGTACTCATTATGTCTCATCCATGGCCTGGAATGTCTTAGTGATTTTCACACTTCTATTTAGTGGCAAAATCATTCCTTCAAAGACAGCTTTTTCATGGGATCCCCTGTATAAACCAGACCAATCTGGATGCCTGATTTTTTAGAGTGGGTTTCAGATGGAAATGGGGGTTATTCAAGAATGAAAGGAATCTCCGCAGATCTCAGAATGGAAAACCACTCCAGTCTGAGTTTGTTTTGCATTTTCTGAGTTTTTATTGCTGGTGCTCAGGTGCTAGGTTCACCTGGTAGGCACATTTCTTCCTCATTTCATTTACTAGGGGCCATGCTAACTGTTGCTCCAGCCTTACTAGCAGTCTACCATCAACAGTAAAAGCATTCCCTTCTCAATCTTTGTGCAAAAGTTTCCTTCCAGGTTGTTGAGTTGACCCACGAAAGTCATGACGCTAATAGAATTGTCTTGACACAAAAACAACAGCATTGAAGAAATCAGAAATGGTGCAGGCTTTCGGGTGTGGGAATGCTTTTTTCTCTCTTGAATGAAGTTGCTGAAGAGTGGTCTTAAGTTATCCTGTTCTGTAACCAACAGGAGGACTCACGAACGGCAGTGGAAGATACATCTCTGCTGCTCCAGGCGCTGAAGCCAAGTACCGCAGTGCAAGCAGCGCCTCCAGCCTCTTCAGCCCGAGCAGCACTCTTTTCTCTTCCTCTCGTTTGCGATATGGAATGTCTGATGTCATGCCTTCTGGCAGGAGCAGGCTTTTGGAAGATTTTCGAAACAACCGGTACCCCAATTTACAACTGCGGGAGATTGCTGGACATATAATGGAATTTTCCCAAGACCAGCATGGGTCCAGGTGAGTACTTGGCTTTGGCACTTTAAGGTACCCGAAATTGTAATGCCTTAACTGTCTTGGCTCAGATGGGTATCTACTTAAATAAATTGCCATATAGTAATTTTTTAAAAGCGTGCCTCTTAGTTTGCATCACATTATTTCATAGGGATTTAAGAAACAAACATGAACACAAAGACATACATACACTTTGGCTGCTTTAAGCATTATGAAGAATCTTTTGCTCTCAAAGAGTTGCTATTCAAATACAAGTTTGATCTAGGGTGCTGAGGAGTAAGACAGCTCTACCACCTTTCTTTGTTGTTCCACTCTGTAGAAGTGACAGTCTATGTAGAGACGAGAGAAGAAACTATTATAGAAGACAGAATTTGGTTTGGTTTACCCCTTCCTGTTGGGCTGCTGCGGTGGGCTTCACAGAAAGCGAATCTGGTCCTGGGGATAGAGCATAATTATGGTGACAACACCCATCCTTCTTTCCCATTTCTGTTTCTGTTTCTTTCTCTGATACTGTGTCCAGTGAAACAGTTTCTACAGAAGCTACCTCCTCCTTAAGTTCTGCCAGCTTGCTACTGGGCCAAAATTTCTCATATTTGAATTCTATAGGCTAGATTCAGAGGCAACATGATTTTCCTGATAGTGGTCATTTGGACTGAAAAAAGGCAGACTGTTACTACTTCAGAAGATAATGAATACTGTTTTGTTTTTGTTTTTTTGTTTTGTTTTGTTTTGTTTTTTTGAGACAGAGTCTTGCTCTGTCACCCAGGCTGGAGTGCAGTGGCGCAATCTTGGCTCATTGCAAGCTCTGCTTCCCGGGTTCACGCCATTCTCCTGCCTCAGCCTCCCGAGTAGCTGATGAGTACTGTTTTATATGAAAATAAGTTAAAGAATATAGTAAGGACTGTAAGCTTTGAGTTCATTGATGTGAGGCTGGTTTCTAAAGGAAAAAAGTCAAGTAGGGTACATGTTGTGTTATGTCTCCCTCCACCCCTCCTCTCTTCCTGCACCCCTGCCCCCCCCCTCCCCCCCCCCCCGCTTTCATCTTCCCTCCCACCTTGCACATAAATAAGATTCAGTATGCATGCCCTACTGGAATGAAATGTGCCAACATTTATATGTAATTTTCAAAGCTCAATTAAGTTAGGACCTTCTTCCTCTATTTAAAAACTCTTCAAGGGAGTTCAAGTGATTCATTCAAATAAAGTTTGGTTTATTGTGTGCATGTGTGTGCACACATGCTCACTCACATGTTTCAGAAAGGATGCAGTCTATAAACTGAGGTACACTGATGTATCTCCAGATCTTCCTTCAGTGCTGTGATTGCCCTTTTTACTTTGTACTTCAGGTTCATTCAGCTGAAACTGGAGCGTGCCACACCAGCTGAGCGCCAGCTTGTCTTCAATGAAATCCTCCAGGCTGCCTACCAACTCATGGTGGATGTGTTTGGTAATTACGTCATTCAGAAGTTCTTTGAAGTAAGCCTTTGTTCTTTCTATCCTTTGACTTAAGAGAATCTGCAGAGCATTTTGATTTTCATTAGCCTTTTTAAGCATAGCAGTCCCATTCCAGTCCTCAGAATGAAGGGTGTGTGGTCTTTTTGAAGAGGTTTTTAGTGTTTTTCCAATTCATTAGCAGCAGTCTATCTATTCTGTATGGTTTAAATATCCGAGCAGATAATGCCAATCTATTTTGGAAATGTGTTTCGAAAACTGGTGTCCCCATTTAGGACCCAGCACATTATTTCAGATTGTTATAATAGTTTCACAAAACGTGTCACTTAAGGAGGAAATAATCCTTGTAAAGTAGTTTTAGCAGGATCACAATAAAATATTGCCAAAAACAAATTTTTCTAAGGTTCTTAGAGAATTGTCTTTGGACACCGACTCCAGTATGTTTCATTATCAGCTAGGGTCACAAGAATTGTTAAATGCTGCTTCTTGGCTGATCGTTTGGCCTTGATTTCTTATTTTACTTCTGTTAATTTGAATAATGTTCACTTGTTTTATCATTGTCTTTGGAAAGAATGAGATTGTTAGGTTAATGTCTTTTTCCTCTAGTAAGGTAAAATTTCAGAGAGGCAGGGATTTTTTTGCTTACCATTGTAGCCCTTACTATCTGGTATTGGCAACCCTAAGGTATAGACGCAGAATGGCACAAAACTTCGAGATGAGGAGGAGTCTGGTATGGGGAGGAAAATGCTGGAATTCTGCACATTACCTACCACAAAACAAATTTGTAAATGTCTTAACATCTCATCCTGTTTGATTTGTATGAAGATGAAAAACTGACGTACTCAAGTTTTACCTTCCCAAGTTTTTTCATGAAGACTTATGTTTTTTCACCCTGAATTCTTCAGCTTTGGACTAAGAAACCAATCTAAACATGACTTTTGTATTTTTGATTTTAGAATGACTTTGCACTGCCATTTTGTCACATATATAAAAATACTGAGCTCTCTAGTTCTGGAGGCTGATGCACCTTGGGGTGACAACATGTACAATGGATTATAGCCATATGATTTGGACCAAGCTTGAGAACTTCTCTGGATCTTAGTTTCCCTTGGGAGAATGAGGAGGTTGGATGGGCTGAGAATTCATAAAGTCTCCTCCAATCTCATGATTATGTGATTGAAATGAAAATAATAAGCCAAGGATGGAAAATCATTCTAAGTAGAATTTTAACATTGTGTAGCCTTACTTCTTGATTCTACTGATTTTTCCCCTCCCAACTCTGTTACCTTGTGTAAATAGGAGAAAAAAAAAATCAATTCTCTTAATGATGTAGAATACTATTTCAAAACAGTGTGTCCATGTGTGCTTTGGCAGTAAGAGTGTAGGATTCTTTTTTTTGACACACAGTCTTGCTCCATTGGGCAGGCTGGAGTGTAGCGGTGCTATCTCAGCTCACTGTAACCTGTGCCGCCTGGGTTCAAGCGATTCTCCTGCCTCAGCCTCCGGAGTAGCTGGAGTTAACAGGAGCGTGCCACCATGCCCGGCCAATTTTTGTGTTTTTAGTAGAGGCGGGATTTTGCCATGTTGGCGAGGCTGGTCTCAAACTCCTGACCTCAGGTGATCCGCCCTCCTTGGCCTCCCAAAGTGCTGGGTTTACCGGTGTGAGCCACTGCACCTGGCCAGATTCATTTAATAGTATGAATTAATGACAGCTTTGAGGAATTATGTGTTTGCTTAGCAGATATTAATAGTGAAACTACCTATTTTTGGGTATCCGAGAAACTTCTTAACATTAAAAAGGGTTACTCATAATTAGAGATCGAGAACTACTGGCTTGAAGAAGCAATGGCTCTTTAAATAAAAGGTTTAGTTAATCATGGGTATCAGGGCTAAAAGAGGTTATGCCAGTGGTTGATGCAGAATAATGAATGCTTTGCTTTCTCTGGTTTATTTCCTTCTACTTAAGTAATGGTGTTTACCCACACATTATGTCTAGTTTGGCAGTCTTGAACAGAAGCTGGCTTTGGCAGAACGGATTCGAGGCCACGTCCTGTCATTGGCACTACAGATGTATGGCTGCCGTGTTATCCAGAAAGCTCTTGAGTTTATTCCTTCAGACCAGCAGGTAATTGTAAGTTTCCCCTTTAACTTTTCTCTTGGTGTTTGATGTTTCTCCATGGTACATGTAGTGAACCCTGTAATTCTGTCAATTTTCAGTTTTCTTTTATGGTTTTGCATTGTTGCTTATGGCTGCCTTTTTGTGCATGGCAAGCATGAACTGTGCAAATAATTTAAACTTATTGTAGATCAAGTATCTTGTATTAAAACCTGTGGTATCCAATACTCTTCCATTGGCTAGAACTTAGCCTTTAATAGGTTCAATTTTATAAGTGGTTTTTTTTTCCATGAATAAAGCAGGTAAAATACTAATAAGCCATCATTTTCTCCAACAAGTCAAACTTTCATCCAACCCACCTTCCATATTTTTTTACTCCTTCTCTCCTGTTCTTTCATCCCACCAACATCTATTGAACAAAGGCCTGCCCAGCATGGTGCATAGCCTGGTACATTGACGTGAAGCCCACTCTGTGCCAGACTTCATCAGCACAGAGATGACTAACACCTGATCCCTGCCCACAGAGTGCATTCTGGTGGGGAAGAGCCATGGTGGTGAGCAGTGGTGAGGACATGAGAAGGACCCCTCACCCTTCCCAGAGTCCCTGAGGGCCGGCTTTGCAGGAGAAGGCAAGGCTAAAGAAGAGTTAGACAGGGAAGAAGGAACAGAAATGAGAATGCTTAGGTGCTGTGAGTGGGGAACTGAAAGAGAAGTCACCTGAACAGGCCCACAGCTTCTCGACAAGTCACGGCGTGGGTCCAGTGAGCACTGCAGACACCACAGGGCCCAGGAGGCAAAACAGACCCACAGGCAGGGTGTGCTACAGTTGTGTTTGTGCTAGGCAGTGCCTCCAGCCTCCGGTGCTTCTCATCTGAACCTGCAGCTTTTGGGCTCTGAACTCACTGAGCCCTTCTCAATTGAGGGGTTGGTTGGCCATTGTCTGGCAATGATGACCCACTTGCCCTCACTGAGAACAAAGTTCGGTAATGAGAATCTTTGTTAATGGACTCAAGTTCTGAGCCAGACAAGACACCCACCACCCCTGAGTCAAGCTAAACCAATCCAAACCACTGCACTGGTGTTGGCAGTGGCAATTGAAGGCTGAAGAAGTCCAAAGTTTTTAAAGTGATAAGTTTCAAAGGTATGTGCCACGATGCTGGTGAAGGGAGAGAGGAATGTTGGAGATAGAGCAGGTCTGGAGTTCATTTATTCAGTGCTTAGTACTAGAGATGTAGCATTAATAAGAAAGTATAAGTAATTAGAAGCAAGTGTGAAGCTATTTTAAATTTTCTTTTAATGTTCAGATCATTGCCAATTTTAATTTTTCTTGGATTTTCATAGACAGTTGAATTTTTCTTCTTTAATTTTCTTGTTTTTCTTTCTTTCTTTTTGGAGACAAGATCTCACTCTGTCACCCAGGCTGGAGTGCAGTGGCACAATTGTCCTTGTTGCGACCTCAACCTCCTGAGCTCAAGTGATCCTCCCATCTTAGCCTCCTGAGTAGCTGGAACTACAGGCATATGCCACTTCCCCTGGTTAATGTGTGTATTTTTGGTAGAGATGGGGTTTCACCACGTTGCCCAGGCTGGTCTTGAACCCCTGGGTTCAATTGATTTGGCCTCCCAAAGTGCTGGGATTACAGGTGTGAGATACCATACCCAGCTATCGTTCTTTCCTGTGTTATATTTTTGCACATATTTTTTCTGGTCATGTTTCTCTGTGGTGTCTTGTTTTGGGCCTGACTTATGCTTCCTACCCTTTATTATTTTACTCTTCTCTAGATGCAAGTTTGCCATTTTAGGTAAAATTAACTCATCTTTGTTGGAATTTTTATTTCTTCTGGATCACAAAAATATCCAGGGAAGCCATCTCTCCTTCATTTTGTTTATAAGTATTCTTTGACTTTATTTTTGTATAAGCTTCATTGTCATAATTATTCCCACAATTCCCATCATTCCTATAATTGTATTTTCAGAGTAAATTATTCTCTTCTGGGCCCAGCACAGTGGCTTATGCCTGTAATCCCAGCACTTTGGGAGGCCAAGGTGGGTAGATTGCTAGGGCCCAGGAGTTTGAGACCAGCCTGGGCAGCATAGTGAAACCCCATCTCTATAAAAAGTTGGCTGGGCATGGTGGTGCACTCCTGTAGTCTCAGCTGCTTGGGGTGCTAAGGCAGGAGGATCGCTTGAGCCCGGGAGGTTGAGGCTGCAGCGAGCAGCCTGGGTGACAGATCCTAAGAGACCCTGTTTCAAAAAAAAAAAAAAATTTATTCCCTTCTGACACTTGGTTAATCACTGTGTCTCTTGCCTTTTGCTTCTTTAGCCCCTGCCAGTGTAATCTTTAATTTAATTAGATGATATCTTAGTTGCTTTGAGGTACTCAACATTTGGGCATTTAAGACATTGTATTCATTAACACCACTATTTTGATGTGACTTGCAGTCTTCTAACATAAATCCACTGGCAGCACAGTTTAGCCAATGTACAGAGATTGGAGACAGCAGGGAAACTGGGCAGGAGGCACCAGGTATAGCCATGGTGCAGGCATTTAATTTCAAGATACCTAAGACCTGGGGCAATGAGTTTGGGGGAAGGGCTCCAGTCAAAATCCCAGTGTCTCTCTTTCTATATATCCTGTCACCATCACCCATTTCCTACTCACAGACTTAGTTTCTGGCCATTTCGTTTACTTCCTTTGTTTGCACACTTTTCATTAATTGAGAACCATTCCTGCTGACTCTGCAGTCACTGTGACCTAGTAGGAAGATCATAGGTGTTGGAGTCACAGCTTAGGCTAGAATTCTAATTCTGTCACTTTCTATCCATAGTTTGAAATATGTGACTTAAGCCTCCTCTGTCTCAGTTTCTTTTATATACCAGCAGAGGTGGGGTGTTCAGGATAATGTATTGTTGACAGTTTGGTTTACTGACATAGTGGTTTACCATACAGTTCAGCCAGATTGCTTGGGTTTGAATGTTGGGAATCTAGGTCTATAGTTTTGTAAGTCTTTTAATTTGCCTCTTCCTTGGTGTCTCCATCTATGGTGGTGTCCACTCCGTAAGACTGTTAGGAAAATTTAATTAAAACATGTTACACGGTTAGAGGTATGCCTAACCAGGGGTAAACTCTAGCTTAATTAGTATCATTACTAGTCATACTTTACAGGGTTATCATAATAAAAACACGATTAATTGTATGTGAAATTCTTTAGTTTGGTTTAGTTTTATTTTTAGAGACAGGGTGTTGCTCTGTCACCCAGGCTTCTGGTGATGTTACTGTAGCTCACTGCAGCCTCAAACTCCTGGGCTCGGGTGATCCTCCCACCTCAGCCTCCAGAGTAGCTGGGATTATGGCTGTGTGCCATGTAGAAATTCTTTAATACAGTGTGCAAATAGCCCCTGACTTATGATTTTTCAAAACTGTACTTTGAATCTTTTTTATTGTTTTTATTATATATATGTATATAAGTATATATATAAAATAATTTTTTTTTTTTTTGAGACAGAGTCTCGCTCTGTCGCTCAGGCTGGAGTGCAGTGGCACAATCTCGCCTCACAGCAACCTCCGCCTCCACGGTTCAAGAAATTCTCCTGCCTCAGCCTCCCGAGTAGCTGAGATTACAGGCACGCACCACCATGCCCAGCTAATTTTTGTATTTTTAGTAGAGATGGGGTTTCACCATCTTGGCTAGGCTGGTCTCGAACTCCTGACCTTGTGATCTGCCCACCTAGGCCTCCCAAATTGCTGGGATTACAGGCATGAGCCACTGCACCTGGCCTATGATTTTTTTTTTTTAATTATAGGCTCTGTGATAAATAATTTTGTCCAACTCTAGGGTACTGTAAGTGCTCTGAGCACTTCTGAGGGCCTAGGATTAGCTATGATGTTCTGTAAATTAGGGATATTTAAATGCATTTTTTAGTTAATGATATTTTCAACTTATAACAGGTTTATTGGAATGTAATTCTTTTCTAAGTTAAGGAGTATCTGTTCCTGATGTAGGCTTCTTTGTATTTGAAGATGTCTACCCTTTATTTTTTTTTAAGCTCTAGGAGTTGGCCGGGTGCGGTGGCTCATGCCTGTAATTCCAGCACTTGGGGAGGCCAAAGAGGGCAGATCTCCTGAGGTCAGGAGTTCGAGACAGCCTGGCCAACATGGCAAGACCCCGTCTCTAGTAAAAATACAAAAATTAGCCAGGTGTGGTGGTACACACCTGTAATCCCAGCTACTCGGGAGGCTGAGACAGGAGAATTGCTTGAACCTGGGAGGCGGAGGTTGCAGTGAGCTGAGATTGTACCACTGGACTCTAGCCTGGGTAACAGAGCAAGACTCCGTCTCAAAAAAAATAAAATAAAACACAAAAGCACTCTTAAGAGGCTTTTCTTTGTTTTTTGTTTTTACAGGTGTGAGATCTTTTTGGTTACTGGTTATTGTTACAGTAAATTTATTGTTGGAAATTTTACTGTAAATTGGCTAATGTCTGAAAAGACTCAGGTCCTCATTTGTTTCCTTGTTGTCATTGTTCCACAGCTGCTATTCCACTTTCATCATCACAGATTCTCTGTTCAGTAGTGCTTTCATGTTTGGTGAAAAGAATATTCTTTGTCCACATGTTTGCTTGTTGTGATTCTGGTGGTGCTTTCTTTGTCTCCAATAGAATGAGATGGTTCGGGAACTAGATGGCCATGTCTTGAAGTGTGTGAAAGATCAGAATGGCAATCACGTGGTTCAGAAATGCATTGAATGTGTACAGCCCCAGTCTTTGCAATTTATCATCGATGCGTTTAAGGGACAGGTAAGTGACCCAGGAGAGAAATAATGGAAACAAATTTATTTCCTTTGTGAGCAGAAAACAGAGTAGGATTTGTGGCATGTTCTCAATATGCTTAATGTACTTTATTTTTTTTGAGACTGGATCCCCCTCTGTTGCCCAGGCTGGAGTGCAGTGGCACCATCACGACTCACTACAGCCTTGAACTGCCAGGTTCAAGCAATCCTCCCCCCTCAGCCTCCCAAGTAGCTGGAATTACAGGCACATACCACCACACCTGGCTCATTTTTAAATTTTTTGTAGAGACAGCGGCCTCACCATGTTGCCCAGGCTGGTCTTGAATTCCTGCACTCAAGCAATCCACCTACCTCAGCCTCCCGAAGTTGCTGGGATTACAGGCATGAGCCACTGTGCCTGATCTTAATGTACTTTAGACTGCAGTAAAAAGCAGTCCTGTATAGTACTGTCAGGTACCTGTCTGTGTGTTGCCAAGTGTCTGGGTCTCGGTCTTCTTTCCGTCATTAATGCAGTTGTCTGCTCACATTGGGATGAAACACCATCATAAGAGTTTTTAAGATGAAATCTCATATTTGAAGAATAAATTATTTCCCTTGGTTAAGTACTATTTATTCTGATATTTCAGTGCTTTCGTTTTAAATTTGGTTTAAAATTCAGGTAATTTACGGAACTAATGTTGTAGGTCATGTGTGAATATATCTTTAAAATAACAAGGTGCTTTTTGCTTAAATTTTTTTGGAGGGGATGCAGTCCAGGTTGGTTTGAATTGTATTAAATGGCCAAATAACCAGAGATAACTTCTAGTTTCTCCTGTTTTCCTGTATATCAAAAATCTCTTCTTAGCTTCAGCTTCCAAGTAAGATTGTTACTTTTATATGTAAATACCTTTTTCCAGAATTGCTTCTGAATTGGCTATAGTTTTGTGTTTTTTTGTTTGTTTGTTTGTTTTGTTTTTTTCCAAAACACAAAGTCCTTACAGTCTCCTAAGGTGGGTGGGACCGGACATTAAAACTCAGCTCCCCTTTGGGTGTGTGAAATTGGTCTTTCTTTAGGGAAGGGGGAAAAATGAGAAAAAGCACATAGATTTTCAGGTATAATTTATGTACTGCTGAGTATAGAGTGATATGTGATGTGTAGTAATCTTTAGGTTTTGCTGTTTGCTCAATGACCACAATGGTTGATCACTGACAGCAACCCACGTGGTTATTGGGAGTTTCTGAGTTAAAGAAAAAAGGGTAGATCTGTTTACCTTAACATTAAGATGTTACATTTATGGAATTATACAACAAAAAAGGTAAAACGATAAATCCACCAGGAGAGAATATTTTCAAGATGCGATGGTCAAAGGATTGATAACTAGAATGTATAAAGAACCTCTCTAATGAAAGAAAACAATACAACATGATGTAAAAGTGAGCCCAGAACACAAGTTGACATTTCATAGAAGAAACACAAATTGCCAGTAGACATTAGGAACAAGGAAAATGCAAAATTAAGCCACAAATGATAGACTATTATTTACCCATCAGTTGCTATGTGCTGACAGGAATGAGGTACACTGCTAGTGGGAATAGACATTGGCACAACCATTTTGGAAAATAATTTAGTGTTGTCTTTCAAATTTCAACCTTCATAATTTCTGTGATCCTGTTGAAATATCTGTACATGTATACCACGAGACCTTTTAGACATGTTTAAACACCATTATTCTCTTAAAAGACTTAAGGAACCCAGAAGACCATGAGCAGGGGATTGCATTTTTTAAAAATGTCATATACATGGCCGGGCACGGTGGTTCACACCTGTAATCCCAGCACTTTGGGAGGCTGAGACGGGTGGATCACCTGAGGTCAGGAGTTCGAGACCAGCCTGGCCAACACGGTGAAACCCCGTCTCTACTAGAAATACAAAAAATTAGCCGGGTGCCTGTAGTCCCAGCTACTTGGGAGGCTGAAGCAGGAGAATTGCTTGAACCCGGGAGGCGGAGGTTGCAGTGAGCCGAGATGGTGCCATTGCACTCCAGCCTAGGCAACAAGAGTGAAACTCTAATAAAAAAAAAAATTTCTTTGTATATACCATGCAGAATAAACTACAGAAACTCACAGTATTGTAAATGAACATGGGAATCATAATGTTGAGTGAAATAAATCAAGTTGCTCCAGACTACAAGTGTAGCATTTTTATAAAGCTAAATTCAAGCAGAACCATACAGTATACTATTTATCTTTACAATTGTAAACATAAAGCTACATGTATAAAGTCACACATAAGGCTAGGTGCAGTGGCTCACACCTGTAATCCAGGCACTTTGGGAGGCCAAGGTGGGAGGATTGCTTAAGGCTAGGAGTACAGGAACAGCCTGGGCAACATAGCGAATCTCCGTCTCTACACACAATTTTTTTTTAAAGTAGCCAGATGTGGTGGCAAGTGCCTGTAGTCCCAGCAACTTGGGAAGCTGAGGCAGGAGGATGACCTGAGTGCAAGGGCTGAAGGCTGCAGTGAGCTGTGATCACCATTGCGCTCCAGCCTGGGTGATAGAGTGAGACCTTGTCTCCAAAACAAAACAAAATCATACAGAAAGCACTGGGTGTGATGACTTACACTTGGCAAGCATCCAGTAAGTGTTAGCTGCTATTGCTCTTATTATTGTTCTTGATTACAGTTGTGAGATGTATGCCACTAAGCTAGGAAGGGCAGAATCTCAAGGGTAGTGTGCTTTTCTATTGCTCCAAACCCAGCAAAAGAATCTTTTCTTATTGCTGAAAAACATCACAGTTAAATCAGAACATTGCATTCTGGTTGTTCTGGCGGTGTGAAAGCATTCAGGATTTGGTCCCAGTCCTTCCCTTTTCTGTTGTTAGCGCTGTCTTTTGGAGAGGTTGTCAGTTGACACACTTGACTCTTAACTAAGTGTGTTTTTCATGACTTTGACTAGCTATCTGTTTCTTGGCGGCTTGGAAAAGTCCTTTTCAGCTCTGAATTATGCACATCTATGAATTCCTAAAATAGATAAGCGATGAGTTTATTGATACACGCACCTTATTATATGTAGAGAGAACTTAAATGCCATTAAGTTCATTTGTGAAGTTTAGTGGGATAATACATATATATATATATAAAAACAATACTGAAGCATTGAAGGTGGTGACTGTCATTTTTGCTTCTCATTTGTGTTTGTCTACCCTTAGGTATTTGCCTTATCCACACATCCTTATGGCTGCCGAGTGATTCAGAGAATCCTGGAGCACTGTCTCCCTGACCAGACACTCCCTATTTTAGAGGAGCTTCACCAGCACACAGAGCAGCTTGTACAGGTAGTGGAGTTGCCAGTAGAGGAACTGCGAACACCTGTGGGCTTGTGCAGGGCCAGAGTTTGTGTGTTTTGTCAGTGTAGGTTCCAGAAGAGGTTAATGTGTTTTAAATACCCTTGAATCTTGTGGTTGTATTTGTATTCAGAGCAGCTTGGTTTGTGTTTTATGAATATGGGTAGTGAATTGAGCCCTAGCCCTGGAGTCAGGAGATCTGACTTCCAGAACTCTGTCATGTACTTGTGGTGTCACCTTAGGTAGACATTTAATCCCTCTGGGTCTCTGTTTCATAATCGTTAAATGAAATAAGTTGATTTGTTGATTTCTTGTTTTTAGCTTTGATACATTCTCTGCTTATACCACTGATTAAATAATTAGGTATGCCCTTGTTTTTTGTTGGACATAAATATTTCCAGTTTTTCTCTGTTATAGATAGGTGCAGTGAACCATTTGTATATGTGTTTGAGAAAAATGAATATTTACTGCCATAACACTCCCTCCCCTTTTAAAAATGAATATGTATATTCTATTGTCTAGTAATAATATGTTCCTGTTTTGTAATAATAGAGAAGAACGTTACTACCTGTCTTAAAAATTGTGTGTTCATTAGTATTCATATAAACCGTTATGGTGCTAAAAGAAAGATAGGTTTTAATTAGATATAAGGACTTAAGTAACCTGCAGAACTGGCTTTCACATACATTTTATTTCTCTTACTGTTTCTCAAACAGGATCAATATGGAAATTATGTAATCCAACATGTATTGGAGCACGGTCGTCCTGAGGATAAAAGCAAAATTGTAGCAGAAATCCGAGGCAATGTACTTGTATTGAGTCAGCACAAATTTGCAAGGTACGTGCTTTGAGTTACAAGGACTATTTCCCAGAAGAGAGGATTAGTAGTATTGAACTATAATTATCTTATTTTTTAATGTTGTTGTTGTTTTTTTTTTTTTTCAAAGTATATATAGCTTAAAAAGTCAAATAGTTTTATTACAAAGTATAAACTCTGAGAGGTCCCTTAGTGGGCTTCTTACTCTGATAGAGTCAGCCACTTTGAAATCTGGGGAATATGTTACTAAAGAATGTGAGTGTTACACTTGGATGAACTGAATATTTTATTAACTTGTTTGTTTGGAATTGTGAAATGTTGTTTATTCAGTTTCCCTTTTTAGCACCTGAAAGAAAGGCAGTTTACCATATGTATATCTATGTATAGGCCTTAGTATTCTTAGGATCTCTTTTCCAGTCTTCCTATTGTGCAAGCTCAAGAATGAAATGCAGTAGTTATTCCCAGGTTGTGAAAGGTGTCTTAGGTCACTTATAAGTAGCAGAGGTTGGAGAAGGAATCAATGGCCCTTCCATGTGGATAGTGGTATAGTCTTCTGAGAAGATACTGTATGTGTCCTACTGCCCACATAACATACTATTTTTTATTTTTGGAATATATTCTTCCCTGGTTTTTAGAATAAATTGCAAGGCAGGACAGGACTCATACAACCTTGATGTTTTTAATTTATGTTATGTTTTGAGACAGGGTCACACTCTGTCGCCCAGGCTTGAGTGCAGTGGCACAGTGTCGGCTCACTGCAAGCTCCACCTCTCAGGCTCAAGCAATCCTCCTACCTCAGGCTTTCAAGTAGCTGGGACTGCAGGCGCACGCCACCACGCCCAGCTACTTTTTTTTATTTTTGTAGAGACAGGGTTTCACCATATTGGCCAGGGGCTGGTCTTGAACTCCTGGACTTAATCCTCTCACTTAGGCCTCCCAAAGTGCTGGGATTACCGGCACGAGCCACCAGTACCTGGCCTCATTCATTTTAAATTTGTGAAATTTTATAACATGTCACAGCATGGAAAAACAGAGAAAAGAAATGAAAGTACCTGTAGATCCAGTGTCTCCATAGCCTAGCCCTATCAGGGTTATCTCTTACGACTTTATATTGTTTTGTTTTGGGGGGTTCCTTTTGACCGGTTGCCAGGACTGAGGAATGGGGATCAGAATCTCTTGGGTTCTCTTCTTCGGGTCAGTCTCCTGTTTACATTTTTGTTCACAGTATTTAATTTCTCACCCTTGGATATAGCCTAAGCATTAATTAATATTACAACAAATTCAAAAACAATTTTTAAAAAAAGTTTTTATTTTTTTAAGGGACAGAGTCTGTTGCCCTGGCTGGAGTGCAGTGGTGCACTCCTAGCTCACTGCAGCCTAGGATTCCTGGGCTCAAGCAGTTCTCCCACCTCAACCTCCTAAGTAGCTGGGACTGTAGGTGCACACCACCATGTCCAGCTACAACAATTACAATTAATAACTGAGTAGCTACTGTGGGCCCAGTCCTCCCATTGATAACATGTGTAAACTGTGGACAAAAATACAAGAACTACCTGAAGACACTAGAGAGTAACCAAAGGGCAGGTGGAGACCAGAGAGGTGGGGGCTGGCATTTGGAAGAAGAGAATTGCACTGGGGAAATTTCTTATTTCTGATGGCTGTTAGCCTGTGGTCACTTCCCAGTCTTTTCCATGCTGGGCAGCTAAAGCTGGAATAGGCAATCCTCAGGGCAACCACAACAAAGAGAAATCCTAGAAAGGGAGAGAGCCGGAAGGGGTTCGGGGGGGCCCAGTTTTAACCTTCCCCCAAGTCCGGCTGACCCCTGAACCACATTTCCAGCTAAGGCTGAAAGAATTGAACTGGGATTTCAGCTGCTGCTTACTGTATGGGAGAAGTTTGTAGTTTGACTATAGCCAAGTTAACTGCACTAAAACAGGAGTGGAGGGCACTTCTCTTTGGTGGAACATAGCAGAAGTCTGAGTTTCTATAGCCTGTTATTCGCAGTGTCTATCTGGATAATAGGAAAATGTGACCTATACTCAAGAAAAAAGAAATAAAAATCAATGGGTAGTCTAAAATGACCCAGTTATTGGAATTAGTAAAGAAGGATTATACAGCAGCTGTTTAAATATACTCAGGTTGTAAAGGAAAATATGCTGTAGTGAATGAAAAGATAGGAGATTTTAGTAGAAAATTATGTATGTATGTATGTATCTGTCTATCTGTCTATCTATCTATCTATCTATCTATCTATCTATCTATCTATCTATCTATCTATGAGACGGAGTCTCGCTCTGTCGCCCAGGCTGGAGTACAGTGGCGCAATCTTGGCTTACTGCAAGCTCTGCCTCCTGCGTTCACACCATTCTCCTGCCTCAGCCTCCCGAGTAGCTGGGACTACAGGCGCCCGCCACCACTCCCGGCTAATTTTTTTGTATTTTTAGTAGAGACAGGGTTTCACCATGTTAGCCAGGATGGTCTCGATCTCCTGACCTCATGATCCATCTGCCTTGGCCTCCCAAAGTGCTGGGATTACAGGTGTCAGCCACCATGCCCGGCTGAGAATCTTATTTTAAAAAGAAAAAATAGGGGCTGGAGATGGTAGCTCATACCTGTAATCCCAACCCTTTGGGAGGCCAAGGCAGGCAAATCACTTGAGGCCAGGAGTTCCAGACCAGCTTGGTCAACATGCGGAAACCCATCTCTACTGAAAATAACAAAAATTAGCTGGGCGTGGTGGCACACGCCTATAGTCCCAGCTACTTGGGAGGCTGAGTCAGGAGAATGGCTTGAACCTAGGAGGTGGAGGTTGCAGTGAGTCGAGATCGTGCCACTGCACGCCAGCCTAGGTGACAGAGCGAGACTCTGTCTCAAACAAAAATTTTTTCAAATGGTGGAAAAATTTACTTTGTACTCTGGGTCACCATCAAAAATGTCTGAAAGCAGGAGCAGTGGCTCATGCCTGTAACCCCAGCATGTTGGAAGGCCGAGGCAGAAGGATTGCTTGAGGCCAAGAGTTCAAGACTAGCCTGGGCAACACAGCAAGATCCTGCCTCTACAAAAATAAAAATAGGGCCGGGTGCGGTGGCTCATGCCTATAATCCCAGCACTTTGGGAGGCTGAGGCGGGCAGATTGCTTGAGGTTGGGAGTTTGAGCCCAGCCTGACCAACATGGTGAAACCCCATCTCTACTAAAAATACAAAAATTAGCCCGGTGTCATGGCGGAGATTTGTAATCCCAGGTGCTCGGGAGGCTGAGGCAGGAGAAGAATCATTTGAATCCGGGAGGCAGAAGTTGCAGTGAGCCGAGATCATGCCATTGCACTCCAGCCTGGGTGACAGAGTGAGACCCTGTCTCAAAAATGAAAATAAAAAATAAATGTCTGAAAGCCACTGATGTATTTTTTTGTTTACTTCTGTTGATCTATTTTCAAGTTTATTGACTCTTCTGTCATCTCTAATCCACTATTAAAGCCATACAATAAATTTTATTTCTGATGTTATATTTTCCTTTTCTAAAATTTCTATTTTTACTTAAAAAATTACTTATTTGAGGCCAGGCATGGTGGCTCATGCCTGTAATCTCAGCACTTTGGGAGGCTGAGGTGGGCAGATAACGAGGTCAGGAGTTCGAGATGGAGTCTCGCTCTGTTGCTCAGGCTGGAGTGCAGTGGCACAATCTCGGCTCACTGCAACCTCCGCCTCCAATTCAAGCAATTCTCCTGCCTCAACCTCCCAAGTAGCTGGGATTACAGGCATGCACCACCATGCCCTGCTTGGCAGCAGGGAGATAGGCATAAGTAAGGTTTGTTCCTGGCCTTGGTGAACTGACAAAGGCGAGGAAAGAATGGACAGATTTTGGTAAGTGTTAAAATAATAACCAGCTGGGTGGTGAACCAGTGTCCTGAACCTTGTGCTTAAGTCTCCTCACCTACCTGGGCTCCTTACCCTTACCCGTTAGAGGGCCGGGTCCCATGTCCTTGAAGACCTGGTCTCTCTGGGTGGTCAGTATGCAGTAGTATGGCAGTGTATAATTTGATCACCCTCTATAGTCCCCGTGGATTGGAGAAAAAATCTGATTTAATGCCACGTTCCCCCTTTCCTACGATGGGATGCCACAGATGGCACAGGTGGAGAGTCAGAGACTGAGAGAGTCAGACAGTTGGCGACTCATCTTCCTCAAATGTTAAATAGCTCTCTCTCCCTGCTGGTCTGGAGGTCAGGGCAGAAGCTAGGCAAGCACAGCCTCACTAACAGGGGCCTCTCTTGTAAGAGTTGTCCCTGGTTTTATCTCACTACAGCAATGTTGTGGAGAAGTGTGTTACTCACGCCTCACGTACGGAGCGCGCTGTGCTCATCGATGAGGTGTGCACCATGAACGACGGTCCCCACAGTGCCTTATACACCATGATGAAGGACCAGTATGCCAACTACGTGGTCCAGAAGATGATTGACGTGGCGGAGCCAGGCCAGCGGAAGATCGTCATGCATAAGGTAGGCCGGGCTGGGCAGGGTCTCAGAGAAAGTGTGCAAGGCCTTGGCTTCCTTTCTGAAACACAAAGGAGGGTGGGTGCCCTGCTGTTTTTGAAGAGTTTGTCACTGACCTCTGTCCCATGCTGTGTTCTGTTTTTCTTTTATGTGGAGTCACCATTGTCCTTACACATTTGCCAACCCTCCCTTATCAATGGCCACACTGGTATGAGAATCTTAAGCTACATTTTTTGAAATATTTCCATCCCTGATCTCTAGAGAATCAGCTTATGAGTCCAACAAATCAACTTGCCTCATTTCCTTTTCTCACTCCTCCCTTCTGTTCTTTCATCCCACCAACATCTATTGAACAAGGGCCTGCCCAGCATGGTGCATAGCCTGGTACATTGACGTGAAGCCCACTCTGTGCCAGACTTCATCAGCACAGAGATGACTAACACCTGATCCCTGCCCACAGAGTGCATTCTGGTGGGGAAGAGCCATGGTGGTGAGCAGTGGTGAGGACATGAGAAGGACCCCTCACCCTTCCCAGAGTCCCTGAGGGCCGGCTTTGCAGGAGAAGGCAAGGCTAAAGAAGAGTTAGACAGGGAAGAAGGAACAGAAATGAGAATGCTTAGGTGCTGTGAGTGGGGAACTGAAAGAGAAGTCACCTGAACAGGCCCACAGCTTCTCGACAAGTCACGGCGTGGGTCCAGTGAGCACTGCAGACACCACAGGGCCCAGGAGGCAAAACAGACCCACAGGCAGGGTGTGCTACAGTTGTGTTTGTGCTAGGCAGTGCCTCCAGCCTCCGGTGCTTCTCATCTGAACCTGCAGCTTTTGGGCTCTGAACTCACTGAGCCCTTCTCAATTGAGGGGTTGGTTGGCCATTGTCTGGCAATGATGACCCACTTGCCCTCACTGAGAACAAAGTTCGGTAATGAGAATCTTTGTTAATGGACTCAAGTTCTGAGCCAGACAAGACACCCACCACCCCTGAGTCAAGCTAAACCAATCCAAACCACTGCACTGGTGTTGGCAGTGGCAATTGAAGACTGGGGGAGTCCCAAGTTCTTAAAGTTATAAGTTTTCAGGATGCTGGTGAAGGCAGAGGGAGTGTTGGAGGTAAGTAGGAGCTTAAGACATGTCTATTCATTCATTCATTCATTCATTCATTCATTCAATGCTAAATACCTGTTGTACAGCAGGTCGTATTCTCAGCAGGGTTGTATTGGTAAACGTGATAGTGCTGTGCACAGATAGTTACTGGGACACTGGAGAAATACAGGGGAAAGGGTTGTCCAGGAATGGGCAGGGTGTCTTCTATAACGTGTGGCTACAGAGGAGGCTCTCTAACGGAGTGATACTTAATAGAGTGATGACCCTTTCCAGAAGAGGGAACATGGTGTGTGAAGACTTGGACGCCAGAGACCAGACCGTGTTGTATCTGAAGAAGTAGAACAAGTTCAGTGGGGGAGGAGTGTGGTGACAAAATCACACTTATATTTCAAATAATTGTCCTGGCTGCCATGTGGCCTTTGTAGTTTAGAGGAGAGAGGCAGTGATGAGACCACATGGGAGGCCGTCAAGGCACCAGATGGTGGTGGTTTGGGATTGAAGAGAAGTGGACAGAATAGGGTGCTAGAATTGGTAGGGCTTAGCAGTTGGTTGGCTGAGGGAGTTGACGAGGAGAGTCCTGAGAAGCCTTCTTAGTTTTTCAGCTCTTCCATTACTAAGTGGTATCCTTTTCAGCAAAAGGGACATAAGGAGAGAAGCAGGTAATTAACGTTTCACCTCTTGTTAAATCCAATAAAAAATGGAGTTCAACATGTTGTGTGTGTGTGGCTTGTTAGGGGTTTTTTGTTTTGTTTTGTTCTGGGGAAGTACAAAGGTGAAGTGCCTGGACTTGTCAGCAGCCAGTTCCAGGGACAGAGGAATGGATTGGATTTCAGTTATTTTCTAAAAGGAAAGCTACCAAAAGCAAGGGGATCTTGAACCTCAAGTTCTCATGACAGAAACATTAGTAACATAGTACTACAACTGAAAGGAAAGTGTAGCATTATTGCATACGCCGTTTTACAGGTGAGTTTAAGGGAGGTGAAACTGGAACCAAGGACTGTTTGCCACCAGCCAGTTTCCCCTGTAGGCTCCAAAGTGGGAATGTGACACCCGATGCAGCTCTGTGTCCTGGGAAGCAGGCGCAGGTGATTTCTAGACCGGATCAACCCTTCCTTGCTTTGAGGACACAGCTAAACAGACAAAAATTGGTGCCCTCATGGAGCTCTCAACCTGGAGAGCCTCTGTCTACTACGGTACATTTATCCAGTGCGTTTATGTATGCAGGTGCAGGTTTGGATGGGGAATCTGATGAATAAACTGTGGTCCTTTACTGTTTATATGGAAAGATTGATAATTAAGCAAAAGATAGCAGACACAGCTGAGGTATGTAGAATGCTCCCTGAGCTCACAGAAAAGAAAAGGGGCTTCCAGAGAAGAAGCACCTCTCAAGTTTTCTGGAATGTAGGACTTCTTGAAATGATCAGCCCAGGGAAGGAAGAACAGAAAGGAATGCTTGGAGAAGTGACTCAGAGCATAGGTCGGAGAGCCTGAGGGATGAGGCTGGTGTGGCGGGCGTGCCTTGAGAGCACAGTGGGGAGAAACCTGATTCGTGGGGGAGCCACACAGTTTGGGCTCAGCTATCTGTGCTGTCCTTTGTTAGCCATTCAACCTTGGCTGAGTGACTTAACTACTCTGTGCCTTCATGTTTTCTGTCAGTAAGATGGGGATAATCACACCAGCTCATGATGTTCATCATTTCTCTTCTTGTCATTGATGAGCTTTCTGTGATCCACTGTGACCTGGAGAGACAGGGTTAAGTGGTGAGCTCAGGATTCTGGTGACCTGAAATAACCCCCATGGCTCAGGAGAGCCTGGATGCTGTGCATGGGGCCAGAGGGGCCTGTGCTCATGCTTGCAGGGAAGCACTGTGCAGCTGGCGGGTGGTGGGCAGTGTATTTTCCCAGCTAGGATGCACTTTCTCCATGTGTTGTCCTGGGAGTGGCCCATGGCCACCCAGCCTCCAGGGTCCTCAGGCCTTGTGGCACCACTCAGGGTAGGAGCTCCTCTCCTCATCTGATGGGTTGCCAAAGTGCTAGAAGTCAGGGGACTGGGCTGAACCAGTGAAAGGTATTGCTGTAGGGGTGTGTGTGTGTGTGTGTGTGTGTGATGCATGACATGCAAATGCATGTCCAGGAAGCCTGCCCCCAAGTCTCGTCTCAGGCCATGTAACACAGACTGTCTTTCCTCCCCAGATCCGGCCCCACATCGCAACTCTTCGTAAGTACACCTATGGCAAGCACATTCTGGCCAAGCTGGAGAAGTACTACATGAAGAACGGTGTTGACTTAGGGCCCATCTGTGGCCCCCCTAATGGTATCATCTGAGGCAGTGTCACCCGCTGTTCCCTCATTCCCGCTGACCTCACTGGCCCACTGGCAAATCCAACCAGCAACCAGAAATGTTCTAGTGTAGAGTCTGAGACGGGCAAGTGGTTGCTCCAGGATTACTCCCTCCTCCAAAAAAGGAATCAAATCCACGAGTGGAAAAGCCTTTGTAAATTTAATTTTATTACACATAACATGTACTATTTTTTTTAATTGACTAATTGCCCTGCTGTTTTACTGGTGTATAGGATACTTGTACATAGGTAACCAATGTACATGGGAGGCCACATATTTTGTTCACTGTTGTATCTATATTTCACATGTGGAAACTTTCAGGGTGGTTGGTTTAACAAAAAAAAAAAGCTTTAAAAAAAAAAAGAAAAAAAAGAAAAGGTTTTTAGCTCATTTGCCTGGCCGGCAAGTTTTGCAAATAGCTCTTCCCCACCTCCTCATTTTAGTAAAAAACAAACAAAAACAAAAAAACCTGAGAAGTTTGAATTGTAGTTAAATGACCCCAAACTGGCATTTAACACTGTTTATAAAAAAATATATACATATATATATATATATATATAATGAAAAAGGTTTCAGAGTTGCTAAAGCTTCAGTTTGTGACATTAAGTTTATGAAATTCTAAAAAATGCCTTTTTTGGAGACTATATTATGCTGAAGAAGGCTGTTTGTGAGGAGGAGATGCGAGCACCGAGAACGTCTTTTGAGGCTGGGCGGGTGTGATTGTTTACTGCCTACTGGATTTTTTTCTATTAACATTGAAAGGTAAAATCTGATTATTTAGCATGAGAAAAAAAAAATCCAACTCTGCTTTTGGTCTTGCTTCTATAAATATATAGTGTATACTTGGTGTAGACTTTGCATATATACAAATTTGTAGTATTTTCTTGTTTTGATGTCTAATCTGTATCTATAATGTACCCTAGTAGTCGAACATACTTTTGATTGTACAATTGTACATTTGTATACCTGTAATGTAAATGTGGAGAAGTTTGAATCAACATAAACACGTTTTTTGGTAAGAAAAGAGAATTAGCCAGCCCTGTGCATTCAGTGTATATTCTCACCTTTTATGGTCGTAGCATATAGTGTTGTATATTGTAAATTGTAATTTCAACCAGAAGTAAATTTTTTTCTTTTGAAGGAATAAATGTTCTTTATACAGCCTAGTTAATGTTTAAAAAGAAAAAAATAGCTTGGTTTTATTTGTCATCTAGTCTCAAGTATAGCGAGATTCTTTCTAAATGTTATTCAAGATTGAGTTCTCACTAGTGTTTTTTTAATCCTAAAAAAGTAATGTTTTGATTTTGTGACAGTCAAAAGGACGTGCAGAAGTCTAGCCTTGCCCAAGCTTTCCTTACAATCAGAGCCCCTCTCACCTTGTAAAGTGTGAATCGCCCTTCCCTTTTGTACAGAAGATGAACTGTATTTTGCATTTTGTCTACTTGTAAGTGAATGTAACATACTGTCAATTTTCCTTGTTTGAATATAGAATTGTAACACTACACGGTGTACATTTCCAGAGCCTTGTGTATATTTCCAATGAACTTTTTTGCAAGCACACTTGTAACCATATGTGTATAATTAACAAACCTGTGTATGCTTATGCCTGGGCAACTATTTTTTGTAACTCTTGTGTAGATTGTCTCTAAACAATGTGTGATCTTTATTTTGAAAAATACAGAACTTTGGAATCTGGGTTTGTGCTTTATTTTAACCTCTCCCCCCACCCCACCCCCAGTGTAGTTCCCCAGGACAGCCCTTTCCTGCTCATGCTTCTTTCTGCTTGTTTTGTTGTTTTGTGAGGGTGGGGGGAGAGGTGCCAAACTGATGGCTCTTTGAGCCCAATTTAAACCAAAGATGTTTGGTTCAGCCTGCCCAGTGCATTCAGAATCAAGATACTGCACATACAAATCCAGATTTCCAACTCTGCACATCAGAATATTCTCCTTGGGCCCCTCAGATGAGCTGTCTGGGTTACAGCACCGTCTGTCTGGGCCTCTCCTCCTCCTCGTTTCCTCTGGGCTGCTCCATTTGCTCCCTGCCAACCTGTGCCCACTACTGAGGCCTGCCAAGCGGTTCAATGTCTGAGCATGCTCATCTCTTCAGACTGGGGAGCCTCTTTTAGCTTGTAACACAGGGGGCTGGAGCTCACCATTGTGCCTGTGGCCCAAGCCTGAGGATGCCATCTGCCCTTCTTCACCGACTTTGCTCCAGGGGCAGGTTTGGTAAGTGTTGGCAGTTACAGGCTGGGTCCAGCCAGAGAGGCCAGGTGGGAGCCCACACCAGCTGGTGTCTGGAAATGGAGCGTCAGGATGGTTGAAGGAACTTCACACGGGCCCCTCAAGGGGAAGGGCTAATCACTAACAGGACCTGGGAATAGGGGGAGAAGAAAAGGAAGCTGAGGGGATGCAGGTTTCCAGTCCAGCACGTGATTTTGCCTCAGCAGCTGTCGTTGGGGCCCTTTCCCAGCATTCCCCACTGCAGTAGCCATCATGGCGCTTGCAGAGGTGGCATGCTGCGGGCATTGGGAACTGCAGTCCATGCTGCTCTGATAGCATGATTCCAGTCAGATTGACCTGGGGTCACATGTGGGTCTCGCCACTCTGTGTGCACTTGGGCAAGTTAGTTCACCTCATCTTTCACCAAATTCCTTGCTGGAAGTGGACCAAAGGTAACAGATCTATGTAAAGTGGCTCTCTTGTCATGGGAAATTATGGCAATTAAATTGTGTCCAGCACACTGGTGTAATAAATGATACCAGTTTACCTGCACAGTTTTTGATGAACAAAACTATCTTTGTTCATTAGTTTACATAATAATGTCATTTGTTGTGAACCGACTCTGCGTCAAGTCACGCATGAGATGGTTTTCACATGTTCTCAACAACTCTTCTGGGAACCAACAGCCCTGCGAAGAATGCGGCTATCCCTATCTCATAGATGTGGAAACAGGTCCTAGGATCTGATGCAAGTCTTTTGATAGACCAACTCTGATCAATAAAGCTTTCCCCTTAGTTCATCATGCAAGGGGGTGGGCATGGGGGCAGACCCCTCCATCTGCAGGATTGAGTTTCATGGAGTGGCCTGGGCTCTGGGCCACCCCCTCTTCTGACCACCATTACTCTGCTACCAAGTCCGTCCCAAGGATTCTATGGCCCGGGCTGTCGTCACACACTGGGTACCGGCATTCTTGGTCTCTCTTCCAGAGTCCCTCCAACGTGCATTCCTCGGTTTATGTAATAACCCTTACCCTCTCACAGTGCTTTACAGTTTACAGAGTACTTTGTATTTGAGATACCATTGGTCCTTGTAGAAAGCTTTAGGGAGTCAGGGAGAGATGTTTCAGCCCTTTATACAGATGAGGAGTTTGAGACTTAAGCCCCGCAGTCAGTAACCAAGTGAGGATTTTATCTGAGGGTTCCTGACTCCCAGCCCAGTGCCCTGTCCATGTCATCCTGCCCTTGCCACCCGCCATTAGCCCCATGAATGGCCATCTTCTCTTTTTGAGGCTCAGAGGGATTGCAGAAGGGTGAGGCCCTGGGGAGTGAGGCATCCTTTTGAGGGAGGAAACCTGTAACTTTATGTAGTTACCATCTGTAGCCACACGAGGGTGCTGCCACCTAAAGCAAGTATTATGGAGGCCTAAGGGTTCAAGGTCAGGGTTGGGATGGCTTTCCCCTGGATTGAAGGGCTCAGGAGTGTAGTTAGGAATCCCACCCAGAGACCAGAGGTCTGGCATCTGCCCTGAAACTAAGCTTTCTCCCTTCTTCACTCCCTCTCCTCCTGCTTCCTCCAGCGTCTGCAGTGCATAGCACTAGGCCCTAACACACACAGGGTGTCAGGGTATGGTGGGTGTGGGGTGAGAGGGTATGGTCACTGACCTGGCTCATGGACCTCAGCTTTGCCTTTGACTATGTAATCTCTGGCAAATCACTGACCTCTCTGGACCGTGGTTTCTCCAGCCATCACCTGGAGTGGTAGACCAGGCCTGTCACTCTCACAGGGCTAGTGTGAGATCACACAGGAAGACAGATCACACAGGCAGCCCCTTGCCTCTGTTAATGCAACCCTGGTGCCTCTTTCTGGGGCCACATCCTGGCTTTTGCACCAAACTTTCAAACAACCCACGCCTCCGAGTCTATTTTAATGACTGAGCTTCAAATCCCAGCTCTGCCTGGCCCTTTGTGACCTTTGTAAGTCATCCGCCTTCCTCTCTTTCCTCATCTGTAAAATGGAGTTAATAATAGCTTTATTTCACAGGGTATATTGGAAGCCCTTGGCACACACAGGGCTGGGCACACAGTAAGCCATGAATAGGAGTTATTATTACCTTCAATATTTCCTTGCTATGTTGGGGCCCTTGCAGTTTTCACTAGGGTGAAACTGGGTGTTTGACAGGAGCTGGACTAGGTCCAGTCTAGTATACTGACTTCCAGACTGGAATCCAGATTGGGATCTGGAGGTTGAAGTGGGTGTTTGACAAGAAATGAACAGGGTCCAGTTGGAGGCCTCAAGTAAGCACATATTTAGAAGGACAGGGCATTGTGTGTTCATCAGAATCTGGGGAGTCTGAAACTCCTCTGTCTGGAGCTCCAGCTAACTTTATGTTTAGAACCTGAAGATTCAGAACCTGTGCCATTCTAGTGAAATGGATGTGCCTCAGGAAGATAACTTACAATTCTAGTGGCCACAATAGGGAAGTTTTACTCTAGATGAAATTATTCATCTATGGGTACATTAAAAAAAGATGATCCTGAGTACTTAAGAAACAATGAGATGCATTGTTCGATGGTACACAGAAGCTTCCCAAAGACAGAATGACTTAAAAAAAAAAAAAGCCTGTCTAAAGAAATCTTTACAGCACACTCATAAAAATTATTTTGAGGCTGGCGTGGTAGCTCATGCCTGTAATCCCAGCACTTTGGAAAGCCGAAGCGGGCGGACCACCTGAGGTCAGGCGTTCAAATCCAGCCTGGCCAACATGATGAAACCTCATCTCTACTAAAAAAAATACAAAAATTATCTGGGCGTGGTGGTGGGCACCTGTAATCCCAGCTACTCAGGAGGCTGAGGCACAAGAATTACTTGAACCCGGCAGGTGGAGGCTGCAGTGAGCCGAGATCGTGCCACTGCATTCCAGCCTGGGTGACAGAGCAAGACTCCGTCTCAAAAAAAGAAAAAAAATTATTTTGAATCTGCATGGCTGTTTGATCTCTTGCCTTTTTCCATCTGAATACTTGAATATTCTGGGCACTATCTTCCTTTAAAAGATCTTCAAATGAGCCAGGAGTATCTGCAACAACTAAATGCAAATCTTGATCTTGCGCACAACTTGGCTATTATAAAAGCAACCGCCTGAGACTAATTGGAAAAAAATTGGATTTCTCCCCTGTCACTTACCTAAAACTTAATCCACAGTCTCAACAAGATTGACTCCCAATACTAAGTAAATATGCTCCAAGACTCCTTTTTGGTGAAAACCTAACAGGCTTTCTGCCTTAGAAATGTTTAAATCTTTAAAATGTAAACTTCAAAGAATGACTCATCAGAATAAAAAAAAAAAAGAAGTTTTTAGAAAAGTGGCAAATGAAAGAATCCTGAATGTCTTTTCCAAAAACATTAATGAAAGCCTTTAGCCATCTGAACAGGTAACTTTAACTGTCAAGAACACAATTTGGATCCAGTTAGGGAGTTTTATATTATTGTGACTGACGCATGGCTCAAATTTCAGAACAGAAGCCATGAATCTCTGTTTGTGTCTGTCTGTATGTTTATGTATGTCTATGTTATTCATTTTGTAATTAATTAATTAATTAATTAATTTTTTGAAACTGAGTCTCTCTCTGCCGCCCAGGCTGGAGTGCAGTGGCACGATCTCAGCTCACTGCAACCTCCACCTGCCTCCTGGGTTCAAGCGATTCTCCTGCTTCGCCTCCTGAGTAGCTGGGATTACAGGCATGTGCCACCATGCCCGGCTAATTTTTGTATTTTTAGTAGAAACAGGGTTTCTATGTTGGCCAGGCTGGTCTCAAATTCCTGACCTCAAATGATCACCTGCCTCAGCCTCCCAAATTTCTGGGATTACAGGCGTGAGCCAATGCACCTGGCCTATGTATGTCTATGTTATTTAAATGTAATACTGTTCTATCTCCAGATGGTATTATTAGAAATAATATATATACATATATATGTATGTATGTGTGTGTATATATATATACACACATATATGTATATATGTATATATATACACACATGTATATATGTGTGTGTATATATACACATATATATGTATATATGTGTGTGTGTGTGTATATATATACATATACATATATATATATATATATGAGTCTCACTCTGTCACCCAGGCTGAATGCAGTGGTACAAATCTTGGCTTACTGCAACCTCCACCTCCCAGGCTCAAGCAATTCTCGTGCCTCAGCCTCCTGAGTAGCTGGGATTACAGACATGTGCCACCACGCCTGGATAATTTTTTTATTCCTAGTAGAGACAGGGTTTCTCTATGTTTTTTGTTTGTTTTGTTTTGTTTTTTGTTTGTTTGTTGTTTTTGAGATGGAGTCTGTCTCTGTCGCCCAGTGCTGGAGTGCAGTGATGAGATCTCAGCTCATTGCAGCCTTCTGCCTCCTTGGTTCCAGCAATTCTCCTGACTCAGCCTCCCAAAGTGCTGGGATTACAGGCATGCACCACCACACCTGGCTAATTTTTGTATTTTTAGTAGAGACGGGGTTTCACCATGTTGGACAGGCTGGTCTCAAACTCCTGACCTCAGGTGATCCAACAACTTCAACCTCCCAAAGTGCTAGGATTACAGGTGCGAGCCACCACACCTGGCCAGAAATAATTTATAATTATCTTTTTCCCTACTAAAAGAAAATATTAAAAGAGCTCTTAATACTTAATTGACCTAGAGAAAAATAAGTGCTCACATAAATTATTTTCTCAGAAAAGAAAGCAACTAATTCAAATGCTTTTCAAGTTCATATGACTTGAATAATCTTTAATAAGAATATTAAGCTAGGCATGGTGGCTCACACCTGTAATCCCAGCACTTTGGGAGGCTGAGGTGGGAGGATTGCTTGAGCCCAGGAGTTCAAGGCCAGCCTGGGCAACACAGGGAAACTTTGTCTGTACAAAAAATACTAAAATGAGCTAGGCATAGTGGTGCAAGCCTGTAGTTCTAGCACTTGGGAGGCTGAGGTGGGAGGATGGCTTGAGCCCGGGAGGTCGAGACTGCAGTGAGCTGTAAACCCACCTACTGCGTCCAAGGCTGGGCAACAGAGGGAGATCCTGTCTCAGAAAAAAAAAAAAAAAGAATATTGGTGATTTAGTAAAAATGGATATTCTTAATGGATATTCATATTCTACTTAGCTTTGCTAGTTAAACTCATGTTATCTCTGTTACAAAATTTATTAACAAGATAAGTAACCTGAGGTGACAAGTAGGTTTTTAAATGTTACAAGATGTCTGCTTGAAAAGTTTCCAAAATCTTTGTGAAAACTTGAAACTTTAAAATTATATTAAGTAGGCCAGGCGCGGTGCGCTGTAATCCTAGAACTTTGGGAGGCTGAGGTGGGCGGATCACCTGAGGTGAGAAGTTCGAGACCAGCCTGGCCAACATGGTGAAACCCCATCTCTACCAAAAAAAACAAAAATTAGCCGGGCATGGTGGCAGGCACCTGTAATCCCAGCTACTCAGGAGGCTGAGGCAGGAGAATCGCTTGAACCCGGGAGGCAGAGGTTGCAGTGAGTCGAGATCTCGCCACTGCACTCCAGCCTGGGTGAGAGAGTAAGACTGTGTCTCAAATAAATAAATAAAATAAAATTATATTAAGTTAAATTAAATGATAGATATTTATTAAACACCTACATTATATCCAAATAAAATGACTACTAAAACGTTAATTCCTGAACATAAATTTAAGCTTATGTATTTTTGGCTTCTTATTAAAGACTAGAAAGAGTTGGGTTCACCAGTAGGCACAGCACATGCTCCAAGAAAACACATCCTATTGCCGGGCGCGGTGGCTCACGCCTGTAATCCCAGCACTTTGGGAGGCTGAGGCAGGCGGATCTCCTGAGGTTGGGAGTTCAAGACCAGCCTGACCAACGTGGAGAAACCCCATCTCTACTAAAAATACAAAATTAGCCGGGGTGGTGGCGCATGCTTGTAATCCCAGCTACTCGGGAAGCTAAGGCAGGAGAATCAGTTGAACCTGGGTGGCGGAGGTTGCGATGAGCCGAGATTGCACCATTGCACTACTCCAGCCTGGGCAACAAGAGTGAAACTACGTCTCAAAATAATAATAATAAAAAAAAAGGAAACGCATGCTATTTAAAAGCTGGCCAGGTGCGGTGGTTCACGCCTGTAATCCCAGCACTTTGGGAGGCTGAGGTGGGCGGATCATCTGAAGCCAGGAGTTTGAGACCAGCCTGGCTAACATAGGGAAACTCCGTCTCTACTAAAAATACAAAAATTAGCCGGGTGTGTACCCCGTGCCTGTAGTCCCAGCTACTCGAGAAGCTGAGGCTGGAGAATTGCTTGAACCTGGGAGGTGGAGGTTGCAGTGAGCCGAGATGGTGCCACTGCACTCCAACCTGGGTGACAGAGCAAGACTCTGTTGAAAAACACAAAAACAAAACCAAAAAACTGTGAAATCATGTATTTCCTAATTTTCATGAAAAATTAATGGCTGAGTGCAGGGGCTTGTGTCTGTAATCCCGGCAATTTAAGAGGCTAAGGCAGGAGGATCACTTGAAGCCAGGAGTTCAAGGCCAATTTGGGCAAGAAAGCAAGTCCCCATCTCTACAAAAAAAAATTTTTTTTAAATTAGCCCAGTGCAGGTCGGGCGCGGTGGCTCACGCCTGTAATCCCAGCACTTTGGGAGGCCGAGGCGGGCAGATCACGAGGTCAGGTGATCGAGGTTATCCTGGCTACAGTGAAACCCCGTCTCTACTAAAAATACAAAAAATTAGCTGGGCGTGGTGGCGGGTGCCTGTAGTCCCAGCTACTGGAGAGGATGAGGCAGGAGAATGGCGAGGACCTGGGAGGCGGAGCTTGCAGTGAGCTGAGATTGCACCACTGCACTCCAGCCTGGATGACAGAGCAAGACCCCGTCTCAAAAAAAAAGAGAAAATAATAATAATAATAAAAATAAATAAAATAAATGAAAAATTAGCCCAGTGCCGTGGTGTGTGCCTGTAGTCTCAGCTCCTCAGGAGGCTGAAGTGGGAGGACTGCTTGAGCCCAGGAGTTCGAGACCAGCCTGGGCAACATAGGGAAAATTTATCTCTACAAAAAAAATTTTTTTTTAATCAGCTGGGTGTGGTGGTACATTCCTGTGGTCCCAGCTACTCAGGAGGCTGAAGGAGGAGGATTGCTTGAGCCTGAGAGGTCAAGGCTGTGGTGAGCTGTGGTTGTCCTACAGCACACTCCAGCCTGGGTGACCAAGTGATACCTAGTCTCCAAAAAAAGGAAGGTAAAATTAAGATTACTAAGGGCTAAGAATTTTAATTAACATATGCAATTCAAACTACTAGAAATAATAAGGTAAAAGAAAACAGCTGTATATAAAAGTGTACAAATAAAGTAGGTGTATTTAATAGGAAAAGTATACAAGGTATGTATTTTCATTAAAGACAAAAAGAATAATTTTGTCTTAAAGCAAGATGACTGATTGTTCCAGAATAAAAAAGGAGAAAAAGGAGACAAAAATTGAATGGATACAGAAAATTGTGGAAGGTGTGTGAAAGAGAAACTTTTTGTGTGGTCAAACTACTAAGGTGAGATAGGTTTTATATGTAACAGCTCAATAATGTGCTGAGGTCATTAGAATTCTGTTTTCTGTCTGTTAAAAGGACAACGTGTTCTTGGAGTGTTGATTTGCTCTTGATTATGAACTTTTTTTTCTTTACCTTTTAAATAATTGCCCAAGAAAACAAAGATTGTGTTGTATTGAGATAACTTTTTTTTTTTTTGAGACAGAGTCTCGCTCTGTCACCCAGGCTTGGCTCACTGCAACCTCCACCTCCTGGGTTCAAGGGATTCTCTTGCCTAAGCCTCCCAAGTAGCTGGAATTACAGGCATGCGCACACCACACACAGAGATGGGGTTTCACCATGTTGGCCAGGCTAGTCTCAAACTCCTGGCCTCAAGTGATCTGCCCACCTTCGCCTCCCAAAGTGCCGGGATTACAGGCATGAGCCACTGCACCCAGCCTGATGTTGTTGTTGTTTTTATTGTCTTCCCTGCAGTCCAAATTATGTTGTTTTTTAGTAGGTCTTCGATTATTTGAGAAAAATTAGTCTTCAGTATTTAAAAAAAAGCCAAGCTTTAACTACGTAACTTTCTATATTTGCCTTTAAAATCTTTTATCACTTTGGTATTGTTTCACAATGACTTATGATCCTTTTTAATCAAGTGTTTTAAACATTTTGACATTTTTGACAGCTTCTCAAAATTAATTCTAAATTAAGTGTTTTCCACCTCACATTAACTTTGGGAGTTTCCAGAAGTGTCCCTGGCATATTTCAAAATAATTTATTTTCTCTCCTTGTAAATGAGAAGTGTTAAACTAATTAGGCTTATTTGATATGTTAATTGCATGGAAGATGTTGTCAAATAATAAGTGATACTAATCCTTCTTTAAGTTATATGTGTTATTGATATGAGTATCCCAGGAAATGTGTAGAATTCCTAGAAATCTGATATATCCTGGTATATTGTTATCAGTTATAAATCTAATTATTATCTTAAGATGCTATATGCCACAAAACACCAAATTTCCTTCCTGAAAGCATTTGAATGCCACTATGATACAAAAGCACAAGAGATTCATTAGAAAAGGCTGACAATACAGCTTTCTGATAAGATCATACTATGGAACTGTGTAAAAATTTCCAAAACTGTAATGGGAAACTGATGGACTCATAAAACTGCTAATCCAATATCAAGGAAAACAAAAATTAATTATATGAGACTAAACTGATGAAAATAATTTTAATTTTTTATGAGTTTTTCTTTGAAGCATTGCTGGTTCTAAGAAATGTTTTATTTTCTAAATTTAAGGAGACTTTTTTTCTCTTCCCTTAACTGTCTACAATAACAATTTGATAAAATATATCTTTGTAGGCCAGGTGCAGTGGCTCACACCTGTAATCCCAGAACTTTGGGAGGCCGAGGTGGGTGGATCACGATGTCAGGAAATCGAGACCATCCTAGCTAACACAGTGAAACCCCATCTCTACTAAAAATACAAAAAAAAAAAAAAAAAAAAAAAAATTAGCTGGGGGTGGTGGCGGGTGCCTGTAGTCCCAGCTACTCGGGAGGCTGAGGCAGGAGAATGGCCTGAACCCGGGAGGCAGAGCTTGCAGTGAGCCGAGATCACGCCATTGCACTCCAGCCTGGGCGACAGTGAGACTCTGTGTAAAAAAAAAAAAAAAAAAAAAAAAAATATATATATATATATATATATATATATATATATATATATCTTTGTAAACAAAAATGCAACATTTATCTTTCTCTCCCTACCTGATTACTCCAGAATTTGGAAACTCTTATTAAATATTTTTATTTGCAATATGAGTATTAGCATAGGTTCAATAAAAATTGGTTCTCATAACAGAACATAATTGGGCAAGTTCTTAGTTTGGCTTCTTCAAGAAGTTTTAAAATACTTGTTCTGAGATTTCTCATTATCAGACAGTTTTTGAAAACTAAGGTTGATTGATACAAAGTCACGAAAGCCCCTTGGATATGAACAGAGCTCTGATTAAAGTATCATATTTAAAAATATACATGAAATTATTACGTTACATTTCTGTAAACAATCAGGTCAAATTTAAGGGAATTAGACTTATTTTGAAAAAAAGAACTATGATTATTTTTGGTAAAAACAGGAGTGATGATAAAAAAAAAGATTGTTATTTCAGTTAAACACTATAGTGCACCCATTATCAAATTCTAGTTCTGTTCATTTTCTTTGAGGTTTTGTTATCTATCTGTAAACTGAATTAAATTCTGAAACTTTCTAGTTTCACTAAAAACTAAAACTGCTCCTTTCCTAAGCCCTATAAGCTGAAACTCAATGACTTTAAGTTTTAGAAATATCACTACAACAGGTCATGTACGGGCAACTTTCATGCCTGCTACTATATGGGTCATGTGGAGAGTTTACTGGCACACTGCCTGATGCCATAGCCAGAGGCATTCAACGCCATCTTCATTCTGTCATCTAAAGATGCTTCCCACTCACATCTAGGCATCTCAGCTAGCTGCCCTTCAGACTCAAAAACTAACATCATAATTTGCTCCAGATGTTAACCTTTGTTTTTCTTTTGTTTTCGTAGAACAAAACCTTGAATTCCCTTCAAGGGATACAATCTGAAGTGAACAATTTGCCTCAATAGTGTACTCCAACGTAGTTCTTGATACCTTCACAGCTTAATAAGGAGGAGCTTGTGCTTTTATTGATTAAGAAATGTTTCGGCCGGTGGGGGAGTGGTGGCTCACGCCTGTAATCCCAATATTTTGGGAGACTGAGGTGGGCAGATCACCTGAGGTCAGGAGTTTGAGACCAGCCTGGCCAACATGGTGAAACCCCGTCTCTACTAAAATATCACAAAAATTAGCCAGGCGCGGTGGTGCATGTCTGTAATCCCAGCTACTTGGGAGACCGAGGCAGGAGAATCACTTGAACCTGGGAGGTGGAGGTTGCAGTGAGCTGAGATCATGCCACTGCACTCCAGCCTGGGCGAACAGAGTGAGACTCTGTCTCAAAAAAACAAAAAAAAAATAGTTGCTTTTATGTTAATAAGAAACTGTTGCCCAAAATTTAAAGCTCTTTTTTTTGAGACAGGGTCTTACCCTGTCACCCAGGCTGGAATGCATGCAGTGGTGCAATCATGGCGCACTGCAGCCAGGACCTCCTGAGCTCAAGCCATCCTCCTACCTCAGCCTCCTGAGTAGCTGGGACCACAGGTATGAGCCATCACACCTGGCTAATAAAGGCTCTTAAGAAACAAATACAAGTCTTAGCACACAGGTGCTACCTCCTTCATTGATATGTTTTAGCTGGTGAAATCTTGGCTCCTGGGAATCTTTGTTCCAGGGCATTTTTCAGTCCTTGGCTATTATTTTCCTTACAGTTATTCTATTCACCCCCTTTGTGCATTGTATCCTCTCAAGGGTTTTAAATGACACCGTTTCACCCTATGATCCCAGCACTTTGGGAGACTAAGGCCGGAGGATTGCTTGAAGCCAGGAGTTCTCAACCAGCCTGGGCAACAAAGTAAGACCTTGTCTCTACAAAAAAATTTTATTTTAATTAGCCCAGTGCAGTGGCGTGTGCCTGTAGTCCCAGCTACTCAGGAGGCTGAGGTGGGAGGATCATTGAGCCCAGGAATTCGAGGCTGCAGTGAACTATGATGGTGCCACTGCACTCCAGCCTGGGTGACCGAGCAAGACCCTGTCTCTAAAAAATAAGTACATAAATAAATGCTTTCCCGCAGCCACTTGCATATCGAATGATTGCCAGCAGGATTTAACAACCTGGAGAACTGAGCAAGCCCACCACTCGGGCCTATAGTGACTATGCAATTTTGGATACCAATGACCACAAGACCACACGTCCTAACGCAGCTGTTGATGATAGCATCTACATGGCTCTGTTCCAGACTGCGTTAACGGTGGTAACTGAGAATAATGCCATACTCTGGTCACACTCTCAGCTTGCTTTTGAAACTGCCCCTATAAACTTTATAAAATTAATCAGGGAAGAAGAGAGGGGGAAAAATGAAAATAAACTGAGCTTGTAGCATGTTCAGCCTTCATTTTGAGGTCAGCTCACTCTCTGACCTGCCTCCTCACAGCTGCTTTTTGCAACCTGTTGACCTAGAATCACGAGACCCTGTTACAGGACGATAGTTCCCCTTAGCTGCTCTACAGATAACAACTTGAACATTAGGAAGCCTTAAGTTCTCTCTTTGAGCTATTCCTTCAGGTCCTGCATACTGAGGAAACTGCTGACTCAGCTGGTTTGAAGGACCTGACTGGTTTGAAGAGCTGACTCACCAAAAAATGCAGTTTCCATGTCCTGATGATGTCATCCCCCTTACTCAAAACCATCAATGACCCAAGTTTTCTAGCCCCTCACCCTCAACAATCCCCTTAGAAATCCCAGCCCAGAACTCCTCGGAGGGATGGATTTGAGGATCTTCTCGCTTGGTACCCTGCGATCAGTAAACTCTTTCTGCTTCTGCAAACCCTGCTGTCTCCATGTAATGGGGTCTGTTACTGTGCAGTGGGCAGAGGAACCATAGTCCTGTAATACTTTATTTATTTTTCAAGATGGAGTCTCCTGAGGCTGGGCGTGTTGGCTCACACCTGTAATCTCAGCACTTTGGGAGGCCGAGGTCTTTGGGATCACGAGGTCAGGAGTTCGAGACCAGCCTGGCCGAGATGGTGAAACCCCATCTTTTCTAAAAATACAAAAATTAGCCTGGCGCAGTAGTGGGCACCTGTAATCCCAGCTACTTGGGAGGCTGAGGCAGGAGAATTGCTTGAACCTGGGAGGCAGAGGTTGCAGTGAGCCGAGATCACACCACTGTACTCTAGCCTGGGTGACAGAGTGAGACTCCATCTCAAAAAAAAAAAAAAAAAAAAAAAAGAAGATGGAGTCTCCTCTGTTGCCCAGGCTGGAGTGCAATGGTATGATCTTGGCTCACTGTAACCTCTGCCTTCCGGGTTAAAGCGATTCTCCTCCCTCAGCTTCCTGAGTAGATGAAATTACAGGCTCGCGCCACCATACCCGGCTAATTTTTTGTGTTTTTATAGA
Organism: Pan paniscus; assembly: GCF_029289425.2. Lineage (NCBI taxonomy): Eukaryota > Metazoa > Chordata > Mammalia > Primates > Hominidae > Pan > Pan paniscus. Next base: position 195,921,343 of record NC_073249.2, read on the forward strand.
GACAAGGTTTCATCATGTTGACCAGGCTGGTCTTGAACTCCTGATATCAGTTGATCCACCCTCCTCGGCCTCCCAAAGTGCTGGGATTATAGGCGTGAGCCATTGTGCCCAGCCCTATAACCCTTTAACTTGTTAAATTAAAATGGAGACCAGGTCTGAAGAATCCCAGAGCAGACAAAACCAGTTAGGCCTCATACATGACCTCAACCTTGCTTGATTTGCAAACATAAGCAAAACTTGAGCTATTTCTTGTAAATGCCTCTATTAAAGAAAAACAGAACTTCAGCTCAACCAGTCAGAAGTAGTCCACAAATTTTTATATAACGGGGGACTTTCTAACGGCATAGACCAAATAAACAACTATATAATTGCAACCAATCAAATAATTTATTTTACTTCTGTGTTTATCCCTTAAATACTTGCCTCTGATGATTTGTCACTGGAACATTAAACCTCTTCTGGTTTGGTGTTTCCCAGTTCATGAATTGCTTTTCACTCAAAGAAGCACTTTAAACTTATCTGTGGGATCTAACAATCAAAACAATTAAACTCAGGAAGATAGAGAACAGAAGGTTGGTTACCAGATGCTGGGAAGGCTAGTGAGGGGGTAGAGGAGAGGAGGTGGGGACGACAGTTAATGGGTGCAACAAAAAAGAAAGGATGATAAGACCTAGTATTTGATAGTACAAAAGGGTGACTATAGTCAATAACAACCTTTTTTTTTTTTTTTGGAGACAGAGTCTCACCCATGCTGGAGTGCAGTGGCCCGATCTCGGCTCACTACAACCTCTGCCTCTTGGGTTCAAGCAATTCTCTGCCTCAGCCTCCCGAGTAGCTGGGATTACAGGCACCTGTCACCATGCGTGGCTAATTTATATATTTTTAGTAGAGATGGGGTTTCACCATCTTGGCCAGGCTGGTCTTGAACTCCTGACCTTGTGATCCACCCACCTCAGCCTCCCAAAGTGCTAGGATTTACAGGCATGAGCCACCACACCCGGTTCTTTTTTTTTTTTTTTTTTTTTGAGACAGTCTCACTCTGTTGCCCAGGCTGGAGTACAGTGGCACGATCTTGGCTCACTGCAACCTCCGCCTCCCAGGTTCAAGCTATTCTCCTGCCTCAGCCCCCCGTGTAGCTGGGATTACAGGCACACACCACTACCTCCGGCTACTTTTTGTATTTTTAGTAGAGACGGAGTTTCACTGTGTTGTCCAGGCTGGTCTTGAACTCCTGGGCTCAAGTGATCCACCCACCTCGGCCTCCCAAAGTGCTGGGATTACAGATGTGAGGCACTGTACCTGGCCTAGTCAACAATAATTTAATCAGCCGGGTGCGGTGGCTCAAGCCTGTAATCCCAGCACTTTGGGAGGCCAAGGCGGGTGGATCACCAGGTCAGGAGATTGAGACCAGCCTGGCTAACACGGTGAAACCCCATCTCTACTAAAAATACACACACAAAAAAATTAGCCAGGTGTGGTGGTGGGCACCTGTAGTCCCATCTACTCAGGAGGCTGAGGCAGGAGAATGGCGTGAACCCAGGAGGTGGAGCTTGCAGTGAGCAGAGATCACACCACTGCACTCCAGCCTGGGCAACAGAGAGAGACTCCGTTTAAAAAAACAAATAAATAAATAAATAAAAATTAAAATTAACATAATAATTTAATCATACTTTAAAAAATAACTTAAAGTGTGTAATTGGATTACACTTCCTGGTGCTCCTAGATACCAGCATGGGAACATGTCCTTGGGCAGGGCTGGACCAACAACTCCAGGGGCGAAGCCAACCTGTTCCAGGGTCCTGGCAGCCACCTGCCCCCTCCCTGTGGAACCTCAGACTCTCTCAGTTCCCATGGGGGAGGGGTGGGGTATCCTCACCCTCCCACCTCAGGTCTGGGGTGAACCAGACAAAGAATGACTTAAAAATAGTGGCCTAGGGGCTGGGCATGGTGGCTCACGCCTGTAATCCCAGCACGCTGGGAGGCCGAGGCGGGCGGATCACGAGGTCAGGAGATCGAGACCTTCCTGGCTAACACATGGTGAAACCCCGTCTCTACTAACAATACAAAAAAATTAGCCAGGCGTGGTGGCAGGCGCCTGTAGTCCCAGCTACTCAGGGGGCTGAGGTAGGAGAATGGCGTGAACCCAGGAGGCGGAGCTTGCAGTGAGCCGAGATCACGCCACTGCACTCCAGCCTGGGTGACAGAACGAGATTCTGTCTAAAAAAAAAAAAAAAAAAAAAAAAAAAAATTAGTGGCCTAGGGTTGGGTGTGGTGGCCCACCATAGTTCCAGCTACTCCAGAGGCTGAGGCAGGAGGATCTCTTGATCCCAGGAGATAGAGGCTGCAGTGAGCTGTGATTGTGCCACTGCACTTCAGCCTGGACAACAGAGTGAGACCCTGTCTCTAAAAATAACAACAACAACAACAAAAACACAGTGGTCTGCTCCGTGTGACTGTGGGCCTTGCCCTATGCTGGGTGCTGTCCTGTGTTGCTTTGTTTACCTCCCTCCAGCCTTGTGAGCCGTCACTGACCCTAACTTGCATGGGAGGAAAATGGCCCTGGCCACTGGCCCGGAAGTGGCAGACCCAGAATTTGAGCCCCGAGTGCCCCAGGCCTCTCTTTGGAGTCAGTGCTGTCAGGGCAGCTGCTCTTCCCCTCCACCATGGCCAGCGGCAGGACTGCCCGCAGAGAATTCAGGGTGGCTACCCGCATCTGATCCCTTCACAGATGACGAGACTGAGGCCCAGGGTGGGAGAAGCACCTGCTCAGAGGCACACAGGAGGCGAGGGCAGCACTAAGGTGTCCCCTGGTGCAGTTGCTTGCCTGTTGCCTGCCTCCCATCCTTGGTGGGAGCTCCCTCAGTGTCCAGATCTGTGCCCAGCCCTCGCTGGGGCTCGATAACTCTAGGTTGAAGTTTGAATGTGGGTCCAACAGTCTCGAAAATCCAAAAAAACCAAACACACACACAAATGTGATGTACTGCATATCTCAATGACAGCTGTGCTCAGAGAGGGGGACCCAGTGGTCAGTATCCATAGCCCTGGGGAAAGGGGGATCTCCCCCCACAGTCCCCAGTCACTCTCCCCCACCCACCTCCTAGAGGCAGCTGAGCTGCTGTAGCCTCAGAATGAGGTGAGAAAGAAAATATATTTTTAGGGAGGCATATTTTTGGTTCCAGGAAAATGATTCTAAATGAGCAGTTTATTCCCAGGCACGGGGGTGTGTTCCTGGAATGGCTTCTGGGGCAGTGCCCTCCTCCCATCCTCCCCTTTCTCTCTCCTCCCCTCCTCTCTCCTCACCCAGCTTCCCCACCCCTGCACAGAGAAGAGGGCAGGTGTGTGAACACAGCTCCTGGGCCTGGGCTCTGCCAATGGTCATTTCCTAGTCCTGTGACCTTCGATGGACAGAGTGGGATGGCCTGTGGGTATGAATGAAGACCTTGGTTGGGGAGGGGGCTTATCCTAAGAGCTCTGTCAAAACAGAGCAGCTGGTCCAGGAGAAGGGAGTGGAAGAGAGAAAGGCCCCAGGACAAGGAGTGAAGCCACCTGGGTTCTAGTCCCAGCTCTGCCACAGGCTTATTATGTGACCTTGGGGTCAGTCACATTCCGTTTTAAGGCCTCAGTTTTCTCTTCTATGAAATGGGCAGTTAAAGTAGGCCCTGCCTGCTCTGTCCATTCTAGATCACAGGGAACAAGCCTCCAGAATGTTCTCAGCCTCGTCCACACACGATGTCAGGATGAAGCCTCAAGCTGGAGCTCAGGGCCTTAGAGGCTCTCCTCCCAGGTAGGGCTCAGCCCCTGTAGGACCATTTCAAAGCACCCAATTCTCCAAGGCCTGACTGCAATGGCCCAGGGGAGATGTCGCCACCACCACCATGAAGCCTTCCTAGATTCCCTCAGAGAGGAGGTAGCCATTCCCTGCCCAGGCTCCCTCTGTTTTTTCCTTTGTTTTTGTGGGACAAGATCTTGCTCTGTTGCCCAGGGTGGAGTGCAGTGGCATGATCTCAGCTCACTGCAACCTCTGCCTCCCAGGTTCAAGTGGTCCTCCTGCCTCAGCCTCCTGAGTAGCTGAGACCACAGGTGCCCACTACCACAACCGGCTCGTGTTTTTTTTCTTTTGTTTTGTTTTGTTATTTTTTTTTAGAGATGGGGTTTTGCCATGTTGCCCAGGCTGGTCTTGAACTTCTGAGCTCAAGTGATCTGCCCTCCCTAGCCTCCCAACATGCTACGATTACAGGCGTGAGCCAATGCCCAGCCCAGTCCACCTCTGACTTTGCTGGATTCAGGCGATAGTATCTGGCGGGGTGGTAGGTGGCCATTCAGAGGCACATTTGCCATAAAATGAAGCTGATGCTTCAGGGCCCTTCATTTGCACAGCCGCTTTCCAAAGCCTTCTTCCTAACTGTGTACTCGAGATCCCTTCAAACCGTATAAGCTTCAGACCCTACAGAGGTGGGACCCACCTTGTTTCCACCCCTACCCAGCTTGGAGTCTCAGAGCTCTCCTCTCCCCTCAAGCAGCTCCCCTCCCCGACTGCCAATCTGGGGCTTCTTCAGCCACAGGCCCTGCTGAGTCTACACAGCCTCTTCCCTCCTACAAGGCCAGCCCAAGCCTTGCTCTGTGACCTACAGGCCACAGAGCTCAAACAAAATCTGATTACTCCCCCTCCTCGCACACCAGCCCTGAGGAACCTGGGGATCCACCAGCCCTCAGGAACGCTTTGGGATCTACAGTTTGCAAACCCTCAGCTCACAGACCTGGAAGAGGCCTGAGTTCAAATCCTAACCTGTGTCTAGCAGCCGTGTGTCCTGGGGTGTCACCTACCCTCTCACCCTACAAGGACTTTCCCAGCACACAGGGAGGTCAGGGAAGGCTGGCCGAGCCTGGCTCTGTACTAAGGGCGGGGCATGGCTCTGTGAGACCCTCATATGGACCAGGTCCCTTCGGCGGGCAGGAGGCTCCCCACGATTGAGGACCCCTGTTGCGGGGAGGCCAAGCCTTCTCCCAGTCACCCTGGTCCGGCCACAGGCCTTGCAGATCCTTCCCCAGTGAGATTTCCACTCACTGGGGCACCAGATGGCTTCTGAGTCTCCCCAGCTTCCCCTAGGAGGACTTTGGGGTCCTCCTGATCTGGAGCCCTCTTGTCAGAGCCCTGTTTTGGTTCCTCAGTTTTGGGGGTCACTGACCTCCAAGACTGCTGTCACTTGGACTTTCTCAGAAGCAAGCCTGGGCTGTGGCCTCCATCCTGACTCTTGGGCAAGACCGGAAGTTGTGATGGGAGATGGTTGGGGTGGGGAGGGAGCAGGATGGAGACGGGGGTGGCGAGGGGAGGCCGGGACTTGTTTTGCAAGCCCTGTGATTGCCTTGAGCTGAGACAGCACTTGTGTTTGGGAGGTCTGGTAAGGATCATAAAGTCCCCTCTGCCCACGGGGGACAGCTCAGCACAGGGTGAAAAGCCAGGGCTCTGTCATCACATGCCTGGTTCAAATCCTGGCTGCCCACTTCCTGGCTGGGTGACCTGGGATAAATTATTGAACTCCTGTGAGCCCCAGATTCCCCAGCTGTGAAATGGGACGAAGTAGAGAGCAAGCACCTGGACAGTGCTCACTGTGTGCCGGACTCCAGGGCTGGCCGCTCATTTGGTTCTCATAGTAGCAGCCCTGGGAGGCAAGTTTGCTTGTCGTGCCCAAATTACAGGCCTGTGGGGAGGAGTAGATGAGGGTGTGTTTGGCAAGTGCTCAGAACAGTGCCTGGCAGGTAGTAAGGCCTCCATCAATCTTGGCTTTTAGGATGCCATGGGACTGTTGAGGTCCAGAGAGCTGGTTGTCTTAGCCAATCCCCTGGGGGACAGGTAGAGTCAGGTGACAGCTACTGAGCACCCACTCTGTGTCAGGCCTGGGCGTGCCACTCTGAATAAGGCGTCTCAGGCTCACCTGAGTGGAGTTCAGAGATGCGGCTGAGGCGTCCCCACCCCTCTGCTGCTTGGTTAGAGATAGGAGGCCCTGTCAAGGGCAGAGAAGGCTCTGACTGGGGTGGGGGTGAGGTGGAAAGGTTGAGATGCAGCCACTAGGCGTGCCTTGTGGGGTTCCCCAGGGGCCAGACTGCATGAGTATGTCTGCATGTTGGTGTGTGACTGTGTGAATCCCCTCGGTGACTCTAATTCATTCATCAAACGCCTCCCAATACACCACTGGGCCTGGCATTGCAGTTTAACTGTTGGCCTGGGTCAGGATCTCAGCTCTCACTGCCAGTCGTGGTGCCTCGGCATATCTCCTATCTTCTCTGTGCATTGGTTTTTCATCTGGAAATGGGGCTAATGTGAGTGTGCATTTGATAGAGCAGTGCCTGACCCATAATCAGCTCCACTTGGGCCCTTCTATAGCTACTGTTCATTTGGGATACTGAATGCTCCCACTTTTGAGCAAGACAGACAGTAGGGACTGAAAGCAGGGTGGGGAGTGCAGGATGAGTGTGATCAGGATGCCGGCAGGACAGGACCAGGCCTGATCACCCAGGGGACATCAGGAAGACTTCCCAGAGGAGGCAGTGTGTATTCTAAAGGCTGGAGGGGGCTATGAGTATTGTGCCAGGAGGCGGCAGCAGCTGGTGCCTGTGGGTGAGGTTATAGTGCTATGAAGGGAGACCCTGAGTATGTGGGGATGTGGCTCCAATGCACAAGGAGGCCTGGGCAAGGGTGACTGTGCAGATGACCCATGTGCTTGAGGGCAGGAAATGTGTGCATCTGTGAACCCCAGGGAGACCTGGGACCGGGGGGGAGCGAGATGAGAAGGACCTTCAGGGGCCCAGACCTGTCTTAGTTCTGGCTGTGACCAGTGTCTTTGAAGAGCAGCAGGTGGCGCTCCTGGCCTGTCCAGACCAAAGATTCTCCACTGCCCCGCCCCCACCTCTTCCCCAGGATGTCAGGGAAGTGGAGTTGCTGCTTCCAGAAGTCTCAGAGCTGGCAGGAACCTCTGAAGATGGGCCATGCTCACTGCCCATCTTACTCATGGAAACCATCCTAATGGTCTCCCTGCTAGATAGTTCTCCGAGCCTTGAATACCTCTCAAGACAGGATACTTACTGCCTCTTAGAATTGCCACTGCTGTCTGTGGCCAGCTGACATCTGGCTCCTCATAATCCCCACTCTAACCCTGCCGGCCCTTTGGGAGCGCCTCAGGGTTGGTCTGTTCCTGGGATCTGCTCAGCATCTCTGAAAGATGATGTTATCCCTACATCTGAGTCCCTTCCTTTATAAGCTTCATCCCAGCCACCTTCATTGAACTCCATTACGATGGCAGGGAAGAGCTCATGTAATCCTCACAACCTGGTACCTGGCCTGGCACACAGCAGGCACCCAATTTATACTTGCTAAATGAATGAATGAATGAACTCCGCGTGATCATTATCTCTATATTACAGCTGGGAAATTGAGGCTCAGAGAGGTTAAGTCACACATCCAACACAATACAGCTCATAACTGGCAGAACTGGGATTTGAACCCAGGTACTTGGCCGACCCAGAGCCAGAGCTCTTCAATTCCAAGCTGTGCTACCTCAACAGAAACCAGCTTCCCACCTATTGCACCCCATCAGCCTCCCTGCCCATCTCCCCAAGGTGCCAGTCAAATTTGGATCGAGCATTGATGTCACGCCAAAAGATTTGAGAATTGAATTTTCAGAGGCTGGGACCTCAGAATTCCTAGTTCGAAAGTCTCCCTGTCTTCCCTGTCCAGGATCCCTGTCAAAGGGTGGTGAGCTTGCCTTTCATACCCTTTAGGGACTGGGCTCTCCCTCCCTCCTGGGGAGCCCCTTCTAATTCATCTCTACTTTATGTTGAGTTGACCTTTGTCCCCTGGTCCTCCTCCCAAGGGCCCTGCAGGACAAGTCCAGTTACCCCCAACACCAAAAACCCATGGCTGGTCCCCCAGAGTCTCTTCCTCTAGGCCTGCCCCTCCATTCATCCTGGTTTTGGTTCCCCTTTCCTTGAGGGAATTGTTCCAGTTTCAACTCAATTTCGTTCCCCTATTTTCTTTTCTTTTCTTTTCTTCTTTTTTTTTTTTTTGAGAAGGAGTCTCGCTCTGTCGCCCAGGCTGGAGTGCAGTGGCGCGATCTCGGCTCACTGCAAGCTCCGCCTCCCGGGTTCACGCCATTCTCCTGCCTCACCCTCCTGGTAGCTGGGACTACAGGCGCCTGCCACCACGCCCGGCCAATTTTTTGTATTTTTAGTAGAGACGGGGTTTCACCATGTTGGCCAGGATCTCCTGACCTCGTGATCCGCCCGCCTCGGCCTCCCAACGTGGTGGGATTACAGGCGTGAGCCACCACGACCGGCCTGATTTCATTCCTATTTTCTAATGGCAGGCTCTAAGCTGGGTGCTGGGACACAGGGGCCAGAGAGGAGAGTAACTGAGGGTAGAGACGTCCAGCCAGCTGTCATCAGCAAATAACCTCTTCTTGCTGGCTCTCAGCTTCCCCACCTAAGAAGTGAAGATATTGACAGACCGACCTTATGGGGTTCCTGAGAAATGATATAACACATGAAAGCGCTGGGCACCTGGCATGTGGTCAGGGTTCAAGAAATGTTTCACTCTCCCCTATCTTGCCCCAAAACACTTGGATGGGGGTGAGCCCCAGTAAATGGGAAACACGTTCATTGATTCAGCAAATTTGGATTGAGCATCGATGTCATGCCGAGCTCTGTGCTGGTGCTGGGGACATAGCAGTGAACAAGACAGACACAAAACCCTGCCCCCGCTGGAGCTAACACGCCATTGGAGACTTGGAGAAGTAAGAACAGCATGGGGTATGCCGCGGGGGATGAAGGTTAAGGGGGAAAAGGCACCGTGACCACACAGGGTAGAAAGACCACCAGCGCTAGAGACTGCCACTCAGAGATGTACTTTTCTCGCCATCCTGCACTGGAGGGGGTGGTCCCATTCAACCATGGGGGGTCTGAGTCTCAGAGAACTGGGGGCCTTGCTGGAGGCGCACAGCTGGTGTGGAAGCAGCTGCGCTCAGGTCTGCGTGGCTTTTCCTCTGCAGATCCACAGTGACAGGGCCCAGAAGTGACCACCCCCGTGGTCCCCTGGGGAGACCGAGGCCCAGAGAGGGCCGGGCCCTGATCTGAGGTCACACAGCCCCTGGGTGTCCTGGAGGCATGAAAGCCCGTGGTCTTGGATGACCTCTGGCCCACTGGGTGGACTGGCTGAGTGTGTGAGGGTGACGATGGGAGTCCAGGAAGAGCCACAGGGGGAGGCTGTAGATGAAAACGCCCATGCGACCCCTCCGCTCGGCGACTTCAGGGAGCCAGGCCCGGGCCCTGGTATCCCACGCGGGACCCTTCCCTTCTACCTAGCACGGCGGCCGCGGAGGTGCGTCCGGCGGGCTCCGCGCCCTCCAGCCCCGGGATCGGCGAGGCCGGCTGCTCACTCAGGTGTCCGGGTGCCCACTCGGCAGCGCGGGGCTCCCTCTGGGTGGGGGCGGGGGCTGGGACTGGGGTCAGAGGGCGCGGAGCCCGCGGGGGGCGCACTGGGCCCGCCCCGCCCCGGCCCCTCCTCCCGCTCCGCCCGCGCTGGGGGCGGCCCGGCGGCGGCGGCGGCGGCGCACGCTTCCTGCGGGCGCGGCCGCTGTGGGCGCGGAGCTGCGAGGCGGAGCCGGGCGGCCGAGCCGGGAGCCCGCGAGCCTAGAGCGCGTCGGTCCAGCCGCCGGGCCGCGCCGCCGCCAAGCAGCCGCCCCGCGCGCCGCGCCTCGGGAACAAAGGCGCCCGCCCGCCGCCCGCCGCCCGCCGCCCGCGCCGCCGCCATGAAGCCGGGGCCGCCGCACCGTGCCGGGGCCGCCCACGGGGCCGGCGCCGGGGCCGGGGCCGCGGCCGGGCCCGGGGCCCGCGGGCTGCTCCTGCCACCGCTGCTGCTGCTGCTGCTGGCGGGGCGCGCCGCGGGGGTGAGTGACACGCGCCCGGATCTCCGCCACTGCTCCCCGGGGCCGCCCCCCGCGCGGGGTGCCGGTCCCCGCCCGCGACCCCCCCTCCGGGACCCCGCTCCCTCCCCCCCGGCTGCTTCCCCCGGAGCCGCGGTCCCTGCCACCCCTCGACCCTCCCCCCAGCGCCCCTTTCCGCACCCTGCTCCCCCCGCCCCCGGAATCTCCCCCTAGCTGGCATCCGCGGGGGAGAGGCCGCCCCCGCCGCTGGTCATCTTCGGGGGGCCCATCTCTCCTTCCTTTTGGGACCCCTCCCCAGAGGGAATCCCGGGAGGGAACCCGATCGCGGGTCCTCAGCCCTGTTCCCCCACCTCCCAGTGGCTCCGGGAACTGTCTCCCCGGGGACGAAGCGGGACCCCTGCGCTGGCCTGGGAGGCGCGAGAAGGACCCGGCGGCGGGCTGGGGGTCGCCGTCCCGGCTGGGTGTGTCTTGGGGTGGGAGTGAGCCTGGCTTTTGCCTCGTGGGTGTGCCCAGACCATGGCCACTTTTTGGGAATCGGATCGGTTCCCCCTCCGAGGGGAGGGTGTGCATTTGGTTCTTCCCAGGGTCGCGGCAGCCGGCCAGGGCAGTGGGCCCGGGAGGGGGAGGTGGAGGTGGAGGGTGACTTGGTGAAGGTGACCTGAGGGGGGAGTGAGGGTAACCCTGTGTGTGGGCGTGTGTGGGCGTGTGTGGCCAACTCAGTGAGGGGTGCGGGGACCTGTGGGGCGTGTGCAGGTGAAGGATGTGTCTGCCACATGGGTGGATGCCAGCGTGCCCTCCCGTCCGTGGTCGTGGGAGGGTGACCCATTGTGCATGATGTGTGCCTGTGCCTGGCTGGGCCACTGTTGGCTATGGCCGTGTGTGGCTGCAGTGGGTGAGGGTGTGTGTGTGAAAGACCTCTGGTGGGCGTGTGCTTGGACCCATGAATGTGTGTGAGTGCACATAGCAGCGTGTGAATGCAGGTGCATGGGGGACCCTGGACATGGGACGAGGACCCCTGAGGGGAACCAAGCATGTGCAGGTGGAGGTGATGGTATGTATGAGGTGACCCTTGAGTGTCCCTTTGAGTGACCGTAGCAGCCATGCTTGGTCCCAGCTCCGTCAGGGAGGGCAGAGAAAGGAAGGACCTCATCCCCCTTTGAGGGATCCAGGCCCCAGATGAGTTCTTGTTGGACAAGTGTCCAGGTTCTGGCTCAGGCTGGCTGGGGATTTCTAGGTCCAGCCTCCCGGGTTGGTTCCAGGAGCTGTGCTGTCCTGCATCCCCCAGGCTGAAAAGGACCCAGGCCTCTCAAGCAACACTGGGTGCCCAGCCGCCCTCTGCAAGTTCCTTCCCTCTCCCAGCCTCAGTGGGCCAGTCAGTAAGACAGAAGGAGGACAGGCAGGGGCTCCAAGCTTGCTTCTTGGATGGACAGGCCCCTCCTCAGCCTTCCCCATCTAGGGGGCTGTCAGCTGGAGGGAGGGGAAGTGTTAAGGGCTGACCTGTGTGAAGTGCCTGCTGGCCAGGGTGTCTCATTCCCAGCTCTCCCCTAAGTGGGGTGAGAGGAAGAGGTCCCTGGGAGGGATAGAGACCCAGCACACCCTAGCAGCTGGGGTCGCCTTCTCAGCCAAATTTCTGAAAGACCATCCTTAAAATCAAAGGCTTGGGAATCACACAACCCTGGGTTCCAATCCTGCTACCCCCGCCGATTCGTGGCATGGTTTGGGCAGGTCCTCTTACTTCTCTGACCCTTGGTTGTCCCTCTGTGAAATGGGGCTAATGACCCCTTCCTCAGAGGGCAAAAATTCAATGGGATGACTGACGAGTGTCCTGAGAAGGAGCTCAGGAGTCATGTGGTGTGCACATGAATGAAAGGGGCTCAGGACAGAAAGTTTTAGACTTGGAGGCCAGGTGGAGCGCTGGGCAGGCCACTTTCCTTGCTGAATAAGGCTAATAATTCATACTCCACGAGGTGGTGGAAGGACTTAGTGAGAGCATTTAATAGCCTCATGCACAGTAGGGCCTCGCAACGCGGGTGACCTGAATCTGAGAGATGTGGCTCAGACCCAGTGTTGGGTGGCAGATCAAGCAGACCCCGAGAGTCTGAGCCCAGAGGCTGAAATGGTGGGTGGGGCCTGGGGGAGGGCAGGGACTGGGGCGCCTGGTGAGGTGGTGGGAAGTGGAGTGTCCTCCAGGCCTCACATCTTCCCATGGGTCAAGCTGTCAAGGAGGGGCATCATCCCTCTTGTCCTCATCTGGCTTGGGAGGAAAAGGGTTAATGGGTGGTACCTGGTTGCCGGGGTTCCGCACCAGAGGGAGAGGGCAGTGCCTGCAGCAGGAGGGACTGAGGTTAGATCAGAAGAGCCCCAGCCAGGGAAGCTCCAGGGGTGGCCTTGGTACATGAGCGGTGGCTGGCTCAGGGCAGGGAAGGGCAGGGACATGATGACCCTTGGGTCACCTGCCAGCCTTTGTGTGTGTGTGTGTGTGTGTGTGTGTGTGTGTGTGTATGTGTGTGTGTCTTCGTGTCTTTCAGGATGGGGATAGCAGGGAGAGCAGGCCTCATTCACACTGCAGATGGTGAATTGCAGTGTGTGTGTGTGTGTGTGTTTGTGTGTCTGTGTCTGTCTCCTGGCATCTCCTTTGAGGAGTCCCTCTTCTGACAGACCAAGTTACCAGGACTCTGAGGGACATCTGCCTTTAAGGCCACCTCAGCTACTGTACTTAAGTCACCACTCAAAGTTTTGGAGTGTGAAGATCCTGAACATTTTAGTTTTTGAAACATGTTCTTTTAAAAGTCCAGGGCTTGAAGGGATCTTAGGTATTAGTCTTGTTTGAATACTCCCAGTGATGGGAGACCACTACCTTGTGGCTGTGTGACCTTGTGAAAGTTACCTAACCTCTCTGTGCCTTAGTTTCCACCTCTTTAAAATGGAGACAATGCGAGAATGGAAGGGCTTAATTTGGAAAGCTTTTAGCCCAGTGGCTGGCACCTACTAAGGGCTCAACAAATATGGATTTCTTGTTCTTTTACAAAGTTGCTGTACTGTGGTTGGGAAGGTGGGAGGGGTGGGGAGTGGAAGGGTGGGAGATGTGTGTGTGTGTGTGTGTGTGTGTTTGTGAGAGAGAGAGAGTAGGGATGGGGGTGGGGATGGGGTGGGGTGGGGGAATTAGTAGGGAATTCTTTTGAAGCTCAGCCCCAGGCCTGGTGGTTTCCCTTCCTTCCTCACCCTGTTTCAAGCATCCCTGCTCTTCTCCCCTCCAGGCTCCCCTGGGTGACTGTGAGCCTTGGGTTTCCAGGATGAGATAGTCCTCACCAAAAAAATGGAAAGTTGGGGGCCCCTGGGCTGTTCTGGGCCAGGCTCTTGGGTGAACCATCTCCCCTTCCAGCATTTGGGGGACAGGCACAGGGACACCACAGCTGTATGCTGCCTGTCAGCTCCCAAGGTACCAGGGGTTCTGGGGTCAGACACCTGCTGTGTGATTTCCAGTGAGGGATTTCTTTCTGTCTCAAAGTCCTTGTCTATAAAATGCGGACAGTAATGGTGTCAGCCTCACAGGGATGTTGTGATTTGGAAATGAGCTGCTTGAGTAGACCGAGCACACCTGCCACGTAGTGAGCTCTCAGGAGATGGGACCTTTCTGGGAGGGAGCATGGATGGGGTCAGGGAAGGCTTCCTGGAGGAGGAGGATTTTGAGCTAAGCAATGAAAGTGGTCATCACATGACAGTAGCAGGCTGTAGCCTGCCCTGACCCTCAGCTTTCTTACCTGTCAACTGGGGGCAAATACTTGGCTTTTAGAATCATTACTGGGGGCCGTGACTCTACCCTCAAGGCAGGGCTGGGATTTGAACCTGAAGCCTCCTGCTCTCTGGGGAGGAGTGAGCACAATGCCTCCAGCTGTGAGTTCAGTGTGTTGGGGGTTGGTGCGAGGTGAGCTGTGCTGGAAAAAAAAGTGAAAGAAAACAACAAACAAAAAACAAAAAAAAATGGCCTTTTGAAACCCAGTGGCTCCTCCCACCTCATACAAGGGGGCATAGGGTCCCTGGGGGGTCCGGGGCAGCAGGAGTGGTGGCAGTGGTGGGGAGAGCGAGGGGGGGCTCATCCCAAGTGGGAGAGAGAGGTCATGTTTACCGAGAGCCCCGCCCACCAAGCACTTTACATGTATCGGCTTATTTCATCCTTACGATAATTTTTTGATGTAGGAATTATTAGAATCCGCTTTTTAGTATTTTATTTTATTTAGAGACAGAGGCTCACTCTGTCGCCAAGGCTGGAGTGTGGTGGCATGATCCTGGCTCACTGCAACCTCTGCCTCCTGAGTACAAGCGATTCTCTTGCTTCAGCCTCCCAAGTAGCTGGGATTACAGGCACCTGACACCACACCTGCCTAATTTTTGTATTTTTAGTAGAGATGGGGTTTCACCATGTTGCCCAGGCTGTTCTCAAACACCTGACCTCAAGTGATCTGCCCACCTTGGCCCCCGCAAAGTGCTGGGATTACAGCTGTGAGCCACAACCCCCAGCCAGAACCCCCATTTTACAGAGGAGAAAACTGAGGCACAGAGAGGCTCAGTGACTTACTCAAAGTCACACAGCCAGAAGTGGCAGAGCTAGTATGAGCCAGGGCCTGACAGGCTAATGGGACTGGGCTGCAGTCCTAAATTTACCCCCTCTTGCTGTGTGATCTTAGGCAAGCTGCTTTACCTCTCTGGGGCCTCCCTACCCCCTGGATTATGTCTGCATTAGCTACTGTTTAGTAAATGCTTGCTCTTGTGGCGGGGTGGGGCTGGGAAGGGGGTTGGTCCCATATCTTTTCTCACCTAATTCTCCCACAGCCCTGGAGGTCAGTGATGCTGTCTCACCCTCTGGGAGGGATTGGCCAGGGCTCTTCCTCGTCTGCCGCCTCCCAAGGCTCTGTAGCCCATAAAAGCAGCTACTCTGAGAGCCACTGGGGGTGTATGGGGTGGGGAGAGAGAGCTTTATAAACTGCGAAGGGCTGTCAGCAAGATTGTGTGTGCGTGCATGTGTACATTTGTGTGTGTGCCCACACATGTGTATGCGGAAGGGAGTTTATGTCGGGGTCATGTGGTCAGGGCACAGGAGAGGGGAAATGTTTGGAATCTCAGGATGAGAGGGGTCTAAAAAGCCACCATAAGCCCTGATATGTGCCAGATGCCCCCAGTGTTGGGGACTGAGTCTGCAGAGGTGACCAGGCCTGCCTTTAACCCCCTCTGGCCCTTAGAAAGTGTGTGGAGGCCAAATCCATGTTCTTCCTGCCCCATCTCTGAGCACTGGCCCCATTGCAGCCAAGATTCTCTCTGGCCTCATAGTGATTGAGGCTTAGAGATGGGGTGTGACTTGGTGGGGGTCCCCCAGCTGTCAGGAGTGATGTCAGTGCTTTCTTGATAGACTTTGAGCTTCCTGGGCAGGCTCGTGGCTGCCAAGTTTTCTCACTGAACCCCCAGGGACCACTCTGTGCTTGGCGCAGGCTCGAGTGAATGATTCAAAGGAATGAATGAATGAATGAGGGAATAAAGGAATGAAGGAAGCCGGGACTGTGAGCTATGGAGCCCAGGCAGGGGCTTGTGTCCTTTCCTGTGTAGGTGGGTTGGGGACAGTGAGGCTGGCAGAGTCCTGCTGCATGCAAGGCGTGTGCCCGTGGGCTGGGAGGCGCCAGGGGGCTGCATCGGGCGGGCCTTCAGTCTGAGGTCTGAGTGCCAAGGCACTGCCACCACCACATCTGGGCAGGACCGAGGGACTGTGGCTCTGGACTGCAGCCCAGCTGCTTGGAGCCCTTTGATTTTGTGTCTCAAGGGACAGGGTGGCCAGAGCCAGGAGCTGCCCAGGCCCTTGCTCCCATCATCCCCCCAAACCCCTGTCCCAGCAGGGAGCAGGGTCTGGGCTGGTCCTGGACTTCCTGACCCGTCTCACTGGCCCCTCCAGGCCTCTGTCCTCCATAACATCACATCCTGGGAACATCGGGCTGGCTCTTGGTAAATATTTGTTGATGGCACCCCCCACACCCTCATTCCCCTTGGCTCCCAGCCTCCCCAGATTCCAGGAGGCCTGGTGGCCTTCACTTCCGGCCCCCCTCCCGCCATGGCCAGAGGGGCAGCCACTCCCCTCCCCCACTGGCCAAGCCCAGTCTCAGCGCCAAACAGGAAGCCGTGATTACAGGGGGAGCCTGAGCGGCCATGGCTGAGGGCCCAGCAGTGGGGGTGGCGGTGGCCCCAACAAATGATCTGGCCCTTTTTTTACCTGGCTGCTGTGGGTGGAGGGCAGGGAACGCCTATGCTGGCCTTTTATACCAGGTGGAGAGGGTTCTACAACCCCTGTTGCCCCAGCTGGCTGAGGCCTGCCTTCTCCCCACCCCTGGCCTTGGTGCTATGTCTGTTTTGGGGTGTCCCAAGCCTGAGGGGGCAGCTTGAAGTCATCGAAGGAGTAGGGATCCTGGAGCCAGCTGATTCAGGGTTGAAATCCTGGCTTTGTCACATTCCTGCTGTGTGACCTTGGTGAGTTCACCTAACCTCTCTGAACCCGCAGTCTCCTCTTCTTTAAAATGGGACCTCAGGGTTGCTTGAGAATTAGTAATATAAAGTAATAAAGTAAATAAAGTACTAAAGTAATAAGGAGCGGGCTGCTCCTGCAAATCTTGTTTTTTTCCATTCACCTGCCTTGGTTTTTGTTCTTTTCCTGTCCCTCTCTGGGTCTTACTGAAGAACTACTGCTTGCGGGTGAGGAGCAGGGTTTTCTTTTGGAGAGAGTGGGAACTAAGTTTGAATAATCATGGATGGCCTGAAGGAGAACTCTGGGGGTGGGGGTACCCTTAGAAGGAGACCATGGGCCGGACTCCCAGTTGGAGCCAGCAGGACTTAAGCCAGATTAGAGGAAGCACATTCTAGGGTCCGTGGTGCTGAGTTTCTGGGGGGCTGGTTCTCCAGAGCTGTTGGGCAGCCTGCAGTCCATCCTGCATGATGACTCTTCAGGCCCTTCCAGTCCTGGAACTCCAGAGAGGCCTTGTTATTTGCAGCTTGAGCCCAGGACTTGGTGAGACTGGGTGCTTTCCATTTTCCTCCCAGCCAGGGAGCATCTCTGCTGTGTTCTGTCTGTCACATGGGCCCTGGCCCAGAGTAGGTGACTATTGATGTTTACGCAGGATCTCAGGGGTGGAGAGTCCTAGAGAGATGGCCAGCCCTACAGCCTGACATCCCACAGCTGATGGCCCAGCCACAGCCTGGGGCCTTGCCAATGGATTGGGGCTGGCTCTCCAGCCTTAGATGGTCCCACTGAGCCTCCCACCACTCTTGAGGGGCTGGTGGGATTCCCCTTATTTAGAGGAAGGCTCAGAGATGTTACGCCACCTGCCAAAGCACACACAGCCAGGAGCTGGTGGAGCCTGGTGTTCATTTGCCCCTTCTCCTACCCTGGAGCCCCATCTGATCTTGTCGTCACATCCCCCACTTAGCCAGGTTTTCTGGGGGTGCAGCTGGGACTGGGGATAACACTGACTTGGGCCTTCATCCTGCTTTTGGATGGGCCATGGGCTTCCAGGGTGCTGTCTGGTGCTGCTTCACCCCGGGGTTAGCCTTGGCCCAGGCGCCCCTAGAGATTCCTGTACCCCCTGCACTGCCAGCTAGGACCCCCCCATCCATCCTGCCCTCCCCCATCCCTGCCTGCCAGCCCAGACTTTAATGAGGGTAATTTAGAATCAATCACCAGCGGGATCTGGGAAATCTAATTGCAGCAAACTGATTGCCAATTCGATTGCGGGCACCAGGGGGCTGTGGGCGGCTCATTAGACTTGTCCCCCTCCCTGGGCTGGGGCTTGGGGGGGCTCCGTGGGGGATGCAGGGCCTGAGTAGGCAAGGCTCCTGGAGAGCTGGGGGGAGGTGGACTGTTGTTTTGGGAGCAGGGGAAGGGCATTTTTACCTGACAGAAGCCATACACTATTCCCTGTCCAGGCCCACAGTTGGGGTGTAGGTGCCTGTGTCAGTCTTTACCCTCTGTCATCCACCCCTTGCTTACTGCCCCCTCCTCAAGGCCTGGATGCCATTGTGGGGGGGGTGTCTGCAGCTGCATCTTACCTGGTTCCTGCCTTCAAGATGCTCCCTGTGTCAGGGAGACAGACACAAGCACAGATGATGACGAGGAAGATGATGAGAAAGATAACGGCCAATACTTACTGCTGCATGTCATGTGCTAGGTGTGGTTCTAAGTGCTTAACATGCTTTATCTCAGTGGGTCCTCACTATGGCGCTGTGAGGCAGGCATGGTTACCCCATTTTACAGATGGGGGCACAGAGGCCCCGAGAGGTTGAGCAATGTGCCCACAGTGGGGCAGTTAGCAGGACTCTGAGCCTGGAGCCTGGGTGCTTATGGAGATGCTCGTTCAAGGGTGTGGGGAAAAGAAAGGGCGATCAGATTGTTACTGTGTCTATGTAGAAAAGGAAGACATAAGAAACTCCATTTTGATCTCTTTTCTTTTCCCCACACAAGGGCATCAGGCAGACGTGTGGGCTCCTGCATGGGCACCTGTCTTGATTGACTGCGTTGCTCACTCAGCAGACATTTACTAAGCACCTGCTGTATATGAAGCCCTGTGCAAGGGGGCTGTCAGTGTTCAGTTGTGTCATGTGTGTCCTATGTCTTGTCTGGCCATGTCTTGCTTCAGGCAGGTTTACTGGCGGCAGGTGCATGTGCTTTTGTGAGGTCTCAAGGGGGGAATTGAAGAGAAGCAGGGAGGAAGCCCTACCCCTCCTCCCTGACAGGCTGAGCCCCAGCTCTGCCATTAGAAGTGGGTGGATTTTGGCTGGGCGAGGTAGCTCACGCCTGTAATCCCAGCACTTTGGGAGGCCAAGGCGGGTGGATCATGAGGTCAGGAGTTCAAGACCCACCTGGCCAAGATGGTGAAACTCCATCTCTACTAAAGATACAAAAATTAGCCAGGCGGTGGCAGGTGCCTGTAATCCCAGCTTCTTGGGTGGCTGAGGCAGAGAATTGCTTGAACCCGGGAGGCGGAGGTTGCAGTGAGCCGAGATCGCATCACTGCACTCTCGCCTGGGTGACAGAGCGCGACTGTCTCAAAAACAACAAGCTGGGCTTGGTGACTCATGCCTGTAATCCCAACACTTTGGGAGGCCGAGGCGAGCAGATCACAAGGTCAGGAGTTCGAGACCAGCCTGACCAACATGGTGAAACCCCATCTCTACTAAAAATACAAAAATTAGCTGGGCATGGTGGTGCACACCTGTAATCCCAGCTACTCCAGAGGCTGAGGCAGGAGAATTGCTTGATCCTGGGAGGTGGAGGTTGCAGTGAACTGAGATTGTGCCACTGCACTCCAGCCTGGGCAACAGAGCGAGACTCCATCTCAAACAACAACAACAACAAAACGAAGAAGTGGGTGGATTTGGCTAAGTGACTCTTGACTCAGCCTTAGTCTCCTCTTCTGTCAGACAGATCCAGTGATCCCTGACCCGTTAGGTGGTGGTGAGGAGTGGTGGGAGGTGCAGATGGTTAAAAGGAACCTGCTGCTGGGTGATGACTTTTAATTATTATACATTCCCCAAGGTGGTTGTGTCTCAGAGGTGAATTTGCCACTAGCCTGTCAAGTGGTAGCAGGCAGCCTGTTCCCTCTCTGGGCCTCCACTTCCACGTCTGTTAAATGGGAAGAGTGAATGGTGACCCAGGGGCCCTTGTAGTCTTCAGATTTGAGGAACTATCAGAAAGACCTGAGGCCAGAGACAGGGCCTGACCTAGAGTTGGCTTGGTGGGGAAGGGCAGGCAGGACGGCTGGCCTGGGTGGGGAGGGGAGGCCTGCTCCCTTCACGTGGCTTGTCTCTGGTTCCTCTTGGGCCAGGGTAGGAGGCATCTCTTTCCTTGCCCATCACGCTGGGCACCACCACCCTCCCTGAACCCTGGAACATGATAATCAGTTCCAAGCTAGCTGGGGGCTGGGCAGGGAGTCCAGTACCTGGGTCCTTATCCCCACTGTGCTACTGTTTACTGATGGCCCCTCTGTGTCTGGTCTCAGCCGAACACTAGGGACCCCCAGGGGGCTCAGCTTGGTCCCTGACATTAGGAAGCTCTCAAATTCTGTGGGGTAATGAGAGGTTGATTTAGACCCTGAAGACCAGGAAGGCTCCATGGAGGAGGCGTCCTTTGTACCAGGCCTTGACAGATGGCAGCACATCGATAGGGGGACTAGGATGGAGAAAGTCTGAGAAGTGGGGAAGGTCGCAGTATATCAGGCAGCTACCACATGTGGAGAGGGGAACACGCCTCCCTTGGCGGCGAGGGGTCACTGCTGTAGGGGGCCGCGCTTTCTGATGAGAGTGTTGTTTCATGCCTTTAACAGACAGTCACCAGGTACCTGGTGGGTGTCTGGCCCTGTGCCTCAGCGTTCTTGGGCTGAACAGTTGAACCTCACAGGTCCTCCACATGGAAGAGCTCACTGGCTCACAAGGTGGGCTTTGAGTCCAAACCAAGGCATTTGGGTACTGTCCTGCAGGTAGAGGGTGCTGCCCTTCTGTCGTGAGGAGATAGCATGAGATGCCAGAGCTTGGAGGTGACATATTGAGTTCTGCCCATTGAGTGCCTGCCACTCACAAAACACTCAGCCAAATGTCTCATTTATAAACAATCCTTAGCCTTATGAGGGAGATGCCATTGTAATCTTCATTTTACGAAAGAGGAAATCAAGGTACAGAGAGGTTAAATAACTTGTGCAAGGTCACAGAGCTAGTGAGTGGCCCAGCTGCGATTTGAATCCAAGCAGCCTGCCCCTGGAGTCCCATCTAGTACATAAGCACTGCTTCATGCTGCCGTGTACATTTCTAACTGTAAAGCGTGGTATCCCTACAGGATGAACGTAGGGCCAATCAGGCCTTGCTGGGTACCTGAACTTGTGTGGCTGTTGTCGGGCAGGCCCTTTCCTGGGACTTTGGGCTCCTGGCTTCCACATGGATCTGTTCTCTGCAGCATATTTTCTGTCTGTATGGGGCTATGGGCAGAGGCTAACCCAGGCTGGGGAAAGATCAGATGGCTGGAGAGGATTTCAGCTGGAAGGGCCCTTGAAAATACTCTTGTCCAAATTGTTCACTGTTCCAAAGGGGACACTGAGGCCAAAGCATTGATCTCGAGTCATCATGAGTATCTTCTGAGAGTCTATAATTCAACTTTCTTACATGACATTTGGGGAAGTTGAGGATCAGAGAAGTGCAGTGATTTGTCCAAAGTACAAAACAAGTTGATGGCTGAGCTGGGACTAAGAGCTCTGTCTCCTGACTCCTGGGCAGGGCACTATCCCCTGTACTATGTTCCTTTTCTGTACTTGTCTCTGCTCTGTCCAGAATGCAGGCTCAGCTCCTCCCACATCCTTCTTCCAGGAAGCCTTCCTTGACCACCCCAGCTGCCCATATATGCCCAATATTTCCTATGCCAAATTAATTCCCGTCAGTGCCTTCAATGCACTTCTCCAGCCTCATCCCCTTGCCTTCCCACGCTCCTGTTTTTTTTGTTTTTGGCATGGACTTTTACTCTGTTGCCCAGATTGGAGTGCAGTGGTGTGATCTTGGTTCACTGCAACCTCCGCTTCCTGGGTTCAAGCAATTCTCCTGGCTCAGCCTCCTGAGTAGCTGGAACTACAGGCCCATGCCACCATGCCTGGCTAATATTTTGGATTTTTGGTATAAACGGGGTTTTACTATGTTGGCCAGGCTGGTTTCGAACTACTGGCCTCAAATGATCCACCTACCTCAGCCTCCCAAAATGCTGAGCCCAAAATGCTCCCAAATGTAAGCCCAGTCTGTACATCCCACGCTTCTACCAGCCATCCTGAGCACAGAGCATACCATTGTCTCTTTTTCCTTCATGCCTACCCAGATGCTGTTCCCTCTTCATGGACTGTTCTTTTATTCTTCGGTGAACTCCTACACATCCTCTAAAACCCAGCACAGATGTCTCCTCCTCTGGGAATCCAATAATGACCCCTCCTACCAGCCCCCAAGCACAGTAAGCCACTCCTCAGCCCCCTCACTCCTGCCTCCCTCTTCTAGGTTCCTAGGTGCCTCTTCTACCTGTTAGGATTCTTTGCCAAGCCCAATTATGTTATTTCACTTCGTAGCGTCTGGTTCCCCTCAGGGTTACATTGTTACCACCTTGGAGCTCTCACTTGGATACATTGTTGCAGCTGCTAATTCCCCATTACATCATCTCCCCTCCAACCCTCACACATGATACTTTGTTACATTTCCCCAAATTCTGACATTGCTACTTTGTTTCTTTTCCCTGCTTTCACACGTCCTCAATCTGTTTCACTTCTAGTTCTCTCCTGTTGTCACATTTGGTCCTTTCTCCCCAGCCCCTGGCTCATGTGACCCCCAAGACTGGGAGAAGAGGAAAGTGGAGCCTGGCAGCAGGGAGCAGTGGGCACCCAGTGAGCTATGGAGGTGCAGGCGGGGAGAGGTGCACTGGAGCCTGTTTGGCTTCGTCTTTCTGGAGGGTGGACAGACTGTGGGCTCGGAGGCTCAGGCTCGGTTTTGAGGAGACCTCCTCTCCAACCTCCCTCCTCTCCAACCTCCCTCCTCTCCAACCTCCCTCTTCTCCATCTCCTCCTCCGTCTCTGCTCAGCCCCCCTCCCTCCCTCCCTCCTCCCACCCTCCTCCTCTTACTCACTTCCTCCCCCTGCTCTGCTTCCCTAGAGGCCCTTATCTTGCTCCCTGGCTGGTTGGAACCTCCCATGTCCCTGGTTGTGACCCACCAGGGCCAGAACCTGAGGGCTCCCCTTGGGGACAGGGGTCTTGAGGGCTGAGGGGGTAGTTAGGACCAAGGCTAGAGGGATTCTTGATTCTTCTTTAGTTCCTTGCCCTTCCGGCCCCAGAACTCACAGTTCCCTGCATCCGTCCCTCCTGAAATGGAGTTTTGGGGCAAAGAGCCAGGAATCAGCCCTGGCCTTGCTGTTCAGATGAGGAGACTGAACCCAGAGATGAAGTGTGGCTGTTGAGGGTCACTCAGCAGTGAGAAGTGGAACAGCTTCCCCGGGGCTGAAGCCCCTACATGGCCTCTGGGAGCTGAGCCCTGGCTGGCTGGATTTTCTCATGTGAGCTGGGGAGCTGGGGGGCTTGTGGGGACAATCTCAGATCCAGAGGGAGCTCAGCTGTGTCTTGAGGGATGGTCTGCAAGTCTGCAAGGCTGCAAGTGAGGCCAGGTAATCCTTTTTCCACGTGGAGCTAAGGCCATGTTTCTGTTTAGGATGTTAGTTTGGGTTAGGGGTTTGCGTGTACCTGCAACATGTGTGATGGTATGTTGTTGTGTGTCTGTGCTGATGCATGGGGCCCTGGTGTCTTTGTAGGAAAAAGTGTTTGTAGCCTATGCCAGGGGGATCAGGAGTCCCCCAACTGCTGTCCCTCCCCCTGCCTCAGCTCCAGGGGCTTACCCCCAACACTGTGGATTAAGGAAGTTGGGAGACTCTCTCTCTACCTTGGGAGGCTCAGATGCATGCTTACAAATGGAGGAACATGGACCTGTGCAAATGCCCTTGTCCTGTGCACACATGTAGAGACAGAGACAGGGACACACATACGCTGCCATGTGCACAGGTACCACCCAGAGACACAGCCCTCCACGCTAACATGGACGCACTCAGACCCACACAGGCATCTAAGCCACTCGAGACAGCCCTAGGCATACACACATGGATGCACCTAGACAGACACACACGCCCAGAAACACCCCTGAATGTGCTTGGATGTGTGCATGTGCATGCCTGTGTACGCCCACACATTCACACACACACATACACACACTCCCCCCACACACCCACACACTCTCACCCACACACTCACACTCATCCACACACACACTCTCACCCACACAGACACCCCCCACACACCCACACTCACCCACACACACTCACCCACACACACCCTCACCCCCACACACACCCCACACACCCACACTCACCCACACACTCACTCATCCACACACACTCTCACCCACTCACACTCTCACCCACTCATACACTCACCCCCCCATTCATCCACACACCCCCACACACTTATCCACACCCCCCACACTCATCCACACCCCCCACACACTCATCCACACACTCAATGCACACACTCACCCCCCACACACACTCTCACTCCCCCCACACTCACACTCTCACCCACACACTCACCCCCACACACTCATCCACACACTCATGCACACACTCTCACCCCCCACTCTCTCCCCCCACACACACACCCTCTCACCCACACAGTCACACACATACTCATCCACACACACGCATTCTTACCCCCACACCCACTCACACACGCACACTCACAATCACACACACACTCTCACCCGCACACTCACACTCATCCACACACACCCACACACGTACCCCACACATACACCCACACTCTCACCCACACACTCATCCACACACACACTCTCACCCACTCACACCCACTCATACACACCCCCCACACATTCATCCACACCCCCCACACTCATCCACACCCCCCACACACTCATCCACACACTCAATGCACACACTCACCCCCCCACACACTCACTCCCCCCCACACTCACACTCCCCCACACTCACACTCATCCACACACTCACCCCACACACTCATCCACACACTCATGCACACACTCACCCCCACACACTCTCTCACTTCCCCCCACACACACCCACACACACACATACTCATCCACACACTGTCATCCCCACACACTCACACACACTCTCATCCACACATATGCACTCTTACCCCCACACCCACTCACATACACGCACACTCATAATCACACACACACTCTCTCTCACACACACACACTGCTGGGGCTCTGAGCTACCAAAATATGTCTGTCCTTAATCCCGACTCTTAATCCCAGGGTCTAGGAGCCCAGGCCAGAGGGGCAGCTGGTCATCTGGCCTCGTTAGAGGTGATTAAGGCAGGAGCAGTGTGTGTGGTGTGTGTGTGGAGGGCCTCAGAGCTTTGTTTTCTGCCTGACCTCCAGGGACACTTCTCACTCCCCCGCACCCTGCACTAAAAAACCAACCTTGGATTCCTTCGGAGATGCAGTTATATGTTATTTACCACACTCTGGATGCCGGCAGGCTGGGGGGTAGCAGGAGAGGGAGTGTGGCTGTGCCCCTGAGGAAATTGACAGCTGGGGTCAGAGAGGCCAGGAGATGCGGGTCCCTTTATTTCACCACCTGCCTGGGGAAACCCTGATCAGAGTCTTCGGCACTAGGGCCTCGTGGGGATTCTGATTTCTGGGGGGGATTCTGTTTCTTTGATCAGAGCATTTCTGACTTATGGGAAAATGATGCCCAACCAAGAGATGTTGAAGTTGGAGCCCTGAGCAGGGAGGAGGGGTGGTCGCCTGAGACTAGGGTGGGATGGGGACGCCTCCATGAGGAGGAGACGCGTGAGCTGGGCATTAAGGGTGCTGGCTCCTGGGGCATTTTGAAATTTTTGGTTGTCATAGTAGTGGAAGTGCAGCTGGCATTGGCCAGGTGGGGGTCGGGCTGCTAAATGGCTACAGTGTCCAGAACAGTCCTGCTGGTGGAAAATCGTCCTGCCCAGGTACCAATAGTGTTGCTTTTGACAAATGTTTGGTCATGAGACATGGTGGGGGGGGGGGGGCTCCTGGTGGGTGGGGTGGGTATGGATCATGGCACAGTGGTGAGACTGTCTTTGTCATGCTGTGGGAGGGAGGAACATTCCACACTGCCTGGGGCACCGTGGAGGTGCACAGAGATTGCATGGGCCGATTCCCCTGACCCTGCACCTTCCCCACCCTCAGCACTTCCCTCCCTTTTGCCTTTCCATGTTTACAGGGATGTGTGTCCCGTGTTGTGTCTAAGGGGATAGCTGTGATAAACGGTGGAAAGAGGGCGTTTGGCCATCAGCCCAACTTGGCTCTTGGGCTGGCCTTTCCCTGGTGGAGCTCCCTATAGGGGAGGGGGCCACGCTGCTGTGACTCGGTCCCTAATGGCAGCAGCTGGGCTTCTGATCCTGCCGGGGGAGGCTCAGGGGAGGATGAATCAGCTGAGACTTGACATGGACTTGGACTTGGACTTTGACCTCTGCATGTCAGCTGGGTGAACTTGGGCAGGTCACTATACTTGTGTCGTCCTCTGAGCCTGTGTTGTCCTCTGTGAAGCTGGAGGGTGACCATGGTGCTACAGGGTGTTGCAAGAGCTAGGGCTTACTTGGCGCAGAGTCCAGCACACTGCTCTGCTCACAGGCTGCTACTAGTCATGGTAAATGTTGGGGGAGTGGCCATGAGAGCCCACCATCACCACAGAGGTGGCAGTCACTACCCATCCTCGTCCTGGGTTTGGGGAACAAGACTGTGTTCTAGCAACAGCCACTTGCCTGAAGTCCAACTTTGAGTCCATCTTTTCTAGCCCAGTTCCTCTCCCACAAGCACTGTCTACTGCAGAGCTTTGGTTTCTGTTTGGTAGACTGTTTTAGGATCATTCATTCATTCATTCATTCCCTGGGGGCCTGGGGGCCTGGGGCTAAGGCTGGTGGGCAACCTTGCCCTGGTGGAGCTCCCTACAGGGGAGGGGGCCAAGCTGGTGTGACTAGGTCCCTACTGGCAGAAGCTGGGCTTCTGATCCTGCCTGGGGATGCTCAGGGAGCTCTATCCTGGTGGAGTGGGTGGGTCAGCTGAGACCTGAAGCAGTTTGATTCAGGGAAGCCACGTTCAGGTGACACATGAGGAGTGGAGGCCAGGCCTTATCCCTGGGCTGCAGGGATAGGGGCCAGGGCACTCAGGGTCCTTGAGCCCTGGCAGGTGTTTGGACTCTGAGCTCAGTGGGGGGAGAAAAAGAGCCTGTAGCTGTGTGGAGAAGGGGCTGGCAGGATACCTGGGGTACGCAGGACCTGCAGGAGGCTGGAGGAGGATGTTGGGGTGGGGGGGTGAGCACTGGGTCTTCTTTGGCTCCCTGCACCCCATTGCTGAGGGGCAGGGGGTCCTTGTAGAGTTCTTGGCCTCCCCTCTCAGGATCCTTTGTGGTCCCTGCCTGGCAGTCTAAGGCACTGTGAGGCCTCCTCCCTTCTTTTTTTTTTTGACGGCATCTCACTGTGTCGCCCAGGCTGGAGTGCAGTGGCGTGATCTTGGCTCACTGCAATCTCCGCCTCCCGGGTTCAAGCCATCCTCCTGCCTCAGCCTCCTGAGTAGCTGGGATTACAGGTGCGCGCCACCATGCCCAGCTAATTTTTGTATTTTTAGTAGAGACGGGGTCTCAAACTCCTGACCTCGTGATCCACCCGCCTCAGCCTCCCAAAATTCTGGGATTACAGGTGTGAGCCACTGCTCCTGGCCTCCTCCTCCCTTCTTAATGGCTGAGAGATCAGAGTCTGGGAGGCAAAGCCAAGGTGTTGAGGCTCAAGACAGGGCCTAAGGTGTTTTAGGCTTCATACCTGAGTTCAGCCAGGCAGGAGAGAGGGGGCTACCGAGCACCTTCCAGACAAAGGCCTGGTAGCTCCAGCCCAGGCCTAGCCCAGGACAGACAGGCCTCTGCCAGAGAGTAGAGTGGAAACCACCCGAGGGGCTTGGCGGCTGCCAGCTGTGCTGGGCGGAGCTGGTGCTTGGGAGCCAGGTGAAGATGGGGCCAGGGTGAAGGGTGGGGCCTGAAGAGGCACCTGTCCTCAGGGTTGCCCTAGACAGCCATGGGGACAGAGGACAGATGGACTTGAGTTAAAATTCAGGCGTGTTTTACCACTGGGACCCTGATAGGCTCTGCCCCTTCCCTGGCAGGGACATATCCTCACGCCTTTTCCTGAGGGCAGCCAGGGGTGAGGCACATGGTCAAAGGGTGGGGTGGGGCATCCGGAACCACTGAGGGCTGCAGCTGGAACGCTGGGGTCGAGGGTTGGGGACGGCAGATAGCCTGGGTCTGGAGTCCCTGGAGTCTCTGAAGACTCTGGGCTGAG
Source organism: Pan paniscus (assembly GCF_029289425.2). Taxonomy (NCBI): domain Eukaryota; kingdom Metazoa; phylum Chordata; class Mammalia; order Primates; family Hominidae; genus Pan; species Pan paniscus. Next base: position 195,949,221 of record NC_073249.2, read on the forward strand.
CCTGTCCCCCTCCACTGGCCCCACCTGACAAAGTGGCCTTTGAACAGCCTAGAAGAGGCAGTTGCTGAGCTGGGCTTCCCACTTGTGGTCTGCGGAGTAAACGTTTGCCTGTCTGGGGGCGGGGGCTGTGGAGGCTTCACCTGAGGCTTGGTAAGAAGATGTTCAAATGGGAGAGGAGGTGAGCAGGGCCAAGACAAGCGTGTTGTCAGGATAAGGAACGCTGGGCTTCTCTGAACTTGAGTCCAGGCTCTGCTGTGTGACCCTGGGCAAGTTTCTTGTCCTCTCTGAGCCTCAGTCTCATATTCATTGTTATTTTTGAAACAACAGCTTTATTGATATATAACTCATATACATCTTGCCCATCTAAAGTATTTAATTCAGTGGTTTTTAGTATATTTACATAGTTGTAAAGCCATCACTAATTTTAGAACGTTTTTATCACCCCAGAAAGAAACGCTGTACCCATTAACAGTTGCTCCTTGTTTCTCCACAATCCCTGCAGGCATAGGCTGTCACTAATCTATTTTCTGTCTGTATGGATTTGCCTATCCCAGACATTTCATATAAATGGAATAATATAATATGTGGTCTTTTGTGGCCAATTTCTTTCACTTAACATAATGGTTTCAAGGTTCATCCACACTGTAGTATCAGTATTAGTTTATTTGTTTATTTTTGAGACTGAGTTTGGCTCTTGTTGCCCAGGCTGGGGTGCAATGGCATGATCTCGGCTCCCTGCAACCTCTGCCTCCCAGGTTCAAGCAATTCTGCCTCAGCCTCCCAAATAGCTGGGACTACAGGCACGTGCCACCACACCTTGCTAATTTTGTATTTTTAGTAGAGATGGAGTTTTACCATGTTGCCCAGGCTGGTCTCGAACTCCTGACCTCAGGTGACCCTCCCACCTCGGCCTCCCAAAGTGTTGGGATTACAGGCGTGAGCCACCATGCCCAGCCTCAGTATTAGTTTTTTTTTCTTTTGCCAAATAATATTCCATTGTATGAACATACCACATTTTATTTATTCATTCATCAGCTGATGGATATTTGGGTGGTTTCAATCTTTTGGCTATTGTGAATAATGCTACCTTTTTTGGTGTGTGGACATATATATTTTCATTTTTCTTGAATATATACCCTAGGAGTAGAATTACTGAGTCATATGGAAACTCCATTTAACATTTTGAGAGACTGCCAGCCTCTTTCCTAAAGCGGCTGTGCTGTTTTACATTCCCACCAGTGGTGTGTGAGGGTTCCGATTTCCCCACGTCCTCGCCAACGCTTGTGATTATCTGACTTTTTGATCACATTCATTCTTGCATCCATTCATCCCTCAAGTATTTATAGAACATCTATATTCAACAAGGCAGAAGGCCCACTGCAGAGCTGGGAAGGGAATTTATCCCTTGAAGAGTTGTTTAGAAGATTCCAAGGCATAATATCTAGAACAACCCCCACCAAGCCCAGCACATAGTAGATGCTCAGAGATGGGAGACAGGGAGTATCAAGGAGAGGATCTGGGGGTGGTCAGCAACCATGGGGCCCCCAGGAATGGAGGAAAAGAGGATGGAATCTGTACGTGCTGACCACGTACTGTGTGTGGGAACTGGTGCTTCAGTCCTTATGACCCTCTGGGCCATATCGTTGTTCCATTTGCAGATGGATGGAACTGAGGCTCAAGCCAAGCAGCTTGTTCTGGGTCACTAGGCTGAGAAGTAGTCAGACTGTGGGCTGAGAGCCTTGTTTGGATCATCTTATTTAATCCTCCCAACCCCTGAGGTCAGTCCTATTATTATACCCATTTAGTAGGTGAAGAAACTGAGGCTCAGAGAGGTAGACTGACTTGCCCAGAGTCGCGTAGCTGGTGAAGTTCTGTCCTGGGATTTGGAGCCACGTAGTCGAGCATCAGAGTCCCTGCTGTGTCTCCCAGGCCTCTGGAGGGGAGGGTGAGGGCTTGGACATGTCTGCTCCCTCCTTCCCTCCCTTTCTCGCCCCACTGTGTCCCATACAGCCCCATCTGGGGTTGGAGACAGTCCTTGGGGCAAGTGTGGCCCTAGGCTGGCTTTTGAGGGCCCTGCCAGCCCTTCTTCCAGGCTTTTTGTCTGATGCCTTGCTCTGTGCCTCAGTTTCCCATCTGGGTGATGGTGGCGGTGACTCCCAAGGCTGCTGTGGCTCAGATCATCTGAGTCTGGCTTGTTCTGTCCCTAGAAGAGGAGCAGCCGAGAAGCCAGTGGGACTGCTCCAGGCTGGGGGCGGGGAGTGGCATCTCCACTGTGTGTGAGTTTGGGCTGGTTATAAATAACCCAGCAAACAGGAGGGTGCGGGGAACCACAGCCCGCCTCCTCAGGAGGAGAGGCCTGGACACACACACACATTCTTACAGACAGGGCCGTTTCAGTTATGTGTGTGTGTGTGCTGTGTGTGCCCAGGGTGTATGCTCAGCATGTGTGTGGGGAGGGCTTTGGGGAGCCGTCAGAGCTGTGCAGGCTCCCGGGACAGCTGGAAGGGCTGGGCCTGCTCGGGCTGACTCCAGCAGGTTCTCTTCAGTTCCCTGGAGGAGGCTGGGGTCAGCCCAGCGAGCTCTAGGGCTGGCGAGGTCCCTGGAGCCCCCTCACCTGGCTTCAAGTGATTCCAAGGTCAGGCTGAGGATCCTTCTGCTCTTAGGGGCCTCCATGTGCTCCTCCAGCCCCTTCCCACTGCCACGTCCCACCCTGCCTGCTCTCCCTCTCCCTGCTCCAGTCCTGAATCCCATCCTGACTCTCCGGCTGAGCTCACTGACCTCTAGCAAGTCGCCTGGGCTTTCTGCCTCTGTGGAGTAAGGAGGCCCATTTCACTGGCTCCTGAGAAGGTAGAGTCCAGTGCTTAGTGTGTGCTCAGTGAAGGCTGCTTTCCTCCAGTCCTGGTTGAGAAATGGCCAGAATGTATGCTCCACTGGGAGCCCACTGATCTGCATATTTGCATATAATTTACATAAACATTTTATGACAAAATATGCTGGGATCAGTGTCTGTTTCTCTTCCCTCCTCCCAGCTCACTTGGAGTCCTCCTGGCTGGATTTTGGAGGGACCAGAGAGAACTCTTGTCCATTCCTCGGTTTTACACACAGGGAGACTGAGGCCAGAGAAGAGCAGGGCCTGCCTCGGGATCCCATAGCGATTGGGAGCAGGAGGCAGGTGAGGCAGATCTCTGGGGGGTGATGCAACCCACAGTATTCACTGAACAAAGACTGATGGAGGCTGACTGTGTTCCAGAAGCAGTCTGAGCCCTGGGGTTAGAGAAATGACCACACAGACCCAGTCACTGCCACCAGGAGCAATTGGAGGGGGAGACAGACACATTCCTCTGAAGCCCGGAAATAAACCAGCCAATTTTCAGGCAGTGGTGAGCGATTGAGGACTAGCTCTGGTTTTGCAGACTAGCTGGGCATGTGGGGACATCATTTGGGTGGATTTGGTGGTTCAGGGAGGTGAGCTTTGAGTGGGGACACAGTGTCATGTCCCAGTGCCTACTAACTGCCTATCACCACTAGGCACGTGACAGCTGGTATCTCTGTGTGTTGGGGATCATTATTCCCATTTCATAGGAGGACAGAGCGAGGCCCAGTGAGGCGAAGGGATGTGACCAGGTAACCAGTTTGGGAGTGGGAAGCCAGGGTGGGAACACCTAACTCCACACCAGGTTGTTCCTCGGAGACTCCTGGGCCCCAGGAGCGGGCAACCCTTGCCGTGTTTGCTGGCAGTGACAGTCATGGAGCCTGGAGACGGACTCCTAGAGGCACCTGCTGGTGAGTCATGGTGGGGGCGGGGGGTGCCTACCTGAGCTGGGCCACCTGTCGTGTGAGTGCGCCTTGTCCTCCATTTCTACTCACTCCCAGGCTTTCAGGCTGTCTCTGTACAGGGAGCTGAGTGTGAGGTGGTGCTGGTCTCTGACATTTGCCCTGCTTTTGAGAGCCTTCTGGTAGGGGAAACTGATTAGGGCTAGGAGCAGGTGTGCTCTACAATCCAAAGGGCATGGTCTTTGGGGTTCAGCTAATCTTGGGTTCAAATCCTGGCCCATTGCTGTGTGACTTTGAGCCAGTTGCTTCACCTCTCTGAATTTTGGTTTGCCCATCTGTGAAATGGGAACGGCAATCTCTTTCTGGTAAAGTGTTTGAGAAGAGAAATGAGGCAATGTGCATATAAGGAGCCTGGCACTTAGTGAGAGCTCCCTCCGTGGGGGCTGTGATCATTTTCGTAAGGGATGGAATGGCCCAGCCTTTTCCAGAAAAGTGCTCAGTGGAAGGAGTCTTGAATCACAAACTGGCATTCCCTGCAGGCATTCTCAGGGGTTCAGAAGTTCACTGAACACAGGATTTAGACTCAGCAAGGCCAGAATTCAACTCCTGTGTGACCCCACTGGTGGCTTAACAGGCTCAGTCTCCTCATCTATAAATGGAGACCATATTATCTGCTTCCCAGGGCAGCTGAGTGGGTTCACTGAGATCCGGTGGAAGGGCCTGTTAGAGTGATGGGAGCATGGTTGGTGGGCCTTCTCCCTTAGTAAATGACAACACAGTGGAGGTACTGAGTCCCCAAGAAAGGACTTCCTAATTTGGACCAGGGAGATGGTTGGCGTGCGTATGTGACATTCAAGCAGGCTGACAAAGGAGGGATTGTGTGAGCTGAGCCAGCTTCGTGGGGACATATCTAGTGCCTAGGATGGTGCTTGGCACACAGTAGGAGCTTAATAACCGTTGGTTTTACTGATTAACCAGCTGAGTAGGTGCTGGCCAGGCAGAGATGGTGGGGAAAGGTATTCCAGGAAGCAGGAACAGGCCTGAAGGAGCCCGTGTTCCCAGAACTGTAAATAGTTTTGTGTGGGAGGAGTATGGGGGTGGGCAGCTGGGAGCGGGGTGTGGGGGGTGCTGCTGGGTCTGGAAACGGGGCCTCAGTGGGTGGTCCTGCTCTCAGGCACGAGCTTGGGGACAGGCATCAATGAGCAGTGTGAGTCAGGGTGGCCAAGAGTGACGTGAGAGGGCAGGTGGCTGGGATTGATGGGGCGGTGACGGAGGCGTCCCAGCCCTGGGTTGAGGAGGGGGCCTGGCTTTCCCAGGGTTGCATTGTCAGCTTCTGTCTAGGCGCAGGGGACAGAGTGGGCTGCTGTAGGGCAGCCAGTCTGCACCTCAACGGAGACTGGCCAGGCCGGCTGAGCCAGGAACAGGGCTGATGGGAGAAGGCGGGCGGGTGGGTGTCTGGGCACCACAGGCCAAGGTGGCCGCCAGACAGGCTGATGCCAGGGGAGGGAGCCAGGTCCTGCCAAGCCAGCCTGCCTGTGGTGAGGCTCGGTCGGGCCGCTGGGCCCTGCCAGCTCCCTCAGAGGCTTTTGTGTTCATTTCCTTTCCACCCCCCTTTTCAGTTTCCTCGTAAGGTTCCTCACGAACAGTCTCAATGGGGTCTCAGCAGAACCAGGGGACCCGGAAGTTTCACAGACCAGAGAACACCAGGGATGGAGACTCAGGGAGAATGTGTGCTCTCTAATAACAAAAGTGCTATGGGTTTATCGTAGAAATTGTGGAAAATACAGAAAGGTCCTGAGAAGAAATTAAAGCTGCCTGTAATCCCACCACCCAGAGAGAGCCTCTGGGAACCTTTAGTTATAATACAGCATTTAGAAATTCACTTTGGTAGTGAGTTCATTAAAACAGGATCAAGTTCTACATATTTTTTGTAACCTATTTTTTAAACATAATGATGATACTCATATTAATAGCCAGCATTTACTGAGCAATTTGTTAATGGGTGAACATGCCCAGCCTCCTTCTGTAAACCCCACGAGGTGGGCATTCTTATCTTTGTTTTACCAGTTAAAGCAGCCTGAGAGAGTTAAATATCTGCCCAAAGTCACATCGGAATTGAGAGAGCCATCTGCATATTCCTATCAACAGCTATACTGTCTTGTCTTCTGATGATCAATATGTACATTTTCCCACATCCTTCAATATTCCCTGTAGCAAGTAAAAAAAAGCCTTCTATGATGCATTTATGTCTTTTAATAACCTCATTAGACAGTGTAGATTTGTGAGAACTCAATTGTTGATAGCTGCGTAATATTCCATGTTATGGTTGTACCCTCATTTATTTAACTCGTCCCCTGTCGTTCGGTATGTGGGTTATTTCCATTTTTTCCCTCTCGTAAATAACATTGTCCTGGATCTCCTTGACCTAAGGATCAAATTCTTGGGAGTCCAGAGTGTCAGAATCAGAAAGGCCCTTAGACCACCATGCTTGGTTTTCCATTTTGCAAATGGGGCAAAGGAAAGGCAGAGAAGGGGGAAGAGGATTTGCCCACGGTCTTGGAGGCTGTGGGCGCCTGAGCCAGGGCTGCTACCTGCTCTCCTGTTGGGGCTGGGGTGGGGATGTGGGTGGAGGCAGGTGCCACAGTGGGAAAAAGGGCATCCTGGGGGGATGGTGGGAACACAGGGCTGGGTAGAGGGCGGACTGGAGGTGACAGGAGAGATACAGGCTTGGGGTAGGGAGGGCTCTGCTGCCATGATATCTTTGCAGAGGAGTTGACTGGGATGGGACAGGCCCAAAGGGAACATTTCCTGCCCTCTGAGCTGCCTTTGTAGATGGGAGTAGGGGGTGGGGATGGTTTGGTTTGTGAGAGGCTTGAGTGTGTGAGTTGGGGCGAGTGGGAGGGTGTGTGTCTGGGCTTGGTGGATTTTTCTTGGGGGGGTCTGCGGTGTTTCAGCTTGGCCTTCTCTGCCCTCCCCATTCCACTCCTCCCCGGGCTTCTGCTCTCTGGGACTTGGGCTCCATAGCCCCTTCCCCAGCAGGTGCAGTCCTCGTGCCCCTCATCTCCAGCCACAAGTGGGTGTGGGACTGCCGGCTTCCTGGCCAGGGCAGCTGTGGCTGGGTGGGGGTGGGGACTGAGACATCCCCCTCCTGGTCCAGGCTCCCCATTGTGCAGCCCCCTTGGCTGTCTTGCTGCCCGGAGCCTGGCCCCAGCCCACATTCCTGCGGTGATGCTCTGGGTCTCCGGGGTGGATCTGGTGAGCGTGAGGGGCACTGAGTTCTCACAGGACTGAGGGCTTTTTGGGGACGGAGCCTGCAGGGATCCAGAGGGCCATGCTGAGACACCCTCCCTCCCTGCCTCGAGGAGCTAGTAGTTACGTCGCTGTGTGTCTTTGGGCAAATCACTTTACCTCTCTGAATGCTTCGTGGCAGACTAACCCCGCCCCCTCCTTTCGTGATAAGCAAGGCTTTCCCCTCTCTGTGCCTCAGTTTCCACATCGGTAAAAGGGGAGAGTTGAACTCAGTGATCCCTCAGGCCCAGTGTAGCCTTGAAGTTGCAGCCTGAGGTGGGAAGTGCAGGCTGTAGGAATATAGACAAAGCCTTATACGGCTCCGACTGTGTGCAGGCATGATCTCACTTGATTCTCACAACTGCCCTGTGAAGTATCATTGTTGGCCTCATTTAACCAAACAGGCTCAGAGAGGTTAAGTAACACATCCAAAGTCACCCAGCAAGTAAGCAGAGCTGAATTTGAATCCAAGACTGTCAGAACCTAAAGCTGGGCCCCCACCCCTTGCTCATGTCGCCTCTGGTCACCAGGAAACTGAGGCCTGAGTCTGGCTAATTAGGGGAAGGAAGCTCGGGCAGAACTAATTACACTCGATTTTATTCTTGGCTTTTTGCAACATGATTAGCGCCGCACAGGGGTGCCGGGCTCCTGGCCCCCAGCCTGCTGACCTAATTTGTGTGCTTGTGTCTGTTTCTGTAACTTGCCCTTTCTCCCCCTTCATCCAACCTCTCTCTTTTTGTCTCTTTCTGCACTCTCCCCTGCTGTGTGGCCTTGGCAATGCCACTTAACCTCTCCGGGCATTAATCATCTCATCTGCCTGGGTGTAGTCATCCCAATTTGGCTTCCCTCATGAGAAGGTTGAGGCTTACATGAGATAAAGACTTGGAAATAATAATAGAAATTTTAACATAAACTAACAGCAATCGTGGCTACATTGATTTATTCATTTTTCACTTGCTGTTGGGTCCTGTGCTTAGCCCCTTCCCACAGCAATGCTATGAGCTGCATAGTCTTCTCATCATCTCCATTTTACAGATGAGAAAACTGAGGTGCCGAGATTAAATGGCTTGCCTGACAGCCAACCGGGTAGTAAAGAGGAGCTGGTTCATTATGCTTTGCCTCTGTGCTGACCGGTTTCTCTAGGGAGGCTCATGGTGGTGTGGGGCTGGGCACGAGAGACCCCAAACTCTGGAGTGGGCTCTGAGGGAGGATGGGGTGGGAGGGATGCACTGGCCTTCCTGAACGTGTCCCCTGCCCTCAGAGTGAGTGATGAGTGGGTGGGTAGAGGTAGCCGTGGAAGTGAGGAGACTTAGCTGATCCAGCTCATTTGGACCCTCACCCATCACAGCCCTGATGGGGTGCTCCTGGGAGGGAGGGGGCTGGGCAACCTGGGAGGTGGCACCTCCTTGCCCCTGGCCCAGGGGAGCCTCCCCAGCTGCTGCTCTAAAACTCTAGGAGAGGATCGGTGGGAGTGGATGTGGAGTGAGAAGGCCTGTGGGTCACTGCTGGGCCTGGTCCTTTCTGGGCTGGGAGCCTGAGGTGCCTCTGTGGAGTGAGGCTGTGGGTTAGTTCCGGAAGGTGTGGTGACTAGGGGACTGTGAGGAAAAATGGAAGTGGGGGGCATCAGTCCACTAGGAAGGGTGCCACGTTTCATCCCGATGTGTGTGCGCACTTGTGTGTACCTGGAAGGAAAGTGTGTGTTTGTGCGCACGTGTGTGTGGAGGGAACTGGGATGCAGGTATTGTGGACCTGTTAATGGCATGTGAGGCGGGATGTGTGTCTGCTGGGGCAGGTTCAGGGAGGGACAAGTAGGCTGCGCACATGTGGAGGCAGGGTGTTGGGAGCGCCCGGTGTGTTGGGTCCCGTGCTCAGCCCCTTCTCCTGCAATGCTATGAGCTGCATAGTCTTATCACCACCGTGTGCTGGCGCGTGGGTGTGGATGTTGGGTGGGCATGGACGGCCGTGGGCATTGCTGAGTTGATGTCATGCAGGGGGTGAGGGCAGCTGCGGGGCACAGATGTATGAATTTAGCCCTGGACAAGCAATAGGTCTGGGGGTGGCCCAGGAATGTCCAGGACAAGGGTTTCAGAGACAGAGGCCTCATGCCTGGACTCTAAGCCCTGCCTCAGTTCCTGCATCTGTGGAATGGGGATGATAAAACCCTGGGCAGTTGTGATGCTTAAAGGAGGCTGCATAAATAACATGCTCCCAGCACCTGGCCTGGGGCAGGCCCTCAGCAGCAGCGGGCAGAGGTCTCTAGAGTGCCCTGGGAACGCTCAGCCGCTCCCCTGGGACCTGATGCTCAGGCCTTCATGGGCCGCTTGGGGAGCCTCCGCTGGGTGTCCCCTCCCGAGATCAGTGGTGGCCGGAAGCAGAAGATTCAGTGCTTCCGCCGGGCACGCTCGCTGTGTGTGTGGGGTGCAGCCAAGAGGAAAGGTTGTATCCGAGTTGTGAGGTTCATGTCTGAGTCAGAGGATGCACCTGCCGAGGGTGATGTCTAGGAGCGATGTGTGTTTAGGGAACATACGTGGCCATGGCAGTGGGTCCGTGTTGTGGGCCTTGGTGAGGTGAGTGTGGTGCGTGGGGTCAGGAGAATGCTGAGGTTTGTCGGGGGCATCCGTGGGGTGTGTGGTGAGGAGAGGAGTGTGTGTGTGTGTCTGTGAGTACCCTAGGGCATGTGTACATGCAGCTAGGGGTGAAGTAGATGGGTGAGTGTGTGCTGGTGTGGGCTGGGCTGTATTGCCTATAGGCTGTGGTGAGTATACAGATTGGTGTGGGCAAACATTGCACTTAATAGTGTGTGTGTGTATCCATTGGGGTGCATAGTACATGCAGAAGAATGTATATGCATGAGGATGTTGGGCTGCTGTGTGTGTGTGTGTGTGTGTGTGCGCGTGCGCGCGTGTCTTGGGGGTATGGAAGCCTCCTATCAGGCATGGGGGGGTTGTGTTTTCCTGGAGGGGGCACAGTGAGGGTCAAGGAGAAGCTGGCAGCGTCCTGGGGCTTTTGGATTCAGTTCTCCTTTAAGGGAATGGCATGGATAATTATGCTTATTATGATGGATTATGCAAATGCGGAGGTCGTTTGGGGGTCAAAGGCTGCTTGTCACCCTCCTCCTCAGGCATTCTGTGACTCCTAAGGCTTTCCCTGCTGCCTCCCAGGCTCCGTTCCCCAACCCCCGTTTCTCTGTCCCCTCTGGGAGTTGCAGCTACCAGCACCCCCTCTGTAGTGTTCCTGAGAGGGCCTCATGAGTCCCAGCGCCCATGCCTGCAGGTCCCAGGTGTCCTCGCATTAAGTTCCCGCTGAGCATCCCAGGTGGGCTCAGGGGTGACTGGGCCGTTCCTCCCCCTGCACGCCCTGCCATTGGGGATGCTTGCTGTTCGGAAAGAATGTACTCTTGGAAGCAGGTTTGGAAAATTACTGAGGTGGCCCCTTCCCCAGCCTTGTCTCATCAGCATGAGGCTAAATTAGGATGTGTGAGTTCTCCCCTCTGCCTCCCACCCTTGCCTTCTCTCCTTCTCTCGTACCCCCAGCCCACCCTCCCCGTCTCTGCCCCTCTGCCCCCTGGCCTCCCTCAGTCCTCGCCTCTCTGTCACCGTCTCTGTCTCTGCCTCCCCCTTCCCTGTCATCCTCTCAGTTCCCCCGTGATCTCTCCCTCTCCTGCACCACCCCATCTCTGTGGGGAGCTGCAGCTCCTGGTCCTTAGCATGGAGAAGATGGTCGTCATGGTAACGGTTGTCATGTCGATGGCTACTGAGCTGGGGATGAATAGTATGTAGGTGAGCGCTACCTGAGTGGAGGCTGATGGGTTTCCAGGAGGCTCGATGCTTGTCTCTGAGCTCAGAGCTGCACAACAGGCCCAGCTCCTCCTGCCCCATGTGAGTGGCTGTTTTTACCCCCAGGCATGCTGACACGCTGAGCCCTCTGTGGCTGCTTTTAGGTGAGCATGTTTCAGTGTGTGTCTGTGCATGTGCTGTGTCTCTGGGGTGTGTCATTTCAAGGGTCTATGTGGCATGGGGGTAGGTCTTTGGGTTTGTACAGGCTTTTCTTGGAGCAGGAAGTTAGGGGCTAAGTGGCACTGGTCACTGAGGAATCTTGGGGACTCCCTTGTTTTGGCACCCACATTTACCTCAGTTGGGGGCTTCCAGGGACCACAGACCTCTTAGTATCCCTCCTCCCAGCTAAAGGCCTCCCAGCCACTGCCCAGCCTACTGGGAACGATAGAAAGACAGTGAAGACAGCCCTGGGCAGGGGCAGGAGCTGGAGCCTGGGTCCCTGCTCAGTCCCCATTCTTCTGTGTGACTTCAGGCTGCTTGCCAGAGAGCTGGAGGGAGCAGGGACTCTGGGTTGGCTGGTTCAGGTTGTGGAGGGGAGTGCCATGGGGAGTTCTAGCTCCTCCACCCTGGGTATTTTTCTTTCTGGGCAGAGGGGAGCTGGGGAAAAGTTGGGCCCTACTGCTCTGAGCTCCTAGAATGTCTAAAAAGGAGGAAGACCCAGCAATTCGTCACGGGAGCAATTACACTAATTGTTCCACTCCATGACTCACTGGTAGAAAGTAAATACTGATTAATTCATTACTTTGAGACTATGTGTGTGTGTGCATTTGGTGAGGGGGCACCTCCTGGCTCCCTGCCCTGGCTGGGCTGGGCAGGGCTCTGGAGCAGGTGGTTGAGGCTGGGGATATGAAGACAGGATTGAGATCCTCACTCTGGCTCTGTATCAACTCCAGAAGGGGGCCCATCAGTGGCAGGGGGTGAGAGGCTGGGCCCCAAATGCAGGGCTATTCCAGCCCTCGCCTGCTCACACATGCCCCAGGGCTCCCCACAGCCAGCCCAACATTGCGGCTGCTCAGAGACCACCCCAGACCTACTGAACCACTGAATTTAGTTTTCACAATATTCAGATGTGCAGTCAAGATGAAAAATGACCAGTTTCTAAGAGAAAGTCATCCGCCAGACACTGAAAGCCTTCTGGGATGGGACCCCAGGTGACTTGCCACACCCCACCCCTGCCCTGTGAATTATTCACACACGCACTTTCCTTCAGGGTACACACAAGATCTCTGTCACCCACGTGGATGTCACTCAGCCCACAAGGGCACCTGTCGCCCTTCTGGGCTCACCCAGGCTGCCAGTCTTGGGTGCCGAACCCTGTGTCCACCTCTACCTTCCCTAGGCCCAGCGCTGGCGCAGTGAGAACTTCGAGAGACCCGTGGACCTGGAGGGCTCTGGGGATGATGACTCCTTTCCCGATGATGAACTGGATGACCTCTACTCGGGCTCGGGCTCGGGCTGTAAGTACCCCCCTCCCTACCTCTGCCTGGGGGCAGTGACCAGTCTGTATCCAGCCCCAACTCTGAGAAGCCCACGGGGGGCTTGCTTCAGTGAGGCAGGGGGCATTCACTGCATGGGTCAGGCAAGTTCTTCTTGCTCTGGATCCCCAGAACAAGAAGGGCAGAACATCCTTCTGGGGATAGAACAAGGCCTGGGAGGACCTCAGGGCCCAGAATGCCCAGGTCTCCAGGGTCCCACATCTGCATCTTTGTGTGTGCTATGTGGCTTTCTCTGCAGACCTTGCTTGGTTCTGGTGGTCCCGTCAGGTGCAATAAGCTGTGGCCAATGGTGGGGTTAGGGCAGTGATGACACAGGGCAGGTGCTTCAAGTGGTGCCTGGGATGGCCCCGCCCTGGGGAAGGGGAGCCAGGGTCAGCTGGGTCTAGCAGAATCTTGGGAGAGAAGGGCACCGCGAACCCCACTCTGCCGTGTAGCAACTGTGTGCCCCTCGGTGCTCTCCCTCCCTGAATCCCTGTATTTTCACCTGTGGATGGTGAGAAATACTTCTTCTTAGTGCCTCTAGGAGCGTTTGGGATAGGAAGTTGGGGTCTGGCACAGAGGAGGAGCTCTCAAAATGGTAGCAAAAAGAAGGCAGCTGAGACTGGGCCCAGTGAGGGCATGGGCTGGCATCTGAGGAGATGGTACGGGGTCTGCACACCACAGAGCTGGCTGCCCACAGCCCTCGCCTCTGGTCTCCCCTCCTTAGCCAAGTCCTTTGAGCCTCTTTCAAATTAATCTTTGTAAAACCCGTTTCTATTGGGTCACATCTCTATTCGCAAAGTTCCCTGGCTCCCCTCCCTCCTGCCTGGTTCTGAGCCCAGGAGCTGGCTGTGGCTTCTCCCTCCCCCACCCCCGTCTCATTTCCTCCCAAGTTCCTTCACTGTCCCGGCTTTGGCTTTGCGTCAGCCAGATTGCTCAAGCAGTTCCCCTGCCTCAAGGGCTTCTTTTCCCTCTTACCCTCCACCTCTGCCTCTGGGGGAAGCCCTTAGTGTACCACCCCTGCCTTGAGCTTGTGGTAGGGGTGCCTTTGGGGTCTGACTCTTCCCAGAATGCCACTCCTGTGTTCCCCTGCAAGCCCCAGCAAGTTTTGCAGCCAGTAGCGCCTCAGTTGCTGCTGCCTGGATTCAACCTCATAGAAACTGTAGGCTGGGTGGGCAGGAATAGTCAAGGAAGGCTTCCCGGGAGAGGCGGCCCCCAGAATTTTTGACTTGGCAGAGAGAAGTTGGGGAACATCAGCAACTGGCCACCTTTAGCTGGGCTGTGCCTTCCTCCTTTCTCTCATCTTTTCTGGGAAAATTGGGCAAAGAGAGGGGGTTGGGAGACCTAATCTTGATGGCCATTGCTTACCTGGGATCCTCATGCCCCTCACAACCACCCAGCTCCCTAGCTCTCTCCCTCTCCCCCACCCCCTCAGACTTCGAGCAGGAGTCGGGCATTGAGACAGCCATGCGCTTCAGCCCAGATGTAGCCCTGGCGGTGTCCACCACACCTGCGGTGCTGCCCACCACGAACATCCAGCCTGTGGGCACACCATTTGAAGAGCTCCCCTCTGAGCGCCCCACCCTGGAGCCAGCCACCAGCCCCCTGGTGGTGACAGAAGTCCCGGAAGAGCCCAGCCAGAGAGCCACCACCGTCTCCACTACCATGGCTACCACTGCTGCCACAAGCACAGGGGCCCTGACTGTGGCCACAGTGCCTGCCACAGTGGCCACCGCCGCCCCTAGCACCCCTGCAGCACCCCCTTTTACGGCCACCACTGCTGTTATAAGGACCACCGGCGTACGGAGGCTTCTGCCTCTCCCACTGACCACAGTGGCTACAGCACGGGCCACTACCCCCGAGGCGCCCTCCCCGCCCACCACGGCGGCTGTCTTGGACACCGAGGCCCCAACACCCAGGCTGGTCAGCACAGCTACCTCCCGGCCAAGAGCCCTTCCCAGGCCGGCCACCACCCAGGAGCCTGACATCCCTGAGAGGAGCACCCTGCCCCTGGGGACCACTGCCCCTGGACCCACAGAGGTGGCTCAGGTGAGGGTGTTGAGAAGGGACAGGGAGGAGGGCGGAGGAGGGTGGGTCAGGGGAGGGATGAGGAGGATGGAGCTGGACAGGACTGAGGACCAGGAGGCTATAGAGATGAGCCAGACAAAGTGGGGGCGAGGGGCAGGACCAAGGGACGGAGATCGGATAGGGAGGGAAGAGGGACAGAAAACGAGGGCTAGGGTGGTTGGATCCTAATGGGATGGGACATTGGTGGGGAAGGAATTGGGTGAACGTGTGCATTGGTGACAAGGGGGGGCCGGGCTGAGTGTTTCGGTTGAGAGAATTAATTCAGTGGTCTGGCAGCTGGATTAGAATCTTTCCACTGCCACTTCCTAGTCACGGGACCTCAGGCCAGTCCCTGATCCTTTCTATACCTCCGCTTCCTCATCTACGGAAAGGAGAAAACAATAGAATGTGTATCATTTCATTGTGAGCATGAAGTCTCCTGACATCCACAGTGCTTAGAACAGCGCCTGGTGATGGTACAGCCAGTGGGTTCTCAGCTGCTGTCGTCATCACGGTTGTTATTATCATGGGTCTGAGGGTGGTTAAGAGCTGGTGTATGAGAAGGCATCACTCGCCTTGTGGAGGGCTGCCTGGGTGTGGCTCAGTGCTCAGCACTTTACCTGTGTTAGCCCCAGCCCTCATGCCCACCCCACGGGCAGCACTGTGGTCATCTCATTTTACAGACGAGCAACTGTGGGTGCACAGGGAGGTGAAGCCACTTCCCAAGGCTCCGCAGCCAGCGATGACAGTCAGGATTTGAACCCAGGCAGTTGGTGCCAGAGCCGGGCAGTCTCGCAGGGCCAGGGCTGCATGTGTGTGCATTTGGGATATTCTGGATGGGGCAGGGGAATTGATGGGAAGAGGATGAAGATGTCAGGAGTGCCAGAGATGGATGAATCCCAAGGACATGAGAGAGGTGGTCTGGTCCCAGCTGGGTGCACTGAGTAAGATGGAGAGGTGGGAACATGGACTGGGTGCCAGAGCCCTCTGCAGCTGGCCTCACTGTGGAAGGCCCTTGGGCCGTGGCGCTGCCTTGGGGTCAGTGTCAGTCCCTCTGACTCCCCAGCCAGCTCCAGCAGGATGCAGGCCCTTCCCTTGCCTCCTCAAGCAGCTGGGGCAGCCTGGTGTTTTCACACAGACTTGGCCAAGCAGGAAGGGGAAACAGTGATGGGGCACGGAGCCCAGGAGAAGGTGCACAGGGCCCAGGTTGCTGGAGGAGCCATTGTGCACGCTGTGTACGCTGGGGCACTGCTGCAGCCTCTTTTCAGCCTGGACACCAGGCCTGCCTTTCCATGCCCACCTTTGAAGTAGCGACATCCCTGCTCTGATGGCTCCCACAGCCCCCACTTTGGTCTCATCATTCCCAGCTCTGATCCTGCCTCCGAGTGGTGGGAGCCCTAGAGATTGTCAGTCACTGAGCTGGTTTCCGGGACACCTGCCCCTGAGGCCATCATATTCTGCAGGTTGTGCTCTTGGACTGGCCTCCAGGCTACAGGATGCTCCCCTGCCTTAGGCATGGACTGGGACCAGGCCCACATCCATAGCATCTGCACCCAGCAGTTCCCAAACAGCTTCTCGGCAGGAATCCCCCAAGGATTGTTACTAAAGCAGCTGGAGGGGACATGAGGGGGACAGGATGTGGCCAGAGCAAGAACAGAGGCAGTGTGTTAGTGGTTAGAAACACAGACTCTGGAGACAGATAGATCTGAATTTTAGTTCTGTCCCCCATTTACTAGCTGTGTGTCCTTGGGCAAGTCATTTATGCTCTGAGCTGACTTCCTGCTCTGTAAACTGGGGGCATTGTTACACTCCTTCATGGGGATAGTGTGTAGCACAGTGCCTGGCATGTAGGGAGTGCTAAGTGTTAGCCCCCCAGGGCAGTAGGATGGTGGTGGGGGGTTATGCATGCATGTGTGGTTGTCCTGGGCTCATGCCACCCTCTCTGCAGACCCCAACTCCAGAGACCTTCCTGACCACAATCCGGGATGAGCCAGAGGTTCCGGTGAGTGGGGGGCCCAGCGGAGACTTCGAGCTGCCAGAAGAAGAGACCACACAACCAGACACAGCCAATGAGGTGGTAGCTGTGGGAGGGGCTGCGGCCAAGGCATCATCTCCACCTGGGACACTGCCCAAGGGTGCCCGCCCGGGCCCTGGCCTCCTGGACAATGCCATCGACTCGGGCAGCTCAGCTGCTCAGCTGCCTCAGAAGAGTATCCTGGAGCGGAAGGAGGTGCTCGTAGGTGAGGCTTGGGGTCTGGGCCAAGGGGAGCCTGGGAGGATACCAGAGTGAGACAGCTGGCTGGGCCTCAGTTTGCCTCTAGGAACCCAGAAAGGAGATCAGGGCGTGGTTTCCTAGGAGCCAGATAGGAAGGAAACCTGAGAACTCAACCCCCTAGGACCTGCCTTCTGGCTCCTCCCAACTTTCCTCCTTCCCAATATCCAACCCTGACTTCATGTCCATCTCTAGGTCTTTCCTCAGTGTCCTCTGACCCCTCTGTGGACTCTGACTTTGATCCCTGCTTTCCTGGGCCACACTGGCTGACCCCCTGGGACCTCACTTCCTAGATGCTAATCTCTGACCCATCCTTCAGCTTGACCTTCCCCAGTTTTTGACCCCAGTCCCTGTGGATCTGCCCTGGCCGCATCTAGTGAGTCTGTGGACTCCTGGTTCAAATCCTGGCTTTGCACTCAAGGCAAGGTACTTCACCTCTCCAGTCTTCCTTCTCTTCATTGGTAGAATGGGGATAGTCATTTTGCCCTTAATCAATTCTAAGAGGCACATCTGTTCACATGTTAACTCTTCTGTAATTGGGATATGTCATATTTAGTTAGCAGAGCTTTTTCTTTCCTAGCAGTTATAAAATACTGGGGCATCTTATGAGTGATGGCATTTTAAATTTGATGAAGCCCTCAGATGACCCCTCCCTCATAGGGCTGGTGTGAGGGTTCAGTGAGTTAGTGTGTTGGGCGATTAGAATGCAGCCAGTGAAGGCCTATGATGGTACCCAGTGCTGGTAGTAGTAGTATTGACTCCATCATCACTCCAACTCAGATCTGGGACTCCCAGCCCTCTCCTCACCCTGGCCCCTACCCCCGAGGACCCTTTGCCCTGGTTCTACCCTGCCTCTAGGCCTTGACCTGTGCCCTCTTCTTCCACAGCTGTGATTGTGGGCGGGGTGGTGGGCGCCCTCTTTGCTGCCTTCTTGGTCACACTGCTCATCTATCGTATGAAGAAAAAGGATGAGGGCAGCTACACGCTGGAGGAACCCAAGCAGGCGAGCGTCACATACCAGAAGCCTGACAAGCAGGAGGAGTTCTATGCCTAGTGGAGCCACAGTGCCTCCCTGCAGCCTCAACACCACCCTGCTGTCCAGTCCCCAGCCTGGCCCCACCAGCCCAAGCCTGGGACTGGGCCTGGAACCTGGCCCCAGTTCTTCTCTGCCCTCTCTCCCAAGGTCTGCCCAGGCTGCCAGCCTCACACAGATCTTCCCCGAGGAAGAGGGGCTGCTGCCATCTGCCCCAGACTGTGCCCTTACGAGCTCATCTCTTGTTCCCCTCATCCCTGCCACCAGTCTGGGGCTTCAGGACCTCATGTCAGATGGATGGGAGGAAGAAAGCTCCTGATTGGCTGGTGGTGGAAGAAAGGGTGGGGCTTGAGATGAGCCTGAGCCCCGACTTGGCACCCACAGGTCTCACTGAGATCTCCTTTTTGGGGCAGAGAGGCACTCAGGCTGGTTTCCAGGACAAACATTTGGTAAACACAGCCCTTGAAATCATCTAGACACTGCAACCTCTTGCTCGTATCCCAGGGCCTCTCTCTAGCTGGGTGAGAGGGTGTCCCTTGTCACCAGCCTGTTTTGTTCTGGTCTCTCTGGGGTTGTTGAATCTCTCCTCTTGCCTGCCAAGTACACATGTACCCCAGACTTCATTTCTTTCTGCATCTTCCCCCAAGAAACAGATTCCTGAGGGTGCTGGGGCAGCCACTGGTGAGGAGGGGCTGCTCTGATGTCCCTCCTATGAGGGGACTCTGCACAGACACCATTGCCCACACTATCACACATATTTTCACTCAGTCACACACAAGACAAAAGCATGCAATGACAAAACCATACGTAATCCTGACCGCCCAGCCAATCAAGACATATCACAGAACACACGCATCCTTCCAAGAATGTTTATCCTCATGCATCACTTACACACCCCCAGACACGTACTGCAATGCAAGTCACTAGTCATGGTCACATGACAGTGACAGTGTGGCCTCCTCCTACCCCAAATACACCCACACTCTGGCACAACACACATTGTCTCCAGCTTTCAGGCTTACTGAGGAGGGTGGAATCGAGCCGGAACAATCAGCCCATATTGGGTCCCCCTAAGTTGCCCCGTCATACTCAGTCCCATGCCATGGTGCCCACACCAACCATGCAGCCACCAACCCCAGCCAGTGTCAGACACAATCCCATGTGGATGCACAGTCTCACTCCACATGACCTGCTCTCAATGCTGGAGGGAAACAGGCAGGCCCTTGCCTTTCTTGGAAAAAGTGTGGGGCCACAGCCCTTTTAGGGCATTGCACGCAGGTGGGCCTGGCTTCACCCCTACCTGCTTCCTCCCTACCACAGCTGGCAAAGGGGGAGGTTTGGGGCCAGACCCCCACTAGCTGGGAGCCTGGGGGCTCCTCTAAGGCTGAGGAAGGAAATTTGGCCCCAGGTTGTTGGGGGGTCTTGGGTCTCCCAGGACGGAAGGCCCAGGGCAGGGAGGGGGCATGTGGTTGGGCACCTTTATCTCCCTGTGTCCCCTTCCTGCTTTGAGCTAGGGGGCTGACTCTGCCTCCCAGGACACAAGTCTCCAAAGTGCCTGTGAGGGCGGGCCCTCCGCACCCTCTGCCCTCTGCCTGGCAGGCCAACCTCAGCCCACCTGCCCAGAGGCCCTCCCTGTGGACACCCCCTCACCTATTTGGCCAAACAATTCTGGCTGCAGCTTCAGGGGCCATGGCTGGAAGCAGCCCCTGCAGATCCCTCAGGCCCCGAGGTCAGGGTTTGAGGGATGAGACCAGGTGATAGTGGGGGAGGGGTTACTTCCTTTGTTACCTAGCAAGTAGGGCTATTTCCATCGGTATTTTAAATGTGGGGTCACAGATCTTTGGGGGAGGGTGTGCTTGGCAGGGGGCCTCTTGGAGCCAAAGGGATGTGGTGTGAGTTGCGATTGGCTGGCACTCACACCCCCACCCCTCTCACCCACATCCCAGATTCAAGTCAGGAAGGCAGGTTTTATTTCAGGGCCCTTTTCAAGATGCCCTGGCAGCAGATTTCTGCAGGATGAGGGGTAGCGGTGTGTAGGCAGTGAGGGGGAGGTTCCAGGGGCTGTCCCACAGCCTGTCTTTTCCAGGCTGGGCTCCATCTTCCAGTCCCAAAACCCTCTTTCACAGGGCCCAGAGGCTTGTGAGGAAGCCAGGTGGACCCAGCCTTAGAAGAGTGGGCATGGGGGGCCCCTGATATCTGGAGGGGGCGGGTTGGCCTCAGTCATCTTTGGAGCAGAAGGGCTGGGTCCTGGGGCCACAGACCACAAGGCTCAGCCTCCCTACCCTGCTCCCTGGGGTGCTGCTGTCTTGGAGAGCACAGCTCTGGTGAGACGGCCTGGGCAGGCCGAGGCTGAGAAACCAGGGAGGATAGAGGAGAAAAGGGCTTGGGCCCCCAGCCCCAGAAGATTCTGGACCCCGGGTGGGAGACCCAACAGTGGGTGCAGGTTCTCGGTAGGGCTGGAGCCCATGGTGGGGGTGGCCCCGGCAGGCCTGGCTCCTCACATCCCAGGGGTTGGCTTCTGATTTGCGGCTTGGGCTCCGGGCACTGGCTTCTCTTCTCTGTGTCCTTAGCATTTGAGAGAAGAGGCCAGGGGCCTTGTTCATGGATCCCTGGACCCAAGGCAGATGTCCAGGCTTTATCCTCGTGAGGTTGAAGAGTCTGACCAGCCCAAATCTGCCCTGGCCGGCCTGACCGGGGCAAGGCAGTCCAAGAGAGTTCAGTGAGGACCAGCTAGGCTCTCCCAGGTGCAATGTGGGTGCAGGGCCCTCATGTCCCCCTACCCCTGCCTGTGATGGAGTGTTCTGAGGGGCTTTGGCATTTGCTGGAAGCACAGCGAGTTCCAAACGAGAGGGAGCTTGTGTGGCTTGAGAGCCTCTGGGACCTTGGCTGCCAGAGCACGAGGCAGGCCAGGACCTGGAGAGCCCAGACCCTGTCTCCAGGAGGCCAGATGGGGGCCTTGCCTGAAAGACTGGTCCCCTTGATCGCTGGAGGCATGTGGGTGGCAACCAGGGCTAGGCAGGGCTTAGGGTGTGTGGGCCAAACCCCCCTGGGGTTGGCAAAGCCACCTGTCAGGCCTCCTGGTGGGGGCCCCTGGACGCAGGGAGCAGACCCTCTGCCTCATGGGGTAGGAGTGGCTGCCTCCTGTGTTCTCTGGATTTCTTCTCCCAACAACTACAACCCTGGACTTGCCTCCCCAGGCCTCTTGCCTGTAAATAGAAGCCCGCAAACTGTACAGATTTACAGAGGCATCGAGACTGGGCCCTGGCAGTTGCCATCTGAGAGCCGATGGCCCCAGCATCCCCCAGGTGCCTGCCTGGCACCACAGTGACCCTGGCCTCAGCGTGGCAAATGCATGTAAATATTTTTCGTAGGCGGCGTGGCTCCAGAGAGCCCCCTGAAGACAGTGTCCCTCCCTCCTGTGAGTCCTTTCTCCTGTACAGAACCTGCCTGGGGTGGGTGGGGGTCTGCCATTCCCTCCCCCAGGCCTTCCCTGCCCCTTCTCTCCCCTGTAACCTGTTTATTAACCGTACCTGTCCTGAGTTCATGGCCAAAACCTTAAATAAGGAAAAACAAAAGAAAAAGACAGTGGAAAAAAGAGACCAAGGCGCCTGCCCCACTGCGGGTACTCTCCTGTTCCAGCCTTGTGAAGGAACTGGTTTTGTTTTTGTTTTTGTTTTTTTTTTGTTTGTTTTTTTGTTTTTTAACACTTCCTGTGCTGTGCCCATTTATAAGAGGAAATAAAATTAAGCTGAAATGATGTGCCGTGTCCAGAGTATGAGATAAATATGATCATTTGGGGACGGCAGCCCATGGCCGCACCTTGGGCCCCAGCCATCTTCCCCCATCAAAGAAATTGAGAACCAAGCAGGGAAAACTGACTAAAAGCCCCTCGTGGGAACCATTATGGTAAAAGCTGCTGTTGGTTGAGAGTGTCCAGGAAACCACGGAGCCGCTGCGGTGAGGCTGGGATGGGGGCTGTGGTTGGGCGGGGCCGGGCAGTGGTGAGAGGGGCCTGTGGTTCACCCCCAGGGGAACTCTGGCTTTAGGCCACAGAGAAAATCTTGGTACCACAGGATACCAGAATCAGAGCAGCCGAGACGAGACGAGACGAGATGGCTTTGAAGTCTGAAGTCTGTTTTCAAGTCCAGGTGTTGACATTTCCTAGCGCTGACTCTGGACAAGCCACTTGACCTCTGTGAGTCTCAGTTTCCCCATCTGTCAAATGGGGTCAGAATATCCCCTATGTGGAATGTTGTGAGGACTGCATGAGGTAGAATGCTCAGCACGGCACCTGCCACAGTCAACACGTAGCTCACAGGGACTCTGATGATGGCATTGGAACAGAATAGAACCTTGGGATGGGAGAATGTGACCCAGAATCACAGGCCGACTTCTGACATCACAGGGTCATAGAGCTGGGCCAGCCTTGGGGCCCTCCTTGGTGTAGAAATCCCTTTTCCAGCCCCCACTTGGCATAACTCCTGTCCCAGCCAGCTGGGTGTGTCCCGAGGGCCAGTAGGCCACCCTGCCTATTTGGAAGTACTTACTAATTTCAGCTGAAATCTGTCTTTCCAGTGTTGCCCATCTCCAGTGCTCGTACGCTCTGGGGGCACACGGGATTGTTCTGCCCCTTGCAATGGGACAGCCCCCAGGTATGGGTGTAACAGTCACAAAATTCCCTCCTTCGAGGGAAAGCTCTACATGTCCTACAAATATTTCTTCTAGAAATTTCTTCTTCTTGGCCAGGCGTGGTGGCTCATGCCTGTAATCCCATCATTTTTGGTGGCTGAGGTGGGTGGATCATTTGAGGTCAGGAGTTTGAGACCAGCCTGGCCAACATGGTGAAACCTCATCTCTACTAAAAATACAAAAATTAGCTGGGCTTGGGGGTGGGTGCCTGGGTCAGGATCCCAGCTACTTGGGAGACTGAGGCAGGAGAATCACTTGAACCCCGGAGTCAGAGGTTGTGGTGAGCCCAGATTGCGTCACTGCACTCCAGTCTGGGTGACAGAGTGAGACCCTGTCTCAAGAAAAAAAAAAGAAAGAAATTTCTTCTTAATATGTGATAGGCAGGGTGCTGTTGGCCCTGGGAGTGGGTTGGAGCCCGAGGCCTATGGCTTTGGTACACCATCCTACCCATCCCTCCCTCCTTCCAATGAAGTTTCTGTGCCTGGCTCTGTGCTTGGAACTGGGAGCCGAGGGGTCCCCACAACAGCCCCGAACCCTCTCCCTAGAGCATGTACAGTCTATCCGGGAGATAGCTGATAACCAGAGTCTTGTGACTGTGTGATGACACTGGTCTGTGGTGGTGGCGGTGGTTGTGGGGGGGTCATTCTTTCTCAGCTGCCACCTCCAAGCCCCACCAAGATTGCCCCTCACTGCTAGGCAGTTCAGGGACAGAGCCCTGGTGCCCGGGGCCTCACTGTGGGACCTCAGACAGTTTGACTCCTTGGAGCCTCAGTCTGCACAGCTATAAAATGGGGTGAAGGGGCCAGACCTGCCACTGGGAGGTCCTCACAGGAGTGGGCCAGTTAGACACCTGCTATGATGTGAGGGGTTGGTTTACCAAGATTCAAAGCCAAGCATGAGTGGCTGTTCACGCAGGAAGCTTCAGAAGGCAATGCCCCATCTTCTGAGTGCTGTCAGCGGGCCGTCTCCCTCCTACCCTTCTCCCCTTCTCTCTTGAGTTCTAGTGATGTGATTTTATTTTCAGCTTGGAGGAGTAGAAAGAGCATGGTCTTGAAGTCAAGCAGACTCTTTGCTCTACCTCTCTGAGCCTCGATTTCCTTGAAGGCAAATGAGGACAATAAGGTTGGTATTTGGAGGCATGAAGCATGGCATACATGCCCATCTGCAGCTGGATTTTTATTCTTCTCTTTGCAGCACCTACTTTTTACCAGGCAAACCTTTATTCAAATCCTAGCTCTGTCAGTGACTAGCTATGTGACCTTGGGTGAACAATTCAAACTCAGTGCTCAGTTTCCTCACTTGTAAAATGGGGGCAATACTAGTACTGGCCTCATATGCATAGTGCTTAGAACTATGGCAGGCATAGAGTAGGTGCTGTACAAATGTGGGCAATTATTACTGCTGTTGTTGCTATTGTTATTACTGTTATTCTTATTTGCAGGGCCCAGCACACTGCCTATTGATTGAACAAGTGATACTGAGCTTGGGTAGAAATCAAACTATCAGGGTCAGCTCTAGTATGAACTATGACTTAGGCTTGTTAGAGCCAAGGGCAGAGCCTGGAAACCATGTATTTGGGCACAGATAGGCTGGGCACTGCTGGAAGTTGGAGCACTTCCCTCTGGGCCCCCTCACCCAAGATATGAGCAACAGAATCAAGAGGGAAGGAGGAAGAATAGCTGATTGTTTCCTGCAGCCCAAGAGGTCACAGCCACCCAGCCCAAGCTTCCCTGAGAACAGAGTGTGCTCAGCTTCCAGGGCCGCCCACCCTGCCTCTGCCGGCCTGAGGGTGGGCTCAGAGCATGAGGATCTAGGTTTATCACCACCAGATAACCACTAGGGATGAGAGAGGGCAGACAGCAAGAGGAATAGGGTGAGGCACTATGCCAGGTACCAGGTATCATGTTAGCTCATTTAAGCCCCAGGTCTGGTCTCTTGGCCTGTTGTTGCAAATGGAGCAACTGAGGCTCAAACAGCAGAATCCCAAAGCCCTAGAGCAATTGGAAGGTGCGGTGGGATTCTGCTGTCTCCTCCCTACCAAGAGCTAGCTGTGAGGGTGGGCAGGTTACTAAGCTTCTCTGAACCTCAGTTATATCATCAGAACAACAGGAGCACTAGGAGTTTGAAAGCCTCTAACGAAGCATTAACACACAACCTTTGTGGGATGCCTTCCAATTATCGTCGTTCATTCATAGACATTATCTTATTTAATTCTTGGAGACAATTATTACCCCCATTTTATCATAAACAATGTGTTTACAATAAACACATTGGCCCTATCAGCAAAATCCACACTGTGGGATACTCCATAGGAAAAACAATCCAGTTTTTTTTCAACACATAAATTATAAGGAAGACAAAAAAAAGAGAGAGATGGAGAATTTATAGATAAGCTTAAATGAAATGTTAACTAATCAATATGGGAACCTGATTCAGATTCTGATTCAAACAAATTATATTTTTAAAATGCTCCAGTTATGAGGCAAGTGGAAATTGAACACTGAGTGAGTGAGTAAAAACATAAATATATATATTTTTTATATATATTTTTTCTCTTTTTTTGAGACAGGGTCTCTTTGTGTCGCCCAGGCTGGAGTGCAGTGGTCTGATCATGGCTCACGGCAGCCTCGAGCTCCCCAGGCTCAGGTGATCCTCTTACCTCAGTCTCCCAAATAGCTGGGACTACGGGTGCTCGCCACCATATCCGACTAATTTTCATATTTTTTGTAGAGACATAGTTTTGCCATGTTGTCCAGGCTGGTCTCAAACTCCTGGGCTCAAGTGACCGAGTGAATATTTGTTATTAAGGATTCATTGTCAATGCTCTTAGATGTGATAAGGGCCCTGTAGTTATGGTTTTTTTTTTTTTTTTTTAAAATGAATCCTTACCTTTTAGAGATACAGACTGAAATATTTGTAGATGAAGTGACAGAGTGTCTGGAATTGACTTCAAAATAATATGGGGAGGAGTGGGTGAGGGAATGGAGGAAATAAGTTGGGGCTTGAGTTGATCGTTATAGACGCTGAGTGATGGGCACATAGGGGCTTCATTATATTATTCTATCTACTCTAAGTTTACATTTTAAATTCTCCATAATAAAGTGCTTTAAAAGAAAAGAAAGCAGCCGGGTGCAGTGGCTCACGCCTGTGATCCCAGCACTTTGGGAGGCTGAGGCAGGCAGATCACGAGGTCAGGAGATCAAGACCATCCTGGCTAACACAGTGAAACCCAGTCTCTACTAAAAATACAAAAAAATTAGCCAGGCAAGGTGGCGGGCACCTGTAGTCTCTGCTACTCTGGAGGCTGAGGCAGGAGAATGGCGTGAACCTGGGAGGCAGAGGTTGCAGTGAGCTGAGATCGCGCCACTGCACTCCAGCCTGGGTGACACAGCGAGTCTCCATCTCAAAAAAAATAAAATAAAATAAAATAAAATAAAATAAAAAAATAAAAAAAGTAAAAGAAAGCAATTCCCAGAGGGGCCTGAGGTTGCACCCCCAGGAAATGCAGAGCTGGCTCCCCTGCTGCAAGTCTAGGGCCCTGGCCACTCGCCCAACCCCTGCCTGTGAACTCCCGCAATGCCCTATTTTCCTCGGCTCTACGTCATCCACTTCCAAGTGGTCAATGCCTTCATGGACCCTGTTCCCTCCCGTTTTATGAAAACTGACTCTTATGAATGGCTCTATTGAAATAATTTGCATGAAATTGTCATGACTGACGCGTGGCTTCAGCTATTTCCCTTCTCCAGAGGTGTTTGTCCATTGCCAGAGAAAGTAGCAAAAGCAGCCCTTCCCAAGTGAGCCATGTGTTTCAGCTCATGAAGCACTGTCCAGGAAGTCCTTGGTCTTGCTTGCCATTCACATCAGTCCTGGGAGATGGGCTGGCTGGGGATTACTCCTCCCACCTTGGAGGACATTAGGTTTGTTCATCACCATCCCCTACCCTCACTGCCCACCCCTGCCCATTTTCAAGGCTCTGGCCAAGTCTAGACCTTTATCTTGTCTTGCTGGAAATATTGAAATAGTCTTACCGGCATGCTGTAAGGAAAGGGCATGGGTTTGGGGGCATACAGGTGTCATTCACAGTTAGCCACAGCAAGTTCTTCTTAGGTCATCCTGGGGAAGCCCCTTCACCTCCTCCCCACCCCCCAAGCCTTGGCTTCCTCTTCTGTGTCATTTGCACAGTGATGATCACTGCAGAGATTTGTGAGGACCCAAAAAGTGGGCAGACCTAAGTGTCCAGCACAATGACACACAGCAGGTGCACAGCACTAAAAATGAAGATACCAAAGATACTGCAGTACAGACATGTGTCACCTAACGACGAGGATGTGTTCTGAGGTACATGTTGTTAGACGATTTCACCTCGTGAACATCATAGAGTGTCCTTACACAAACCAAGGTGGGACAGCCTGCTGCACACCCAGGCTATATGGTACAGCCCATTGCTCCTAGGTTACAAAGCTGCACAGCATGCTACTCTACTGAACACTATGGCAACTGTAACACAATGGCAAGTATTTATGTATCTAAACATATCCAAACATAGAAAAAATGCAAGAGGCTGGGCGCAGGGGCTCATGCCTATAATCCCAGCACTTTGGGAGGCTGAGGTGGGAGAATTGCTTGAGACCAGGAGTTTGAGACCAGCCTGGGCAATATAGTGAGCCTCTCTATATATAAAAATAAAATAAAGAAAAATTAGCTGTGTGTGGTGGTATATTTCTGTAGTCCCAGCAACTCAGGAGGCTGAGGCAGGAAAATTACTTGAGCCTAGGAGGTTGAGGCTGCAGTGAGCCATGATTACACCACTGCACTCCAGCCTGGGTGACAAAGTGGGACCCTGTCTCTAAAAATAAATAAATAAAAGGAACAATAAAATATTCTATAAGAGATTAAAAAATGATGCATGTGTATATGGCATTTGCCATGATTGGAGCTAGCAGGACTGTCAGTGCACACTGCATACATTACATTTATACAATGTTTTTCTTCAATAATAATTAGCTTACTATAACTTTTTCAAAGTTTTATAAACTTTTTAATTTTTAAAAACTTTTTAGGCCAGGTGCAGTGGCTCACACCTGTAATCCCAGCACTTTGGGAGGCTGAGGCGGGTGGATCCCGAGGTCAGGAGATTGAGACCATCCTGGCTAACACTGTGAAACCCCGTCTCTACTAAAAACACAAAAATTGGCCGAGTGTGGTGGCTCACACTGGTAATCCCAGCACTTTTGGAGGCCGAGGCGGGCGGATCACGAGGTCAGGAGATTGAGACCATACTGGCTAACACGGTGAAACCCTGTCTCTACTAAAAATACAAAAAATTAGCCAGGCATGGTGGCAGGTGCCTGTAGTCCCAGCTACTCGGGAGGCTGAGGCAGGAGAATGGCGTGAACCCGGGAGGCAGAGCTTGCAGTGAGCCGAGATCGTGCCACTGCACTCCAATCTGGGCGACAGAGTGAGACTCTGTCTCAAAAAAAAAAAAACAACAAAGAACAAAACAAAACAAAAACCCAAACTACCTTTTTGACTCATGTAATAACACGTAGCTTAAAGCACATTGTAGGCCGGGTGTGTTGCCTCGGGCCTGTAATCCCAGTACTGTGGGAGGCCGAGATGGGCAGATCACCTGAGGTCAGGAGTTCGAGACCAGCCTGAGCAACATGGCTACTACTCTACTCTACCATCTCTACTAAAAATACAAAAATTAGCCAGGCGTGTTGGTGCGCACCTGTATTATTGAAGTAAAACATTGAGGCAAGAGAATCGCTGGAACCCGGGACGTGGAGGTTGCAGTGAGCCAAGATCGTACCACTGCACTCCAGCCTGGGCGACAGAGTGAGAATCCATCTCAAAAAAAAAAAAAAAAGAAAAAAATTGCATAGCTCTACAAAACATTTTATGTCCTTATTCTAGCTATTTTTTAATTTTTATTTTTGCTTTTTAAACTTCTTTTGTTACAAACTAAGACACAACCACGCACATTAGCCTAGGCCTCCACGGTGTCAGGTTCGTCAGTATCACTGTCTTCTACCTCCAGATCTTGTCCCACTGGAAGGTCTTCAGGGGCAATAGCATGCATGGAGCTGTCATCTCCTGTGGTAACAGTGCCTTCTTCTGGATACCTCCTGAAGAACCTGCCTGAGGCTGTCTTACGGTTAACTTTTTTAATAAGTAGAAGGAGTACACTCTGAAATAGTGATAAAAAGTATAATATAGTAAATAAGCCAGTAACATAGTCATTTATTATCATTATCAAGTATTATGTGCTGTACATAATCATATGTACTAGACTTTTTTTTTTTTTTTGGGACGGAGTCTCACTCAATTGCCCAGGCTGGAATGCAGTGGCATGATCTCAGCTCACTGCAACCTTCGCCTCCTGGGTTCAAGCAATTCTCCTGCCTCAGCCTCTCAAGTAGCTGGGATTACAGGCACACGCCACCACACCTGGCTAATTTTGTATTTTTAGTAGAGATGGGGTTTCACCATGTTGGCCAGGCTGGTCTTGAACTCCTGGCCTCAAATGATCTGCCCTCCTCGGCCTCCCAAAGTGCTGGGATTACAGGCATGAGCCACCACACCCAGCCCTGTGCTAGACTTTTATACAATGGTCTGTGCAGTAGGTTTGTTCACACCAGTGTATGCTGTTACCAGGTGGCAGGAGTTTTTCAGCTCCCTTATAATCTTATGAGATCACCTCTGTATATGTGATGTTATTGACTGAAACATTGTTATGTGGAGCATGACTGTAATAATAACAGCAGAAGACACATGTGTTGGACTTCCCGTGTGCCAGGCATGCTCTAAGCACTTTTTAATAGTGTGAGGCCTTTAGAACAGTGACTGGCATGTGGTAAGCACTACAGGAGTGTTTATTAAATAAAATTATTGTACATGTAGTAGCTTATTTAATCTTTACTAAAACCCTGAGAAGCAGTAGGTACTCATTACTCTCATGTTTACAGATGAGGAAACTGAAGCATGGAGACTCCCAGAATGCCGAGAATGTAGGGAGACAACTGTACAGTCAACCTTGACCTCTCCTCCACTTTCTCCTGGCAAATTCCTACGGATCCTTCAAACCCCTACTCCAACATCACCTGCTCTGGGAGCTCCCAGTCATTGGCCAGGATGAACTCTTAGACCTGGACAACAGGAAGAAGAAGGGAAAGAAGGGCGTGAGGGAGGCTGGCAGGGTGGGAAACGCAGGGGTGAGAGAATAGAGAAGGATGCAGGCCTTCCGGAGAAACCCTGAGTTGGATCATGGGAAGTGCATGACGGGAAGTCCTTGGTCCTTCTTCCCAGCAGAGGTGCCTCTGTCTTGTGGCTTGTCCTGCAAAGTCCAGCTGAGCCTCCAGCTTCCTTGAGGTTGGCTCTGTGGCATGCAAGTGAAGAGACCCACTCCGGAGCCAAATTGCCCTGGTTTGACTCCTGACTCTTCTGCTTACTGGCTAGGTGATCCCAGGCAAGTTTTTTGACCCCTTTTACCTGGCTGCTTATGGAAATAGAATGGGGATAATCATAGTACCCACCTCATAGAATTGCCATGAGGTTTCATCATTAATTCAAGGTACATAGAAAGTACTCAGTAAATACTGACCTGGATGATCCAAGTCATCTTGGATTATTGGTGAAGGTGCCGTCTCTTTTCTCTGAATTCCTGTTGTGCTTAAGCCTAAACCGCACAATTCAACCCAACACAAGTGACCATAACAATGACCTTTTATGAGGTATTTACTAGCGGGCAGGCTGTATGCCTGGTCCTTTTTACGCAGTGTCATAGAGATCACCATAACTCCATGAGGCACATACTAGTAATATGTGCATTTTACAGGTGAGAAAATAGAGGCCCCTTTGAAAGGTTAAAACTGTGTATAAACTTATAGAGCCAGTACGTGGCAGAATGAGGATTTGAATCCAGGCAATCTGACCCCGGAGCCCATGTGATTCTTTCTAGTTTGTTAGTCTCCCAATACTGATGGATACCTACGGTGTGCCAGACACCATGCTAGGTGCCAGGGAAATAAAAGACACACAGTCCTGGCCCTCAGGGAACTCACAGCCTGGCGTGGGGAACACAGATGTGGAGTCAGATACCTGAGAACATTGATAACGTTGAAGGGGGAGGGCTGGATCTGATGTCTGCATTGATCTGCTAGAGGCTATGTTTTATTTAATCATATTCTAACAATTATTGGGCATATGGTCGACACAATAAATAATGCTCTCTCTTCTCAAAGATAAGACAGAAAGGCTTCTAGAGTTAAAAAGTAGCATACAAAGCACAGCTTTGACATTATTTTTAGGCTTCCAGAAAATCTGAAGTTGTCAAATACAACTATTACTGACATAGTGATTAATGAGTTACAGTTCTTAGAAAGCCCCTCCACTTCTGGCAACCACGCCTTTCCTAAGAGGCCTAGACAAATGTAGCTAACTTCTGTTTGACATGAGGGATGCATGGTAATTCAGAATTCAATATGCCAAGTGACATAGAGACAGGTACAAGGCCTCCTGGCATACAGAGGAGGGAACAATTAACTTTGCGGTTTCCTGGAGGAGGAAATATTTGGTTTGAGTTTTGAAGTCTATGTGGGAGTTCTCTGTGAAAAAGAAGAAGGGCAAATACTCTCTAGATTAGGGGACAAAAATGAGAAAAGCGCCCTTGCATGTCTGGGGAATGAAGGAAGTCAAGTAGGGCTGGAGTATTGGGCTCATGAGGGTGGGGATGGTGGTGAGGGCAGGAGGGTGGCTGGGCCTGCTGGGTCAGAAAGGGCCTTGACTAACATGCTCAATGGTTTGGAGTTTATCTTATAAGCAATTGATGTGCATGTATGTGTGTGTGTATGAGTGTGTGTGTGTGTGTGTGTGTGTCCCATGGAGCTTTTGAGAGAGAGATATGGGGCCGGGAGCGGTGGCTCATGCCTGTAATCCCAGCAGTTTGGGAGGCCGAAGCGGTGGATCACCTGCAGTCACGAGTTTGAGATCAGCTGGGCCAACAAGGTGAAACCCTGTTTCTACCAAAAAATACAAAAATTAGCTGGGCGTGGTGGCATGTACATATAATCCCAGCTACTTGGGGGGAAGGCTGAGGTAGGAGAATCACTTGAACCCAGGAGACGGAGGTTGCAGTGAGCCGAGATCATGCCACTGCACTCCAGCCTGGGTGATGTATTAAGACTCCATCTCAAGAGAAAAAAAGGGGGGAGAGATATGGTCAAATTTGTGGTTTGTACAAATGGCTGTG
Source organism: Pan paniscus (assembly GCF_029289425.2). Lineage (NCBI taxonomy): Eukaryota > Metazoa > Chordata > Mammalia > Primates > Hominidae > Pan > Pan paniscus. Next base: position 195,980,905 of record NC_073249.2, read on the forward strand.
GCAGTCTGCAGGGAGGTAGGTGGGAGGTTGGTGGCAGGGCTATCTGTTCCCCAGCCAGGCTGTTAAGGCCCCTGGGGGCAGTGACATGTCTTTTCCTCTGGAATTTTCCATAACACCCAGCAGGGGTGGGGCATGCAGCTGGTGCTCAACAAATGCCTGCTGTATGAAACACATGCATGCCCCTGAGTCAGTGGATTTCACAGCCTTCAGAGCCTGCCCTCTCCCAGCACTGTCCATGGTACTAACACACACCATTGCAAGCCCAGTGGGCTCCCTGGTGGCAGCCTAAGAGTGTGTGTGTGTGTGTGTGTGTGTGAAGTTGGGTGGGGAAGGAGACCCTCAGTGCCTGTGTCTTGCGATCAAGGCAGGGTCTCAGCTGCTCCAGTCTCAGAAGGGCTGCCCACGTGCCCATGTGTCTGGAGGGCAGATCCCCACTTCATCTGGCCAAGCTTTAGCGCATGGATTTGAGGCAGAAATTGAAGCCAGACACAAAGAATGGGGCCTGAGTTGGGAAGTTTTGCATACCACACTTCTGAGTCTGCATCTGTAGAAAGAGCGTGACAAGGCCACATTTGTGTTCCAGGAAGATCACTCTGGTGGTAGCAGGGAGGACAGACAGGAAAGGAGAGACGGGAGTCTCTGAGCCCCATGTGAGCCCCCAACACCACCCAACAGGACTTTGGAGAAAGAGGAAATGGGGTGGGGGTGGGGTAGAATAACCGGGCAGGCCTTGCTGGAGGAGGTAGGACTTGAGGGGGCTCTTGAAGGATTTGTAGAGGGAGAGGGGAATGCCAGGCAGGGTGAACAGCATGGGCAAAGGTAGAGAGGTGGGAACCATTGGTAGCTAAGAAAGAGTGGGGACACTCTTCCCTTTCTGTGACCTGTCCTCCCCACCTCCTCTCTGTGGACCTTTTGAGCAGGGAGGGGGCCTGCTCTGAGACTGAGCTCAGCTGCATCTCTGGGTGTCTCTTGCTGAGGGAGGGGGCAGGCTGGGTGCAGCTTCGAAAGGTCCTTCCACTGTGTGTGAGGCCCAGCCAGGACAGCAGAGGCGGGTGCACAGAGCCCTTTGTCCGCCGAGTCACCCACCAAGCGCTCTGGCGGTCTCCACAGTCCTCACTGACCTTAACACTCAAGGCTGTGCCATAGAGACAGGTTGTTCTGCCTTGGCTGGCTCTGATATCATAGCTGAGGGAGGGGACAGGGGCAGGGGGTGGACAGTGGTGGCCTTTAAGGCTGTCCAAGGGCTGACAAATTGCCTCTTGCCCTTGAGGTGCAACGAATCACCATTTCATTAAATTCTTTAACACCATGATCTATAAAATGATGGAAACTTCCAGTACCTGAGAATCCCAGAATAATGGAATCTTTCTAAGATCGTGGAATCTTTCATAACAGACTCTGTGGGAATCAGAATTCTATTCTATAGAATAACAGAATCTTAAAAAACCACAGACTCTTTCAATATCTTCCTTCTGGGGTTGTGGTGAGAACAAAATGAAATACTACATGGAAGGTGGGTGCAGTGGCTCACGCCTGTAATCTCAGCACTTTGGGAGGCCAAGGTGGTTGGATCCTGAGGTCAAGAGATCGAGACCATAGTGGCCAAAATGGTGAAACCCTGTCTCTACTAAAAATACAAAAAATTAGCTGGGCATGGTGGCGCCCACCTGTACTCTGAGCTACTAGGGAGGCTGAGGCAGGAGAAGCGCTTGAACCCGGGAGGCGGAGGTTGCAGTGAGCCGAGATTGCGCCACTGCACTCCAGCCTGGTGACAGAGTGAGATTCTGTCTCAAAAAGATAAAAAAAAGAGACATACTATGTGGAATGTACATAGAATAGGCCTGGAACGTTGTAAATGCTCCCTAAGTGTCAGCTTTTTTCCCCATTTTGAGGAAAACCAGGTCCAGAGAGGTGATGTGACTTGTCCGGGGACATGCAGCTAGGAGGTGGTGGCACAGAACATCAGTGGCCTGGAGGGAGCCCCAGGTGGCCTGAGGGCCTCTGACACTGAGTCCCCCATGGCCAAGCCAGCTGGTCTGTGTCTTAATTAAGGTCTCCAAGGTGGGGGTAAGGGTGGGAGGATGAGAGGTGGGGGTGAGGGTGGGAGGCAAGAAGAGGGGGCCAGGGCTCCACCAATCCCTGTGTAACCTCTCTGGGGCTCAGTTTCTCCCATTTTAAAAGGGAAATACTATTTCCCTTCCTACTTCCACCACTGGGGAGTGGTAAGGCCGCTACTCTGGTCAGGCCTCCCTGACTGTGTGTTCCTGGGTAAAGGACATCATTTCTCTGGGCCCACGTCTTCACTGGTGCAATGGGGAGAATAAGGACGGAATCACCATGAGGATTGACCTGAGGAACTAATATCTTTTGAGACAGTGTTAAACATTCAGATCCTAGCTCTGTGGCTCCGCGGGTCGGTGAATTGGGGTAAGTCTCATAACCTTCAGGTACTTCAGTTTCCGAAGCTGCAAAATGGAAACAACAGGAATGCTCATTTAGATGAGATGGGTTAATACAAGTGGAGCGAGCACTTAGAACTGTTCCTGGCAAGTGGAAGTGTTTAGCAGGCATCCACGATCATTGTTATCACATAAGGCTTAGTCATTGTGAGCGATTATAATTAATGGTCAGTGAAGAGCTTGCAAAGTGCTGCACAACTGTGTGTGTGAGCACCTGTGTGTGCATGTGAGTGTGTGTGTGTGCTCGAGTGTGTACGATGGTGCTTATTAAAAACAGAGCCTGCGGCCCAGAGTTGAGCTGTGTGCCTGGAATAGCTGCTTCTCCTGGCGGCCTCCCCAGGGACTGGAGTGTAATGAGTGTTTGCAGAGCCCCCCGCCAGGCAGAGATGAGAGGCACCGAGGAGCCAGCGCTGGAGCCAGGCGGCGGCTGGGAGCCCAGTGTTATTATATTAATGAGAACCAGGGTGATGATTACTATTAACGAGATTAGTCACCAGGGGGCCTCCCCACTTCACCAGGCTCGTGCCGAGGCAGGCAGGCATTCTCTACACCCACCACTCTTCTCTCTGTCTCAGGGGAAGGGGTGAGGATTCCCTGGTGCCAGGCACGGTGCCAATCCCCTTACAGCCTTGTCTCACTGCATCTTTCCAAGCACCTGGGGTTAAATATTGGTGGTCCCACTTTACAGGTGAGAAAACTGAGGCTCAGCAAGGGCTCTGTCTGACCTGGGAGCACAGATATTTTTATTGCCTCTTCATGTGATCTGCAAACTTTGACAGTGAACCAAGCCCTAGCACTTTACATGGGTTAATCTTTTAGTCTTCACGACAATGCCATGAGGAAGGTGCTCTTGTTAACTCCCTCCGCATGAGGAAACGGAGGCACACAGCAGTTAAGTAACTTGCCATCTGCATCACAATGTGTCCCGCCTTCCAGCAAGCCCCTCTCTCTCCAGCAGTCAAGGTGAAAGTGTGGCTCCCAACCCTTGGTTATTCTCTATATAGCCAACCGTACCCACGGCTCTGTGATCAGATGCTTGTGGGCAGTTTTTCTGCTTGTCTCTTGTCCCCACAGGTCCCTCAGCCAGGCCACCTCTGGGCACAGACTCCTAGTGCCACCCGCCAGGCAGAGCTGAGGCTGCCACCTACACATTTATGCCACAAACATTATCCTGGCCCTTCTTGGGGCCAAAATGTCAATCCTTTCAGATGCACTCTAAGAAGTTGGGTTCTCATTTAACTTTTAGTGGACAGCTACTCTGTCTAGCACTGTGCCAGGCTGGGGACACAACAGTGGGAGAGACAGACCTGACCCTGTCCTCATGGAGCTCCTAGTCTCATGGACAAACTAGTACATGGCATATACTTAGTGTCAGTTTTTCTGAGTGCTTCAGTGGAAGGACGGTGGTCTGTGGACTGTGCGGGAGGGAAGAGTGCAGTTGGAGTGAGGGAGGAGTGAGGCAAGGAAGCCCTCTCTCAGAAGGTGAATTTAAGATGAGATGTAAGGGTTGAGCAGGAGCTAGACAGTCACCAAAGGGAAGAGCATTTCCGGCAGAAGGACCTGCCTATGAGGAGATAAGACCCCCAGGGGAGTCCTGCCTGGTTAATCAGTGCACCATCAATGCTCAGGTGTCTCCTCGGGCCAACAGTCATTCACTCAATCAATCATCACTTATCAGTTAATATTTTCTAATTCAAATAGTTCATTTACTCACTCATTTTTTCATTCATTCATTCATTCTGTATTTCCAAATGCCCATCCATTTCAGGCTTGGTGTTGGTCAGGGGGACACAGAATTGAATCAGTTGCAGTCTCTGTCCTGACGTTGTTTCCAATCTAGGGGGGGAGATGAATCCTTCCTTACACATGACACCATGTCATCAATGAACATGAAGACTCTTCCTCCAGGCTGGGGAGGTGGTAGTCAAGAAAGGCTTCCCAGAATAGGGGCCATTTGAGCTGAGTCTTTTTTTTTTGAGACAGAGTCTCGTTCTGTCGCCCAGGCTGAAGTGCAGTGGTGTGATCTCGGCTCACTACAGCCTCCGCCTCCAAGGTTCAAGCGATTCTTGTGCCTCAGCCTCCTGAGTAGCTGGGATTGCAAGCACGCACCACCACGCCCAGCTAATTTTTGTATTTTTAGTAGAGATGGGGTTTCATCATGTTGGCCAGGCTGGTCTCGAACTCCTGACCTCAAGTGATCAACCCGCCTCAGCCTCCCGAAGTGCTGGGATTACAGGTTTGAGCCAACTTGCCCGGCCTGAGCTGAGTCTTTACAAATGAACAGGCACTCAGGAGGTAGAAAGAGGGAGGTGGGCAGTGGTGCACAGCATGTGCAAAGATATGAAGAACCCCAAATGCCAGGATGTGGCAGAGACTGCTGGCTTTGCAATGATATCTGTTTTTCCTTTCATATCCATAACACATGGAAGCTTGGAAGAAAGACTACGTTTCCCAGCGTGCTTTGCAGCCAGGTGGGGCCATGTGACTAACATGGCCAATAGGATGCGAGCAGAAGTGTAGGCTGTTTCCCTTTGATAGTGGTGTGCCTGCCCCGTCCCTTTTCCCCTACCATTGGCGGAAGGTGCAGGTGGTCCCATCTTGAACATGTGAATGAGGGCAACACGGAATGACAACAGCTTAACAAGACAGAAGGAACTTGGGTCCCCTATGCCAAGGAGCACCAGCCTTTAATGGTTGATATGTAAATTATTATATGAGGGATAAAGAAACTTCTCTCTTCTTTAAGCCAGAGTTATTTTGGGTCTCTGCTTTAGAAGCTCAACCTATATCCTAGCTAATAACCAGACTAAAGGCTATTATCTCCTAGGGCACAGGGAGCTGTCAGAGTTCTGTGGGGAGGGCAGTGACATTGTCAGATTTGCGTTTTTGGAAGCTCTCTCTGGCCACAGAATGCACGATGGGTTGGAGGGGAGAGAGACTGGAGGCTGAGAGACTAGAGAAGGGGTTGATGCTTTCAAATGGGGCAGAGGTACCCAAGCCTGACCCAGGGCAGGCCAGCTCTATTGGTGCCTGCTAACAGAGAGAAGGCCAGGTTCTCTACCCAGGCCTGAAGCCAAGCCTTGTGGGCTGCCTGCAGCCACTCTCTCTTCCCATTACTTCCAGAGCTTCCAGCCTTGAATACAACCCAGAGGCCCCTCTTGTGAAATCTGACCTTCAGCTGCCAGTAGAGCCCAGGACAGCCCCTTCTGGGGAGGGTTGGTCATGCAGGACTGAAGGCGGGAGGCAGGGGCTCTGGAGGATGGATTTGGGGAGGAGGGAGAGGTAGGTGGAACAGAGCCTATGGTGGGGAGGGGGCTGTGTAGGCGATGGTGATGGGGCAAGGACAGATGGGAGAAATAATGAAGAAGGGGACTGTGCTGGTCAGGTCTCTTCTAGTTTTCGGTACCAGAAACCCAACCAGAATACATGAAAAATGGGCTGCACCGGCTTCACCCCTGGCAGGCATGGGATGGTATCGGCTCAGGAGCACCTGGATCAGCTGGGACTCTTCCCCTCTCTACTCTGTTGGTTTCCTTCTCTTCTGTTCTTGAACTCCTGGGCACACATGATCCTCTGGCCTCAGCCTTTAGAGTAGCTGGGACCACAGGCGTGCACCATTATGCCTGGCTAATTAAAGAACTTTTTTTTTTTTTGTAGAGTCAGGGTCTTGTTGTGTAGCCCAGGCTGGTCTCCAACTCTTGGGCTCAAGTTATCCTCTTGCCATGGCCTCCCAAAGTGTTGAGATTATAGGCACGAGCCACCACACCCGGCCTAGGCTCTTTTCTAAAGCACACTCTGTCACTGGGTCTGGGAAGTCCTCCCTGATCTCACCCCGGTCCAACAGAGCTGGGTGCTCCCTCCTCTGGGCCCAACGTTCCTGCTATGGCCCTCTCTCCAGGTACATCTCACCCTGTGCTCCAGTGAGGGACCCGCATAACTATGTCCTCCTAGGCTGGGAGCCCTCGGGCGTGTACTGCCTGCCTTTAGTTATCACCTCCTGCTCCGGCCTCCCTCCCTGAGCCTTGGTCCCACCAGCCCTTGGGTATCTGCCCATGTCTCTCTATATGTCCTTGTGTGAAGGCATGTTTGTGTGTGTCTGTGCTTACGGGTGTGTGTCTGTGTATACCTATAAATCTATGCACCTAGAAGACTGTGGATGTGTGGTGTGACTGTGACCGTGGATGTTTGAGTATATGCATATGTGTCTGTCTGTGTGTCTGTGTGTGGTCTTTATATATGAATTATGTGTTCCTGCCTCAGTGTGACTGTGTGTATAGGACAGTCTGGGGTACTCCTCCCCTCTGGGACTTGGTAATATCGAGGTATACAACCGTAAACACACGCAGATCCACAGAGTTACAGATCCACAGAAATAGGCCCACACAGAGATACACACAAACACACACACGCGCACACAAGCACACACACACCCCTGCCTCCCATAACCCTGCCCAGGGCTGGCTCTGGATGGTGCTACTCTTCAGATGGCAGGCTGGGAGCCCTTGTCCCAGGCAGCCTGGCTGGGGTGGATTCCCGGGACTTCCCCTCCTCACATGAGAATGTTTTCCTGTGTACAAGCAGTGGCTAAGAGCCAGCCTCGCCATGCAACTTCCATTTCCACTCCTGAGGCCACACCTCTGGCAGCAGGATAGCAGGCTGGCCCTGTAGGCCATTGGTTCTGGAAAACACAGAGGTATTGGAGCCTCATCCAGCTGTCTCCCTTCTCAGACAACACTCCATGAGCACTGCAGTCTTCTAGCCATGGCATCTTAGAGGCGCCATGACAGGTATTTATATTACTTTTTTTTTTTTTGAGATGGAGTTTTGCTCTTGTTGCCCAGGCTGGAGTGCAATGGCATGATCTCGGCTCACCGCAACCTCTGCCTCCCAGGTTCAAGCGATTCTCCTGCCTCAGCCTCCCTAGTAGCTGGGATTACAGGCGTGTGCCACCATGCCCAGCTAATTTTGTATTTTTAGTAGAGACAGGGTTTCTCCATGTTGGTCAGGCTGGTTTCGAACTCCCGACCTCAGGTGATCCACCCGCCTTGGCCTCCCAAAGTGCTGGGATTACAGGCGTGAACCACCATGCCCGGGCAGTTATTTATATTACTATACCCTGCAGGTGCTGTGGGGCACACCCACAGGGTGGGGAAAGAAGAGGGAGTGGCCCATCATTTATCAGGTAGATCCTGACGTACCCCCAAAAGTCTATTCATTCCTGTATCACCAGTTCCTAGTACAGTGCCTGCCACATAGTAGATGCTCAATAAATGTATGTGGAGCAAATTAATGAAGGAGGGCATTACTAGTCCATCTCACAGACATGGAAACTGAGGTTCAGAGAGGCAATTTGTTCAACAGTGACCAAGGGACAGAGACAGGATTGGAACCTAGGAACTGTCAAGGTATCAAGCCCCAGTTTGTTCCACTGTATACTAGGTTTACTCAAACTGAATAAGTGAAGTGTGAGCTCATCGCTGGGGCCCTGGAGGTCATCCACACTCATCTTCACTGCTTATTCTAAGTCTCAATTTCCCCATCTGTACAATGGGTTCGATGGTAGCGTATCAGGTATGAAGTCACAAAATGAATGTATAAGAAATATAACTTTATTTTTTATCACTGACCTGGATTTCTATTTTGAGCCCTCCTTTCATTGAGTATAGCAGAAACATAATCTTAGTCATTTGGGGACCTCCTACCTGGGGATGATGTCTAAGTTGGGGAGACTGAGCAGAGGCGCTTTTGTAGTGGCAGGCATGGGGGTTGGAGCCACGTCCTCGGGGTTGTCTGGCCCCTGTTGAGATGCTACCTCTCCTTTGTGGCCGGCACTCAGAGTCACAGCTACACTGACTTTCGTTCATCCCAAATCTGTCCAACTCCAGCTCTCAGCCCCTCCCAGGTGCACAGAGTTTGTTCTGGACCTGGCTGTGTGCTCCAAGTCCAGCCCCAGCACTTAGCAAATGTGACCTTAGCAATTCTCCTAACCTCAGTTTTCTTATCTATAAAATGGGGATAATAATTGCACCTGCTTCACAGGGTTGGTCATCAGAGTAAAGAAATTAATCCACAGTGAATGCTTAAAACAGCAGCAGGCACATGGTCGCTGCTCAGTAAATGTGATTTTAGCTATTACAGTGATCTGTCCTATTCTGGGGAGACTCAGCTCAGGATGGCGTGGAGGCCAGATGGGGCCCCTGCTCTCAGGTCACCTCTACACCTGCTAACTAATGAGAACGTCCATCTAACTCATGAGGACAGACATGGCCACCAGGCTGGGGACTGTCCTGGTGATGAGACAGCACATGGGGGGTCTGCACACATACAGGGCTGCAGGGGCCATAGCAGGGCCTCAGCCCAGCTACATCCGGGAAACATCAGCCCACAAGCCCCTCATCTGTAGCCAAGTCTGTGACAGCTTTCTCTCTGGGGACTGCCTCCAGGTGCTCTCTGCCACCCCGCCCAGCCTGCGGTGCTGGAGGAGGGTTTCTTCCATACTAGCCTGACGGTGTCCCTGCCCTGCTCCCATCCCCTTCCCATGTACCCCGTCACCTGCAGGGTCCCAATCAGAAAGCTTCGTGTGGCCTTCAGGGCTCCCCACAACCAGGCTCCAACCTGCCTTCCCATCTTATCTCCTGCCGTTCTTTGCCCAGCGTCCACTTCCTGCAGCTCCACTGCTCACTCTTTCCAAATTCCACACCTGTGCTGTTTTCCTGCCTGGACTGGGGTCCTCTCCTCCAGCTGTGCCACTTAAAATGTAGTCTCTCCTGGACAGGTGTAGTGGCTCACGCCTGTAATCCTAGCACTTTGGGAGGCCGAGGCACGGGCGGATCACCTGAGGTTGGGAGTTTGAGACCAGCCTGACCAACATGGAGAAACCCCGTCTCTACTAAAAATACAAAATTAGCCAGGTGTGGTGGCGCATGCCTGTAATCCCAGCTACTCAGGAGGCTGAGGCAGGAGGATCGCTTGAACCCAGGAGGTGGAGGTTGCGGTGAGCCGAGATTGCGCCATTGCACTCCAGCCTGGGCAACAAGAGTGAAACTTCATCTCAAAAAAAAAAAAAAAAAAAAAAGTAGTCTCTCCTTGGAGCCCAGCAGCACGGCTGAGCCCTGGGCCTGGACAGGCTCAGCAGTGGGAGAATCAGAGACAGGGTTCAGGCGGAACCCCGGAGAAAGGTGCTTGGGGACAGTTGCAGCGACAGGCAAGAGGAGAAGCAGGCACGGAGGTGGGTTGGTGGTCCGTGCTTGGGGGCTGCTGTTCGAGAGGCAGGAAGGCTACAGAGTTAAAAGCTCCAAGCCAGACCCACTAGGTTTGAGTAGTGCTGCTGCTTTCTAGCTGGTGACCCCAGGTAAATCGCTAAACCTCTCTGAATCTGTTTTCTCCTTTGTGAAAGAAGGTAAGAATAGTTGCTACCTCGCAAGATTGTTATCAGGGCAGAATGAGATGATATTTGTTTAGTGCCTAGACAGTGCCTGGCATACAGTAAGTGCTCAATAGATATGAGCTCTTCAGCTTGGGCAACATGGCAAAACCCCGTCTCTACAAAAAAGGCAAAAATTAGCCAGGCATAGTGGTGTGCACCTATAGTCCCAGCTACTCGGGAGACTGAGGTGGGAGAATCACTTGAGCCCGGGACGTGGAGGCTGCAGTGAGCTGGGGTTACACCACTGCACTCCAACCTGGGTGACAGAGTGAGACCCTGTCTCAAAAAAAAAAAAAAAAAAAAAAAAAGGCTCTTATTATTAGTGCAGCCTTTGGGAGGTTGGGGGCACAAGTCAGGATTTCAGACCCGGAGGGGCTGGACACCAGGCAGACAGTCAAAGCTGGGGCTGGTTGCTGGGGTGGGAGAATCAAAGTGAGAATAACAGCATCTACTGTCTGAGGACTTTCTGTGAGTTTGACTCAGGGCTGGGTGGTTTAGATGAATTACTTGCAAGATCTGCACCACAACCCATAACAGTGTTGTGGGTCTAATTGTGTCCCCCAGAAAAACAAGCTCACATTCTAACCCCCGTACCTGTGAATGTGGCCTTATTTGGAAATAGGGTCTTTGCAGATGTAATCAAGTCAAAACGAAGTCACAGTGGATTGGAGTGGGCTCTAATCCACTGACCAATGTCCTTATAAGAAGAGGGACATTTGGATACACACCTACACAGAGGGAAGACAAAGATGGGGGCAGAGATGGGAGTTATGCAGCCACAAACCAAGGAACATCAAGGATCTCTGGCCACCACCAGAAGCTAGGAGAGAATCATCGACATCATTTTCCCCCAGAGCCAACCCTGCCAAAAATCTTGGCAGGAACCAACCCTGCCAAAAATCTTGTTTTCAGACTTTTGGTCCCCAGAACTAGGAGAGATTGAATATCTGTTGTCTTAAGCCAACAAGTTTGTGGCAGTTTGTTTATGGCAGCACTAGGGAACTAACATGACCTCTATTTCATAGACGAGGAAACAGAAGCTCAGAGAGGTTAAGTCACTAGCCTAAGGCACACAGCCGGCAAGTACCAAGGTCAGGATTTGCACCCGGGGATGCAAAGCCTCTGCTCCTAGCCAGTGGCATGTCAGACTGGCCACCTTGAGTTAAAGTTGTTTGTGCCCAGGTTTTGCAGAGTGGGTCTGGCTGGTCTCTGTGTCCCCAGGGACAAGTGTCACAAAGCTGGATGGTGTGTGCATGTTAAAGACAAAGGGGTCCTGCAGGAGACCCCAAGCCTCCTTCCTCAGGGCTCCAGCTGGGGAGGCGACAGTGGCCGAGGATCACATCCTAGGTCATCAGGGCACCGAAAAGTCAAGCTCCAGGCTCTGACAGTGTCTCGGGGGCACTGACTGAGGGTCCACTGGGTGCCGAGGGCCCCAGATGAAGCTGGCCCATGTTTTCAGAAGACTCAGGTTCTAATCCCAGCCTTACTTCTCACCAGCCTTGTGACCTATGACCTGGGGCAAGTCACCTCACCTCCTTGGGCCACAGTTTCCTCATCTGGAAAACGGGCATGAGACTCTCAGGGCTGAGACGAGGGCAAGGTCAGAAAGTGCTTTGGGAGCAGCTGAGCTGGAGACAAAGGGCGATTGTTGCTGGTGCTTCTCTCACCCACACAGGGCCGCCCGCCCCGGGAGATGACGCAGGGAAGGTTGCCCCAGCGACAAGTTTCCTCCATTACAGAGGGGAGCTGCAGGGAGGGGAGGGAGGGGCTGGATGCAGTGGCCCGGATTCCCTCTGGGAAACAGGAAGTCCCTGCTGCCCAGGTCACTGCCCCGGCTGCAGGAAACCGGCTGACTCCGTCCGCTCCTGTTCCCCCTCCCAGCCCAGGAAGGGACTCACTCTCTTGTCACAGCCAGGCCCAGCTTCTGAAGGCAACTCTCAGACCTGCTGGGCCCCAGGAGGGGAAGGCACCTGCCTCAGGTCACCCAGCACACAGAGGCGCGCAGAAGCAGGACTCAGGACTCGTGGACTGTCAGAGCTTAGCATAACAGCGTCACTGATGGCTTTTGTCTGTGCCTTCCTGTCAGACTCTGCTGAACGCCCTACAAGTAACAGCCCATCCAGTCCTCAGAACCCTATGAGGCAGCTCCACGATTACCCCTATTTTACAGATGAGGAAACTGAGCCAAAGGTTTGTCCAATAGCCGCCCCAGGTCACACAGCTCATAGGTAGCAGCGTCAGGATTTGCACCAGCCAGTCAGCTGAATAAAATCCCATAGCATCTGGCCCAGTTCTCCCATTTCGAAATGGGGAAATTGAGGCTAGAGAGGGGAAGGGACATGCCTCAAACCACACAATAGGTTAATGGCAGGCTGGGGCTGGCCTCAGGCCCCCTGGGGTGGACCCAGTTGCTTGCCACCCTCTTCATTTTTACTCACAGAGCCCAGACTTTCTTCATGGTGGCGAAAGGCGCCCAGACTAAAAAACCAAAACTGTTTTTTTTCCCCTTCTCCCTGGTTTATTGGGATGCCACATGACACATTCTAGCCCATGAAATCTGAGCAGGTTCACTGAGTGGGTCTCCAGGAAAGTCTGGAGGCCACCCAGCTGGTATTATAGGCTTTTGGCTCCTTGCCAGTCCCCTTCTTCCTCCCCAGAACACAGGCAAGATGCTGGCGCCAGAGCAGCCCCTTTGTGGTCCTGAGGCCACGAATCTGAGGAGGAAGCCGTGAAACTGAGGAACAAGCCACAGGTGGAAGACGGCTGAGTGGAGCGAGGAGGGTGCCCGATGGCTTTGGGGTATGCTTCTCCCAGCCCGGGGTCTGCCTTCTCCTGGACTTCTTGTTAGGGGAGAACAGCTCTCTGATTTAAAGCTCAGTTTTTTTGTTTGTTTTTAATTTTGTTGCTTGTAGCTGATGTAGTTTTTACTTATTTGTGTCTAGACTGTCTGAGTCCTAAATTTTAATCAAGTTGGTGTTGCAAGAACCCTGCGGAAATATCTAGTTGATTTTCAAATTCTGTGCATCTGTGCTTTAGGGGAGCTGTGAAGCCAAAACCACTGATTCAAATTACACAGATGTGTATGCCTACCTCTCAATTTTCCAGGCATTACAGGAGGACCCCATCTCCTTGCTTACCAAAGAGAAGCTCTGTTTTTCTGCTGCTAAAAAATGTCTAAAAGCCACAACCAGTCAAACCGTTATGGAGAAGGTGAGGAAACTGAGGCTCAGAGAGACTGTGGTGGACTGAAGCTGAGGACAGCAGGGTCGGTAAAGACGCCCCACAGCACCTGGTGTGGAGCAAGGGGCTGGCAGGCAGGAGGATTCCATGTCAGGTGGCAACCAGCCCCGTGAACACAGGTGCAGACAGGGAGTGCCTCTGAGATGCCTGGATAGAGGAATTCACTGTGACTGTTAGAGGAAAGAGGTCCGACCCAGACCCCAAGACTGGTTCTTGGATCTCGTGGAAGAAAGAATTCAGGACAAGTCCCTACAGTAAAGTGAAAGCAAGTTTATTAGGAAAGTAAAGGAATAAAGAATGGCTACTCCATAGGCAGAGCTGCCCGGAGGGCTGCTGGTTGCTTATTTTTATGGTTATTTCTTGATTATGTGCTAAACGAGGGGTGGATTACTCATGTCTCCCCTTTTTAGACCATGCAGGGTAACTTCCTTATGTTGCCATGGCATTTGTAAACTGTCACGGCTCTGGTGGGAGTGTAGCAGTCAGTGATGATGACCAGAGGTCACTCTCGTCACTGTCTTGGTTTTGGTGGGTTTCAGCCGGCTTCTTTACTGCAACCTGTTTAATCAGCGAGGTCTTTATGACCTGTATCTTGTGCCAACCTCCTCTCTCATCCTGTGACTTAGAATGCCTTAACTGTCTGGGAATGCAGCCCAGTAGGTCTCAGGCTCGTTTTGCCCAGTCCCTATTCAAGATGGAGTTGCTCTGGTTCAAACACCTTTGACATGACTGGCACGGAACATGGAGCAGTGAAGTAACACGCAGGAGCAGTGGGAACACGGGCTGAGACGTCCCTGTCACTGCATTCTAGACCCCGGGCTCAATGATGGGGGTGCACTGGTGAGCAAGACAGGCTTCATCCCTGCTTCACAGAGTTCTGGAAAGTGCTCAGACGCAGGGTGCTTCACAAAGGAATGGCCTGCACCCACTTCCCTAGTGGAGGCATCATGGGAAGAGGCTTTGACCAGGCATCAGGGACCATGTCTTCTCATTCCTGCTCAGCCGCTGGGCTGAGCCCCATCTTTGCCCTCTCTGGGCCTCTAACGTGGCTGGGGGAAGAGGAAGGGTGAGGTTCTTTCCAAGGTCTCTTTGTGCGCTGACATCCAGAGAGTCTGGTGTAACAGGAATGATAGATATTTTTAATGTACCTATGTGTTTCTGAACTGCTTTTATGCCACTCTCTTCCTTTTCAGCCAGAGGCATCCAGGGTCTTATAGAGCAATAGGATTGGGGATCAGGAGTACAAAAGGAAAGAATTGATGTTCAGCTTTTGACGGAATAGGATCCTGCAGTCTTTAGCCAGATAATGGTCTTGAAAGCCAGGCTTTGTTGAGAGAGGGGAAAGGCTTTCTAAGTCTCCAAAGCCCTCTTTGCATATCAAGAGCCCTGCCTGGCAGACTCTGAGATCACAGGAGGAGTGTGGAAACGATGAAGGAGATGGCGAGGGACATTCCTACTGGACAAGATGAGCGAGCAGAGGGTAGGAGTGTCTGTGGGCACAGCGGGGGAGACAAGGATTCTGGTGAAGAGGGGCTAGGGTGAGGACATGTATGGGTCCCAAGGAAAGCCCTGAGGGCCCTCCCTCCTGGGCATCAGCCCCTGGTGGGGATGAGACCACAGATACTAGAACATCCACCTTACCACTTATCCAGTGTGGGGAAGGAGGCGGGATTGTGGGGGTGAAAACACAACGTGGGTAGAAACAGGGAGCTGGTTAGGTGAGGTTGACTGAGCACTGGGGGGGTCCTCATGACCTGGGCTGGGTGCACAGGAGGCCCAGAACTCCAGCATGCGCCTGGGATCAAGAGGCCAGCAGAGCGGGGCTCTTTGTGGCCAGGAGGGAAGGGGGGCTTCCTGGGCCACAGCAGGAGAGGCTGGCTCAGGACCAGGTTGGTGAGACCCATTCCGTGGCTGATGCACTGTGGCCAGTGCTGAGAGGAGCAGGAAGAGGGGCCTTGAATGGGTGCCATCGTGGACCAGGTGTGTAACACAGCGACAGGAGACCTCACCCACTGCTCCCAGGAGACTCCCAGGTTCCTCCATTTGCCCCTTTCCTGGCTGCCATATTTGGACCTTGAGAACTTGTTGGAAGGTTCCAGAAGAAGAGTGCAGCTACTCATATACCCTTGACTGAAGAACAGTCCTCTATCGAGGATGGTTATCCTCTTAGACTGAGTGTGCAGCTTCCGGAGGAATGCACAAGGGCGGTGAGGGAGGAAGGGGACACCCGCCTAGCCAGCCAGATCAGCAGAATCAACCCTGCGATCAATAGGGTGACAGATGTCACAGCCAGATCACCCTCACATTTAGGCTGCCATATTTGGAGGAGAAATGGGAAGGGGGAGAAATCTTGAAACATTGAGCATTCACCCAAGGCAATGGTGTAAACACCAGAGAGACCATATTAAACTGGAGGGGACAGAGCCCTGCTTAACTGGTGATGAACTTGCCAATTAAAAGTCCCCTCTCCGGCCAGGTGCGGTGGCTCATGCCTGTAATCACAGCAATTTGGGAGGCTGAGGCGGGTGGATCATGAGGTCAGGAGTTCGAGACCAGCTTGCCCAACATGGAAACCCTGTCTCTACTAAAAGTAAAAATATTAGTCGGGTGTGGTGGCATGTGCCTATAATCCCAGCTACTCGGGAGCCTGAGGCAGGAGAATCGTTGGAACCCGGGAGGTGGAGGTTATAGTAAGCCGAGATCATGTCACTGCACTCCAGCCTGGGAGACAGAGCAAGACTCCACCTCAAAAAAAAAAAAAAAAAAAAAAAGAAGAGTCCTGTCTTCTACCCTTATGCCCCATCAGTGGGATGGAGGTTGGAGCGTGAGATTAGGTCATGTGTAAGAAGTATGAGGAAGCTACATTTGCATTTGCTTTCCCTTTGTGCATCTGGATCCTAGTGTGTAATTCCAAGCTCCCTATATACCAGGAGAAGGGTATGCTCATCTTCACGTTTGTCCTTCCCTCCTCTTTGTTCAGGTTTTGCTTTGCCAGTTATGTGGGTAGAGGCTGGCAGTAGGGGTAGGAAGCACTCAGGTGCTATCTGCCTGGTCTGTTAGGAAGCATTGTCATATGTGCTGTCTTATTTGATTGTATTAAGGATAATCACTCCTACTTGGGGCAACTGAGGCTCAGAGAGGGTGAGCACTTTGTCCAAGGTCACACAGCAAGTTGGTGACAGAGCTGGGATTTGAAATTGGATCCTCAGATTCCAAAAGTCATGTGCTTCTCTCTTACGCAGGCACTCTGGGGAGCATTATGACCATGTGATTGATGATGGTGGTGACAAGGGCACGATCTACTTGGGAACCCTCCCAGCATGTGACAGGAGGCATCTACAGTGATTAGTCAGGGGCCACGTGGGGGCTGCCTGCTGGCTTCCAGCGTGTCACAGCAGTGGCTTCTGAGCCATTACTCTTTCTGCACTGTGTGAGGAGGCCAAGATGGAAAGCTTCAAATACACCTGGCAAAATGATGTGCAAGAAAGGATCATGCATCTCATGCCAATTACGATGTTGGAAGAGAATAGAGTCTAATTATCCTACAATTACCTTTATTTATCAAACTCAGAGTGAAGCGTGATTATGAAGCATCTCATGAGAGCTATCTGGGGTCGGAGGTGGTCTGTGCTCCAACAGGTATCCCAGCCACCTTGAGAGGAGAGACCAACCTGTAGGGGCATCTGAGGAGCAGGGATAGGGCCTTGGGCTGGCTTGCAGTCTGTCATGCCCCCTTCCTGGGTGGCGTGGAAAGCTGAGACTCAGTGTGCACCCACCCTGTGCTTGACGCCGTGCTGAGACTTTTGACACATGCTGTGGAGTTCCTTTTGTGGATCACAAATGAGATACCATTTAATCCTCCAAACAAGGCTTGACCAAGGTGTCACTGGAAATCTTCCTAGGGCCCTCTGGGTGGATCAAATGACTCTCCATACCCCACTCCCCAGCCCTTGGTGGGGTCTTTACTGTCCTGAGGATTGAACTGTCCAAAGCTGTCTTTGTCTGAACTGAGATTTCTGCAAAGGCCAAGACAATTTTTGACTCATGTTGGTATCCCCAGTAGTTGGTATCCCCTGGGACAGAACCTCCAGTAGAGTCTTTATAAATGTTTGTCGAATCAATGAGTGACAGACAAGGAAACTAAGGCTCATGAGAGGTTCAGTAACTTGCCTGAGAACAGACAGTTAATCATTCTCAGAGCCAAGAATCAATCTGTTTGAGAGCTTCATACTAATGAGAGGAGAGAGTTCAAGGGCTTTGAAAAGTATACGGGGCCAAGGATAAGCTAAAGGCACTGTCACCATCATTGCGCAGTCACATGTCCACAATAAAGAGAGGACCACTGGGATGCATCAGAATACACATTCAGTGAACGAAAGAATGAATGGGGCACCATTTTATATGCTGCAGAGATCCATGAGATATGATCTCTTATGTCAAGGAATGCTCAGTTTAGTTGGGGAGACCGATCCAGAAAGACAGTGTGACACGTGCAGTAAATGCAGGGCTTCAGAGTCCTGTGTGTGGTCCTGACCCAGGTGGGAACCCAGAAGGTTTTCCTGGCACACTTGACACAGGGTGAGTCTTAACAGATGAGGGACAAGGCAGGGAGGAATAAATAAGCCAGGGAAAACAGCCTATGCATGGGGCCTGTGGGGAGGGAAGGCTTGGTGCAGTAGGTGCCGTGGGCAGTACAGCAGTCAGATCCACAAGTGAGCTTGAGGAAAGGAGAGGAACAAGAGGAGAGATAATGAACATCTTGAGGGTAAAGAGTGGAGGAGGTAATAGGACATGGTGGTGATCTCAGGCATTAGGGAATATCCCAAGGAGAGGCAGAATTGGACTTGGAGAGCTGGAATCATCTGTCTCTGTCCAAGAGGGCGCTGGAAGCTGCAGGATGTGAGGTTGCAACCCTGGCCTGGCCCGGGGCCAGCCTGCTAAGCCAGCTGTCCACTCTGTCCGCTCTCAACCTGCAAGCTCTTAAGGTTCCCAGTTGCTGATCCGCCCTGCCATATCCAGTGGCACAAGAAAGGAGGAAGCAATTGAGGTTTGCTCAGTTTCCTCTAGTCCTTCCGCGAGCCCTGTGGCTGGCTCCAAGGAACAATGCCTCGAGACAGCGTTTTGCAGCAGAATGGTTGGAGGGGGCAGAGGTCAGGTCTCCTTTGCATTTGTATGTAGGCTGCTGCCTGGCCACAGCCCATGCTTGCCCAACTGTGGCTGAGCTGGCTAAAGGAACTCAGGAGGACTCAGCATTTATTGAGGGCATACTGGGGGCTTCACACGGCGCTGGGTGCTTGGATCTTCATAGCAGACCCACTAATGGAACTCTGTTCTCCTTTTATAGATGAGAAGGCTGCTTAGGTGGGTTAGGGGGCTGCCCATGGACAGGGAGCTCATGAGAGGCAGGGCAAGGATTTGGACTCAAGACCATCTGAGTCCACTGTGCCAGGCTGTCTTACCTGAGCTTCTTTACAGACCAAACATTTCTCTGGCAGGGCAAGGCCCTGCATGAGAGTCAGCAGGGCACAAGACTTTCCAGATGACAGGCACTGAAGGCAGGTATCAGCCTTGACAGGTGGGCCCAGGGCACATGAAGTAGGACGGAGCATGAGGGTTGGAGGAAAGTACTGGAAAAGCTCAATTGTCCTCAGCCAGTTCTGACCTTGAATGCCTTGGAGTGAGTGCTCTTCAGAGGAAGACAATAATACTATTCTTAGTCCTTTATATTTTATATATGTGGATATATGTATATATGTATATATATATATCTCCATGTATTCACCCCCAACCATCTACCCTCACATCTCCCACAAATATCCATCCATCCATCCATCCATCCATCCATCCATCCATCCACCCAATCATCCATTCGTCCATTCATCCATCCATCCACACATCCAATCCCCTCAAGAATCCACTCATCCATCTACCCATCCATCCATCCATCCACCCACCCACCCATCCACCTACCCATCCACCCATCCATTCCCTATCCATCCACCCATCCAACTACCCACACATCCACACACTCATCCATCCATCCACTCATCCATCTACCCATCCATCCATCCATCCACCCACCCGTCTACCCATCCATTCCCTATCCATCCACCCATCCACCCAACCACACATCCACCCACCCATCCATCCACCCACCCATTCATCTACCCATCCACCCATCTACCCACCAACCCATCCATTCATCCATCCACCCACCCATCCTCCCATCCATCATTCATTCATCCAGATGCCCACCCACACACATTGGTTAATTCAGTGGTTCAATGACAAGCTTCAAGGACCCAGCCTCTTTCTGCATTTTTGCTGTGTGGTCCTCAGAATGTCAGGCTTTTGTCTTCTCTCTCATCTCCTCATGGTTGCAAGATGGCTGCACCGTCTCTATTCATGTTATCCTCACATATTAGTGTTTGAAGGCAGAAGAAGGAATGTCTCCTGTTTGTGTTCCTCTAATGAGGAAAATTTTCCTGGAGGGTCCCCAGTAGACTTCCCTTCATATCTCCTGGGCCAGAATTGCATCCTATGACTATTCCTAAACAACTGTCTGGCAAGGGAAAAGAGACCATCCTGATGGCCTTAAACTCAACAAGATGTATTGCCTGTGGAGAGGGCACAGGCTTCTCCTAAGCTGCAAGAGACTTGAATAAAATTGGGATTCATTTAGCAAGGAAGAAGGCAGAGGAAGAGGGGGGTGGCTGTTGAGTAGGCAAATGTGCCAGCCACTCCTTCCATCTTCCATTCACTCATCATCCACACAGCGATTCATCCATCCATGCAGCCCTCATTTATCCATCCATGCATCCATTCATCTGTCAAACGTTTATTGATGCCCACTGTGAGCCAGGCCCTATGCTCTCGGGCTGGTGAGAACTCACAAGAAAAAAGATCTCGTTAGGGAGAAATATGGAGTTTCCCATAATACCCTGATAACGGCTTTATTTAGTCACAGTAAGAATAATATCTGAGGATCGTGCTGTGCATTGCAGTTTGCAAAGATCTCCCAGGACCACTCCTTCATTCCACACACGTTTATTGAGCATCTGCCGCATGCCAGGCAGAGCTTTTTAGTTTTACAAAGTGCTTTTTCCTACATTTGTCAGAAGGATCCCTCCAAAGTCAGAGACCAAATGTTTTCCAGAGGCAGGAATGAAGCATCCCTTGGGTCTTCCTCAAAATCAAGAGTCCTCTGGGGCCAGGATTCTTGGGAAGCTTCTCCTGGGGGAAGGGAGACAGTGTTTTCCAGAGACAGGGCTAGAACTCTAGACTTTCTAAAACAGTAGACTGTGTGTTTTCCAGAGCTTGTGATTGGGCATTGTTCAGAGCTGGGGTGGGGGTTTCACAGTCCACACACAGGGTGTCTTCTAAGCTCGGTATGATGGAATTGTCGCTTTGCTCAGCACACAGGGGGCATCTCCACTGGTTCCAAGGGCACAGATTTTTTCTCTGCCAAACCAGAAAGTGTCATGGCCAGCCCTCCAGGGACTATGAAGTTATAAACATAAATTTGTCCTTGATACAGATGCCTCCATCTGAGTTAGACCCACTAGCCTGTTACTTGTCTACGCAACATATTAGGACCTCCAAAGTCACCATGATATCCCATCACAACTACTCATCATGCCTTGTTCCATCTTCTGGGGACCCCTCTGCTCACAGTATGTCAAAATGCCTGTAAACACCATGTCCATTCATGTGTCAGCTAGGAAATGAGCCTTACCTACTGGGTGATCAAATTCTAGGTCTCCCGGATCGGAGGAAATGCTTTAAATATATACGTGTTATTAGAGCTATTAAGATATTGTCAGGACCTATTAGGCCATTAGGAATGTCAGTTTTTCAGAACATTCTTGCCTTTCATGTCCTCTTAAGTCTTTGAGTTGACCTCATTGGTTTAGAGAGAGGATGCCATAAATCAAGTGATACGGGGTTAGCTGTGTGCATGGCTTGGAGTCCTCCATGCCAGGGCCTTGGGAGTCCTTCAGACTTCTGAGCTGTGATTTCTCCAGACTCAGGACCTCAGAGTCTTCCATACCCAGGGATTCAGAATCTGCCACAGTCATGGATCAGAGTCCTCCATTCTCAGGGGGCTTAAATGGTAACATGATGCAGCTGGCTCATTCTGGTGATTGCAGGAGGCAATTGTAGCCATTGTCTTCTAAATCTGCTTTCAGTGATGTCACACTGATAACTTGAAGTCAGTCATGGTGGGAGTGTAAATTGGCAAACACCACCAACAAGCAGCTCCTCTCCTCCTGCCAAGAGCTTGTTGTTAAACATTTACCATCACACCACTGGGCTCAGACATCTACAGATATAGGGGTAGGGAATGTGCCACAGCCAAGGGCAATGGGTTTTCCTGACCTCATGATGAAAGATTTTCTAGATTTTGGGGCATTGTATTTTCTAGAACCCTGGGCAGAGTATTTTTATAGTCACAAGAAATGTTTTCTACACCTTGGGATGGAGGGTTTTCCAGAGCCCTGAATAGAAGTTTTCTCAGATCTAAGAATAAAATTTTCCAGAGCTGGGATTGAGAATTTTCTTAAGCCAGAAACAGAAAATAAATATTGGGGCCCCCAAATCACTAAGCTAAAGGGAAAAGTCAAGCTGGGAACTGCTTAGGGTCAACCTGCCTCCCATTCTATTCAAAGTCACCCCTCTGCTCAATGAGATAAATGCATAACTGATTGTCTCCTTTGGAGAGGCTGATGAGAAGCTCAAAAGAATCCAACCATTTGTCTCTTAACTACCTGTGACCTGGAAGCCCCCTCCCCACTTCAAGTCTTACGTCTTTGCTTCGAGTCGTCCCGCCTTTCCAGACTGAACCCATGTTCATCCTACATATAGTCACATATTCATATCTCATGTCTCCCTAGAATGTATAAAACCAAACTGTGCTCCGACCACCTTGGGCACATGTCACCAGGACCTCCTGAGGCTGTCACGGGCATGTGTCCTCAACCTTGGCAAAATCAACTTTATAAATTAACTGACACCTGTCTCAGATTTTTGGGGTTCACAACCCCAATTCATAGTCATAGACTTTTCCAGAGGTAGGTAAAGAAAATTTTCAAGATGAAGGATCATCTCTCATTCAAGAGTCGAGAATGGCATCTCCTTCACAGGCAAAGGATGTTGGTGTTCGGGCTGCTTGACACTTCAGGACCTCCGTTCATACTGAGACCCCATCAAACCTCTCTCTCCTTGGTTGCAGCTTCCAGACAGAGTGTGACAAATCTCACAGTGTCTCAGCTGATAAATCAACCCCCAAAGATGATCAAGTTCTAGGCCCCCAAGGTCAGAGTGAAAACTCATTGAGTGATTTTACTATTGTGAAAACAAAAGTCTGCAATCAAGTTATCTGCATGAATCCTATGCATGTAATGGACTTTGGGGCCTCTGTTGTCGACCAGTGTTAACTTCTCC
This sequence comes from Pan paniscus, assembly GCF_029289425.2. Lineage (NCBI taxonomy): Eukaryota > Metazoa > Chordata > Mammalia > Primates > Hominidae > Pan > Pan paniscus. The sequence goes on from NC_073249.2 coordinate 196,003,474, forward strand.
TCCTTTCATCTTTATGTTGGTAAATTCTCGGTAACTTGTTCAGGTGCTGTAAATAAGTAGCAGTCAATAAACCTTGATTTTAGAATAAATAAGGACTTTGGTATCATCAGAATCATGTTGGGATCCTTGCACAAGTTACTTGACCTGGGCTTTAGTGTCCTCGTTTGACACATGGCAATAATATAGCCATGTGTGCAAAGCTCCCCAGCATGGAAACTAAAAGGTAGAAGTTTTCTTGTTTCTTTTTTTTGGTTTGAGACAGAGTCTCACTCTGTCATCCAGGCTGGAGTACAGTGGCACAATGTTGGCTCTCTGCAACTTCCGCCTCCCGGGTTCAAGCAATCCTCCCACCTCAACCTCCTGAGTAGCTGGGACCACAGGTGCATGCCACCACACCTAGCTAATTTTTTTTTTTTTTGTAGAGACGGGGTTTCACCATGTTGCCCAGGCTGGTCTTGAACTCCTGAGCTCAAGTGATCTGCCCGCTTCAGCCTCCCAAGGTGCTGGGATTACAGGGGTGAACCTCTGTGCCTGGTCCGAAGCCTTCTAATAAATGTAAGATACAGGCCGGGCGTGGTGGCTCACGCCTGTAATCCCAGCACTTTGGGAGGCAGAGGCAGACGGATCACAAGTTCAGGAGTTTGAGACCAGCCTGGCTAATATGGTGAAACCCCGTCTCTACCAAAAATACAAAAATTAGCCAGGAATGGTGGCTCATGCCTGTAGTCCCAGCTACTTGGAGGCAGGACAATCGCTTGAACCTGGGAGGTGGAGGTTGCAGTGAGCCAAGATCACGCCATTGCACTCCAGCCTGGGCAACAAGAGAGAAACCCTGTCTCTCTCTCTCTCTTTCTCTCTCTATATATACATATACAAAAATTAGCTGGGCGTGGTGGCACGCACCTGTAGTCCCAGCTACATGGGAGGCTGAGGCAGGAGAATCGCTTGAGCCCGGGAGGCGGAGGTTGCAGTGAGCCGAGATCGTGCCACTGTACTCCAATCTGGGTGACAGAGTGAGACTCTGTCTCCACAAAAAAAAAAAAATATATATATATATATATAAAATAAATGTAAGATACAATAGAGGCAGTGAGGAGAAGCAAGGCCTAGCCTACTGGGGTCTGACAGTATTTAACAGGGTGCCGTGGGAAGGCCTGGCTTCCTCCCATGACCCTCAAGTTTCCACACTGTAAAATCAAGGGTTAAAACATGGATGGCACAACTAATACCCTCATCTGCTCAGACACGTATTAACATCCTATGAACTGAAGCTTGGCCTTCAGAAAGCTGCCCCAAAGCCAGTCCTTCAAGCAGGGAGAGTGGAATCATTTCTCAATATCTACAATTACATCCTTTGTTGAAGGGGCTAGGTGAGGTTCTGATGGTGTAAATATGGTGACTTGGCCAAGGTCTTGGAATGGAAGACACCTCTTGGCAAATCAGTCGTCCTCCCTGGAGATTTCCCAGACAGAGATGAAAAACAAATAGGAAATTAAATGTTCCAGTGACAAGAGAGAAGCAAAGCCTTCCTTCTCTCTCTGAGAAGCGCTCTGTGCCCAGAAGGGAAGTAGAAGAATTTCCACCACATCAACTGAATCTGTTCCCGAAGATGTGTTGGAAGGAAAAATGTTTGAGTCTATGGCGTTCCGGGCCCACCCAACTCCCAACAAATGAACTCAAATATCTCAAAAGCATTGTTAACACCTATCTAGCAACCTTTCAAAGACTTCTGCCTAAAACAAAGCGTTTTAATGGAAGCAAATAAAAACATTGTTATTATTTTAAAATCACCCAGTAACTTAACCCTAAGCAAACAACCAGTGGGTAGGTTTCTGTGCATTGATATTATTCAGTATAAGATGTGAAGGAGGTTTTCCTTCTGCACCACAACGAACATCTGCTGCAGTGTAAATAAACAAGCAAATCAATAGGTTAGTGATGTTAAGTATGAATCCATCTGAATTGGACCTGGGCTGGGAGGGCCTCCAGGTCTCTGGGTAAAGGAAGAAAAATCCATGGAAGATAATTAAGAAAAAGAGCTGATCCCCATAAGAGAACAGCCGAGATTCACCTGTAGCACATGCTGCATTCTCCTACCTGGATTTGAGTGCAGTATGAATGCTTCCAGCAGTGAGCATGTGTATAGTAATTACCACGTGGTTTTTTATTTGTTTAGTATGTTCAGGGTAACATTTTGTTTTGTATGTAAGCACTCAGATGTGAGATTTCAGCTAGTGGGGATAATTGCAATGACTTACACTTCAATCAATATTAAATTTTTTTAAGTTATAGATCTTAGAATCTGGCTCTTTTGCTTTTCCTCTCAACTTATGGATCTTTGTATTTTATTTATGAACTTAGTAGTTTTTATATAAAAGCAAGATCACATTTACTTGTTCATTGATTCATATTCAATTAACTCATAAATTTGATAGATTAAATTCCCACAAACTTTTAACATCATTTAAACACTTAATTAAGAAAATTCCTTTAGATATTTCAAACTACAATTACAAATTTAATTTAGCCAATTCAAACACTTCAAACACCTAACAAGGGAGACTTACAAATATGATGAACAAATTATCCCTAAGCACTTAAGCAGCTTCTGTAAATCTAATCAGACATAAAATTTGTTGCTTAGATTTTGTTTTAAATATCATAAAAAGCAAGCAGAAATTATATAAAGCAAATCAACGATTATAAAATTTCTTACTGCAACTGTAAACACAACTCATACAAAAGTATCGATATTATGGATTTATTTCTTCATCATCTTGTTGTGGTAAAAGAAATATATGTGCATGGACCTATTCATTTCTCACTCCAATCAAGATGAACAAAATAGTACTATCTTGCATTTAAGCTAAGGATACATGGTAGGAAGCTTGGGTCCACGACATGGGTGGGGTAAATTTATGTGGTTGAATCCGGAAGATTGAACCATGGGATGCCATTCCAAGATCCTGGACCCACAGAGGTCCCACGCTGGGTGGGCTTTCCAGGCTTCTGACGAGTTGGCTTCCATCTTGTGGTGAGATTCTATCAGGCACGTCACTGGTACTTTCTAAACTCTTGCCATTTGTCTAGGAGTTAACCAATAATACATGTTTCAATTTTCTGCATCCTACATCCTTTCCTTGCAATGACCAGTCTCTTGATGCCCCAGTAGCTTGGGGATTCAAAGCTACTGGGTTTCACTTCATTCCCATACAATGACCCAGTTGTGTAATTTCTTACATTAAAACCTAATGTGCTCAAGTCTCTTGCCCAATTTTCTACAAGATTGTCTATCTTTTTCTTACTCATTTGCAGGAGTTCTTTATATATATTCTGGATGTAAGCTGTTTGCCAGCTATGTCTGTTGTAAATACCTCCTTCTACTCATTTGAGATGGAGAGTTGGGGCCTCTCCTCTGAGACTCAATCCTCGATTACAGGCTTGAGATATTTTCTTGAATGTCCAACGGGCATGCCAGAATTTATATGGCAAGAATGAATATCTCATTTATGGATTCCCCATCTTCCCACTTCCCACTCCTTTTTTGAAACTGTCTCCAAATCAGAAATTGGCACCATTATTCATCCAGTTGCCTAGCTCCATTCTTTTAATCATTCTCTGGAACCCTTTTTATATCATAAAACAGAAATTATATACAGAAAATACATGAAAATAAATGCATAATTTAACAAATAAAGATAAACACTCATGTAACTACCATTCAGGTCAAGAAATAACATTGCCAGCACTCAAAAACTTCTCATAAATCATATATATATATATATATATATATATATATACACACACACACATATATATATGTTTTGCCTATATTTGAACTTTATATTTTTGGAATTGCAGAATACTTTTTTTTTTTTTTGCATCTTCATGTTTTCTTTCAATATTATACTTGTAATTCTCATCCTGTTATGTATAGCTGTAGTTCATACATTTCAATTGTTACATATTATTTCACTATACTATATATGCCACATTCTACTCTTAATGAATATTTATGTTGTTCCAATTTCTAGCTATTATTATTATTATTATTATTATTATTTTGAGACGGAGTCTCACTCTGTTGCCCTGGCTGGAGTGCAATGGTGCGATCTTGGCTCACTGCAACCTCCGTCTCCCAGGTTCAAGCGATTCTCCTGACTCAGCCTCCTAAGTAGCTGGGATTACAGGCGCCCGCCACCACGCCCAACTAATTTTTGTATTTTTAGTAGAGACAGGGTTTCACCATGTTGGCCAGGCTCGAACGCCTTACCTTGTGATCCGCCTGCCTTGGCCTCCCAAAGTGCTGGGATTACAGGCATGAGCCACTGTGTCCAGCCCCAGCTATTATTAACAGTGCTTCTGTACTTCTAAAAGTAGTCCTACACATTTTAATGATTACACATATGTATGAATTTGTTTAAGGTATATACGTAGGACTATAATTGCTGGTCACAGAAAGTTTTCAGCTTTCCTAGAAAAAGCCAAGCTCTTTTCCAAAGTGGTTGTAGCATTTTTTTTTCTTTTTACCTTGAGTCAGTATTAGTAAGCTATATTTTTCTCAGGATTTACCTATTTGATTTAAAATTTCAAATGTATTGGCATGCAGTTTTTCATCACATTCTCTTCTTTTTTTTTTTTTTTTTGAGACGGAGTCTTGCTCTGTTGCCCAGGCTGGAGTCCAGTGGCGCAATCGCGGCTCACTGCAAGCTCCGCCTCCCGGGTTCACGCCATTCTCCTGCCTCAGCCTCCCGAGTAGCTAGGATTACAGGCGCCCGCCAGCACGCCCGGCTAACTTTTTCTATTTTTAGTAGAGACGGGATTTCACCGTGGTCTCGATCACCTGACCTCGTGATCTGCCCGCCTTGGCCTCCCAAAGTGCTGGGATTACAGGCGTGAGCCACTGCACCCGGCCCACATTCTCTTCTTTTTGATGTCTATAGCATCGGTGGTGATGCACCCACCCTTTATTTTTGATATTGTTTGTGCCTCTTCTTCATTATTCTTGGTCAGTGTTCTCAGGGCAAAAGTGGCTTCTATGATCGTTTTCCTCTCTGGGTTCTTACATATTTCCTTCCAGCTAGCCCTGGTTATTTCTTACTATCTTGTTAGCCCTTCATTTATTTGAATAAGTTTTTAAAAGATTATCAAACGGCCCGGCGCAGTGGCTCGCACCTGTAATCTCAGTACTTTGGGAGGCCGAGGGGGGCGGATCACGAGGTCAAGAGATCGAGACCATCCTGGCCAACATAGTGAAACCCCGTCTGTACTAAAAATACAAAAATTAGCTGGGTGTGTGGCTTGTGCCTGTAGTCCCAGCTACTCGGGAGGCTGAGGCAGGAGAATTGCTTGAACCTGGCAGGTGGAGGTTGCAGTGAGCCGAGATGCCGCCACTGCACTCCAGCCTGGTAACAGAGTGAGAGTCCGTCTCAAAAAAAAAAAAAAAAAAAAAGTTATCAAACATCTTTATTTGTATCTGATGAGAAGCATGGTTTCAAAATCAGAGCCCTCTGATTCTGGAAGTCCATGGTCAAGATTCCTCTTTCTCTCACGTGCAGTCCATTGGAAGTCCCGTCAGCTCTACCTCTAAAGCAGATCCTGATCACACCTACAGCTCTCTAGCTAGCACGCTGTTATACCATATTTCACAAGGGCTCTCTTGACCCAATTTTGAGATCTTGGCGAAAAACTCTCAATTCTTCTTTGTGGGCACTTTGCTCAGCCTGCACCCCAACCCCTTTCCTTACTGGGCTGTAACACTCTTGGGTCACAACAATACACACAACTTCCAGGAATTATTTGCTAAACATCAAGGGATGAATACTTCTTCCTTGGGTCTGTGAAATCACTCAAAATTCCCAACCCACAGGAAGCCCCTACACCTGCTAACCCCACTCCACTTGCCATAGAGAAGCCGCCTCCTACATTCCAGCTTGCTGTTCCCCTGTCCTGGGTGCAACCAGGGGGTTGCATGTAGGGACATGGCCCCGCATGGCAACTTTCTCCCACTTGATGCTGTAAGTAATAGAGTTCTGCTTTTCATCTCATCAGAGGTCAGTGTGTCCGTCCTACCATCGTCAGACCCTAATGTTATAACAGTAAACCCCTCCCCACCAGCTTCAGTCTGTCATCTCCAGCTTGAAGTCTTCAAATAGCCCCCTCTCTCCCTCCTTTCTATTACAGCCTGCTAGACTTCATCTGTCATAGAGCCCAAGTCATAAATCACATCCTTCCCTTCCCTGAATAAGAGGCTCTTAGCATTGAAATCAGACTGAAACCCAAACTTCTTCCTATGGCTTAAAAGGTCCTGTATGGCTTTGCTTCTGCCAATCTCTCTGACCCCATCCACTATTCCACTCTTGTTCAGTCTCACAGTCCTAGTTCTTAGAACATCTTAGAACACAGTAGGCACTCATAAATCTTCGATAAGTGTCAGGTAAACAGAAACCACTCTAGGTACATCAGACAAAGTGATTTAATTTAGGGAATTGGTTATAGAAACGTTGGAAGGACCAGTGGAGTGAAAAAGAAATGTGGTGTCATTTTGGGCTCACAAGCCTGTACTCACCATCAATGCTGCTTGACTATTGTCACTGCCGCTGATAAAAGTTAGAAGCTTGGACTCTCTCTGATGTTAGTTCCAGAATCTCGCATGGATACATCCCATTGGCAGAACCCAGTCGAAATCCAACTGGAAGGATATCTGGGAAATGTAATTTTTTTAAATTTTTGAGACAGAGTCTCACTCTGTCACCTGGGCTGGAGTGCAGTAGTGCAATCTCGGCTCACTGCAGCCTCTGCCTCCCGGGTTCAAGTGATTCTCCTGCCTCAGCCTCCCGAGTAGCTGGGATTATAGGGATGCACCACCATGCCCGGCTAAGTTTTGTATTTTTAGTAGAGGTGGGGTTTCACCATTTTGGTCAGGCTGGTCTCGAACTCCTGACCTCGTGATCTGCCTGCCTCGGCCTCCCAAAATGCTGGGATTACAGGTGTGAGCCACTGTGCCTGGCCGGGAGATGCAATTTTTAAACTTCTAGGGCTGGTGATTCCAGGAGGAATGTAGAAGGCCAGGAATGGGGTATGGGTGTTTGGCATGGTAAGAAAGGCCTTTGAATGGCCCTGACTGCAGACCTCATGGGAATTTTGTCATGTGCCCTCTTTTCTGCCCTGGCTCCACTTGTCCATGTTCTTGGCCATAAAGTGGCTTGGCCAGGGCCCATCATGCTGCACATCTTGGCCAGTATGCCTCACCTTCAGACTCCATGAACCTTGCTGGGGTCAACAGCTATGGGGAGAACAGCTTCCATTTCCCCCACTCTAGGCCTCATGCACTGCAGAACCAAAATTAGTTCTTCCTGTTGAACCCAGAACCTCATCAGGCTGCTCATGTAAATGAAATTTGAACAATTGTGGCCGCTAACCTGTGACCATGGAACTTAAATCCAGCTCAGGTTGCTGATCAGAACAGATGCCACAGCAACCATTCCGTGCTTCCTCTTATCTTCTCATCCCTCCAATCTATCCAGATTTCCCCCTCCTACTCCAGAAGCCAGGAATGAAGATTATTCCAAAGAGTTGTCTAGATCCAGGGGCACAGACAGCTCCATGCCTAGCGTTTGGAGGGGTTAAGGTGTAGGCTGAGCAAAGTGCCCACAAGGAGGAATTGAGAGGTTTTAGCCAGGATCTCAAAACTGGGTCAAGACAGCACTTGTGAAATATGATGTTACAGCATGTCAGCTAGAGAGGCCCTTCAGGTCCCTATATAGTCAATCTTTTTGGGCCAGGGATGTCAAGTCCAGATCTTGGAAGAAGAGTATGGACAGTCAGTCTTCCAGGCCAGTCAAGTGGTCCTCCATCTTTACAGAGAATCAGCCCTCCAGAGCCATGTATAGAGAGTTCTTTGGCTTCACAGTCAGAGTGTCCTCCAGAAATGGGATTGGATAATCTGGAGCCAGGAGGGCAGGACAGTGCAAAACCGGTGAGGAAGGGTCTTCCAGAAACAGGTTGCAGAATTCCAAAACTAGGAGCAGAAAGTCCTCTGGAGCCGTGGAGTTTTCCCTAGAGCCAACAATGTTGTGGGACTATAAATGTCTCTGGAACATTTTCCAGAGCCAAGGACAGAGATATTTCCAGAGCCAGATACAGCAAAATTTTTTGCTGATCAACAGTCATAGTGTTTTCTAGAGCTAGAAATAGAACCTCTTGAAGATGTAGAACAATCCATTTTTTGCTATAAAGGATGGCATCTCTTCCAGTGCTGAGGGACACTGCCCCTCCTCCATCAAAGGCTGGAAGAGGCTGTAGGGCACTGTGCTGTGGGAGCCTCCAGTGACAATGAAGTTAATGCAGTTGACTTGTCCTTATAGATATCACCCACTTGGCCCTTTCTGCAAGAGATCCTGAACCTATGATCACTTCAAGATCCATACTCATGCAGAGACCTCATTAAAACATACTCTAGCCTGTAATCCCAACACTTTAGGAGGCGGAGGTGGGTGGATCACTTGAGGTCAGGAGTTCAAGACCAGCCTGGCCAACATGGTGAAACCATGTCTCTACTAAAAATACAAAAAATTAGCTGGGCATTGTGGCAGACACTGGTAATCCCATCTACTTGGGAGGCTGAGGCAGGAGAATCGCTTGAACCTGGGAGTGGAGGTTGCAGTGAGCCAAGATCATGCCATTGCACTCCAGCCTGGGCAGCAGAATGAGAATCCATCTCAAAATAAAAATAAAAATAAAAACACACTCTCCTGTGTCTCCTTCCGAGGACCCTCTACTCAGAGAACTTGGGTGGTGGTGCCTCACTCAGAAAATATGCCCAAGCCTAGCGGGTTCTCTTCTATACCCTCAGATGGGGCATAACCCTTTGACTCCTACTGCTTTTAGAGGAGCGCTTCCACACAACAGGGCAGGTACATGAAGCACTGACGTGCAGAAGATTCTAGGCCCTCTTTTGTTTTCATCAAGTAGCAGATTCACCTCTTCTTCTTTTAGTGATTATATTGGCAAATCACTCTGATGCCCACAAGCTCTAAATAAACCACCTGAGCAGTCCTAGAGTCAACACATTGCTATGCCAAGAACGTGGGCCTTGGAACCTGACAGGCCTGGGTTCAATTCAGTAACACTGTGTGGTCTTGGAGGAGATACTTTCTCTCTCTGGACCTTTCAGATAGGAATAACAATAGCCATCCTGCAGGGCTGTCGTGAATGTTTAATGTAACAGTATGTGAAGGGCCTACATGTGCCCTGGCTAGAGGAGGTTCTAGTCACTGTTCAGTTGCAAGACAGACCGGATTTGGGAAAGTGCAGTGAGGGGGAAACTGGGTGCCTAAAAAGACTCTGGTTCTGCTGGTCGACCCAACTGTGTGACTCTGGGCAGTCACTTGCCTTCTCTGGCCCTCAGTTTCCTCATATGTCAAACCAAAGGTTGAATAAGAGGATTCTAAGGGCATTGCCAGCTCTGACATCCTGAAGGTTCCTTAATTAGAAGATCTGAGTTGATTCTTTTGACATTTAAGAAGCCACTCAATTGTCCTGTCTTGGTTCATTGGGAGAGGACATCTGTAACCACTGCATCAGGGATTTCCGTGAGAGTTTGACGGTATTCATGTGGTATTATGACAAAAATCCAGGACTCAGCTGGGCATGGTGGCTCACGCCTGTAATCCCAGCACTCTGGGAGGCCGAGGCGGGTGGTTCACTTGAGGTCAGGAGTTTGAGACCAGCCTGGCCAACACGGCAAAACCCCATCTCTACTAAAAATACAAAAATTAGCCGGGCTTGGTGGCACCTACCTGTAATCCCAGCTACTCGCGAGGCTGAGGCAGGAGAATTGCTTGAACCTGGGAGGCAGAGGTTTCAGTGAGCTGAGATCATGTCATTTCACTCCAGCCTGGGTGACAAGAGTGAGACTCTGTCTCAAAAATAATAATAATAATAATAAAAATAAAAACCCAGGACTCTTGTCCCACCATCTACTTTGTTTCATGTTTTTCCTCGAGAGAGTGAATAACAAGTACGTGTGACAAATGAGAAGTCAAGACACCACTCTGTAATGAGTGAAGCAAACACCGGTATCCCAAAGCAGGGCTATGCCACACTGGAGTCCTCGCCAGCCCTCTCCATCCTCCTCTAACACCCATAATAATGCCATTACTATAGCTGATTGATTGGATAGTTACATGTGCCAGGCAACAAACCTTATTTAATTCTCATAACAACCCAATGATTGCACTGTAATGACCCCGCTTACCGGAAAATGGGCCTCATCAGTCTTCAGAAATCTGACCCAACAGATAGGCAACTTTTCCTCCCTGCTGAGGGGTGATAGGAAGGGCGGACATGGTGAGCAGGGGGGCAGTCCCAGCTCCTAGGTGGTGGCTACGACATGACTAAAGAGATGGGAAGCAGGTGCATGGAGGTTGGAAAGGAAGTGCAGAGGCTGGGAGGGGTGGGTGGAGGCTGGGGTAAGGGTAATGGGGAGGGGGCTGATGGGGGTTTGGATTTGTGGAAGCGTACTTGGGACGAAGCTCTGTGTTGAGTGCTGGGAACGGAGGTGAATCACAGCCTCTCTCTCTCTCTCTCTCTGTGTGTGTGTGTGTGTGTGTGTGTGTAGAGGGTGGGGAGATGTGAAAAGAGATAGACATCTTTTCAATGCAGCATGATTCTTGAAACAAAAGTTGCATACACAAGCTGACACAAATATCATATGGAAGGAGAGCGGTGATCCTATCTGGCTGCCAGGGAAGCCCTCAGAGCCTCCCAGGTGAGTTGGTGCCATCTCCTCAGTCACCTGAACTATGGCTCCACGTCCTTTACACTTCCTCCTGAGTTTGGGTCTCTCCATCTCTACTCCAGCTGGGGGCCTTAGTCCCCCCTGCCCTGACTTTCCCCAGTCCCTGCAATGACTGGTCTCCTAGTCCCCTCCAGCCCATCCTCCACACAGCTGCGAGAGTGGAGATCTTCCTAAAATGCAAACCTAATCATAGCCCTCTCCCCTTCCATCCCCCAACTGCCTGAGAATGTGGTCCAAGATCCCTTAGCACGACATTCAAGCCCTTTGGGATCTCGTTCCTGCTTCCCCTTTCAGCTTTACTTTAAACTCCTCCTCTTCTCCAACACCCCGAACCCCACCATCTAATTTCCTGCCATAGTGCCTCGAGTGTTCCTTGCTTTTTACTGCCTCCAGTCTTTGCACAGGCTGTCCCCTCAGCTGAGAATCCCTTCCCCACCCTTCCTCATCTGGCTCCTTCAGGTCCTGGCTCTGTATCCCTTTCTCCCAGCAGTCCTCCTGATTCGGTAGGTTGAGTAGGGACCCCTCCTCTGTGTTCCCACAACCTCCGTGCTCCCTCTATTTTAATCCTTAACACACTGCCTTGCCATTTTCTCCTGGACTGCTTGCTTGATCAGACTGTGGGGGTGGGGGGCTTTGTGAGGGCAGGGGTGGAGGTGGACTCATCTTTGCGTCGGCAGAGCCCAGCTGCACCTGGATGCTGGAGGGTGCTCATTGCTGTTTGCAGGGTGTATGGATGAGTGTGTGGTTCCAGGTTGTGGGGGCGGGGTGGTCTTGGCAAGGGACTGTGGGCCAGGTTGAGGGAGAGGGCCGAATGGGCGTCTTTACAGGAATTCTGATGCCTGGGCCAGCAGGAGCTCAGCTTTCCCCTTCTGTCCTGAGTAGGGGGTCTGTGGGGCTCAGTCGGAGGGGAGGGGTCCCTGGGCCCCATCATAGTCTGGAAAGAGGAGTGGACGCGGCTCTCCCTCCCGGAGCTTCCTCCGAGCATCCCTCTGCAACGCCGGCCTGGGCTGTCATAGCAACAGCCCGCCCCGGCGGGGGCGCCGGCCAATGGCAGCCGGTTCTGGTGAGGTAATGTCCCGGTCTGGAAGCCCATTGGCTCCATTTTTGTCCACGTCTGGGTCCGGGCCTGCGGTGGGAGCCGCGAGGGGAGGACAGAGCGTGCGCAGGGAGCCCAGCTGTCTACACCGGCGGCGCGATTCCTCTCCCTGCGCTCCCCGCGCTCCCTCTCTGTTCTGGGCTGGCTACCTCTGTCCTTCTCCTCTCTCTCTGCGTGCCGTACCTGTCCCTGGTTGTGTCGGTCGTTTCGTGCGTCTGTCTCCCTGACTCTCTTGGGGTCTCGGTGGCCCCTTCTTCTTGCCCCTGTCTCTGCCCCGGGGTCTCTGACTCTGAGTGCGCCTCCTCGTCTTGTCCAAACAAGGGCGCAGTGAGAGTTCCTTGACTTGCAGCCAGAAGGTGACTCACTGCTTCAAACCGCAAGGCCGCCCGGCAAGCCTCCGGCACCTTCTTCCCGAGTCTGTGGGAAGCTCTGGCACACACACAGGCCGAGGGCTTGAGATCCCGAGAGGCCCGGGCTGGCCTTTCCCTGGTTGGCCTCACCAGACCTTTGTTCTTGTTGACTTGTTGCCCAGTCAAGGGAAAGGCAGGACGGTCTGGGCTTTGGGGAAGGGAAGGGGACAGATTTAGAGAACAATTGGGCATGAGCTTCCATAATGCCAGCAGGGGAGGTTAGACAGCTGGAGGGACTTCCAGAAAACTACAAAGGCATAGGCACTGGGCCGAGTGAATGAAAAGGGCAGTTGGACTTTGCTCTACCCACCCCTCTGTCTGCCCATCCATCAACACAACACATTGATGCCCATCAGTGCCAGGTTCTGGGCTTGGCGATGGCTCAGTCCCCTGAGCGCCTGGAATCACAGCCCAGTCTGGGAGGCAGGCACACAAATCCTGGGTTTCAATGGGATTCCAGAAGAAGGCAAAACTCACCCTGCCAGGTGGGGTGCTTGACTCAGGCAGGGAAGCTTTGTGGAGGAGGGGGTCTTTGAGCTGGTGTTTGGGAGGATGGCCAATAGCTTGTTTGGATCAGCCTGGGCAGGGCACAATGACAGACCCATCTGGAAGGATCAGGGGTGGTTGGAAGGTCCAGGAATGTGAATACCTGCATGAGGGAGTTTGCACTTGAACTCAGGGGCAGTTTGCAGCCACCCAGGGATCAGAGCAGGGGAGAAGTGTGGTCAAAGTGGTTTCCGTGCAGTCATGCCGGTGACAGAATCTTGGCTGTCTTGCTAAATGCTGCACCCCAGCCCAGGGTAGAGTGCCAGGCCCACAGTGAGTGTTCACACACTTGTCGAAGAAAAGCGTGAACTGAAGGGGAGAGGTTGTTCTGATGGATGAGGGCTGAAATGATGAGGTCGTCTTCATGTGGTGGTGGAAGGGAGAGGAAAAGGGATGGGTTCAAGAAAGGTAAAGGACAGGTAGAAGTGATGGGCCCTACTGGTTTACTGGAGGTTGTGGGGGTGATGGAGAGGAATCTGCTTGGGGTAACACCTATGTTTCTGGCTTGAGCAACTAAAGGTTGGGGGAGAGGGAATACAGGTGGGGCAGATTTCAAGGGAAAGGTGGTTAGTTCAGAGTTGGAGCCTCAGCATCTGAGATGCTTGTGAGACCTCTGGGTGGGGCTGGGTGGGAGAGCTCTGGGCTGGGGTGGCCTGCATAAAGGTGGTGGCTGACGCTGTAAGTAGACATGAGCTGCTTAAGAACTGGGACATGGCCAGGCGCAGTGGCTCACACCTGTAATCCCAGCACTTTGGGAGGCCGAGGCAGGTGGATCATGAGGTCAGGAGATCGAGACCATCCTGGCTAACACGGTGAAACCCCGTCTCTACTAAAAATACAAAAAATTAGCCGGGGTGGTGGCAGCCGCCTGTAGTCCCAGCTACTCGGGAGGCTGAGGCAGGAGAATGGCGTGAACCCGGGAGGGGGAGCTTGCAGTGAGCCGAGATCGTGCCACCGCACTCCAGCCTGCGTGACAGGGCGAGATTCCGTCCCCAAAAATAAATAAATAAATAAATAAATAAATAAAGGAAAAAGAAAGAACTGGGACATTTACGAGCAGGTTTCTCTGGTGAGGGGGTCTTTTAGAACCCCAAGGAGACCTGGGTAGGAGTCAGAAGTCCTGGGTTTTTGTGGATTCTGACACTGGCTTGCTGTGTGACCTCGGGCAAGTCATTCCTCTCTGGGCCACTGTCCCCTGATCTCTCAGCAGAGCCTGTCAGAGGTGGAGAGTGACCTGGACCACTTCTGTTTTTTAAGGCCTCTGGATATGGTTAAAAAAGAGATGTGCCCTAACAGGGTAACAAAAATTGTGGTTATTGACTATGTTCACATTTACATGTTAACATTATGAACAGACACAAGGATTGTGAATATACTGTCATTTGAAGGTTAAAGTCCAGACCAGAGTCATGTTGGGAAATTTGTCCCCTGGTTCTGGCCTTCCTGGTTGCTTGGAGTAATTGCCCTTTCAGATAGGAAGGCTGCCTGCCTGGGGGTAGAGAAGGGGTGAGGGTACGTGGAGGCCAGAAGGAGCTGGGCCAAGGTTTTTGTCTGAGCAGGAGCTCATAAGTTCTTGCTCTAAGCCTGGGCATTCATGCCCCTCTTCTAATTCCTGCCAGCTCCCAACTTGGAGTCTTTTCTCCAGGAGCCCTCAGAGGCCATGCCAGTCCCAAAGCAGGCAAGAGCACTGTTGCAGCTCCTGCAGGACCACCTTCCTTTCCTGTTCATCCCTCAGCTCCTCCAAGACGAGAGCATTAGATGAGCCGGGCCCAGGCTCTGCCTTTAACTCACCCCTGGCCAGGTCACTGCCTCTCTGAGTCTCAGGGTCTTGACATCTCTATGTCCTCAAGCTGTAGCCTGGTGGCTGGCACAAAGTACATACTTAGTAAATGTTGGGTGAGTTGAAATGAATGGTGAAGTTGTTTATTTCACTGGAGCAGGGGTTGAGGGAAGAGTGGTAGAGAGAGATCATGTTGTTGGGGCTGTCAAAATAAGATCACATCTGCAAATGTGCTTTGGAAAAGGTAAATCAAATATTTTAAAGTCAGCATTGTATCATATTTGGCCCAATGCCCCTGAAAAGCTTCCAGAGCAAAGAGTAGACACAAAATGAGTTTTTCTCCCACAAAACCTTTTTTTAAATTTCACAATAATTAATCATAAATACATTCTGCTTAGCCCAGTGGTCAAGAACTAGGACCCAGTCAGGTGTGGTGGCTCACGCCTGTAATCTCAGCACTTTGGGAGGCCAAGGCGGGCAGATCACTTGAGGTCAGGAGATCGAGACCAGCCTGGTCAATATGGGGAAATGCTGTCGCTACTAAAAATACAAAAATTAGCCAGATGTGGTGGTATGTGCCTGTAGTCCCAGCCACTCCGGAGGCTGAGGCAGGAGAATCACTTGAACCCGGAAGCGGAGGTTGCAGTGAGGTAAGATCGTTCCACTGCACTCCAGCCTGGGCAACAGAGCGAGACTGTGTTTCAAAAAAAGAAATGAGGTGGGTATGCTGTTTTCAAATCCTGACTCCATTGCTTTCTGGCTGTTTGACCTTTGATAAGTGACCCAGCTTCTTTGTATATCAGGCTGAAATGTAAACTGCAAATAATATCGTTATCATCTCATGGGGTTGTTATGAGGATTTCATGAACTATTAGATATAAAGTATTGAAGAAAGTGCCTGGCCCATGTGAACGTTTCAGAAATGTTAGCTTTTATTATTGTTAGCAATGATAGGGCTTTCTCAAACCCCTCCCCACAGCTGCCTGCTCTTAGTGGCTGGTGGTTGTGGCGGATGCTACAGGCGGGCCCACTCAACAAGGAGGCCCGTTTAGCTCTCCTCCCTCTACTCAGGGCAGCGGTTCTCAATTTGGGCTTGCACATTAGAATCAACTGGGAGCTTGGAAAACTCCCAGTGTCAGAGCTGTACCCTCAGAATCTCCAAGAGTGTGATCCAGGTCTCAGAGCTGGCTGAGGCATCCCCCTGATCCACGCTAAGGTGCAGCCACAGTTGAGAACTGGTGATCAAGGGCAGTGCTTCTCAAAGCCTGGACTCCAGACCAGCCGCATCAGCATCACCTGGGAACGTCTGAGAATGCAAATTCTCAGGCCCCACGCCAG
Organism: Pan paniscus; assembly: GCF_029289425.2. NCBI lineage: Eukaryota > Metazoa > Chordata > Mammalia > Primates > Hominidae > Pan > Pan paniscus. Next base: position 196,019,445 of record NC_073249.2, read on the forward strand.
AGCAGCTGCAGAATCAGAAACTCCAGGGGAGTGGGGCCAGCAGTCTGTTTCAACAGCTCCCCCTCCCCCAGGGGCTAAAGCTTGAGAACCAGCAATCTAGTGGCTGAAAGGACAATGTGTGCTTTTTTGAAAACCACTGCTGTAAGCTGCATTCTGTTATTCCCTGACACGAATAGGGACCAATTCCTGCCCCCTAATAACCATACCTTTTGTTATCCTCAGCTGCTTTATATGTATTCTCATATTTAGACCTCAGAGCAACCTAATACCAATAACTCACCTCCATTTGCTAGGAAGAGGAACTCCCGTGACCTGTCCAAGACCTCATAAACGAGTTACTCCAAGGCTAATTCCTCTGACCTTTGGCCAAGCAGAGAAAGAGTCTTGGATTCTGTTTGAGACCCTGAGCCCTGACCTTGTCAGCGGAGGGGCTGCCGGTCTTGCGCTTCCTCTGGGAGCCCAGCTGCTCCTCTGTCCAGATGTTGTAAGGAAGAAGAGAGGCATGGGGAAGGGAAAGCTCTTTGAGATCATTGGTCCTCTAAGGTATCCCAAGAAACATCTGAGAGTTGCAGACTCAAAGGTTAGAAAATGAGGGGAGATGTCTCCCAGGGGTCTCCTGCCCCACACGTCGGTAGGGAGATGCACAGTGCTTGGCGCGGCACCTAGCACCTAGCACGGAGTCAGCACTCCCAAACGGTAGCCACCATCATTGTGAACAACACAAGATTACTGATAAATGTAGACAACAGGATACTATTTTATATTTACTATTCTTTATTATTGCTGTATTTATACTTTTATTGTGGTAAAAATGCACATACCTTAAAAGGTCTTTCATCTTGTAAGTTTTCCCACACAACTTCCAAATATAGATAGTGCTGCTGGCGCAGCTGAAATGCTAATGCTACCCTAGTTATCAGCTGGGGTATATGGAAGAGCCACTGGCCATGGAGTGGGACAGACCTGCGCTTAAACCTCAGCTCCACTGCTTATCTCTGGGGCTGTGGCCCTTTGGTTTCTCCTCCTTCAACTGGGAAGCACATGACAGAATGTATACTTCTCTGCAGACATGAGGGGTTGTTATTCTTGTCGAGGGAGTTGGTGGCCATGCTGACATTAATGAAGAATCAAAGCCTGTGCATGCTCAGCCTGAGACAGACTCCCCGCCTTCAGATGCCTGGACCAGACTCATTTCTTGCCTTTTAATAACCAAATGTGGAAAGGCATCCACCACGAACATGCCTGGCCTCTCTCTGTCCCTCCCTGACTCCTGCCCACGGAGCTGATGGGCGAGTGTGGGGTGAGGGACCTGTTCAGCTTGCCTCCCACTGGGCATAGCCTATGTCCTCAGTGCAGCCTGCCTGCAGAGGGGCTTATGTTCTGGGTGGTTCTTCAGTAGCAGCTGAGCTCAGCAGGCTGGCTTTGCCCCCTGGGGAGGTCTGTGCTTGTCCAGCACTGCCAGGGACAGAGAGGATGAGTCTAATTCAGGGGCGGGGTTATTCACAAGCCCATTTGGCTAAAGCCGCCTCCTCCAGGCAGCTTTGTCTGTGACATCACTTCACATCACTGGCTTTCCAAGTCACCTGAGCATAAGCCAGATTCCTCATGGCAACCTGGAGAGCTCTCACCATCTCGATCCCAGTCCCCTCTGGCCTCTTCTAACCTTTACTTCCCCTGTGCCCCTCCCTCTCACTCCATTCCAGTTACAATGGCTGGGCTGATTCTGAGCTCCTCAGGCCAGCTCCTGCCTCACGGCCGTTGCCTGGAATGCTCTTCCTCCAGATGAATGCATGACCATACTTAGCCGCTTAGGTCTTAACTCAAGTATCACGCTCTTGGCTTCTTATGATTGCAACACCCCCTCCCCCCACCAACCCCTTGACATTTCATTCCCCTTTCCCTGCTTTTCTTCTCCTTAGCACTTACTACTAACACATTTTATTTCATTTACTTACCTTGTTTATTGTGTCTTTCCCACCAAAATCACCACTCCATCGGACCAAGGTTTTTTTTTGTTTTCTTTTTTTATTGCGAGATCCCCAGTGCTTAGTGCAGGCACATAGTAGGTGCTCAGTAAATATTTCTCAAACGAATGAATGGAGCTGGCATTATTCTGCCCACCATCTGACTGTCACCCACATGTTCTAACCTCAGGAGGGGAACTGGGATATCACTTTTTGAGTCCCCTCACATTCTAGCTGTGTCCAGGTCAGTGTGGCTGAGTAGACACAATGTAGTTTGGGCTGTGCATCCAGAATGCCTGAGTTTTAATTCCCATTGGAACACCCTCTTAGCTGTGCTTCTGAACACCTCTGTGCCTAGTCTCCCCATCTGCAAAGTGGGGATGATGAGATCACCTCCCTTAGAGTGTTATTATGAGGGTGGAGGAAGAAATACAGGTATGGTGCTTAGCACAGTGGCTGGCATAGGGTAAGTGCTCAATAAATGTCAGCTGGCATTGATCAGCCTCAAGGTTTGAAGGAGGTGACCACCTCCCCTGCCTGCATCTCAGGATGGTTTGGAGACCAGGGAGACAGGGCATATGGCCTGACCTTGTGGACTCTGATGCCCAGGATGGAACAAAGGGGCTGGGGGGTCTGAGACCCGAGCCTGGGCCAGGGAACTCGAAGGGAGGTGGCAGCAGGGTGGGGGCAGTTTGACAGTCCATAGCTGGGCCTGCTCAGCAGCAGTGGGGGCAAGGATGCTGACTGCATGATCCCAGGTATCCAAATGCCACAGGTGGACTTGGAGACCTGTGGATAGGTAGACCAGTTGTCTGGATGGTGACCTGGCCTTTTCACTTCCCCCAGTTGAGTCCCCGGATGATGAGACCAGGAAGGGTCATGTCGTCATCCCTCACCTGCTCCATAAACAACAGAGAGCCTCAGGGTTGGGCTCCAGAGGGAGGAGTTTGGGAAGAAATGGGGTCATGGGCTGGTCTCCGGGACATGGACCACAGTGATTAGGGACATCTTTGCATTTTCCCGGGTCAGTTTTGTGTGTGGTGTGTGTGTGTGAATTTGTGAGGACGTGAGTACACATATGTGTTTGTGTGTGCATGTTAGAGCATTTGCTGACAGCCATACACACACACACACACACACACACACGCAGCCCAAAGGCTGACCCTGCTGTCAGGAAGCTCTCGCGGAATCTATTCTCCTTCACAATGCTTGCTCTCAGATGTCAGACTGGAAATGTCAGCTCTGTGTGGTGTGCCAGTCCCTGCTCTGGGCAGGGAAAGCTTCGTGCCTCTCAAAGACCCTACTCTGAAAGGCATGGACAATGCCAGGCCAGGACTCCTGGCAGAGGGGAGGGCTTAGTATAGGGGTTGGGAGCCTGAGTGTAAGCTCGGGGATAAACCAGGCCTGGCAGGGACTGGAAGTCCACTCCCCAGGGGGCAGAGAGGCAGCGCTCACTACACATGAGAACAATCAGTGACATTTATTACATGCAAGGTGTGCATCAAGCACCTCACGGACATCACCTCACTTTTCAGAAGAAGAAACTGAGCCTCAGAGAGGTTTGTAAACTTACTCAAGATCACACAGCTGGAAGATGGCAGATGAGGAATGACCCATTGAGCATTGAGCTCAGTGAGTCCTGACCCATTGAGCAGGAAGTAGAGGCTTAGAGAGGATAAGTGGCTTACTTAGAGTCACTGACACGTTCATGGCAGAGCTGGGATGTGACTCAGATCTCCCTGATTCCAGAGCTTGTGCTCTTACCACCACCACACACCCCAAGCCTGTGGGTGAGCCAGACACCCTGGGGATATGTGAAAGGTGACCAGAGGAGGGAAGGACTGACTCTGCCCAGAAGGGTCAGTGAGGCACAGATGACAGCTGGGAGCGCTCCAGGGAGACAAGGGTGGGGGAGGGCATTCCAGGGGAGAGAAGAGCACGAGCAAATCACAGAGGCGTGAAATAGGGTGCCACGTTCTGGCAGTTTATAGCTGACCCATTGAGCAGGAAGACAGCCTCCGCTTCTCTCTGCCCCCACCCCCATCCTGGTTCAGAAAGCCTGATTGTCCCCACTTCCCTCCGCCCCCCTCCTGCAGGCTCCTGGGATATGGACAAGAAAGGAGCTTGTCTTTCCTGGCTCTGCTGGAGTCCTGCCGCGGAGGTTTGGTTACCATGGCGACGGGCTCCATGGAAACTTGCAGCCGGCCTTTTCCAGGATGGGCCTGGACCCCAGCCCACCTGCTGATGCATTGCGTCCCCTGGCCGCAGCATCCCGAGGAGGTGCCCGGGTGGTCACTCTGCTGTCTGAGCACCCACCCCTCCACCTTGGCAGGGGCAGGGAGAGTCCTGAAGGGCAGCAGGTTGGGATTCTGGCATGCAGAGGCCGTTGAGTGGCTTCAGGATCCCGCATCAATCCAGGACACGGAGACCCACAATTCTCTCATATTTAGGCAAATTGAGAGCAAGTCTTTACATGGCTGCTGCTCAATGTCCTGACCGTTCTGTTTCGGTGTCCTGGTCTGTTTTGGTCCTGGTGCTGCATTCTCTTCACTCTGTTTCTCCCTGGCCCAGCTATTCTCTGAGTTCTGATCTGTTCACTCCACCATGTGCACACCATGCCCCAGGTACACCCTGTTTCAGAGGATCTCCAGGCCCTGAGGCTTGCTTTCGGACTGGCCTGGGAGGTGACCCTGACTTGACACTTTGTAGCCACGCAACCTGGAACAAGTCGCTCCCTCTTCCGGAGTCTTGGGTTCCACGTCTCTAAACACGTGCTTTATGGGATTGCTTGTTCATCCAACAAATATGCTTAATAATATCTGCATTTACTGAGCACTTTTTATTTGCTTTGAATGCATTTATTATGCTAAGAACTGCACTTACGTCATCTCATTTTCCCCTTATGACAACCCCATGACACAGGATTCTTATTCCCAGTTTGCTGGCAAAGACACTGAGGCCAAGAGGATGGAGGACCCTGTCCAGGGTCACACATGTGGCGGAGCAGGAAGGAGAACGTAGGCATGTCTGACTCCGAAGTTGCCCTGAAGAGGGTACCACCGCATTATTTGGTCAGTTAATTTTTATCATGCACCGATGGTGTGATGACCTGGTTTCTGCCCTTACAGAGCACCTACTGGGGGAGATGGGAAAAAAGAGCAAATAATAATACAACGCGTTGTAAGTAGAGTGTTGAGATAGAGGGTGATGGGTGGGGACGATGTTCTTAAAGAGGATGAGTGCTCAGGGACGATCTGTCTGAGCAAATGACACACAAGGATGAGAGAGCCGCATAATGGGAAGAGCCAGCTACGAGAGGGAAGAGAGACCCAGGCAGGGACAAAGGCCTTGAGGTGGGAATGGGTTTGGTGTGTCCTCAGAGGCAGAAGGGTCAGAGGAGCTTTGAGGTGGTGAGTGAGGGGGAGAGAGGCCTGGGACGAGCCAGAGAGGCAGGCAGGGGCCCGATCACGCAGAGCCTCGTGGGCTGGGATAGGGGGCATGGTTTATTCTAAGGGCAGTGGAAACCATCAGAGGGTGCTAGGCAGGAGACTGAGTTGACCTCACATGTGAGAAGCAGCTCCCTCTGGATGCTGTATGGGGATCGGGTAGCAGAGGGGCATGACGGGGCCAGGAGGACATGCAGTTGTCCTGGTTGGAGATGGTGCTGGCCATGGCCGGGGAGGGAAGCTTCCGAGCTTGACTGGTTTGGACACAGTGTAGACAGACTTCGCTGAGGGACTTGTAAGTAGCGGGTGGGAAACAAGAAGGCAGAAAGGATAACTCCTCGTTTCTGCCTTGAGCGACCAGGTGGGTGATGATGTTGCTTACTGGGATGGGGAGACTCAGGTGGTGCTGGGGGTGGGATGCTAGACAACTGGCTTTTTCAGGGGAGAAGATCCAGAGCTTGCTTTGGGATGTGTTGTGTCCAAGATGCCTGGGAGCAGATACAAATTTGGTTATTGACAGTGTAGACATGACAACTAAAGCCATGGGGCTTGGTGAGATCAAAGGAGGAAGTGTAGACAGAGATGGGAGGATAAGAGGAAGGGAAAGGAGGGGTGGAAGAGCAGCTGGGAGGAGAAAAGAGGAAAAGGAAAAGAGAAGAAAGGAGAGGAGGGGAGGAGGGCTGTTGGAGCCAGGAACACACCTGTGCTTACCTTTTTCTGGTGTGGGCCATGCTTCAGGCACCCGGAACACACCCTGAGTCCAGGAGCACCAGCCTTGGAGGTGAGGGCAACAGCAGGAACTTTGCCAGTTTGGCCATTAGAACCTGTGTGGGGACGTTAGGCCAGGGTGCTTCGAGGGGTCCAAGGAGGAACAGCCCCACTGGACTGAGGGTGGAGGCCAAGGCCTGACAGATGAGTTCCCCATAAAAAGGGAGGAGAGAGAAGAAGAGGGTAGAGGTGATGGGGTGTGGGATTTGGATGGTAAGCAATGTGCAGGAAGCAGGTGAAGGGGGGTGTCGAGAGATGAAAGAAGCAGACATTTGGGGACAGGCGGATGTGGATGCAGGCTGTGGCCCAGAGTGGGAGGCAAGAGGCAGCTTCCTTCCCTGTCCCCATCCTCATCCTGGTAGGACCCTGGGCTTCCTGGAGACAGCCTGGGGGCTTATACCAAGCCCTTGTCTTAGCTGAGCTGCCTGACTGACCTTGTAACCACATGGCCCCCCGAGTGAAACAGCACATGTGGGTCCGTGCAGGTGCATCAGGGGCATGGGTATGTCTCTGAAGGTGACTGGGACAGCTTGGAGTCTTGAATGTCCTGGACTTGGAGACACTTATGAGCTGTGGGCATTGGGCAAGGCACAACAACTGGCTTCATGGAGCCTTAGGGTCTCACCTGGGGAAAGGTGATAATAACATGTGAAATATGCCCTGCCAGTCCCCAAGCTCTGCCCGAGTGTGAGAGATTATTAGTGCTGCCTAGGCTATGAAACTCTGTGTGAGGGGTGACCCTAGTTTTGATGAAAGAGAGAGACAGAGGCAGAGACAGAAAGAGTGAGACAGAGAAAGGAAAACAAGGTGGGGGTGGGCAGGTAGAGACAGAGACAGAGCAAGACAGAGAACAAGAACAAGAAAGATAGATACGGAGGCCAGGTGCGGTGGCTCATGCCTATAATTCCAGCACTTTGGGAGGCCGAGGTGGGTGGATCACCTGAGGTCAGGAGTTCGAGACTAGCCTGGCCAACATGGTGAAACCCCGTCTCTACTAAAAATACAAAAATTAGCCAGGCGTGGTGGCAGGCGCCTGTAATCTCAGGTACTCAGGAGGCTTAGGCAGGATAATTGCTTGAACCTGGGAGGCAGAGGCTGCAGTGAGCCAAGATCACGCCACTGCACTCCAGCCTGGGAAAAAAAAAAAAAAAGAATAAATAAATAAATAAAGATAGATGATACGGGAGAGAAAAAGAGGGAAAGAGACAGAGAGAGACACAGAGAGCTAGAGAAACAAGAGAGACAGACAGAGTCAGAGAGAGACAAAAAGAGCTTGAGAGCAAGAGAGGGCGAGGGAGAGACAGAGACACAGACACAGGGAGAGGAGGTTGTAGCAGACGTCATATCTGGGCAGTGAGGCTGCGAGTGATTTTGACTTTTATACTTTTGCTCATATTATTTTCTGATTTTTCTCTATGTCTACTTAAAATAATTATCTTGAAAAAATGGTTTCTAGACGTAAATTGGATTTTAGAAACTTTCTGCAATTTGGAAATATCTATGAAAAGCTTTACAATTTGCATACAAATTGACCCAGAAATTTCTCTTCTTAGAATTTATTCAAAGGGAATAATCATGGATGTGCCAACGATATAATTGCAAAGATGTTTTGGAGTTTATAATAACACGCCCTCCAAAATAACCCTAAAAAAGGCCAAGAAAGAAAACCCCCTCTACCTAGATGTACAAAAATACTTGAATAAATAAAAGATGGTCCATTCATGGAATGGATTTCTAGATAGCCTTTAAAATGATGAAGAAGGTAACTTACTGGTGTGGATATTTATGACATATTAAGTAAATAAAAAAACAAGTTTCAAAAAGGCACAATGTAACTCAATTTTATTAGGAAAAACATCTGTCTGTGTGTGTGCATAGAGAAATACCTGGAATTTTGGTCACCAAGGTGCTAAGTCTGTTGTGCAACAATAAAAACAAGTGAAGTTATTTCAACTGTTGTCTGTGCATTAAGAATTCTGACACAGAGCTGCTGCTGGTTGCTTTCCTGTCTTTTGCTGTCCTCAGAGGAAATGGAGGACAGCTGCTCACGGCCCGATGTGTGATAATCCAGCATGATTTTGATGGTCATAATTAAATCACACCTCATCCATGTCAATTCACGCAGATAGAGCCCAGCTATTTTTTGTTAACCATCCCACAGAGGCTATAAGCAGATGCCACCCATTCAGAAAAACAACCTCTCAACTTTTTACAGGCGTTGTGACAGTTTCACTCCCTTGGTAGTTGCAGATAGAGGTTTAATATCTTTTTAGATATTGACTCTGGGGTTTATTCATTGCAATCAGGTGAACACTATTAACAGGTGTATCAGGAATGCCTACTCCAGGTAGGCATAACTAAAAGGTGAGATATAAACCTCAAGACTTGCGGCCGGGAGTGGTGGCTCATGCCTGTAATCCCAGCACTTTGAGAGGCTGAGGCAGGCAGATCACTTGAGGTCAGGCTTTCGAGACCAGCCTGGCTGACACAGTGAAACCCCGTCTCTACTTAAAAAAAAAAAAAAAAATTAGCTAGGCATAGTGGTGTCTCATGCCTGTAATCCCAGCACTTTGAGAGGCTGAGGCAGGCAGATCACTTGAGGTCAGGCTTTCGAGACCAGCCTGGCTGACACAGTGAAACCCCGTCTCTACTTAAAAAAAAAAAAAAAATTAGCTAGGCATGGTGGTGCGTGCCTGTAATCCCAGCTACTTGGGAGTCTGAGGCAGGAGAATTGCTTGAACCCAGGAGGTGGAAGTTGCAGTGAGCCAAGATTGTGCCACTGTACTCCAGCCTGGGTGATAGAGCAAGACTCTAAAAAAATTTTTTTTCTATTAAAAATTTACTTGTTATTACAACACCTTTTAGACATTTCAGAATTACTTACAGTCTCATTTCATTCCAAAAAGAATTTAAGGTGGCTTACCAAATTATATGAATATAATAGAGTAAAGATAATTGAGGATGAAGGAAGGCTAAGGCTATATCAATAAGACAAAAATAGCAAAGTTAGTAAAGAAACCACCTGCCTTAAAGTTCTGAATATTTACTAGATGGGGACATCAGTTTTGCTCTGGTCTTTCTAATAGCCTATTTTCAGCTTTAATATGGTCAAACATAAAGCAAAATGTGAAGAAATGTAAACCTTAGGCAGACACTGTCCCTTTTCTTCTAAGCTCAACTGTTATTACTGTCTATGCAAATAAAGCTTGGCTTTTCATTCAAACCTCAGGAAAATGGTTCCTTCCTCCCACGCCCACCATTTCTAGCTAGTGGAAAGGTGATGTGCTGCTTGCGTATTGACCACAGACCGGTGCCTCAGCTTTCTCTCCTGCATCTACGCACGATGGATGGAACGCAGAGAGAGGCTCTGTTCTCAGGCTCGTGTGCGGATATCTTCTTGGTAGAAGGAAAATAGCCTTGGTTATGTCAGGGAAGACTTTAAACTTCCTTTCTCCAGCACTTTCCAACATTTTGATGTTTCATCTTCTCAGTCTAGTCTCTACCCAGATGCAGTATGTGCCCACTGTGAGGATGATGTTATTCCAAGTGAGATGTTACCCTGGCAACCAACTTACCAACTCACTCAATTAACCAGCTTCCTCTCTGTAATCAATACTCATTAGCGCCGAATCACTTCTTCGCTTTGCCTTGCAATTTTAACCACTCATCCGGGTCAATCTGTATTTTAAAAGTAACAGTCATTTCTCCTTTGGAATAGGGAAACTCATTTGAACCCAACAGAACTCCTTTCCCGGGGGCCCCTGAGGAGGCTGTCATCCCAACTCATGCTCACCCAAGGAAGTACCAGCTGGTGATCTTGGTGGCATTGGCAACGGAGCCTCCCCAGTGGCTTCCAGCAAGTCACTGGGGCCTTGCCCATGGGGGAACTGACAAGGAGGAAGGTCGCACCTGCCATTGGAAACCAGAGAGACAGCTTCTGTGCACCCAAGAGACTCCTTGGAGGCTCCAAGGGAGAAATACTACCATGGGATGGTTACTGTAGACTGACATGGTTTGAGAATAGAGAGAAAAAAATGTATTATTAAAAACCCAAACAGTCTGTTCCACTTCCCACTCTGCTTCTAAGGCAGAGGATGGGGGGTGGTGGTGTAATTCATGTCTCAGCGAGATAAAATTCTGCACAACTTCCTTTGCTGCACAGAACCCAGTGGGAGACAAGGGGGACAATGGATATTCCAGAGCCTTTGCAGGTTTTCCGGAGCTGCGGCTCCACAGGGGACCTGGAGTGGGTGGCCTTTGGTGGAGCAGGAATATTTTGTGGGTCTCCAGAGGTTGGTAAGAGAGGAGAGGGAGGTTGAGTTCTAAGGAAGCAGAGCCCTGAACGCGGGGAAGGCGGGCTGAGTGCTATGATGGTGTAAAGACTTCTCGTGGCCCTAAACTTCATGAGAGTCAGCTATGTGCACACGTGCCCTGGGTAAGTGGTGTTGGAGGCAGATTTGGGGATGCAGGAAAAGAGGCCTGTTCCGTCTCTGGAATGTGATGCAGAGAGCAATAGCACTGCTGGCCGGCAAGATGACCCACACATGGAAACACTTAATTAATTAATGAAAAGCGTTGTCCTAGGCACTGGAAATTCATTAGAAGTTGAAGCAGAAAGATCCCTGCTCTCAAGGGCTCGTGTTCTAGAGGCAGAGGCAGAAAACAGGCCAGGAAATGAATGAATAAGCACTTCAAGTATGCCGAGTGCTCTGAAGATAATGACTCAGAGAGAGCCTGGTAGGTGGCCCCTTTAGACGGTGCGGGTCGGGGGGCCTCTCTTGGGAGCTGATGTTTGATTTGAGCTGACAGCTGAAGGATAAGAACTGGCCATCTCATGAGAAGCCCAGAAAGAGTGCTCCAGAAAGAGCAACCTCCGACTGTCCTGGCCATGCGTTCATTTTCTCCACCAGAAACGAATGCTCTCTACTCCGAGTGCCTTCATATCGACTCCAGGCCTCTCTCAGGGGTCCCGTGACTTCTGATACAGACCCTCTTTCCAGCCCTTAAAAACACTCAGCTTCATTGGTAATAATAACAATAAAACCAGCACACCTATGCAATACCACTGTCATCTTGTACATTTAGGGGATTAAAAAAAAGTAACTGGTGAGGATCTAGTGAAATGTCTCTCTTATACGCTGCAGGTGGAACTGCGAATTGGGAACCCCTTTGAAAGCAACTGGAAAATATTTATTGAAAGCCATAAAAATGTTCCTATTTCTGGAACCAGTAATCTTATTTGAGGATCTGTCCTAGGGAAATAATATAAACTATGGAAAAAGTCTGTGCACAAAGATGTCCAGTTGAATGTTATTTATAAGAATGCAAAACAACACTGCTTCAGTGTGCAATGACAAGGGAAAGGTGGTGATGGGTCAACCCAGTGGTATATGGGGTCATCATGAGAGCTGAAACAGTGAAGCCATATCTTTGCAGTCACATGAATCTTAGCTCAAATCCTGACTCTTCCAGTTTCTTTTTCTTTTCTTTCTTTCTTTCTTTTATTTTTTTTTTTTGAGACAGTCTCGCTCTGTTACCCAGGCTGGAGTGCAGTGGCACAATCTTGTCTCACTGTAACCTCCGCCTCCTGGGTTCAAGTGATTCTCCTGCTTCAGCCTTCTGAGTAGCTGGGATTACAGGCCTGTACCACCATACCCAGCTAATTTTTGTATTTTTAGTAGAGACGGGGTTTTGCCATGTTGGCCATGCTGGTCTCAAACTCCTGACCTCAGGTGATCCACCTGCCTCAGCCTCCCAAAATGCTGGGATTACAGGTGTGAGCCACCACACCCGGCCTGACCCTTCCAGTTTCTGCTGTGTGATCTTGGTCAAGTTCTTTAATCTCACAGGGCCACTGGGCCTCAGTTTCCTGATAGAACAGGGTATCATTCATCTTATTTTTCATGAGCAGAGGAGTCATTTCCATGAAGAGCTGCATTCCAGGCAGCAGGTGGTCAGTGCTCCAGCAACCCTCCTCCTCCCCCACAGTGACAGCTCACCAAGCACTTTTACTTTCACAATCTCATGCAATCTTGACAACCTCAGGACGATTATTTCCACTTGGCAGATAAAGAAACTGAGGCTAAGTGAGGAGGAGAGTAAAAGTCACCCAGCAGTTAAGAGGGATAATCAGGACTTGTCCCCAGGGCTTCTGACCTTTGCATGTGCGTAGGCAACTCCTACGCATCCTTCAAGACCCAGTTCAAATATCACCTCTTCTAGGGAGCCTGTCCTGATACCTCCCTGTCTGTGCTCCTGTGGCACAGGGAGGCTTGTGACCTGGAGGCATGCAGGGGCTTTGGCAGAAAGTTTAGCTCCAGATTCAAGGCCCAGCTTCCCCCTCCCCCACCTCCTGAGAAGATGGAGTGGTAATTACTCTGGTTGTATCTCCCTCCTGATTTAATAGGTGAAAAAGAGGGTTTAACTTTCTTTGGTACTCAGAGGGTGGTGAGGTTAAAAAATGAAGCACGTTCTTCGAAATGACAGCTGTCCTTTTTTCTTCAGCATGGATGACTCTGGAAATGTCCCTTGCGTGGGCATGCGCCATTTAATAGAGCATGGCCTCGGGCCTCAGTTTCCCTGTCTGTCCAGTAGAGTACTTCCTCGGAGGGTTGCGGGGGGTCTGCATGAGTTAATTTATGTAGAGCTTTCTTCACAGTGACTACTGGAAGCATGGCACGAATGTGAGCTATTATTTTCATTAATCTTATTACTGAAGGGCACACTTTGCGCGGGGTAATTGCCTGTTTACTGAGAGGCCTCCCCGGGCCAAGCGCAGGGCCCGAGGCAGGGCCTGGCACGATGCCCGGCTCCGCAGAGCGCAGCGAGGGGAGGAAGAAATGAAGAGATGTCCCCGGGGAGGTGATATTTGAGTGGGGAGAAGACGGAGAGGCTCCGGGAAGGCACCTGAGGCCGCGGCCAAGGCAATAATGAAATGCGCGGCTGCGGCTTCCGGGGCGCGCCCGGGGGAGCCCTTGGGACCCGCTAAGCTGGAGCTTAACCCCGGCGAGGGGCGGCGGGCGGCGGCCCGGGGCGGGGGCGGGGTGGGAAGCATCCCACAGTCCGGATCCGCTGGCTGGACAGGGGCGGGTGTCTCCGTGAGGCCCCCAGGCTCAGGTTCTGCCCCACCCAGCGCAGCCCTGTCGCCTCGCCCCGGATTATTTACCCCCAACCCGACCTCACTCCTAGCCTGCAGCTAGGACCCGAGGTCGGGAGTCAGCCAGCTCTCATTCTGGTCCCAACCCAGCCTCTCACCAGCCGTGTGACCTTGGGGAGGGCACTGAACCTTAGGCGCTCCGAGCCTCAGTTCCCGCCTCTGCAAACTGGGAATAATCATAGCGCACGCATTAGGATTGTTGTGAAACTAAATGAGTTAGTTCAAGGATGTAGAACAGGCACACAGTAAGTGCGCAATAAATGTTGGGGGTTGTTTCTTTGCTTGGCATCTCGAGGACTAGTTTGGGAGTCCTTCGGGGGAAGGTGTTGAGCCTGGTGCTGAAAGCAATGGTTTGAATCCCGTTCTGTCACTCTGTGTGTGACCTTGGCCAGGCCATTTCTGCTCTTGGAGCCTCAGTATCCTCATCTGTAAGATGGGGGAATGTGCATCTTAAACAGTTATGCAGATGAGGAATAAAACATCAGCTCCCGTTTGGGGAGCCAAGCATGATGCCACCTGCTCTGTGCCTCCACTAAACTCACATAATTCTGGGCATGGTAACCCCTCGGCCATTCCTTCCACTTACAAACTGGGGCTTATGGGGTTTACTCATAACCTGCTTGAGGTCCCACAGCCAGAACGTGGGGCAGCTGAGGCTGGACGGGAAGTCTCTCTGATGCTGTGTGGCTTCTCCCAGCAAAGGGAAGAATGTGTGTCTGTTTTGTCAGCCACAGAACTGGGCAGGGCTTCAGAGAGGCTGGTGAGCCCCAGGCCCCCATGGGAATGAGGTAGGTCAGGCGTGGCTGTGAGCTTGGCAAAGGGCAGGCTTGACCTGAGTTCTCATCTCTGCTTCTTGCCTGAGTGGTCTTGGACAGCTGCTCATTATTGAGCCTCGAGTTCCTCATCTGTCAGGTGGGCACCTCCTGCTTCCTTGGTTATGTTAGCTGAGGTCACTGTAGAAACAAGGAGTTTATCAGAGAGACGAGGGAGCCAGGTGAGGTAAACCCCAACCCCAACCCTTCTGCCAGCAGAAGGACCAGCACAAGTCAAGGCGTGGAGGTGTGAAACTGGATGGAGGATTGGCATTGGAGGCTCAGAATGGCAGGAACAGGGGTGGGCTTGCAGAAGAGGCTGGAGAGGGAAACAGCATCCCATGTGAATGGCTTAATGATGAGTGAAGAGCTTGGATTTTATTTCGACGCAGACTTTGAAGGCTGAGAGTTGAGTTAGGGCTTGGGGCATTAGGTAAGTCCACCTTCAACACCAACAGGAGCACCTGTCTCCCACTGAGAGCCTGCGTCTTGCCTAGCACTTGACAGGTTTCATTTAATCATCCTTAGAACAACCCTCTGTCTCAGGTAGGCATGTCAATAATCCCCATTTGAGGCACAGAGAGGTTAAATAAGTGGTCTGGGGTCACACAGCTGCTAAGGGTAGAGTTGGGATTTGAAGCAGTCTGGCCGGCTCCAGTGTCCACACCCCTAACCACTTCCCCCTCTTGCCTCCCTCCCTGGTCAGCCCTGAGCACCAGCCCTTCCAGGGCTGACTCTGAGAAGTCCCAAGGTCGTGGATCTCTCTGTCTCTGCCCAGCCTATTCTTGCTTCGCACCTGGGCTCTTGGGCCTAGGTTGACTGACGGTGCAGCTTTAATGGAGTAGCCTTGGCTGCCGAGGCAAGGGGGAGGGGAGCAATTTCTCAGAAATCCAATAAGTTGAGTGACTCAGTGTGCCGGCAGCCCCCTTCCCACCCCCGCCTCAGCTCTGGTCCCGGCTGACTGAGGTCACGGTCACCCGCACTCCACCCCACCCCAGCCTGCCCCAGCACCTCCTTCCTGGCCGGGGTCTTGGGAGCATAGTCTGAAGACTGCCCCCAACCTTTGCCCTGGGTCCCCTATCAGGTGCAGCCTCCTCAGTCTCTGCCTCCTGTCCTGCCCCTGTGCCACCCTCCCGGACCTTCCACCTGGGTCATCTTTCCCAAAGGCAAATTGGATCTTGTCTCTCTCCTCCTCTCTGCTGCCCCAGAGGGGGGGCCCCAATCCCCCCAGATAGGCCAGCAAGGTGGTTTGCCATCATCTCCCACCCACCTTCCCAGCTCTGTGTCCTGAAACTTCCCCAGACACAATCAGTAAGCATCTCCTTGTGCCTCCAAGAGTCTCTGAGCTTCTGTAACTAACTGCTGTGCCCCCTGCCAGGAATGCTCTTCCTCTCATCGTCATGGTAAAATTCTACTTAGCTTTCAAGTGGCACCTCCTCCTGAAAGCCTTCCCTGATTTCCCCTGGCAGGCCTAGTTACTCCTTCCCCTGTGTGCCCCCAATGCCTGGTTTGCGCTGGTGTTAGCAGTGATCCTATTGTATGACAATTATTTGATTAGCCGTCCCCTCTCCCCATCAGACTTTGAAAACTCCTCAATAATATCCTAATAGCTGTCATCACTGAGGGCTTACTATGTGCTGGGTACCGTGTTAAGACTTTACCCACCTGATTTTCAGTTTTCTCAATAACCCTGGAGGCAGGCACCATGCCTATCCCCATTTTACTAAGATAAATGGAAGGACGGCCAGGTGAAATGACTTGCCTGAGGTCACACAGCACTTAAGTGGCAAAGCAGTCCCTGCAGAGGTAGCCTCTTAACCAGCCCTCTTTGCTGTTTCCTCTTCCAAGCTCAGGCCCCAGCACAGATCAGCCATGCCCAGAGATTTGCTGAGTGAATGAATGAGCAGGAGACCCCCCACGGCCAGGTCTCTAGATTGGGAGGTTTAGGGAAGAGAACTAGCATGGAGTGAGCTCGTGAGTGTGACAGGAGTGCCCCCAGCAGCCCTGGGGCCCTGATACTATTATAGATTGAGTGTCGCTAACGGGAAAATCTGAAATCTAAAATACTCCAGAATTGGAAACTTTTTGAGCACCGACATGATGTTGAAAGGAAATACTCATTGGAGCATTTTGCATTTCTGATTTTCAGATTAGGGGTGCTCAATTGGTACAACACAAATATCCCCAAATCCAAAAAAAGTTCAAAACCCCAAACACTTCTGGTCCCAAGCATTTCAGATAAGGGATACACAACCTGTATTTCAGTTTACAGATGAGGAAATGGAGGCTTGGAGCTCTTAAAGGACTCCCCCAAGCACAGAGTAAATTGGTTGCAGAGGCAGGGGCTGTGTGATTCACAGCCCAGGTTGGGACAAAGGTCTGGGGGGCCCTCTGCTTCTGGAGAGGAGAGAGAGGCTCCTTTTTATTTCACCAAAGCTCCCCCTGCAGAGATTGGGGTCATGGCCTTGACTCTGTTGTCAGGGGGCCTGAGAAGGGCATGGTCGGGACGTTTTCAAGTAAGAATTCAGCTAAGGCCTGGTGAGGAGAGGCTGTGTGAAGTGTCTGCTGGAGGAGGGAGAAAGTGAGTGCAAGTTGTGGGTAAGAACTTGGGCTTTGGAAATGGACAGTGCTGGGTTTGAGTCCTGCCTCTGCTATCTGTTAGCTGTGTGACCTTGGGCAATGCGTTCACCTCTCAGAATCTTACTCACCTTATCTGTAAAATGGGGATACTATGCCTCATATCAGGTTTTATTGAGGATCACAAAATGTTGCATCCAAAGTATTAGTACTTGGCACATGGCACTTTGTAAATAGTAGTGTTTGTTAGTAGAGTCAGCATTAGGCTAGAATTCGGGTTAGGTTGAGTTGATAGAATTTTGAGGGAAAACCTCGGACCCAGGGCTGCCAGACTGTTTGGGACCTGTCTGCACTTGTCTGTGTCTTAGGATCGCCCAGAGGACTCTGCTAGGGATCAGGACAGGGCTGAGCTCAGAGCTGGGTCTTGGGTCATAGCAGAATGAAGAGTGAAACAGACTGGAGTTAGAATCCTGCTTTTCCCACATTGCTGGGTGACCTTGGACAATGTATTTGCTCTCTCTTTCTCTTTTATTTTTATCTTTTTGAGACAGGGTTTCCCTCTGTCCCCCAGGCTGGAGTGCAGTGACTTGATCATAGCTCACTGCAGCCTCGACCTCCTGGGTGTAGGTGTTTCTCCCACTTCAGGCTCCCAAGTAGCAGCTGGGACTGCAGGCGCACACCACCATGCCCAACTGTTTTTTTTTTTTTTTTTTTTTTTTTTGAGACAGAGTTTTGCTCTTGTTGCCCAGGCTGGAGTGCAATGGCACGATCTCAGGTCACCGAAACCTCTGTCTCCCGGGTTCAAGTGATTCTCCTGCCTCAGCCTCCCAAGTAACTGGGATTACAGGCATGCGGCACTATGCCCAGCTAATTTTGTATTTTTGGTAAAGATGGGGTTTCACCACATTGGTCAGGCTGGTCTCGAACCCCTGACCTCTGGTGATCCTCCCACCTTGGCCTCCTAAAGTGCTGGGATTACAGGTGTGAGCCACTGTGCCCAGCCCCCCAGCTGTTTTATTTATTTATTTATATTTATTATTGTTATTTTTTTGAGATGGAATTTCTCTCTTGTTGCCCAGGCTGGGGTGCAATGGCGCAGTCTCAGCTCACTGCAATCTCTGCCTACTGGGTTCAAGCGATTCTCCTGCCTCAGTCTCCTGAGTAGCTGGGATTACAGGCACCTGCCACCACGCCTGGCTAATTTTTGTATTTTAGTAGAGACAGGGGTTTCACCATGTTGGTTAGGCTGGTCTTGAACTCCTGATCTCAGGTGATCCACCCGTCTCGGCCTCCCAAAGTGCTGGGATTATGGGCGTGAGCCACTGCGCCCAGCCTTATTTTTTGTATTTTTAGTTTGAGGCTGGCCTCGAACTCCTGAGCTCAAGTGATCCTCTCGCCTTGGCCTCCCAAAGTACTGGGATTACAGGCATGAGCCACCGTGCCAGGCCCACTTGCTGTCTTTAAGCTTCAGTTTCCCTCTCTGTAAAATGGGGGTAATACCACCCACCCCAACAAGGCGTTTGGTTAGGATTAAGTAAGATCATGGTGCCAGCCCTTAGACCTCAGTGAGTGTTTTACATTTTAAAAATGATTTTCCTCCCCAGCAGTTTTCCACGTCAAATTATTTGTTTCTAGAGAACGACCACGTAGCTGCTTGTAGCTGGCTTTCTTCGTCCATCCTTCCATCCACCCGCGGTTGGTCCCTGCTGGAGTCAGATCCGCAGCGGGCACTGTGGATCCAGAGGCAGCAGAGGAGAGAGGTCAGGAGAGGCCTCCCTAGGGCTGAGATTCCTGGTTCAGTTTTGCGAGCTGGCAGGCCCCGCTGCATGTGCGAAGGCACAGAGGCCTGCCCGTGGAACTATGCGGAGCTTTATGAAAATCGGAATGGGTCAGGGGTACAAGCAAAGCCCTAGCGTTTCCAGCGTTCTTCCCAACCCTGTCGCTTGTCGCTCGACGCTGACCTCCTGCAAACGAAGCGCGGGTGCCCTCTGCTGGCCTTTCCGCGGACTGCACCTTCTACTTTGGGGACTCCCTGCCCCCGTGTCTTTGGGAGGCAAATGTCCGTAAAAGCTGGAGTATCTCAACTGGAAAGACCCTCAGAAATCACCCACCCCTGACTTCCCGATGGAGACGTGAGGCCCTGTGTGGGGCAGGGAACTTGCACAGGGCAGGAATTCGGGCCCCTGAATCCAATAGAGGCTGGGTTGACAGTGCCTGGGGTAGGGAGGTGCCCAGGGAGGGTTCTGGCCACGGAGCTGCAGCCTGCAGGAGGTGGGATGGGGGGTGGAGGGTGACTGCAGAGAGCAGAGGGGGTTTCAGATTCTCAGCCCCTTGCCCCATCTGGCTGGCTTAGTCGTGGGATTTCCTGTTTTGTCTTGGAGCAGCGGCATTGCAACCTGATAGCCATGAAACAGGAGCTCAAGATGTGTGTGTGTGTGTGTGTGTGTGTGTGTTTGTGTGTGTGTCTTGAAGGGTGATGTTGGCATCAATCAGTAGGTGTCCTGGGCTGGTGACATCACCCCCCTACTGCTCTGATCTTCCTTTAAAGCTCTTCCTTTCTCCACTCCTAAGTCCCCAGTGGCTGCCACTATCGCCTGGCCCTTGGTTCTCCAGCAAAGGTGGTGGCAGGTGAGGGGACATGAAAGCAGGAAAGACCCTTACCTTTAGAGCCCCAACAGAAGATAGCCATGGGTGCCAAAGCCCGGATGGGCTCAGAATGGGCAGGCTTCATAGGCGATGAGAAATGGGGAGGGTAAGAGAGAAGCAAGTTGAGGACAGTGCTCAAGCTTCTGGCCTAGATGATGGGTTATGCCCTCGATGAGATGAGGAGCTTGGGAAGTCCACAGTGACCTGATGCCTGGAAGCTCATCCCCTGTGGAGAGCACTGTTTTCTATATCATCCTCCTGGCAGGGTGGCTGTGTATGTGTGTGTGCATGCGTGTGTGTGTACATAGGCACTGTGTGTGTGCTGGGTATGCCACGTCCATCAGCTGGGAGACTGGGTTTACTAGGGATGGGGCCATAAGACCAGGAGGAGGCCTGCCTTGGCTAGGAAGTGACCCTTTGTTTCCAGTATGGATCACATCAAGGCCAGTAAGACTGCGGTCTGTTCCTGGTTGATGGTGGGCAGGGAGGGCCTGGCTTAGCCTGGCTTAGAGTGCAGATGGGGGTTCCAGGCCTGCACCCATCTTTCCCAGTAGGGTGGCCTCAGGCAAGTGTCTGCCTCTCTCTAGGCCTCAGTGCCCTCACCTGACAAATGGGGCCAATGAAGCATAGATGCGTGGAGAGGGTGAATGAGGCACTGCAGGAAGAGTGCCCAGTGCCGCGTCTGGCACACCGTGGGCCCTGGGTGAAGGGCGGAAGGTATTAGTATTTCTTAGCTGGCTGCTCTGGTGCTTGGTAGTCGGGACCCATCTCCCTGTCTGACTTTATTGCTCCTAGGCCTTCCTCCTCACTCTGCTCCAGCTGCACTGGCCCTCCTTCCAGGCCTGGAGAACACCAAGTTCATTCCAGTAGGGAGCCTGCACCGCGGCTCTTCCTGCTGCTGGGTTCAGTTGTTGCATTGCCTGTTCCTTCTCAGCTCTCAGGTCCCTGTCTAATGTCACCTCCCTGGGGCAGTCTCTCTGACTACTATAGCAAGGCACCTACTGTGCCTCTCGACAGCCAGCCTGCCTTCCTTCCTTCTCTTTCTTTCTTTCTTCCTTCCTCCCTCCCTCTCTCCCTCTCTCCCTCTCTCTCTTTCCCTTTTCTTTCTTTCTCTTTCTTTCTTTTTTCTTTCTTTCTCTTTCTTTCCCTCCCTCTCTCCCTCTCCCTCCCTCTTTCTTTCTCTTTCTCTTTTCTTTTCATTTCTTTTCTTTCTCTCTTTCTTTCTTTCCTTTCTTTCTATTTTTCGTCTTTCCCTCCCTCCCTCTCTCTTCCTTCCCTCCCTCCCTCCCTTCCTTCCTTCCTTCTTCCTCCCTTTTTCTTTTTTGAGATAGGGTCTTGTTCTGTTGCCCAGGCTGAGTACAGTGGTGCAATCATAGCTCACTGTAACTTTGAACTCCTGGGTTCAAGGGATCCTCCCACCTGGGCCTCCCAAAATGCTGGGATTACAGGCATGAGCCACCACGCCTGACCCCTGTTGTCTGGGGCACTGTTGTTGGAGTAGGTGCTGCTGGAGAGTGCAGGTATGTTCACCTATGTGCTCACATGTGTGCCTGGACATCTGGGGGAAGATTGAGGCACTTTCTAATACATCCTAGCACCTGACACCACCAGAACCTGAGTGATTTGTTGACTGTTTGTTGCCCCACCCCCATCTCTCAGGCTGTGAGCCTCTTCAGGCTGGGGACCTTGTCTCTTGTGTTCCCAGCCATGTCTCTGGTGCCTGTAATAATGTCCAGCACATAGTAGGCCCTCAATATTTATGTGGTTTATGTGTGGACTGTGCAGAGGCTTCTAGTGCATGATAATTTGGAGCCAGATGACCCTGGCTTGAAATCCCCAATCCTGGCTCCATCCCTCATTGGCTATGTGGGTCTTACTGGGCCTTGGTTTCTTCATCTGTTAGATGGGGCTAAGTAGAGTGACATCACAGCTGGTTGTTAGGCACCAAAAAGGTCATGAGCACACAATGTGTGCGCCAGGAGTTAACTGAGAACAAGAACGATGCTGGTATTATCAAGCAATGACTGTGTGCCGGGCACTGCTCTGAGATCTCTACTTCTTTTAACTTATTTCATCCTCACAACTGCCTTATGAGGGAGGATTATGATTATCCTGTATTACAGATGAAGACACTGAGACTCAGAGAAGGAAGTCCCATGCCCAGCAATGACCCTGACTCCCCAGCAAGTGCTGTAGACGCAGGCACTTTTGAGGGCCCGGCCAGTTTCCTCCTTGGCATTTAACCAGTGCTCAGGAAGGACTGGAAATCAGGTGACCCAAGTCTGATTGCCATCTCTGCACTGACTTGCTGTGACCCCGGGGGAGGCTGTGCCCCTAGGATCCCCTCTAGAGCCGCATTTGTCCATGTGCATCATGAAGGCATGGGACCAGGTGCTGGTGGGTTGTGAGGGGTTTGCAAACTCCAGCGCCCGGGGCCAGGCAGGAACTGGGAGAAGGCGGTTGGAACCGGGAGGGCTGGACTGAGCTGGGCAGTGGCCACTCAGCTCTGGCTGATGATGGCCAGGCGGGAATGCAGGCCCAGTATTGCCAAATCTTTGAACTTTTCAAGAGAAGCAGAAAATTTGGATTTTTAAATGTGAAATCTGATTTTTAAATGTTGGCAACAATTTAAAAAGAAAGAAAGAAAGTAAGACACTGTGTAGGCCAAACAAAGCCCATTTGTGGGTTGCATTTGAGCTCGTGGCTGTCACTTTGCAATCCACAAGATACTCAATATCTAGAGGCCCTTCCTGTCCTTGGGCCTTTGAAAAAAATGACTCACACTGTTAAGTACTTACTATGCCCAGGGGCATGAGTCTGATGCCATTTAACTCTCTCCCCACCTCCTTACCCACCATGTAATATTTTCCTACCAGGTAATGTTATCATCTCTATTTGATAGGTGGGCAAACTGAAGCCCAGAGAGGTTAAGTAATGCGTCCAGGGTCACACAGCTAACAGATGGCATTGCTGGGGCAGCCTTGCTGAGCAGGGCTCTCCTGCTCCAAAGCTCACCCATGTAACCACTTTCCCATACTGCCACAATGAACTTGACCTCCTGCCTCCAGGGCTCCCCAATCCTGGCCTCCTGGGGACTCATGAACTCACTGGCTGACCCCAAGGTTGATCTAGCATAGTCTTGGCCCAGAAGGGGGGACGACCAAGGCAGGGGACCTCCTGATCCTCCCAGGACTCTGGGTTCTCCTCTCCCCAGATCCCCAGGTGCTGCAGGCTGCATGGGACACCTGCTGGCCTGATGAGAAACCTGCTGAAGCAGCATCAAGGCCATGGCCTCCTCCAGCAGCCCAGCCACAGACTGGAGGAAATGTCTTCTCCTTTTGGAAATCCTGGCGGGGAGGGGCCAGTCCCTGTGTCAGCCAAGTTGCTGTCGAGGTTGCATATTTCTTTCTTTCTTTTTTTTTTTGAATCTCGTTCTATCGCCCAGGCTGGAGTGCAGTGGCGTAATCTCGGCTCACTGCAAGCTCCGCCTCCTGGGTTCATGCCATTCTCCCGCCTCAGCCTCCTGAGTAGCTGGGACTACAGGCGCCTGCCACCAAGCCCAACTAATTGTTTGTATTTTTAGTAGAGACGGGTTTCACCATGTTAGCCAGGATGGTCTCGATCTCCTGGCCTCATGATCCGCCCGCCTCGGCCTTCCAAAGTGCTGGGATTACAGGTGTGAGCCACTGTGCCTGGCCCAACGTTGCATATTTCTCCAGGAACCCCTGCTACAAACTAGGGCTGAAAATCCCCCAGGTGTCTCCAAGAGCACGTGTGCCTGTGCTCAAGTGGGTACCTGGCTCTGCAAAGGTCACTGTGTGTGAGGGTGAGTTTGGAAAGTGCCTGTATCTGCATGGTGGGCTTCGCTGTCCACTGTAGGGGGTGCTGTCTAGGGGTACTGTTGTTGGAGCAGGTGCAGCTAGAGAGTGCATGAGTGTGCACGTATGTTCACCTATGTGCTCAAATGTGTGCCTGGACATTTGGGTTAAGATTGAGGTTTGTTTTTTTTTCTTATTTATTTTTTATTTTTTGAGACGGAGTCTCGCTCTGTCACCCAGGCTGGAGTGCAGTGGCGCGATCTCGGCTCACTGCAAACTCCGCCTCCTGGGTTCATGCCATTCTCCTGCCTCAGCCTTCCTAGCAGCTGGGACTACAGGCACTTGCCACCACGCCCGGCTAATTTTTTTGTATTTTTAATAGAGCTGGGGTTTCACCGTGTTAGCTAGGATGGTCTCGATCTCCTGACCTCGTGATCTGCCCGCCTCGGCCTCCCAAAGTGCTGGGATTACAGGCATGAGCCACTGCGCCAGGCCTTTTTTATTTTTTATTGAAGTCTAATTTTCATACAGTAAAGTGTGGAAAGCTTTTTTTTTTTCTTTGAGATGGAGTCTTGCTTTGTCACCCAGGCTGGAGTGCAGTGGCACGATCTTGGCTCTCTGCAACCTTCACCTCCCCGTTCAAGCGATTCTCCTGCCTCAGCCTCCCTAGTAGCTGGGATTAGAGGTACCTGCCACCACGCCCGGCTAATTTTTGTATTTTTTAGTAGAGATGGGATTTCGCCATGTTAGCCAGGCTGCTCTTGAACTCCTGACCTCAGGTGATCTGCCCGCCTCAGCCTCCCAAAGTGCTGGGATTACAGGCGTGAGCCACTGCGCCCGGCCTAGGTATGCAAATCTTAGATGGATTTTTATATATGTATAAAACTGTGACTATCACCTGTGTCCAGGGTCTCACTTGTGCCACCTCCCTACAAGGAAGGTGACCACTATTCTAGCCTCTGTCACATGTATCAGGACCTGAGTTCCCCTTGAGGTTTTTTTTTTTTTTTGAGAAGGAGTCTTACTCTTTCACCCAGGCTGGAGTGCAGTGGTGCGATCTCAGCTCACTGCAACCTCTGCCTCCCGAGTTTAAGTGATTCTCCTGCCTCAGCCTCCCGAGTAGCTGGGATTACAGGCATGTGCCACCACGCCCAGCTAATTTTGTGTTTTCAGTAGGATGGAGTTTCACCACGTTGGTCATGCTGGTCTTGAACTCCTGACCTCAGGTGATCCACCTGCTTCAGCCTCTCAAAGTGCTGGGATTACAGGTGTGAGCCACTGTGCTCAGCCTTGTCCTGGTTTTTAAAGTGGCAGAGCCTAGGATCCAGAGAGGAGACTGACCTGGTCTCGGCCGCATCAGCCTGCCCAGGCCTTGGCTTCCTTCAGCTCTAGCTGTAACTGGGTGGGATGTGAGGGCACTTTGATTATGCTTTCACATCTTAGGCCCCCTGAGCACTTTCATAGCCCAAGCAGAAGGCAGTGTGGGGCCACGAAGAGAGAGCTGGCTTTGCCGCCATGCAGGAGACTTGAGGTCGTGTCCTGGTGGGCCACGAAGAGAGAGCTGGCTTTGCAGCCATACAGGAGACTTGAGGTCGAGTCCTGGCTCTGCCACTTATTTATGGTGTAATATTGGGCAGGTCGTTTTGCCTCTCTGAGCCTGGGTTTCTTTCTCTGTAAAATGGGAACGTAATAGGACTCACTTCATAAGAGTAGTGTGAGGATTAATAGTAGTAATGGGGCTCATGATTCCTGCCAGACTTGGAGGGTTTGTCACATGCCTGATGCTGTGACCACACTGAATCATCCCAGCAGCGATATAAGGAGTTTATTGCTGCCATCCCCATTTAATGGAAGAGAAAACTGAGGTGCAAAGGGGTTAAACGGTTTGCTCAAGGTCTTCTACTAGTAAATAGTAGTGCCTGGATTCCAGCCCAGATCTATCTGACTCCAAAACCCAGAATGCTTAACCCAGGAGGGTTATTCAAGATACTTAACAATTGGCCTGGCCTGGGCCTCGAGCCATCAGAGTAGATGCCTGCCATAAATAAACACGTTGCATGCGCTCCCGGCCCCGTCTCATCCATGACACATTCGACTGTGTTAAATGGGATTAATCCAGGAAATGAGATTACAGATGTCAAGCAGCTTGGAGAACCATGAAGCACTCCACAAGCGCTGGTTTCTATTTCTTCTCACATTGTGGGACTGGAGAACTGGCCTGGGAACCAGGAAACCTGGGTTTACGTCCTAGCTCTGCCATTAACTTGCTGGAAAGCATTGGAAGAAAGTTTCCAGAGTCAAACATTAACAAGGCCAAACCTGCTAAAGAGAGGGTGCTCTGTTAGTTCCTGCCGTTCAGGCCCCTCCATGTGCTAATTACAAACAGCTCATAAGCCAGGCTTTCGGCTGGACCAGGTTGTTAGAGCATTCAATTAAGGAACGGCATGTTAGAGCTTCTAAGAAACATGCTAAAATATATTGTATGTATTTGATGTGTACAACTTGCCCTACTTAAAGCACAAAACCTGGTGAGTTTTGACACCTGCGAAAGTGTCCCACAATCAGTGTACTGCCATTTCCATATCTCCCCACTTCTTCTCATTCCCTTTAGTGGTCCATCCCTTCCCCTACTCCCATTCCCAGGCCAGCACTGATCTGTTTTCTTGCCCTCTAGATCGCTTTTCCTTTTCTAGGGGTTTCTATAATTGAAAGCACAGAGTATTAGACTTCTGTCTAGCTCTCTTCATTCAGTGAACTCTTTCCTGAGATTTAGCCCTGTTTCTTGAGATGTATCTCTGTTGCTGGGTGTTCCTTTTTATTGCTGAGTAGTACTCTGCTGCATGGATATACCACAATTTGTTTTTCCATTCACCTGTGGATGGACATTTGGGTTGTTTTCAATTTTTGACTATTATAAGCAAGTGGCGACAAACATTAATGTGCGTGTGCCTTTGGGGGCATGTTCTTATTTCTCTTGGGTAAATACTCAGCAGTGGAAGGGCTGGGTGGGGCAGACTGCTTTCCAGGGTGGCCGTGCATTCCCACTGGTGTGTGTAAAAGTCGCTGTTGCTCCACATCCTCACCAACACTGGGCATGGCCGGCCTTTTTCATTTTGACCATTCTAGGGGGTGTGTAGTGCTATGCAGTGTGGCTCACACTGCAGTGTGGAAGAACAAATGGTTTCTGATGGTCTGTGATGTGCTGGGAGGAGCTGATCTGAACAATGAAGAGGGTAACTATTGGAGGAGTGGGTGCTGGTTTATTTTATGAGGCACCAGAAGGCAGAACTAGGGCCAGTTAGTGGTACCCACAGGGATTTCAGAAAGAGCTTTCTATCTGTCTGGACTGTCCAATGATGGAATGAATTTTCTTACGGAGTAGTGAGCTCACCATTGCTGGGAGTGGTCAAGCCCTTGAGTAGCTGGTGAGACTTGTGGGGTTGGATTAGATTTCTAACGAGGTTCCTCCAGGCCTGCCTATTTTGGCTTCTGTGGTTCTAGGAATCATCAGGTGATAAAAGCCTCGTTACCAGAGTAAGCATTAATATCCGAGTCTTGCTGTCTCCGCCCCTCACCTACGCCTGTGGGAACTCCAGCTCCTGGGTTCATTCCTCTCCCCTCTCAAGAGTGTGGGTGAAGCCCCACCCCCTCCCACCGCTGCTGCTGCCTCCAGCGTCTCCATTGGGGTCCTGCCCCAGCGGGGTCCTGCCTCCCAGGGCCCCCACGCTCTCAGTCCTCTGCCACTTCGGGAGCTCACTGCTTGCCAGGGAGAGAGGGGAAGGGCATTCCTTGAGGATGGGTCCCCTGGCAGGGCGGAGTGGACCGTCTTCAAAGCAGCTCTCTCTTCCCACACTCAGCCTCCCCACCCAGGATTGTTGCTGCTGCTGAGGTGGCAGGGCTGGAGCGGGTCCTGGTACCAGGTGTCAAGATGTGTCCAGAACCAAGACCCCCTCCAACCGGGGGCCCCTGCCACTGAATCTCGCTTGCGACCTGCTCTCTGCTTTCTCTTACGGAGACTTTCCTCCTTGGCTCCTGGCAGTCCTGCCTGGTTTCCATTGGGCACCTGCCCCAAGTCAGTCAGTCACATCATACATGTGTCTGAACCCCAGCCATGGCGAGGTGCAAGTGCCTGTTGCCCCGTGGCCATCCTGTGACCAGGAGGACGGTTGCACATGGAGGCTGGATGCTGAGTGTCACCCAGCCCTCATACTGCATGCATCCAGATCTCAGATCTGGCAGGTCCTCTATGACCCAGCAGAAGTAATCAAAGGCAATTTCTTTTAAAAGGAAGACTTTCTTTGGGACTATGTTTACCCTACTTGATTCTTTTATTTAAAAATAGGCTGGGTGCAGTGGCTCACACCTGTAATCCCAGCACTTTGGGAGGCCAAGGTGGGTGGATTACTTGAGGCCAAGAGTTCAAGACCATCCTGGGCAATATGGCAAAACCCAGTCTCTATTAAAAATACAAAAATTAGGTGAGCATGGTGGCGCATGCCTGTAATCCCAGTTACTCAGGAGGCTGAGGCAGGAGAATCACTTGAACCCAGAAGGTGGAGGTTGCAGTGAGCCAAGATAGTGCCACTGCACTCCAGCCTGGGTGACAGAGTAAGACTCTGTCTCAAAAAAAAAAAAAAAAAAAAAAAAGTGTAGAGCATATCCACTTTTGAAACCAGTTTTGTAGAATGAGTGTTTTCCGTGTATGTTAGCTAGCCTCTAACATGGCTCCCAGTGGTCCCTTCTCCTGGGATTCGTGCCCGTGTCATCCCTTCCAACACTGTACCAGGGTGCGTCTGTGTGAAGGATAAAATACGGGAGTACTGATGGGGGGTCACTTCTGAGATCAGGTTATGAGAGACGCTGCAGCTTCCATGTTGGTAGTTTTGGAGAGTTTTCTCTCTCTTTTAGGTCATTTGCACTGGAGGGCCAGCTGTCCTGTCCTGAGCAGCCTTACAGAGAGGCCTGTGGGGCAAGAAACTTAGGTCTCACCCCAATAACCAACAAGAAACCGAAGCCTGCTGCCCACAGCCCTGTGAGGAGCTTGACGGCAGAGTCCCCAGCCCAGTTGAGCTTTCCAAAGATGGAAGCCCTGGCTGACGTGTTGGTTGCAGCCTCACAGGAGACTCTGAGTCACAGCCACCCAGAAAAACTTCTCAGTTCCTCTGTGACATAATGAATGCTGTAATTTTAAACACTGAGCATGGGGCTAATTTGTTATGCAGCAATAGATAACTAATACACCCTGTGATAATGTACTAGGATTTGGGACATCAGTCATTTCCTCCTGTTTTACCCCACCCCAAACTACCGGGAGCCTGCTGTGCTATGGGGAGCCCTCCTGGTCCAGCACAGCTGATAGGACCAGGGGAGTCACTTGACCAAAGCCAAGACAATTCAGTTGTCCCTTCTAGAAATTCTTTCTTTCTCCTTTCTCCCTTCCTCCTTCCTTCCCTCTCTTCCTTTTTCCCTCCCTCTCTTCCTTTTTCCCTCCCTCTCTTCCTTCTTCCCTCTCTTCCTTCTCCCCTCCCTCTCTTCCTTCTTCCCTCCCTCCTTCCTTCTTCCCTCTCTTCCTTCTTCCCTCCCTCCTTCCTTCTTCCCTCTCTTCCTTCTCCCCTCCCTCTCTTCCTTCTTCCCTCTCTTCCTTCTCCCCTCCCTCTCTTCCTTCTTCCCTCCCTCCTTCCTTCTTCCCTCTCTTCCTTCTTCCCTCCCTCCTTCCTTCTTCCCTCTCTTCCTTCTCCCCTCCCTCTCTTCCTTTTTCCCTCCCTCTCTTCCTTCTTCCCTCCCTCCTTCCTTCTTCCCTCTCTTCCTTCTCCTCTCCCTCTCTTCCTTCTTCCCTCCCTCTCTTCCTTCTTCCCTCCCTCCTTCCTTCTTCCCTCTCTTCCTTCTCCTCTCCCTCTCTTCCTTCTTCCCTCCCTCCCTCCTTCTTCCCTCTCTTCCTTCTCCCCTCCCTCTGTTCTCCCTCCCCTCTTTCTCTTCCTCCTCTCCTCTTTCTTTTCCTCTTCCCCTCTTTCTCTTCCTTTTCCCCTCTTTCTCTTCCTCCTTACTTCCCTCTCTTCCTCCTTCCCTCTCTCCTTCCCTCCTTCCCTCTCTTCCTCCTTCCCTCTCTTTGTCCTTCCTTCCCTCTCTTCCTCCTTCCCTCTCTCCTTCCCTCCTTCCCTCTCTTCCTCCTTCCCTCTCTTTGTCCTTCCTTCCCTCTCTTCCTCCTTCCCTCCCTGGTTTCTTTCTTCTCTCTCTCTCTTCCTCCTTCCCTCCCTGTTTTCTTTCTTCTCTCTCTCTCTTCCTCCTTCCCTTTCCCCTTCGCCATCCCTCTCTCTCTTCCTCCTTCCCTCCCTCTATTCCTCCTTCTCTCCTTCTTTTCCTTCTCCTCTCCCTCTCTTCCTCCTCCCCTCCCTTTCTCTTCCTCCTTCCTTCCCTCTTTTTCTCCTTCCCTCTTTTTCTCCTTCCCTCCCTTTCTGCCTCCCTCTTTTTCTTGCTTTCTCCCTCTCTCATTTTCTTTCAGCAGGAAGAGAAGATGGAATCAAATAGCTGTGAGGTTGAGCTAGAGTAGTGGGTAAGCTCTGGAGATAAGGCAGCCGGGCTGGCCTGCAGAGAGAGAGAACATTGCAGCCAGAGAGAAGCAGGAGGGATTTAGTGTGGTCGAGGAGACACACGCTGCTGAGGACCTGGTGGTTTTGTGTGTCTCGATGGTGCTTCCGGCCGTGGAACTCTGGGGCATTCCTCTGATGCTAAAAATCATTCTTTTGACTGGGGCTCTCATAAGCTTCTGCTTTTTCCCATCAAATGATCGTCAGACAGTAGTTTTTGAAGGCCACATTTTTGAATAGACACAGAATGTCCCATAGAGTGGAGCTGCCTGAGTTTGCATCACCATTTCAGGTTATGCTTGGACATAACCTCATTGAACACTTGGGTAAGCTTCAATTTCTCTCTATTATAAACAATGCCCCGATGAGCATCTTTGGCACTCACAGCTTTTTTCACATCTCCAGTTACATCTCTAAGAGGCCTTTCCAGAGGTGGGAGGAGTGTGTGCCATTTTAAGCAGTAAAAGTACCCTGCTAGATGACTGGCCAGGCGCGGTGGCTCATGCCTTTAATCCCAGCACTTTGGGAGGCTGAAGTGGGCGGATCACCTGAGGTCAGAAGTTTGAGACCAGCCTGACCAACATGCTGAAACCCCATCTCTACTAAAAATACAAAAAATTAGCCGGGCGTGACCGCACATGCCTGTAATCCCAGCTACTCAGGAGGCTGAGGCAGGAGAATTTCTTGAACCCGGGAGGTGGAGGTTGTGGTGAGCTGAGATGGCACCATCGTACTCCAGCCTGGAAAACAAGAGCAAAACTCTGCCTCAAAAAAAAAAAAAAAAAAAGTACCCTGCTGATGACTTTCCAAAATAATGGCCTGACACACCCACCAGCAATAGCAGGCATCACTCACCTCACTGGCCCTCACTGGCGTCAGGTCTCTCTCACTGGGGTTGGGGGGTGTATTCTCCTGCTGTTTTTCAGGCTGCTGTGAACTTGACCCTCTGCTACATGCTTGGGGATCAGGGGGTCACCCAGTTTGGGCAGCAGCCATGCAGTGCCAGGTCTCTGGGGTCCGAACAAGTCAGCAAAGATATATGTCATGATGGTTAGAATGAAGTGGATTCTAAACACCACTTAAGAATACATTAATAATGGTGTTGGTGTGTTATTCATCTTGAAGAAGTGACAGATGTTTCCCTCAGCAAAATGCTGACGTGGGAAAATGAGTTGGGAGTTAGGAGATTGATGAGTTTCTTCCAAGGGGCTCATTGCCTCTCGCCTGGACAACCTCCTTCCCGGTCCCCTGCCTCTGGCTCCAGCCTCCATCCACGCTGGTGTCTAGTTTGTCTTCCTGAGGGAGTCTGGGGACGTGGGATGGGTGCTGGGTTTGGAGTTGGGTGGTGGAGATCTGGTCTGGGTTCTATCCCTAAGCTCCTAGGTGTGGGGACATCAGCTTTTGTTACCCCCATTCTTGGACCAGCAAATCCAATTTTCCTTTGGGGTCCCACCCTCTTCTCAGTCCTGGGGTGCCATGTGGGGCTGACACTGCCCCCGCCGCCTCACCCCCACTCCAGGAGTAGACACATTATCCCCAGACGTGGCCACTGAGAGTCCTGCAGACCTGTGGCAAGTGTTTGTCGGAGGGGAAGCATGTGTCCCAAGGTAAGCCTGGATCCAACCGCACCTGAAGTTCACTCTTCGACATCCTGGTCATGCTTGTAGAGTCCCTCCTCCTTTCAAAAAAGCCAGTCTGAATCAGGTGCTTGTCACTTGCAAACAAGAGTTGCCTCTGAAGACACAGCAGGACCTTGAATAAGTCCTTTGTCTTTGGTGGGCCTCAGTTGCCCTGTCTGGAAAATGAAGGGTTGGATTCTCCGAGGTTCTTCCAGCTCGGGAAGTTCACAGCCCCCATCCGGGCCATGTGACTTACACATCGAGGGGGGCCACAGGTGGACAGGCTGACTCTAGTGGAGACTCAGTTGCTCTGTGGCCTTGCCAGGAGAAAGCTCGGCGGGCATGCTCTCCCCAGGCCTCCAAAATGCTGCCTTGGAAAGGAAGCAGTGGCTTAGCAGGCACCCCCTGGGGGTAGGGGAGGATCCGGGGGCATATTGGGGTTCCATCCTGTGACCAGAAGTGATAGGTGCTGCCCCTTCTCTGCATCTCTCAAGGGCTCCCAAGTACCTTCAAGATTAAGTCTTATCCCTTTAGATGGGGAAAGAGCAAGACTTCTCACAGGGCTTAATAAATATTCAATGAATGAATGAATGGAAGAACAAGCACATTCCTTTCATGACCAGACTCCCTGGCTGACTCCGCAGCCCTAAACTCCCCAGCCCTAGACCCTCCTCCTTCTGCTCTGCACAGCAGCACTCCCTGCCTTCTTGGACACGCTGTGTCCTTTTGTGCCTTGGCCTTGTACATGCTGTTCCCTCTGCTTGGAACATCTCTTCCCACCACCTGCCTGGCAGACTCACGTAGCCTTCAACACTCAGCTCAGCGCATTCATCTGCTGACTCAGCCAACATTTCTGGAGCCCCTCCTGTGTGCCAGGCATGATCTATGTGCTGGCATTGAACAAAAAAGGTATAGTCCCCCTTCTCAGGGAGCTGCCTGCTTGTGGGGAGGCCACCAGCTGGGGATGCATGAGCTGAAGGACATTAAGCTGGGGGAAGAGATGGGGAGTACCATGAGGAGCACTTTTTGGGGTTCTCTGATCCAGTGATATTTTGAGGTGAGGGAGTGAGCCTTGCAGGTCTGGCCCAGGCAGAGGTAACAGCAAACGCGCAGGCCCTGAGCTGGGAGCCAGCTTGGAATGTTTGAGAACCGGCAAGGAGATCCCAGCGGCTGGAGTGAGGGGCGAAGGGCAGGGGAAGAGGTTCAAGAGGTCACAGCAGAGGGCTGGGGGGCAGCTGCACACTTGCTGGCCTGTTACCCTGAGTTGGGGGTCACTGGGGAGGGCAGGACGGGAGCGTTTTGAAGCAGGGACAAGGGCAGAAGTTGGGAGGTTGAGGTGGTAGCAACAGGAGCCACGGAAGTGGTCGGATCCTGGGTCTGCAGGCATGGGGTGTCGGAGAGACAGGGTCGAGGATGAGCAAGGGGGCATCACCACCCACAGAGTTGGGGGTGCCGTGAAAGCAGGTCTGGGGCAGGGGCCGCCAGGGCTGGGTTTGGGCATGTGGATTTCGAGATGCCGTCACTCAGCTGTGTGGACTCCTGGAAGTGAGCATGGACACAGGAGTCCCATGCTCTGGGGAAAGGCTGGGGCTGGAGGTGTGGGTCAGGGAGAGAGAAGGTGGTGGAAGCCAGAGACTGCGTGGGTCACGTAAGGAGGGAGTGAGGGTGGGGCACAGGACCAGAGCCTCCCAGGAGGTCAGGGAGGCCAGGAGGCACCGGCAGAGGAGCCAGGAAGCAGGAGGAAAACCAGAGCGAAGCTGCTGAGGACTGGAGAGGAGACCCAGCCGCCCTGTGTTAGGTGCTGCCGCCGCCTACACCCAGAGGCACTTGGCTATTTGGTCCAGCCACAGGCAGGCCATGGGTGATCTTGAGAAGAGACATGAGGATGAAAGCCCACTTGAAGCAGAGAGGTAAGTGGGGGACTGGAGAGTGTGGCAGAGGGGTCAGGGGTCAGGGGGCATCTCTAGAGCAAAGCCCTAATGAAAGGAGGGAGTCAGGGACGTGGATGCCTTGGAGGAAAGTTCTACCGGCAGAGTGAACAGCTGGGGCAAAGTCCCCAACCATGAGTAGGGCAGCCTGTGTTTGGAGAACTAGCAGAAGGCTGTTTTGGAGGAGGTGGGCAGCCCAGGGCTTTGTGGGCTGGGAGCAGGCTGGAGTTGAGTCTGCCTGAGGCTAATGGGCAGCTACAGAAGGCTTCGAGTGCTTGATTTATTTATTTTTTTAAAATGCCCTTGGCTGGGCACAGTGGCTCACGCTTGTAATCCCAGCACTTTGGGAGGCCAAGGCGGGTGGATCACTTGAGGTCAGGAGTTTGAGATCAGCCTGGCCAACATGGTGAAACCCCGTCTCTACTAAAAATACAAAAATTAGCTGGGCATGGTGGCAGGTGCCTCTAGTCCCAGCTACTCAGGAGGCTGAGGCAGGAGAATCGCTTGAACCTGGGAGGTTGCAGTGAGCTGAGATCACGCCACTGTACTCCAGCCTTGGCGGCAGAGCGAGACTCCATCTCAAAAAAAAAAAAAAAAGCCCTCTGGCTCCTGAAAGACGCCCTCTGGAGTCTTTAATTCCTGTCCCTGCTGACTCCCTTCCTGCCACCCCCTTATCCCGGGCCCTCCCCTGACTTCCCAGCAGCCGTGGCTGCTGTCCCCACTGCCTCTGATCTCAGCCAGGCTGCGGGGGCCCCCCTTGGCCACCCAGGCAGCGGAAGTTGGGGGCCAGTGGGCATCCCCTGGGGCCTCTCTGGCCGGTGTGAGGGTCCTTTGTCTCCATTTGATCAGGCCCTCGTGGAGCCGGAAGTAGCCTCTGATACCCACCAGACAAAGGGCTTCTTTGAGAGGCCAGGAAGTGGCGAGCTGGGATTTATCTGCCCAGGGATTCGTGGGACCATCTGAGGGCCACAGGGCAGGAGCCCTGGTCCTCACAAACCTGTTTCTATGATGTCACTGATCTTCCTCCCTCCACCTCCTTGCTCGGCTCTCCCTGCGTTCCCCAGTCTTTTCCTGCTCTGGCCCTCCAAGGAGCCTGTCACAACAGTGCAGCTCTCATGCGGAGCTGCCACAGCAGGTGCAGCAGCTCTGAGAAGGGAGACAGTTCTTATTCCTGTTTCACAGGCAAGTGAGTGCAGGCACAACAGGGTTAAGTAACCAAATTCCCATGTAAGGGGTGAGCTAGGGGGCACCCCCCGGCAGACCCACTGCAGAGCCTACTCTCTTAAGCTCCCTGCAGTTCGCCCACAGCATCTGACTTGGGTAGGGGGGTCATGCAAGCTTATGTCTTTTTTTTTTTTTTTTTGGGACAGGGTTTCACTCTCTTGCCCAGATTGGAGTGCAGTAGCGTGATCTTGGCTTATTGCAACCTCTGCCTCCCAGGCTCAAGTGATTCTCTTGCCTCAGTTCCACTACTGCATGGGCTAATTTTTGTATTTTTTGTAGAGATGGGGTTTCACCATGTTTGCCAGGCTGGTCTCGAACTCCTGACCTCGAATGGTCCACCAACCTTGGCCTCCCAAAGTGTTGGGATTACAGGCGTGAGCCACCGCACCTGGCCAGGCTCATGTCTTTTAACCGCCACATTTTACAGAAGGCCTTGAGAGGGGAGGGAACTGTCATGTCACATAGCTAGTTAGGGAGCAGAGCCCAGGGCTGGGCCTTGGAGTGGAAGAGGCTTGGATTTGAAT
Organism: Pan paniscus; assembly: GCF_029289425.2. Classification (NCBI taxonomy): domain Eukaryota; kingdom Metazoa; phylum Chordata; class Mammalia; order Primates; family Hominidae; genus Pan; species Pan paniscus. The sequence goes on from NC_073249.2 coordinate 196,054,511, forward strand.
CCCAGCTCTGTGCTGTTGCTTGTTGTGTGACCTGGGCAAGTCCCTTACCTCTCCTAAGGGTTATTTTTCTTGTCTTGAGGCCAGCAACACCCTCCTGCGGGATCGCTGTGCTGACCCAATGCACTGAGACACGCCTCTGTCTGGTGCAGGACATATCCCCGAGGTGCCAGTTCCTTTTCTTCCCCTTCGCTGCACCCAGGGCCAAAGCTGACCACAGTTCAGGGGGTGACATGTTCCAAGGTGCTTACACCTCAGCAGTGGCCTCTGAGTACCCCCCGGAGCCATAGCCTTTCATCAGGGTGCCAGCCCTAATCACCCAGGGTGCTCCTGCAAGGCTTCAGGTCAGAAGGAGTGAATCCCCAGTAGCAGAATGCCCAACCCTGTGGTGGGTGCTGGAGAAGAGGCTTGGAAGGCTGGAGTGTGCAGGATCCATTCCCACATCTCCAGGGTGGGCAGCCAGCCCTGCTGGAGGAGCAGCCGCCTTGCTGGGCGGGCAGGTAACTGAGTTGGCTGAGCCTGCACTTCGTTAAAGGGGAGGGGACTCAGGGTCTGGGGGCTCAGGGAGCTACTGATCTGTCAGGAGGCGCTGCTCAATTTTCCCCGATCAGACCTCTTTCCCAAACAGCCTTTCCTGAGGGGGAAGGATCCAGGACAGGGCCTCTCCCTGTCTTCTCCCTATGGCCCGTTTCTCCTTTCCTAACAACACCCAACCTTCGTGTGTGTGTGCCCCGTCCTGGGCTCAGGACACTTGGTGTCTTATTTGACCCTCCAACAGCTCTGTGCAGGGGGCACACTTGGGCCTATTCCAGAAGAGAAAATGGAGGCTCTTCCACCACAAAACCCCTTGCTCAAGGCCATGCAGCTACCAATTCGTCAGCCAAGATTCTAAGACTACTTGGCCGGGCGCGGTGGCTCACACCTGTAATCCCAGCACTTTGGGAGGCCGAGGTGGGTGGATCACCTGAGGTCAGGAGTTCGTGATCAGCCTGGCCAACATGGTGAAACCCCATCTCTATTAAAAATACAAAAATTAGCCGGGCATGGTGGTGCACGCCTGTAATCCCAGCTACTTGGGAGGCTAAGGCAGGAAAGTCACTTGAACCTGGGAGCGGAGGTTGCAGTGAGTCGAGATCGCGCCACTGCACTCCAGACTGGGCAACAGAATGAGACTCTGTCAAAAAACAAAACAAAACGAAAAAAACTACATTCTTAACCCCTACTCAGGGCTGCTGGGTCAGATGGGAATGCAAACTTGAGTAGGCAGCAACCAGCAGGGACGTTGGTCCCCCGTGTTAAGAGAAGGAGGGGTCTATCTTTCTCACATGATGGGAACTCTAGGGCTGGTGCACAGGTCAGCAGCATTGTCAGAGTGCAGGCTCTCCCAACTCCATTGTCCCTAACTTGTGGTGTTTGCCCTCCTAGTTCCAAAGTACCTGCTGTGCCTCCAGCACTCACGTTTCATTCCAGGCAGAGAGGCACTGGGAAAGTCAAAGGTCTTGGGAGGCTTTTTTTAAAATTTGGGAAGTGGCTGGGCGTGGTGGCTCACACCTGTAATCCCAGCACTTTGGGAAGCTGAGGCGGGGAGATCACTGAGGTCAGGAGTTCTAGATCAGCCTGGCCAACATGGTGAAACCCCGTCTCTACTAAAAATACAAAAATTAGCCAGGCATGGTGGCAGATGCCTGTAGTCCCAGCTGAGGCAGGAAGAATAGCTTGAACCTGGGAGGCGGAGGTTGCAGTGAGCTGAGATGGCACCACTGCTCTCCAGCCTGGGTGACAGAGCGAGACTCCTTCTCGAAAAAATAAAATAAAATAAATAAAAATAAAATTTGGGAAGTGAAGCCCTTCCTCATTGACTCCCACCTAGATCTCTTGGGCTAGAACATGCGCCTGGCTACTCATGGCTGGAAGGTAGTCAGGAAAAGAGCCATGAGCCTTCCAGCCTCAAGAGCTGGGTAAGGCAATGGAGGGGCAGCTGGGGGAGGTGTTGGGGGTGGGGGATCCATGTCCCTGCCTGGCTACTGTGGTCCTGCTACTGGTTCCACGCCCCCTGCAGAGGCTCCACCCCCACCGGAGAGTTGAGGGACTTCCTTAATGTGCCTCTGTCACCCAAGGTCTGGGAGGTCACAGGAAGCCAAGAGAGCTTGAGCAACAGGGCAATTTGTTCTTGTTGCCTCATTTTCCTCATCTTTAACACTGGGCCTTCACCCCACCTGCCTGACAGAGTGGCTGGGGGGATTAAGTGAGACAGCGTGCACAGGGGCTGCGGCGGCTGAGCCGTGGACACTGCATGGCACATGGTGTTTCTGGAGTGCTGCTGCCAAGCAATTGCCTTCTTTGTCCTGGCTTCAGGTTTCCCAGCTGCAAAATGGGATGAACGAATCATATTCTATGCCATGGGGTCATTCTGAGGATTAAATGACATTACACACCAAAGTGCTTCAGGGGCCATCTCCGTCTACTTCTGCTGATTTCCGTGGGGTAGAGTCATAGAAGGTCAAGGCCCCTGTGAAGGTTCTTGTACCCAACAGGGGAGGTGCTGTTTCCAGCTGCGATTTGAAGAGGGAGGCGGTGGAGGGGAGGGAGGCCCTGCCAAAGCCCAGGAGCCCCCGGACACCTCCTGCTCAAGTCCCCACTTCCTCCAGGGGAGGCCCTGGGGACCCATCAGATAGTTTGCCGGCACCCTCCCAACAGGAGTCCCGGACTGATCAATGGCTCCCTGCTGGACTTTGAGCCTTCAGCCACAGTGGCCCAGCCTGGTTGGCTAGTCACAGCTGCTGTACCCAAACCTGGCTCCAGGGGGAGCAGAGGGGCTCCCTGGGACCCACATGGGGCCCTGACCTGCTCAGGAGGGATGCAGACAACCTCTGCCTCTTTGTCTCTCCATGCCTCAGTTTCCCTGTGGCTCAGCATCTTGGGAGAACAGGGGATGGCGGAGATGCTGGAGCCCCTTCCACAGTTCCATTTTGCCTTGCCCCCTGGTTTCCATCTGGGCCCAGCTGTCCGGGGCCTGGAGAGCAGGAGCAGATGTGTGCAGGGGTATGTGAGTCTTGGGTTCCAGTCCCTGTTTTGCCCTGACCCGTTGTGTGACGCTAGACAGCTGGCTTTTGCTCTCTGGGCCTCATCTCTGTAAAAGGGTCCCCATCTCTGTAAAAGGGTCCCCATCCTAAACCCCTTCCAACTCGGACATCTCCGTGGCTGTGAATCCATGGCTCAGGATGTCCTCTGCCCGAGGACAGCTTTCAACAGGATCTGGAAGCCCCCTGCCCAGGAATGTGTCCCAGGACGACAGTAGCCCTTCCTCCCTGTCCGTCTCCCCTGTCGAGAGCGGGAGACACGCTGAGTTGGTGGGTACAGTGCGCCCTCTGGTGGCTACTCAGGAACACTGCTCCATCCGGGCCCTGGTCGCTAAGTTCTCTGCTGGGCTGGTGGGGGTAGTCGGGGTTGGGGGTAGTCGGGGTTGGGGGTAGTCGGGGTTGGGGGTGGTCGGGGTTGGGGGCGGGGGGCGGCCCGCAAGGGCTGTAGGGGTAGCAATTTTCTTTCCTTTTTGGGGGATGGGTGGAGGTGGGGTTGCTATAGTTCTGGGAAGCTTTATGGCCCCCAAATGTATACCTGCCACCAACATCACCAACATCTGTACCTCAGAGAAACTAAGGCCCTGGCTGGGATTTTTTTCTCCTGTTTCACAGACCCCTGTCTGATGAGCTGATGGGGTACCTTGTCTCTGTGAGTTGAGTGGCAGCATCCCCACATGGTGGATGAAGAGACTGAATCTCAGGCGGCCTCGTGATTGGGCCACTCCTGACCTTTCCGGCCTCAGCGCCTGCCCCTTCCTGGGACATCCCAGGGCCTCCGGCCTCCCAGCCGAGACTCACACTGTTCTCTCTGCCCAGAATACCTTCTTCTTGGGAGGAACGTCCATCCTTTAGGTCTTAGCTCAAATGCTCTTTTATTTGTCCTTATTTCAGAAATTGTGGTAACGTATTCGTCCATTTCTGTTGCTTGTAACAGAATACCTGAAACTGGGTAATTTACAAAGACAAGGAATTTATTTTATATGGTTCTGGAGCCTGTGAAGTCCAAGGTTGACGGGCCGCATCTGGTGAGGACCTCCTTGCTGGTGGGGACTCTGCAGAGTCCAGAGGCCACACAGGACATCACATGGTGAGGGGGCTGAGGTGCTGGCCCGGGTCTCTCTTCCTCTTCTTATAAAGCCGCCAGTCCCATGATAATCAATTAACCATTAACCCATTAATCCATGAATCCATGAATAGATTAAACCATTCATGAGGGCAGAGCCTTCATGACCCAATCACCTCTTAAAGGACCACCTCTCAGGCCAGGCACGGTGCCTCACACCTGTAATCCCAGCACTTTGGGAGGCCAAGGTGGGCAGATCACCTGAGGTCAGGAGTTTGAGACCAGCCTGGCCAACATGGTGAAACCCTGTCTCTGCTAAAAATACAAAAATTAGCCGGACATGGTGACGGGCACCTGTAATCCCATCTTCTTGAGAAGCTGAGGCAGGAGAATAGCTTGAATCTGGGAGGTGGAGGTTGCAGTGAGCCAAGATTGTGCCACTCCACTCCACTCCACTCCACTCCACTGTGGGGGTTGCAGTGAGCCGAGATCGTGCCGCTCCACTTCACTCTACTCCACTCCACTGTGGAGGTTGCAGTGGGCCGAGATCATACCACTCCACTCCACTCCACTCCAGCCTGAGCGACAGAGCAAGACTCCATCCCAAAAAAAAAAAAAAAAAAAAAAAGAAGACCACCTCTCACCTCTCAATATTGCCACATTGGAGATTAAACTTCAACATCAGTTTTGGAGGGGACAAATGTTGAAACTATAGCACAGATACATAACATAAAATCTATCATTTTAACAATTTTAAGTGTACAGTTCAGTGGCATTCACTACACTCACAGTGCTGTGCAGCCATCACCACTGTCCATCTCCAGAGCTTTGTCATCTTCCCAAACTCAAACTCTGCCCATCAAACAATAACCCCCATTTCTTCCCTCCTCTCTGCCTCTGGCAACCTCCATTCTACCTTCTGTCCCTATGAACTTGACTACTGTAGGTATCTCATATAGGTAGGATTATATAATAGGCTCCTCCTTTTGAGTCTGGCTGATTTCACTCAGCATAATGTCCTCAAGGTTCACCCACGTTGTAGCATGCGTCAGAATTTCCTTCATTTTTCAGGCTGAATAATATACCATCGTGTGCCTTGGTCACATTTTGTTTATCCATTCATCCATGGATGGCCACTTGGGTTGCTTCCTCCTTTTGACTATGTGAATAATGCTGCTATGAACATTGGGGTTGAACAAATATCTGTTCAAGTTCCCGTTTCAGTTCTCTTGGGTGCATCCACAGAAGTAGAATTCCCGGGTCATGTGATAATTCCATGTTTAATTTTTGAAGGACTGCCATATTGTACTCCCACGGTGGCTCTACCATCTTGCAGTCCTGCTAGCAATGTACAAGGGTTCCAATTTCTCCACGTTCTCACTAACACTTGCTATTTTCTGTCTTAAAAAATATATAACAGATGGCCAGGTGCAGTGGCTCATGCCCATAATCTCAGCAATTTGGGAGGCTGAGGCGGGAAGATCACTTAAGCTCAGGAGTTTGAGAACAGCCTGGGTAACATAGTGAGACCCTGTATCTACCAAAAAAATAAATAAATAAATAAAAAGTTAGCTGGGTGTGGTGGTGCACGCCTGTAGTCCCAGCTACTGGGGACACTGAGATGGGAGGATTGCTTGAGCCTGGGAGGTTGAGGCTGCAGTGCGCTGTGATCACACCACTGCACTCCAGCCTGAGCAACAGAGTGACTGAGATCTTGCCTTAGAAAAAAAAAAAAAAAAGCCGTCCTGATGGAGGTGGAGTGGTGTCTGAGCATTGTGCCAGGCACTTTGTGGCATTATTTCATTTATCATATTATTATTATCCCCATTTGGCAGACGAGAAAACCGAGCTTCAGGGAGGTAGAGTCGCTGCCCTAAGTAACAGGGAGTCTGAGCTCTAAGCTCCTGCCCTGCCCGTGTGGTGCCTTCTCTGGGATTTATTAGGTGCCTGGGATGGAGTTCCCCAGATGGCCAGCAGGGGGCGCCCTTGACCCGGAGTCTAGCCTGGGCTTGAGGGTGGGGAGGGCAGAGCGGAGGGCTCAGACTCCCTCAGTCCAAACCACTTACTCTATGCCCATTTTACCCTCCTCACCGCCAACCCAGTTCCCAGCCTCTGACTGCAGAGAACCCTGCAGCAGGGACTCAGGCAACTTGATAGAAGTGGGAGAGGCCCCATTAACAAGCCTTGTGACCTTGGGTGTGTGGTTGAACCACTCGGAGCCTGTTTCCCGTCTCTGAAATGGGGGCTACCACTGCTGCCTTGAGGATCTATCGAGAGCCCTGCAAGTCAGGCATTTTGGCTTCCTGGAGGGTTGAGATGATGCTGCTGTTTTGGGGAATGGAAAAATGAACATTTACTGGGTGCTAATTATGTACTGGGTGCTAATTATGTGCTGGGTGCTTCCAATGGGACATTTTATTTTATGCCAACATAGTGAAATAAGGAATATTATTCCCATGTTACAGACGAGGAAACTGGGCTCGGAGAAGAGAAGTGAGTTGCTCAAAGCTCACATAGCCAGAAAACAACAGAGCTGGAATTCAAACCCAGCTTCTCCTTCTCCTCCAGGTGACCATTCAAACAAAGGCTAATGTGTGGTCTGGGGAGGGACAGGGAGACGAGGAGGCAGAGCTGCCTGCCTCCCCCTTCCTCCTTGGACTCTGCGACCAGGCCGCCTGCCTTTGGCTCCACCACCTACTAGTTCTGTCCCCAAGGGCTGATCGCTCCACCTCCCCGAGCCTCAGTTTTCTCATATGTACAATAATCAACTTTGGATGATTCCAGACTTTAACAGTGAAAGGAAACGTCTTGGGTCAAAGGGAAGTCCCAGGCACAGCCGGTTTCAGGGATGGAAATAACGGGGTTATCCTTCTCTATCGTTTATTCTTGGTTTCTCAGTCGCCTCTCCACCTCTCTGGGCTCTGCTCATCTCTGGGTTGGTGGCCTCACTTTCTCCTACTGCAGGCTTGCTTCCTTGATGAGGTGGGTGAAGAAAGGAAGGCAGGGCCACAGAGAGCGTTGGGCTTACATCTTTCCAGCTTTTCACCCTCGGGAAAGAGAGAGCTTCTCTACTCACAGCCAAATATTGAATCACAGGGAAAGAGTCTGATTGGCTAGGCTTATCTATTCCTGGGCCAATCACTGTGGCCAGTTGGAGATGAGGCATCCTAACTGGCTGATCTAGGTTACATGTCTGCCCCTGTGGTTGGGAGTGGGGAGTCTGGATGAGCAGCCTCACCAGAAGCACTTGGAGTGGGGCCAGGGCAATCAGTCGTAGCTAACGCATCACTTACCATGTGCCAGTGTTGTTCTCAGCACATTGAACGCACAAATTCATTTAATTCTCACAACCAGGGTCCCATTCTACAGGTGAGGCAACTGAGGCAGAGAGGCACACAGCTGGTGAGTGGTGGGATTTGAACCCATTCTGGTTCCAGAGCACAGGCTCTAGTTCACCTTGAGGAAGGCTGTGGCATTATCAGAAGCAGAAGGGAAGGGTTGCCTGGCAGACAAACCCTGTTCCCTCCAGCACCCGTGGGATTCTTGGATGACAAAGAAGTCACCCCTTCCTGGGCTCGGCACACAGTAGGCCTTGTGGAATAGATGTTCTTCCCTTTCCTTGGAAAATCAGGGCAGACCAGCCTTATCCCCAAGGAACCAGGTTGGTGCTGTCCAGTTGAAAGTTCTCTGTGGACGTAGCCCCAGCCTAGGAAGCTCCAATGGCCACTGCTCCCCCTGCCAGGAAAACTGGAGGTGGCCATTGGGCCCTTCCGCCCCACCAGCCTGCACAGAGGGCTCTCTCAGTGTGGAGGGACCTCGGGTGAGAGGTGTGAAGTGGGAGGAGGGCGGGGAGTCTGGCTGGATCCCCCCTCATCCCGCTACCACCCGCACCAGGCTCCTTCCCTCCGTGTTATCCTTGGAGCTGAGGCTGGGGGCCGGGGGCTCACCAGGGGCGGTGGTGGGCCTCTGCTGGGTACACAAACACCAGTCAGCCATCCAGTGGCCAGTGAACAAGGCGAGCCCTCAGCAGAACTGGATAAGGTTTCCAAAAACAAGACGGGGCTGTTGAAAGGCTGCATTCCTCCCTCTTGCTGACAGCTGCTAATTTATGCTAATCAGATGCAGGAAAACCCCAAGTTCCCAGTGGGCCCCAGGAGACAGGGAGGATCCAGCCCTGCTGAGCAGGAGGGTGAAGTGGACCTGTGTTCCCGTGGCCGCCCGGCCCCTGCCCTGCCCTGGGCCCCAGAGTGGCCTCAGTTCTCCCGCCTGGCCCCTGCCCTGCCCAGGGCCCCAGAGTGGCTTCAGTTCTCCTGGTCCCTCGCTCTGCTGGGCCAAGAGGGGCTGGGACCTTGTCCTGGGTGCCAGGGCCCCTGAGAAAGATTAGGGGGATGGGGTTTTGGGGTCAGTCTGCAGCCTGGCTGAAAACAGGCAAGGTGGCTGCCACGAGCCACGCACTCAGCCATTAATTCACTGACTCCTCCTAAACTCCCCGAGGTGGGAGTCACTGTGGCTGTGAGGAAACAGAGGCCTGGGGTGGTTCAGTGACTTGCTCAAGGTGGCCTGGAAATGGAAACATTGGGTGACAACTCTGGTGTCAGGCATCCTGGGCTGAGCTCCTGGATCGGCCATGGAATAGCTGCGTGACCTGGGGCAAATTGCTTAACCTCTGCGTGTCAGTCCCCTCATGAGTAAAGCGGGAATGATGGCCATATGTCCTCATGGGATGTTTGGACCATTAAATGAGATGCTGGCATGTGGCGGGCAAGAGCAGAGTTGGTCATGGCCTTTAGCAAACTGAGGCGTGGCCTGGAGTCCGACTCCATGGGTCTGACTCTGAAGCCCAAGTTCCTCCAAAGGCCCCAGGCTCTTTCTTCCCTGAGGAGTCTGGGGACAAGAAAATTCCCAAGGCGCAGCCCCTTCCCATCCGAGGCCCCTACCCACATGATATGACCAAATGCAGAGTGCAGGGGGCAGTGAGATCCCTGGGCCTGCTCCGGACTCCTCCAGGCCTCTCAGCAGGCAGCCTCGGCTCATGGAAAGGGTATGGGGTTGAGGACCAGGGACGAGGACTCCAGCCCCAGCTCGGCCTCTTCTTTCCCACCAAGTGGCCCAGGGGTGGCCTTTTTGATGTGAGATGAGACACTGGACATAGCATTCCCCGTGGTCTACAGGGCTGTGTGTAGGGTGTCATCATTTCTGCCTCTTACCTTGGCCTGTGCTGTTTCTAGGCCCTGACGCCCCTTTCCTAGGTCAGGGCCAGTCTCCTCTGTCCAGCCCTGCTGGCTGCCCCTGGGTCCCCATGACTTTCCTTTCCTTTCCCCTTTCTTTCCCCTTTCCTTTCCCCTTTCCTTTCCTTTCCCCTTTCCTTTCCCCTTTCCTTTCCTTTCCTTTCCTTTCCTTTCCTTTCCCCTTTCCTTTCCTTTCCCCTTTCCTTTCCTTTCCTTTCCCCTTTCCTTTCCTTTCCTTTCCTTTCCTTTCCTTTCCTTTCCTTTCCTTTCCTTTCCTTTCCTTTCCTTTCCTTTCCCCTTTCCTTTCCTTTCCTTTCCTTTCCTTTCCTTTCCTTTCCTTTCCCCTCTTTCCTTTCCCCTCTTTCCTTTCCTTGGAGTCTCACTCTGTCATGCTGGAGCACGGGTGGCGTGATCTCGGCTCACTGCAATCTCTGCCTCCCAGGTTCAAGTGATTCTCGTGCCTCAGCCTCCCGAGTAGCTGGGAGGGACATGCACGACCACGCCTGGCTAATTTTTTGTATTTTTAGTAGAGATGGGGTGTCACCATGTTGGCCAGGCTGGTCTTGAACTCCTGACCTCAAGTCATCCACCCACCTTGGCCTCCCAAAGTGCTAGGATTACAGGCGTGAGCCACTGCGCCAGGCCGAGAGTGCATTTCTTTAACCCTTTGCTGCTGGCCTCATGCTCCTTGGGGTCCATTCTCACTCCTTCCCTCAGACTCCCTCCCTCCCTCCTCACTTCAGCTCCCCTCCCCCCTCCCCAGTTGCTCTCCTCACCACACATCTGCAGCCTCACCCAGTCACTGTGGCTCAGGCACTGGCACGGGGATGGGATGGCCTGGTGGTCAGCACTGGCTGCTACCTGTCTGTTTCCTCACAGGAGGAGCTGACTGAGCCTCAGTGTCCCCAGATAAGGAGGGGAGTATGCTCCCAGAAGCGTCTCCTGGGGAGCTAAGTGAAAGCCGGGCCAACCCTTCGTCCAGAGCCCGATGTCCACGAGGACCAGCCTGGCAGGCACGGGCCCTTCTGGCACCAGCGTCCTGAAGGGCTGAGCAGTTGGTGACTGGATAATCCTTTTCTGAGTGTATCATGACCTCTGGTTGTGTGAGGAAGCCCAGAGACCGACTATGGCTTCCTTGGGCTTCCAGAACATTCTTGGGTTTCTGGAACCATCAGAGCCACGGTAATCTGGTGATTCTGGGTGGGCCGTCTGGGGGCCTGGGCCTTGCAGCTGTGAAGAATTCATTTAAATTTTCCATGGAGGGATTGGCTCCCGGCCAGGCCACGTGAGTTATTTTGAGGCACTCTGGTCGGTGCTCTCTGCCCTGCCCTCATCCAAGTAAACGAGCCCCACCGAGTGGGCCTGGAAACCCCACCCAGCCTTGTTTATGGCCCTGCTGGGCTCTGTGGCTGGTCAGTGGCCAGAATCCGGCATCTGCCCCCCATTCTCTCACCCCAGGCCGGGTGGAGTAGGCACAGGATGGTAAAATGTCCTGACCTATTCATGGCAGTGTGGTTTCTGGGCCAGGCAGGGGCATCCTGAACTGAAGAAAAATAAAAATAAGATAAACATAGCAATCCCGATGTCACCCTTCTGGGAGGCCTCCCCACGTGTGTCAGGGCATGCGGTACAGCCGGAGACCAGGAGAAGACCATGTCCCTGCCGGCCTACCACGGGCACACAGCCCAGCACCAGCAAAGCTGCCCTGCCATTTTTCCACTGAGAAGTGCTTCAGCGCATTCAAGGTTGGCTCTGGTTGAGTGTCTGGGGGTCCGGGGGTCCCGCCCCCTTTTTCCCACTGCGTTGCCCCCCAACCAGAGGCTCATGCTCAGCTGCTTGCTCTCTCCAAGATCCTCCCCAGAGGCCGGGGTCCCAGCTCGCCTGGGAGGGCTGGAGAAGGTCCCACTGCCCCCTCGGGGCGGGCCTGGGTCTTTTCCAATCCTCTAGTGAGTGAAGCACCCTCAAGTCCATGCCTGCTCAGGGCATGGGGCAGGGGTGTCCCTCACATGGAACAGCTTTGGTGACCCATGGAGCCAAAAGATCCCCCGGCTCCCAGCAGTCAGAGGGGAAGGGACAAGGCTCCCAGCAGGGCAGACTCCCCTGTCCCCTGTCTTTCAGTCAGGACGACCGCAGGGGCAGCTGTGGAAACCAGCTTTGCAAAAGTTATACCAGTTATATCGGGGGCCAAACGCCTCACACACCTGCACTTCATGTCCATGGCAACCCTAGCAGGTGGATTCCATTCAGGAGTATGCTGGTAAACAGGCTCTCTGAAAAAACAAGGCAACCAACCAACCTCAAACACAACAACTACTGATTTGTAGTATTTGTCAATTCTCACACTTCCATGGAGGCCCATGAGACCACTGAACTCAGAGTTAAGCCGTAGGACCTCTACAGCATGCACCGGTCCTGTTCCCACGCCCACCATGAGCTGGGGAGCGGTCTCCATTCACAGATTCAGATGCATGGGGGAAAGCACCCTGCCTCTGCTTCCTGAACTGACCTTTGTTTCTATTTTAGATCCTCATTACATTAAGCGATGGAAGCCCCACATCTAGACATCGTGGTTCCCACTGGCCCCTGCCCAGCCTTGTCTAGGGTGTGGGGGTTTATGTGGCGCTGAGACACCGGTGGGGAGGGACACATTAGATTCTTAGCATTGTCCCCTCTCAGCTTCCCCTGTGATGTTTGCCTCTCCTCTCCTCTCCTTTCCTCTCCTCTTCTCTCCTCTCCTCTCCTTTCCTTTCCTTGATGGGGTCTCACTCTGTCTGTCACCCAGCCTGGAGTGCAGTGGTGCGAACATGGTTCACTGCAGCCTCGACCTCCTGGGCTCAAGTGATCCTCTCACCTCAGCCTCCCGAGTAGCTGGGACTACAGCCATGCACCACCACGCCTGGCTAATTTTTAATTTTTTTTTGTAGAGATGGGCTTTTGCCATGTTGCCCAGGCTGGTCTCAAGCAATCTGTCCACCTCGGCCTTCCAAAGTGCTGGGATTCCAGGCATGGGCTCCTGTGCCTTGCCTCGCATTCTTGTCTAGACTTTGCAGGAAACTGCAGAGTCCTTCCTCGTTCCTGACCAGTGTGCCTTCAGAGCCTCCACATCAATGCCATGTTCATGCCACTGTGAAAGCCACCACGTCAGTGCCGGGTCCGTGCCACTGTGAGAGCCACCGCGTCAGTGCCGGGTCCGTGCCACTGTGAGAGCCACCACGTCAGTGCCGGGTCCGTGCCGCTGTGAGAGCCACCACGTCAGTGCCGGGTCCGTGCCACTGTGAGAGCCACCACGTCAGTGCCGGGTCTGTGTTACTGTGGGTAGAGGGGCAGCATCCAGCTGCATCTGCCCCTCTGAGAGAGTTCTCTTGCCCTGTTGCCTGCCAGGCAGCTCCTGCACTTCTCCATGGGGTGGCTCTGGCCATGCCCTGGGCTCTGCTCTCACCGTATGCTGTCTTTCCCTGGGCCTGGGAGAACTGTCACTTCCAGGGGGTTGCAGGGAACCCCCAACCCCAGCTTTCTCCTCTGTTCCTCACCTTCTACCTGGTCTCAAGGGTGGGGAGGACATTTCTGGTTCATCGTGTGAGCTTCTAAATTTTCTATACTATTCAGAGTGTGGGCTCTTGAAACATGGAAAACCAGGTGCTCTGACTGCTGTGCCTATATTCTTCTGTGTCCTGCTCAGCTGCCCAGATGTGGGGACTGGGGGCAGGGGGCAGGGAGGGAGGGGCAACAGGAAATTCTGGAGAGAGAGGCATTGGTGAATACTTCAACAGATTATCCTGATAAAGCAAACACAGAGAGGTTAAGTGACCTGCTCCAGGTCGCCCAGCAGGTCAGAGGCAGAACCAGTCAAACCGAGTCTGAGTCCTTGGCCTCCAGCTCAGCAGAAAGCAACTAGTGAGAACATCATGATGTCCCTTTGAACAGATTGGGACGGAGGCCCAGAGCAGGGAAGAAATTACCCAAGTGGATGCAGCAAGTTGAGGCAGAGTGAGGACTGGAACTCAGCATGCCACCTTTGTCTGGTGTTGCAGCCCGGAACCCCCAGGAAGCCTCAGAGAGCCTGAGGGAGGAGGAGAGAAACATCAGAGCAGGGAGCTACTAGGGCCTGGCTGCTCTGCTCCCATGTGGCTCGGGAAGGGCTTGTCCCCTGTTAACATCTATTTGTTATCTCTTTGCTAGGGTGCTTTGAAAGGAGAAGGACGGGTCAGGTACAGTGACTCATGCCTGCAATCCTAGCAGTTTGGGAGGCTGAGGCAGGAGGATCACTGGAGGCCAGGAGTTTGAGACCAGCCTGGGCAACATAGTGAGATTCCATCTCTACAAAAAATAAAATAATTAGCCAGGCACACTGGTTCACACCTGTAATCCCAGCACTTTGGGAGGCCGAAGTGGGAGGATCATTTGAGCCCAGGAGTTTGAGACCAGCCTGGGCAACATAGTGAGACCCCCATCTCTACAAAAAATAAAATAATTAACTGGGCATGGTGGTTCATGCCTGTAGTTCCAGTTACTCAGGAGGCTGATGCAGGAGGACTGCTTGAGCCCAAGAAGCCAAGGTTGCAGTGAGCTGTGATTGCACCACTGCACTCCAGCCTGGGTGACAGAGTGAGACCCTGTCTCCAAAGGAAAAAAAAAAGTGAGGGATATGTTTCAAGGCAGGCTCCTTCTTCCTGCCTCCTGCCTGACCATCTTTGCTCTGACCTGACATTTCTGAAGTCCCCATCTCCTTTCTGATTTTTTAACAATCTCAAACATATAAGGACGTCGCAAGTACAGTAGGGAAAGCTATTTTTCTCCCTGGCCATCTGAGACTAAGTTGCTGTCATCATGCTCTATCCCTGCTGAATACTTGTGTCTATTTCCTACTAACAAGGACATTCTCTTACACAAACACAATGCCATATGAAAATCCCAAAGCAAACCTCACACTGTATCCTAGGTCCCCCTGTTGTTCCAGGAATGTCCTAGCCATTGAGTCATCCTGTCTCTTTAGCCTGGAACAACTCCTCATTGAGTCTTGGTTTTGTGCCCTTGACGTTGTTGGATATTCCAGGCCGGTTTTGGAGAACGTTCCTTATGTTGGGTTTGTCTCCTCTTGGTTATATCAGGCTGGACATCTTCAGAGGGCTGATCACAGAGAGATGCTGCTTCTCTTCCTGCATCCCTGCAGGTGGCTCACGGTTCTCATTTGCCCTGGTACTGATGAAATCCACTTGGCTCCCTTGATTGGCTTCTCCACTGCAGAGTGACTCTTTTCCCTTCATCATGGAAAAGGATTTTGTTCGGTCGGCACTCTGAGACGCCATGAGTAGCCTACTCCACACCAAACTTCTGTTATGCATTAATTAATTCACATCAGCCAGAACTCACAGTTCCCTATTTTTTTCAGTGGGTGATGCTGTGTTACTGTGGGTATTTATTTTGATGCTCAGAAGAAACCGGAGGGACCTTCTTCATGTCCCCAGTGATGTCCCTGTCATTCCTTGAGTTCTTCCTTATTTTCTGGCACAAAAGATGTTTTAGGCTCATCTTATTCTTTCTCTGGCCTGACCCTGGAATCAGCCATTTCTCCAATGTAGGGGCTAATTTTAAGTTTTCTACCAGACTCGCAGATGAGGCTGAACATTTAGTTATCATATCGTGTGTATGTGTGTGTGGTGTGTGTATGCATGCATGTTAGATGTGTGTTAAAAAAGTGTATTTATGAAACATAACATTAAAAAAGATCAGAGATTTTAAAACTGAGGTTGGGCAGTTCTTTTTTTTAAATATATATAAATACACTAGAAGCTTTAAGGGGGGCCCGGGATGGTGTCCTGGGCCTCTTGTAGTTTCTGCCTTGCCCCTTAGCCTATGAGGCACATGCCCCTGACCTGCCCTCTCCCGCCTGGGCCAGCACATCTGAAGCCCAGAGGGGCACAGGCGAGGCTGGGGTCCTGCCAGAGCAAACATAGCCCCTGTGCAGGGCCAAGGGAAACAGCATTGGGTAAATATTAGCTCGTGCGAAACAGGCCTGAGGAACGTGTGGTTTGTCCCACTCGGCCTCTGGGAGGGAGAGGTGGACTCAGGCGCTCACAGCAGCACTTACCATTGTTGGGCCAGCCTCCTTCTGTGTGGATGGGGAAACTGAGGCCCAGAGGTGGCAGGGCAGGGACTTGCCTTGGGTCACAGTGCTCAGAACAACACTCTTTTGTAGTCTACATTCTTTTTTTTTTTTTTTTTTTTGGAGATGGCCTTGCTCTGTCGTCCAGGCTGGAGTGCAGTGGTGCAAGTATAGCTCACTGAAAGCTTGATCTCCTGGGCTCAAGGGATCCTCCTGCCTCAGCCTCCGGAGTAGATGGGTCTACAGGCGCATACTTCCATACTGGCTAACTTAAATTTTTTTTTTTTTTGTAGAGATGGGATGTTGCTATGTTGCCCAGGCTGGTTTTGAACTCCTGGTCTCAAGTGATCCTCTCGCCTCAGCCTCCCAAACTGTGAATTCTCCATTCTTTTCCTTCAGGTGTTTCTGTTTTCCTCCCTGAGGCTTCTGGGAAGCAGCAGAAGTCAGGTCAGCAAGCACTGGACTGAGAGTCAGGAGTTCTAGTCCCATTTCTGTCCGGCTGTGCAGTGGGACTCTGGGGATGTTACTGCTTCATTCTGGGCCCTTATATCTCAAAGGTTCCTTCTCCCTGAAAATTACAAACTTTGACCTTCAGTGCATCCGCTCAACTAATTCAGGTCCTCAAAATCGAAATTCTTTAGGGGCCAGGTAGAGAAGGTAAATGTGGGGTGTGACAAGTTGTGGGACAATAGGGAGAGGCGGGGACGGTGGAGAGCTGGAAAGTGTGTGCCTGTCATGAAGACATTCGAAGTGAAACAACAAGATGGTGGGACCGTGTTGGTCCTGGGAAGCCCCGAGTGTCTGCAGGCCTGGCTGACTGCTTTCAGGTGTAGCAGGCCTGAGGCAGAGCAGAAGGACAGAGCCCCGGCTCTCGCATCATGTCACACTGCCCCCTGTATCTGACCCTGGAGAAGAGGGAGGCCTGGCTGGGGCTGCAGTTTCCAGGCCCAGGAAAGTACCCTGATGGCTGCTGCGAGGCTTAGGGGTGAGACGTGGCCTGGAGAAGCAGGGAGTGGTCAGGCCTGGGAGTGACGTGGTCCCTGGTCCAGCCCTTCTGCTGGGCTCTCTGAGATTTCATCTACACTCCAGCTGCCGGGATGTGCACACCCGCCCCTGCTCACCTCCTGCCTTATCTGTGGGTCCTGCTGCCTCAGCCTCCTATCTCCCAACTCCAGCTGCTTCCCCTACCTCTCCTTCCTGCCACAAGGGAAAGTCACTGACCACCAACTGCTGCCCACACCCTGACACAACCTCCCCAGCCCCCTCCAACCCTTGAAGAAGCTGAGAACCTGCTTCTGCTCATCCCAGGCCAGCATTTGAGTTCCAGTTTGCCACTTAGGATCTGGGCTCTAGGATCTTGGGCAAATGGCTCAACGTTTCAGAGCCTTGGTTTTCTCATCTCTAAAACGGAAGGTCATCTGGCCATGCTGGATCACTGGGTTGTGTTGTTGTGAGGATTGAAGCAGGTAAGGTAAGAGAGTGAGGTCCAGAGCTGCTGCTCAACACACATTCCTCCTCACAGCTTTGGCTCCCAGACTGGATCAGAAACTCAGGTCTCAGCATATCAGGGCCTGCCTCCTCCTGGAAGCCTTCCCTGTTTGCCAAAGCCCAGGCTGAACTCCCAAAGAATAAATAGCTCCAAAGTGGGAGAGACAGGGAGGAGTAGGAAGGCGCTTCAGTGTGCAGCTAGTACATACTTCTCATTTTGAAGTTCATGAGGGAAGGCTCTCTTATTTTACAAAGGAGTAAACTGAGGCACAGAGAGTAAGTCTGTATACGAAGCAAGTAAAACAGCTGACTTCCGGCTTGGTGCTCGTCCCAGCACAACACAGCCCTTCCCTTCCAGCAACCCCGGACAGTGGCCTGTGCCACTCGGTGGACAAACACTATGGATGCTCACTTCTGTGCCCAGGCTCACCTCTGCCTGCTTGAACCTCCGCTCCAGACTAACACAAACAGGACGAGGACACAGCATGTCAGGGCCCAAAACGTGGTGCAAGCTGGGGCACACAAGTGACTCAGAAAAGGGACTGATGTAAAAGCAGCAGCATGAAAGTGCTAGCAAAAACCATGGAGGAGTTTTCATAACCAGACACTTTAACAGATACTATAAATTAAATTATCAACACATTCAAGTTCCCTTTAAAAATGGTGAAAGGCCGGGTGTGGTGGCTCACGCCTGTAATCCCAGCACTTTGGGAGGCCGAGGCAGGTGGATCACCTGAGATCAGGAGTTTGAGACCAGCCTGGCTAACATGGTGAAACCCCATCTTTACTAAAAATACAAAAATTAGCCAGGCCTGGTGGCGCATGCCTGTAGTCCCAGCTACTTGAGAGGCTGAGGCAGGAGAATCGCTTGAACCTGGGAGGCGGAGGTTGTAGTGAGCCGAGATTGTGTCACTGCACTCCAGCCTGGCGACAGAGCAAGACTCTGTCTTAAAAAAGGAGAAAAAAAAAAAAAAGGTGAAAAATCCCATAAGCAAATCCAGGGATTATTGCGACTTACTTTACAGGCAAAAGAAGAATTTACTTAACATCTAAAAAACACCTGCAAATCAATAAGAACTAGGCCAACAACCGGAAAAAAAATAGAGGGCAAAGGATCCAGGCAGTTTCTAAAAAAGGAAATACAAATTGTTCCTAAATATGTGAACATATCCTTAACCTTCTAAAAAGAATTGAACTGCAATGCAAACCATTTTTTATCGATCATATTAGTGAAGATTAAGAAGTTTGATACCTCACTGTGTTGGTGAGGCTATGGGAAGTGGCCACTCTTTCACCTTGCTGGTGGGAGTATGAATTGGTACAACCTCTGTGAAGGGCAACTTGCTGATACTGAAAAACACTGGAATGATCGTACCCTTTAACCTAGTAATTCTGTTTTTAGGAAGCTGACTTCCACATGTATTGTATTCACACATGTGAAAATGATACATGTACAATAGTGCTTATTGCTGTAGCGTGTGTAATTGCAAAAGGCTGGAAACAATCTAATGTCTGTGGCTTAAAATTTATTTAATGATGAGATAGTCACCCAAAGGAATAGTATGCAGCCAGAATAAAGACTGGGCACACTCTTTATGTAATTAAATGGAAAAGGCTGGGCCCGGTGGCTCATGCCTGTAATCCCAGTACTTTGGGAGGCCGAGGCTGGTGGATCACCTGAGGTTAGGAGTTCGAGACCAGCCTGACCAACATGGTGAAACTGTCTCTACTAAAAATGCAAAAATTAGCTGGGCGTGGTGGCAGGTGCCTGTAACCCTAGCTACTTGGGAGGCTGAGGCAGGAGAATCACTTGAACTCGGGAGGCGGGGGTTGCAGTAAGCCGAGACTGTGCCATTGTACTCCAGCGTGGCAACAAGAGTGAAACTCTCTCCTTCCTAAAATAAATAAATAAATAGAACAATCTCCGAACACATTAAGTAAAGAACAGCTGGTTCAGAACATGGTTAAGTTATACTACTATTTGTGATGCTGGTATGTATTTGAATGTGTTTGCGTATGCATAGAAATCTCTGAAAAGCAACACCACAAAATAGGTAATCGTGTTTGTCCCAGGTAAGAATAACAGGGTAGCTGGGAGGGGCTAGATGAGTACTTATTTTTCATTGTATATCCTTTTGTATATATTCAACTTTGTACCATGTGCATTTGATATCTATTAAAACATAAATTTTCAAAAGTGGACAGCAGGGGTATTATATGACCCCTAAGCAGAAGGGCTAATGCGAGCATCTCACACATCACTGAGGGGTTGATGGAGAGGGAGGGGAGGCGGAGAAGATCTATACCTTGTACATATCTCCGAATTCTTTTCAGTCCTAAGCAGCATCAGGAGGTCGTGTGGGGTGGTGGTAAGTATACAGGATTTCATGCCTGAGCCCAGAGTCTAAATGTACTTCCAGTAAACCGCTTCAGTCCGCAATCCTCAGTTTCTTAGTCTGTAAAATGGGGGCAACACAGCGCCTCATTCACAGGGTGACACTTGCGCTCTGCGATGCTGCCCCTTCGGCGTTCCCAGACGTTACCATGACCCTCGGCCACCCCTGGGAACTCCCTCTGGGGCAGGCTCCCTCTCCGCTCCCCTCCCCAGGCAGGAGACAGAGCCACATTGCTTAGCAAAGCAGCTGAGGGTGGAGTGGAAAATGTCAGCATCAGATAGCACCATGGGAAATGGCGTGCTTCTCCAACCACAAACACCCCCACATTTCCCTCCAGTATTTAGGGGAGTGGGGTGGGGCTGAGGCTGGTGAGGCCTTGTACACCTTCAGGCCTTGTACCCCTAAGCTTTCTTGGCCAAGGCATCCTTGGGTGGTGGAGAGTGCACTAGCAGGGGCCTTGGCCCTCTTGGCTGCCGTGCTCTGTGGGACCCGGGAGAGGTGCTGCATGTGGGCTCTGCTTCAAAGAAGGCCTTGGCTGCTCTGGAAAGTTTCAGACAGAGAGGCAGCATCTGATTAGTGGGAACATTCCAAGGCTCAGTTGTCTGGCTATGACTCTTCAGGCAATAGGGAACCATTGAAAGTTCTTGAGCCAGGCAGGGCTTGTTCTGAACGAGCCTTTAGGAAGTATAGTTGGCAAAGTGAAAGGTGACAGGTTGAGGACCACCTGTCCAGTCCAGCTTCCTCATTGTTAGCTTAATCTTTGAAGTAATTCTGCAAGAGGGGCCGACATATTGTTACCTCCATTTTACAGTTGAGAAAACTGGAGCTGCCGAGAGGTGGTGAGATTGGCTCTTGGTCACATAGCGTGCCGGAGGCAAAGCCGGGATGTGGGCCAGGTTTGTCCCCTCAGGGTCTGCGGACTTCCCCTACACCCGATACCTCTCTAAAGAGGGGCTTGCTATTTTTAGCCCACTGGTGTCATCTCGATTGTGCCTTTGACTAAGAGATGGCATTGTTAACCGGCTTGTCTCGTGATGCTGTCACTCATGTTGTGACTATTACTGACCTCTGCTTTCCCCACCTGGAGTCCTTGGGGCTACCCCAAGGCAGCCTGGACTCGGGAGGAAGGGTGGTGGGAGGGCTTCTGTGAGTGGGGCTGGGATCTGGCGGGCACCCTGAGCAGATGGCAGCCCCTGCAGCCAGGGCTGTCTTGGTCACTGCTCTAGGGCCTAATACAGTGCCTGGCACATAGCAGGCATTCAAGACATACCTGACGCTGCTTGGAGAAATGAATGATGCAGTCGCCTGCCAGATTAGCATATTCACACTGTCCCCCTGGAGGATGCCAGAACAGACCCAAGTTCCCCTGATGACAAGGCCGGTGTGTGCGGGGCCACACGGTCTCCACACACGCATCCTAATGGGGGCATCCTCACAAGCAAGCACAGGTAGTGGGCTCCAGGAGCCGAGGCAGAGCTGTTCTGCGGGGAGTGTGACCTTTCAGTCAGATGCATGCCCTAGTTGATCTCCTCGTTTGTCAAAAGGTTTTAATTGTTCAGGTACATATATAGCCAGGTGCGGTGGCTCACACCTGTAATCCCAGAACCTCGGGAGGCTGAGGTGGGAGAACCTTTTAGCCCAGGAGTTCGAGACCAGCCTGGTCAACAAAGTGAGCCCCCATTTCTACAAAAGATAAAAAAGTTGGCCGGGCATGGTGGTGCATGCCTGTGGTTCCAGCTACTTGGGAGGCTGAGGTGGGAGGATTGCTTAAGCCTGGGAGCCCGAGGCTACCGTGAGCAGTGTGCAGCATTGCACTTCAGCCTGGGTGACACATCAGGACCCTGACTCAGAAAAAAGAAAAAAAATTATATATGTATATATATTCTGAATTTGTTGGTGGTCTAGACCTCCTGCTCTTTAGCCACTTGTTGGACAGTGGCCCGAAGCCCCAGGCCTGATAGATCCCAGCCCTCCAAGCCACTTGGCCAAAGAAACCCTTCCCTGCTGGGTGAAGCAGTGTGGCTGGCCCAGGCAGCAGCCCTGGAGCCTGGTTGGTTCAGGTCAGGCCTCTCTTTCTGCTCCCTGCCTTTTGCCACAGCGAAGTCTCCGGTGTGGGGTGGCGTAGGGGGTTGGATCTGGGCAGTAGGGGTGGAGGAAGGCAGACGGATTTGGGAGGTGGGAGGGAAGCAGAATCCACAGGGCTTGGCGATTGGGAGGAGGTGGAAGTGAGGGTGAGGAGAGAGAGGAGGCTGTGCTGTGGTCTCTGGCTGGGCAATGGGGAGGCTGGAGGGGCCAACACCCAGAGGGGTCAGTTTGAGATGTATGGAGTGCACGATGGGTGCGGTGTGTGCGTGTGTGTGTGTGTGTGTGCACGCCATACAGGGGTACTGAGACTCAGTGGCTGATCTGAGCAGGGACTAGCCACTGCTGGGGTCCCCAGAGTAGGGATGGTGGCCCTAGAACAGCAGGGGTGGCCCCCTCATGGCCTGGCCCTTCGGGCTGCTCTGTGCCGGGCACTGGCAGGAAGAGCCTGAGTCACAGTTGGGCTCTTCAGCCTGCAGCTGGCTGAAGATTTATGGATGTCCCTGAGAGGGGTGGTCAGGAGGTCTGGCTGGCTGACGGGAGCTGCCTAGCTGTTTACCCAGTGCCGAGGAATTTGAGGGCAGCAACAGCCCAGTCGCTTTGGAGGGGGTCCAGCCTCTGGGTGCAGCTGCTTGGAGTAACCTGCCTGGTGCCGGGGCCTGGCTGAGAGGGGCCAGGCCTCAGAGAGCATGGATTTGGACACCTCTTTGATGTTATAGACAGGAAAACAGAAGTTGGAGTGGGGAAGTGGCCATCCCAAAGCCCCACAGCAATTCTGTGCTCCAGTCAAGACCAGAAGCCAGGCTAGGAAGGCTGCAGGAGGAAGTGATGGAGAGCTGTCACTTGCTGAGATGCTCTTGTTCATGTGTGTTCTTGTTCACTGCCTCCTCTACTAGAATGTTTGCTCCATGAGACCAGGGACCTTGTCTGCCTTGTTTACTGCTATGTCCTGAGCACACAAAACAAGGCTCTTGTTGAAGGGATGAAGTCAGAAGGCCTGGGGAGGTTTTTTTTCCTCACATTACAAGATGTACAGAGAAAGGAGGTTCAGGGCTGGTGCAGAGGCTTCATGATGGCATCAGGGATTCCGGCTCTTCCTCTCTTTCCGCTCCGCATTAGGGTATCGTTTTTGTTCTCATGGTCCCCAAATGGCTTCTGTGCCTCCAGGCATTGCACCTGCATTTACAGAAGGTAGAAGGGAGTTAGGACAATGGGTAGAAGACCTGTGCTTATGAAGTCTGTCCCTTTCAAATCAAGAAAGTTGCAGCTTTCCTAGAAGTGACTAAATCGCACACCATGTGTAGTAGTTCTCTACCTTGCTTCTTCTTCTTCTTCTTTTTTAGGTATCTAAAGCCTGGCCCCAGATTTGGTCCTCAGTGGGGCCTATCACTTTTGTTGTTTGCTAGTGGTTGTTGTTTCAATTTTTAAAATAAAAATCCCCTAGCTGGGGGAATGACCTAATGAGGTAACTCCTACTGTGGTGTTGATGGCAGTTGTGCTATTTTGCCACCAACTTCTTAAGGTGCCTGGATCTCTGAGGTTTTTCCTGAGGATGAGGTCAGCAGCAGGGAGGAGGGGGCTCTGGCAGAGGCTGGTGCTTAGGAGGGAATTACCTAGTCCTTGCAGCAGCACACTGGATGCGCTGTGACAATCCCCACTCTACAGCTCAGAGTGAGGCAGAGGCTGGTTGGAGACCAGGGCCAGGAGGGAGCCGGGTTTTCCAGCTCCCCATGGATAGCACGGCTGCACCCATGATCTAAAATGCTCCGTCCTGGGGTGTGCCCAGAGCTGTTATTCAGCAGGAGGCTGCTGGCTCAGCTATGCAGACTTTGCAGCCAGTGCCCCTTCTGCCTGCTGGTCCCATCTCCCTGGAGCCTTCAGCCTGCAGTGCCTGTGGCAGCAACAGACTAGGATATGGTGTCATTGTGCCCCTGGGTGCAGCCAGGGACCCCTGGACTGCCTGGCTGAGGGGAGGCCTCCTTGGAGTGTCTGGCAGACCGTTGGGGTCCCCTGCCTGCCCACTGGACTCAGCGGCTGGTCATTGGAAGGTCTGGTTGTCCCCAGGCCACAGGCCTGTGGGCTGTCCTTGCCAGGCTGACCCTCCAGGCTGACTTCAAGGCCTGGGCCCCTTCCACAGGCAGGGGAGTAGGGGAGGGACCCTGTGGGTTGCACGTGTAGGCCCTGACCCCTGGTGACCGTGCTGGGTTCGGGGCAGGAGACAGGAGAGAATGCTCTGCCGTTTCTCACATTTTTCAGGCCTTTGGCTTTGGCCCTACACATTCCAGCCCCAAACCTCAAAGGCAGAAGTGAGGTGGGGCTTGCAGCCAGAAGGGAGTCACAGGCCAGTGGTCTGGCAGGAAGCTGACCTTCAGCCTGGGTGAGCTGCAGGGGGCACCCAGGAGCCCCTCGGGAGAAGACAGCCCTGGAGCTACCTTGGCTGCCACCACTCACATGCCGTCCATGAAGCTGTCCCCAAGGAGGACCTGTGTCCTGGCTCTGCTCCTGACCAGCTGTGTGTCTTGCAGCAGATCACTGGCCCCTTGGGTCTACGGGAGCTGATCAGTGCCTCTCTGCTGCCTTCCTCTGCTGGCTAGGGCTGGGGGAGGCTCAGCTGAGAAAGGGTTTAAAGGACAGGAAGAATCATAGTGACAATCGTGATCAAAATGCTTCCCACTGTGCAGTCCTTACCGTGACCCAGCCCCTTCTAAGTGCTTCATCTAGGTTAATGGAAAGGACACAAGACTCCCAAACTCTTTGTTTAAATATAAAAGCTGGCAGAGTCGTGGGTTTTATTTTTACCTCCAGGCCTACGGGTGAAGAGGGAAGTTCCAGTGATGTTCTTCTGACTTAACAAAGAAAGCTTACAACTAATTCTGCCTTTGAGGAAACAGAGCCGTCTGTTTAAATATTCATATACCATGGCAGCAAATTATTAAGCCAGATAACCAGCCAGAATTACAGACCTTTTCAGGATTAAAGATGACTCTCTAGGATCTGGGAACCATGTCTGAAGTCAGGGGGTCTTAGAAGATTCCTTTGTCAGAAATAACATTGACAAGGGCAGTTTGACAAGCAGATTTGTATCTGCTCTGCCGTGGCTGCGGTGGCATGGAACATTTCCTTGTCCTTATCTTGATGAATTCAGAGGGTCTGAAGTTTTCAAGGGTTCTACCACTCCACAAAGAAGGTATGAAAAGCAACTTGAAGAAGCTCAAAACTTATCATTCGTAACGGAAAACAGCAGAATATAAATAGTGAGCTTATGTGGTGTTGCCACCTGCATGTACAGACAACGAGATGGGCATTATCATTATCCCCACTTGGCGCAGGAGGAAGCGGAGGCTCAGGGAAGTTCACGACTTGGCTGGGGTCACACAGCAAGGAAGTAAGGGCTGCACTTGTGCAGATGGGGACTGTGGTCTCGGTGGAGTGTGTTGGGCTCCAGCGACGGGGCCCCAGGCTCAGCTGTTGCTTCCACTGAGCAGCTGTATTTGTTCCCTGTGGCCGCTATAATAAAAGACCAGAAACACAGTGACTACAACAGACGTTTATTGTCTTACAGTTCTGGAGGCCAGAAGTCAGGAATGCGCCTCACTGAGCTAAAATGAAAGTGATTCCCTTTCGAGCCTCTAGAGGAGAAGCCATTCCCTTGCCTTTTCCAGTTTCTGGATGCCGCCTGCACTCCTTGGCTCATGGTTCTTCCTCCAACTGCAGAGCCAGGAGCGTGGCATCTTCCACTCCCTCTCTGACTCTGATCTTCCTTCACTTATGGGGACCCATTTGATGACCTCAGGGCCATCCAGATAATGGAGGATAATCTCCCCACCCACCTCAAGATCCTGAATTTCATGGCGCCTGTGAAGTTTCTTTGCCATGTAAGGCCATGTATGCACAGGTTCCAGAGATTAGGGTGGATTTTTTTTGGGGGGTGAGAGGCACTATTCTGCCTATCACAGTGGCTTTGGCCAAAGGGTCTGACCTTTGGGATAATAGCCGTCCTCTCCATAGGGGGTTTGTTGGGAATGACAATAAAGTGATTCAGGCTTGTACTCCACAGGGAGTGACTGAGGTGCCTGCCAAGGGGCCAGTGTGTGCTGGAGCCTGGTGACCCGGTGAGAGACAAATGACTCCATCAGAACTCCTGCTTCTGCGAGGGAGGTAGTGCCCGAGGGGACTCAGAATCAGACAGATCAGGGGTTCAATCCCAGCTCTGCCTCCTCCTAGCAGCCTGAGTACGGGTGAGATCGGGGAGCAGGGACGGGTTGGAAGGGAGAAAACAAACAGATGCATTCACGTGACCTCATTTCACCTTCACCGCAGCCCTGCCAGGCAAATTTCTGTTCCCCCCAACCGCCCCGCCGTTTTGCAGAGGTGAAAACAACAGCTCAGAGAGATCAAGTGCCTTGTCTGACACCACATAGCTACTAAGTGGGGAGCTGGGATTCCCCATGCCCCAGGATTCCCAAACGGATGCCACCTACTCCACCTCCAGGGCTCTCTGCCACATCTGCGTCCTCCTAGGCTGTGGCTTCCTTAATATGTTCTTTAAATTGACTTACTGCCTTTTTTATTTAAATGCATTTCTTTTAAAATGAGACTTTATATTACTCCTATAAATGGAAAATCACAGGATTCATGGACTAGTTATGTATATTTTTATAATGCACATTAAAATGAATTTATCACCATAAAAAATGAGAAATGTTTACCCATAGACCATGTACAATTATTCCACATGCTGTCAGTGTGTTTCATCCCTCTCTTTGGGAGTTGGCTTTGCACCTGTCCTGGTTTCACCAAATCACAATGTTATGAATGGCTATCATTTATTATGGTATGAAATCGTCAAATGGCTTCTGTGCACAATCAAATGCAGACTCCCCAGCATGGCCTCAGGGCCCTCCTGGCCCCTGGTTTCCTGATCTCCAGTTCCTCTGGTCTTGCTACTCTTAGACAAAGGAGGACTTCTCTTGGTTTTCGGCCTACCCAGCCAGAAGATCCCAGGCCATGGGCCTGTGGAGCCAAAGTTCTTAACCACTGCACTGTGTCACCTTTCTATGATGTCAGGCCTCAGCAAGGCTTATGAAGGAACAGGAACAGCCTTGAAAATGAAGTTGGGAAGGGATAGGCCAGGCCTCCCAGGAGCCCAAAGCTTGCAGAGTCCCCTTGGTCTCATTGGCACATGGAGAATGGATTGATCAAGTCCACCAATCAAGTTTTGTGGGTCTAACAGAGCAACTCCTGCCAAGTGGGAGGAGCTTAGGGACTTTCTATAACCTCTCCTGGGGCAGAAATGATGGGCTGCAGCAGTGTCCAATCCTAACTCCATGATCTCCTGGGAGGGCAGGGCTTCATGGCAGTTCCTGTCTGCTCTGCACTAGAAGCTTGGCATTGCAAAGGGGCTCAGCTGTGGAATGAAGCAGGGCTTCTTCCAGAAATGTTGCATGTACTTCCTATTCCCTTTCTTTATTGCAATATGGATAATTTATCATCTGAGGAGGGAGTAGAGATTCCAGGGTAGCTTGCCTAAGAGTTGTGGCTTATTAATTCCAACTTTTTGCAAGATCAAGGGGGAAAAGCAATCCCTGATTTTGTGTGAGTATGGGGATTGGGTCTTGAGGCCCTGAAAGTGAGGTTCGGGTCTCACAGATTGCTGTGAAGAGTTATTGACCCACCTAGAAGAGAAGCCTAGCCCAGGGTCTGGCGCACAGTTGATGGGTTTGCTTCCTGGTTATTCTTCCGTCCTTGTCTGGAGCCCTGCACGCCTCTTCGTAGCTTAGGAAGAACAAGCTTCTCCCTGCGGCTCAGGGTGAGGAAGTGGGAGAGAACACCAGCTCCAGGGAGGCTTCTAGCACCAGTCAGCCTCAGTTAAAATCCTTGCACCTTCATTGACTAGCTGTGTGACCTTGCACGAATCATTCCCCCTCTCTGTGCCTCAGTTTCTTCATCTGTAAAATGGGGATCATAATAGTACCTCTCTCAAAGGATTGAGGTGAGGATGAAAGGAGTGAATCCAGGAGCATGCCTGGAAGAGGCAGGAAATGCCTCCTAGACAATAGCTATTTTTGCAGCCAGACAGATCTGGGTTTGAATTCTGCCACCAGTGCTAACTACTGTGTGATTTGGGGCAAGTGCCTTGACCTCTCTGGACAGCTGTTTCCTCATCTGGAAATGGGCTTGGTAACAGTCCTGGCTTTCAAAGTTGGTAGTGTTCTTCTAGTAAGCAAGCTGTGTGAAACGGTGGAACCCCGGCCCTGGTGCAGAGCAGGGCCTGATGACCGTGTTAGGGTCTGTCCTCTCTGGAACCCCCTCCTGGGAATGGCAGAGGGCAGTGGGGTGCTCTGAGGCAGGCTGCTGCCCTGTCCCCACTCCCCCTCCCCAGCTGCCCCGCCCCAGCTGTGACGACCTTGTCCCTGCCTGTCTAAGGGGCAGGAAGGAAGTGAGGAGGGCAGCCAGCAGCTTCCCCTTCTCTGCCCTGCTCCAGGCACCAGGCTCTTTCCCCTTCAGTGTCTCAGAGGAGGGGACGGCAGCACCATGGACCCCCGCTTGTCCACTGTCCGCCAGACCTGCTGCTGCTTCAATGTCCGCATCGCAACCACCGCCCTGGCCATCTACCATGTGGTGAGTGTGTGGGCCCCGAGTGTGTGTGTGTGCATGCTTGCGTGAGTGTGAATGTCTGCGGTGACCCGTCATCTACGGAGCCCCACAAATGAAAGAACTCCTGCTCTCCACCTCTCTGGGGGACCCTGGGCAAATCCCTGTCCTGCTCTGGGCCTCAGTTTCCTTCTCTGTCAAATGGCTGGGGGTACCCTGGGGAGATGCCGCAAGAGTGAGGAGTAAGGGAGCTGGAATCCACTTTCCAGGCAAATGTAACTGACGTTCACTCCGAGGCTGGCTCCGTTTCTGCCTCTGTGAGATGGGGCACATCAGCGGCCGGAAGGTTATTTGTGTGCAAAGCCAACAGCAGATGTGAAAGTGCTTTGGAAGTCAGGGATCTTGGAAGGAACGTGGGCTGGGATTGTTTGACCAGGATGTGAGGTCGGCCGCAGACACAGCCCCGATTCTTCCCCTGGGGCCTGGAGGGAGCCTGGGCCACTCGAGGGGATGAGAAGTGGGCATCTCCCCTTTGTGCCTCCAGTGGGGAGGCAGGGGCCGAGTCCTCTCAGCTTCCAGCTCAGTCAAACCACGGCCTTCTGCCCACCAAAGAGAACTTGAGACCTGTGCTAATCATTAGGGTAACTTGCCCGGCCCAAGCTCTTGTTGGGCAACTTGTGAAGTCACGGCTGTCACTGGTTCCTCCTTTCCTGGTAACTCACAGTGTGGTCTTGGGCAAGTCACAGTGCCCCGGGGCCAAGGCTGCCCCTCTGCCTGGGGTGGCTGAGGGTCAGTGTCCTTGTACTGTCCTGCCTAGACCCACCCTACTCCCAAACCCCTGGCCACACTCATCTCCCCTAGACCCAAGCGACTTCCTCCTGGGGTGACTCAGGGCCTGTGGTTAACAGTTTTCTCATGAGTCTGGAAGGGCTTCCTCAAAATTAGCCTAGATCCACATGCTGCGGTGGGTTGCTGCAAACTCAGACCTGCCTGCATCTGCTTCCTGTCACAGGCAGGGCAGGCAGAGCTGTGGCAAGAGCCCAGCCTTCAGCGGGGTGATGCTGTTCAGTGGTTAGCCCACGGCCTCTGGATGCAGACTCCTGCATGCAAATCCTGGCTTCCCTGCTTCCCAGCTCTGCAGCCTTGGGCAATTTACTTAACCTCTCTGAGCCTCAGTTTTCTCATTTAAAAAAATGGGGATGTGAATTATCATACCCATCTGATAGGGTTTGTTGTGAGGCTCAGGGAATTGATATATACAAAGCATGCAGAACCACGCCTGACGCACAGGTGAGTGCTTTATTATTTGTTGTGCATCAGACATGGCACCTGCTGTCAGCATCCTTGGAGTCAAGTTGTCAGATTCAAGGACTCTAGTTTTGGGAGGAGGAACTCAGAGGTTGTCCTTCCGAGCTCCTGCCAATGCAAGAGCTGAGAGAAGCAAATCACTCTTTGAGTGTCTCTGTACCCTGTCTTTTAGGCCTTCAAGCTCTGAGACTATGCACATTCTTAGAAGGACAGTGTGGCATGCAGGGGCGCCTCACAGGTAGCAAGTCCCTGGGTCCTCACCCCAGCCCTGCCACTAACTGGCTGTATGGGCTCAGACAAGCCTCTCTCTGGGCCTCAGTTTCCCTTTTATAAAGTCAGGGGTAAGGTGATGTTGACTGGCTCAGAGGTCTCCAACTCTGATGCCTCTAGGGTCTGGGCAGGCCATGTGAGGGACAGCAGGGGGCAGATGGGCCTGCGGTGACCCAGGGAGCCCTTGCTTGGCCCATCCTGCAGCTGTTCTCTGTTTTTGCTGGTTGTTGTCACGAAGGATTGTGGGCCCTGGTGGCCGCTCTTCTGATGTTTAGAGAATAGGGAGCAGGCTTTTGTGTCACATCTTCTGATGTTTCAATGCTAGTGATTGATGCATGGTAGAAAAAAATCTCAGTGCAGGCCAAGTCAAATCCATTTGCAGGTTGTATGGGCCCAGAGGCTGCCCTGCAAACCCGGGACTGTGGGGCTGTTAAGGTTTCTTGTTGATCGTGCCATCTGATGTCCTCACCTGTAAATGGTGGTGTGATATACGGTCCCTGCTCACAGAGCTGAAGAATGTGTGGGCCCTAGCAATCATGGAAGACTTCTTGGAGGTGGTGCCATTGGCAGGAGGGAGAGTTTGGTTGTGGGCAGTATGGAAGGGGAGGAGAAACAGGTGAGCAATGGCGTATATGTTCGGCTTCTACAGGGACACAATAGAGACAAACCTAGAGTTTGGGGAGGAGGTGATAAAGGTTTTGAGTGACAAGCTAAGAAGTTGGATCTTCTCTGCAGTGCACCATTGATATTTTGGGCTGGATAATTTTTCATCATGGGGGAGTGAATTGTGCGTTAGAGGAAGTTCAGCAGCATCCATGGTCTCTACCTACTAGATACTAGCAGCACTGCCCATCTCCCTACCCTGCCACTTGTGATAACCAAAAATGTCTCTAGTTATGGGGCCCAATCTCTCCCAGTTGAGAACCAATGCCTATGAGTGATGAGACGTTCTAGAGCAGGAGCAAGCAAAAGAACAGAGGGGTGTCCTGGAAGCTGCGTGCTCGGACCAGGTTGTCTCCAGGCTGTGGTCCTCAATTGACTCCAGTGGGGGGTTATCTTCCTGCACCCCGAAAGAGTCCTCTCTCCTTCCCAGAAAGGGCAGGGCCTGGGGGCTTTCCCATAGGCTAGCTGGCAACAGGTGTGCTGATAGGACCTTGAGCATCTGGATGGAAAAAGAGAAGCTGTGGTCCAGATGTGTCAATAGCCCATGCTGGCTGTCATCTGGACCCAGTCATGGGTGACGACTCTGCACATCATGAGCTATTTGTGGACTTGGCCCCTCTAGGGAGGGTTAAATTGAGACCTTGCCATCCTGAGACAGTGCCACGCTCTATTGAGTCATGAGGGCATTATTACATGAGGGAAGCCTGGTCCATAGCTTTGGGCTCGGGCGTCTTCCTCAGGATGTCACTGGGTTTGTGTAGAGGATTCTCTGGGTCACCCAAACTTGCACACTTTGGGAACCCAGCAAACTTTCTTTCTTTTTTTAAACAATCTATTCTTTTTTTCAAAGTTCAGTAACTTGCCCATCTTTTGTGGTTTGATTTGTTTTGTTTTGTTTTTGTTTTTAAGAGATGGGGTCTTGCTCTGTCACCCAGGCTGGAATGCAGTGGTGCCATCACAGCTCACTGCAGCCTTGAACTCCTGGGTTCAAGAGATCCTCCCACCTCAGCTTCCTGAGTAGCTAGGATCACAGGCACATGCCACCATGCCCAGCTAATTTTACATATTTTTTTTTGTAGAGACAGGGTCCCACTATGTTGCCCAGGCTGGTCTCAAACCCTTGGCCTCAAGTGATTCTCCTGCCTTGGCCTCCCAACGCGCTGGGATTACAGGCATGAGCCACCGAGCCCAGTCTAGAGAAATTTCTTAAATTGGGTCTCTTGGGTCCTGGCTTTTTGTCGACCTGAAGCACTTTCTAAGTCGATGGTAGAAAGTGGACACCCCCAAAAGACACTTTTGCCCAGAAATCTCTTTCTTCCTGACCCCTTTTCCCCAGGGTGCCCGGAATTCCACTGTCAGAAATGCATTGTCTGGGTTAAAAAACTTAACACCTGCTATGATTTCAACAGTGT
Source organism: Pan paniscus (assembly GCF_029289425.2). Taxonomy (NCBI): domain Eukaryota; kingdom Metazoa; phylum Chordata; class Mammalia; order Primates; family Hominidae; genus Pan; species Pan paniscus. The sequence continues at coordinate 196,086,195 of NC_073249.2, forward strand.
AGAAACAGGATACGTCAAAACTTGGCGAGGAGGAAATGTACTTGGGTTCTAGGATAGTGAAAGCTCTATTTTTTCTACTTTTCTGTATTTTCCGTATTTGGTACAATGAGCACGTACTTAGAACGGTTTTAGATTTACGAAAATATTGCAAACACAGTACAGATAGTTCTTGCGTCCCCCATGCCTAGTTCCTCTATTGCTAACGTCTCAACGTTAGTGTGGTGCGTTTGTTGCAATGGGTGAATGAATATTTGTGGGCTGTTATTAAAGTCAGTGCTTTACCCCTATTTCCCCAGCTTTCCTCTTACATCCTTTTTCTGTTCCAAGATTGCATCCAGGATGCCGCGTTACGTTTAGTCTTCACGCTTCCTTAGGTTCCTCTTGGTATGATGGTTTCTCAGATTTTTCTTGTTTTTGATAATCTTGACAGTTTGAGGAGTATTTGTTAGGCATTTTGTCAAATGTTCTTCAACTGGGGTCTCTGGTGGTTTTCTCATGATTAGACTGGGAATGTGCTTTTGGGAGGAAGACCACAGAGGTGATGTGCCAGTCTCAGAACATCATACTAAGAAAACGTTCTGCCAACTTGACTTACCACTGTTGCTGGTGATTTTGAGCCCCCGGCTGAGGTTACTCCCTTGTAAAATTACTCTTTTTTCTCTCCTTTCCATGCTGTATGTTTTAGAAGGAAGTCACTATGCTGCTCCAAGCAACTCAAGTTTGATGAATGGGGAGTTCCGCCCCACCTCCTTGAGGGCAGAGTAGCTACATAAATTACTTGGAATTTCTCAAGGAGATTTGTCTGTACTCCCAGTTTATTATATAAATAAATGACTTATTTATATCACAGGGACCCAGGGATCTTTACTGTATGCTTTGGGTTATAATCCAATGGTACTTTACTTTGTGGCTCAAGTATACTACTTTTAAATTGGAAAAAAAAGAAAAGTACGGCCAGGTGCGGTGGCTCATGCCTGTAATCCCAGCATTTTGGGAGGTTGAGGCGGGTGGATCACTTGAGGTCAGGACAAAACCCTGTCTTTAATAAAAATACAAAAAATTAGCTGGGCATGATGGCGGGAGCCTGTAGTCCAAGCTACTTGGGAGGCTGAGGCAGGAGAATTGCTTGAACCTGGGAGGTGGAGGTTGCAGTGAGCCGAGATCGCGCCACTGCACTCTAGCCTGACAGAGTGAGACTCTTTAAAAAAAAAAAAGGTAAAGCATTCAAATCATAGTATTTGAAGAAGGAGTCTCTATTGCCCTGACCTCGTGCAGGTAAGTTCCCCCATGTGCCCAGCCCCAGGCCGGGATACAGCCCTGACTCATTCATGGCCTCTGCCCTTCAGGGGCCAGTCTGCCAAGGAAAAACTGACGAGGACAATGGATGACATTGCTGGCTATGATGGGGGCACAGATGCAGGGCTGGAGGTTGGGATTCTGGAATAGCTTCTTGGAGGAGGTCTGAGTCTTAAGGATGAGTAGGGCTTTGCTTGGGCACCTTGGAAAAGAGGCCACGCTGGGCGGGGGGAGTGGCATGAACACAGGCTTGGAGGGGAAGGACCCTGCAGTGCTTCAGAGACCTAGCAGGTTTGTCAAGCTGGGTTAGGAGGGGTGGCCACGAGGTGTGTTGGGGAGGAGGGTGGAGAGGTCCTCAGGGGTGGGACCTGCCCGAGTCCTTTGCTTTTACAAGCTTCAGAGCTAAGAGGATGGATCTCTGTTCGGCCTATCAGCTCATTTTGCAGATGGGAAAACAGGTCCAGCAGGGCCCCTTACTTGCTCCAGGACACATGGAGAGATGGGGCAGGAGCTTGCTTCAGGTCCCGCTGCTGGCACACAGGTGTGTGGTATGATCCAGAAAGTGGGCAAATGAGTTCCTTCCCTGCCCCATGGCTGGGGTGGTGTGTCTGTCTGGGAGGCCCTGCCCTCATCCAGCCTCCCACCATTCATTTCTTCTTTATGGTCCAGTTTACGGGAAGCTTCCTCCTCCAGGAAGCTCTCCTGATTTGTCCTCCTTAGAAATCCTGGGGCTCTTTTCTCTGCTCCACTTCGGGGGCAGTGATTTGTGATTGAAAGGAACACAGGCCCATCTCCATTACTCACCAGCAGTGTGACTTGAGCAGGCGGGCACCTTTGTTATCTGAGCCTTGCCTTCCTCATCTGTAAATGGGGCCAGTGGTCCCTGCCTCAAAAGTGATCTTTTGGAGGAGCCCCTAGCGAAGGCGGGTGGAGGGCTAGCAGGTGAGTGCCTGAAGTGGGCTGTGGAAGAAGAACACAAGGCCCCTCGCCCCTTTTTTTTGAGACTGAGTCTTGCTCTGTCACCCAGGCTGGAGTGCAGTGGCGTGATCTTGGCTCACTGCAACCTCTGCCTCCCGGGTTCAAGTGATTCTTGTGCCTCAGCCTCCCAAGTAGCTGGAATCACAGGTGTGTGCCATCATGCCCGGCTAAGTTTTGTATCGTTAGGAGAGACGGGGTTTCACCATGTTGGCCAGGCTGGTCTTGAACTCCTGACCTCAAGTGATCCACCAGCCTCAGCCTCCCAAAGTGCTGGGATTACAGGCGTGGGCCATAGTGCCTGGCCCCGCTCCCCTGTTGAAAGTTCATCTGTTTGGGGTTGAAAAATGGGTCCAAACTGCCAGGTGGGGAAAACCCTGGGTGAGAATCTGTTAGAACTTGCCACCTTTATGTCCAATGCCCCTCGGCTGGACAGAGAGGCCACGTTCTCTGCCACTGCAGCTCTGTGTGCTTCACGGAGGGGTGAGGAGGCCGGTGGGGGCAGGGTGGGAGTTGTAGCCCCTCCTCAGTGTCAGAACTGAGTTGTTCTCCTCACCTCAGGGGTGTGAACCCCAGCTTCTAAAAGCAGGAGGCCCCCATGGCCCATCCCACCCAGAGAGTGGCTGAAGGGCCTAGCCTGGCCTGGCCGAGACTTCTCTGTTGCCAACCTGGGCCCGAGGCCTCCAGGAAGTGAGGCTTTTATTTTGAGCCTAGAGCATCAGCCTGGAACCAGGACTTCGCTCTGAGCTCACTGTGAGGCGAGCATTGGTTTCCCAGGGGACCCCACCCTGCCAGGGGAAGTGGCGCAAAGCACCCCCTAATGAGGCAGGAAGCAAAGCCATGAGCTGCACTGCCTCAGCCCTGCACAGGGGCTGCTTGGGACAAGGCACCCGTTTCCCAGCCTCAATTTCCTCCCTGGTCAAGTGGGAGTCAGTAACTCCCATTTGTGGCACCGGAAAAATGGCAGCTGCCACGGGGGCCTCCATTTTACAGATGAGGAAACAGGCTCAGGAGGGCAAGTGACTCTGCAGCCTGTGTTAGGTAAAGAACCGGAGCCCAGGTGTCTGCTCCAGGTGGAGGCAGGGAAGGCAGGCTTCCTGGCAGCCATGGGATAGGGGAGGGGGTCAGCTCTGCCATTCCCAGAGCCTTGTTCTGAGAAGCACAGAGCCCATGTGTAAAGAGCTGATTTCAATTTTACCTGCAAAATCAGAAAAATATGGGACTCATGTTAGAACCTGTCTCTCAAGACTGGCGCGAGGATGACACGAGAGAGTGTATGGTCGGTCGGCCCTCCCTATCCGCAGGTTCCACATCGTGGATTGCAGATTGAAAATACTCAGATGCAGAGCCCGTGACACAGAGGGCCGACTGTATAAGTTCAGAAGAGGACCTGGTGTCTAATAAATGCACAACAATAATAGTATCAATACTTATTATCACTATTGTGGGTCTTTGCTCTGAAGATAAAGGGAGAAGTGATGGTTTTAGGGAATTGTTTGGGGAGTGGAGGGTGCTTCCCCAGATATCTAGGAAGTGGAGAATGACAGGGCCTTGTGTCATACCTGGAGGCCAACTCTGAGCCCCCCACTGGCTGCTCCTAAAGGGAGATTTGATAAGCTACCACCAGCCAGAATATCTCTGCTGCTGGGATTCACTGGTACTGTTTGCCTTTGGGGCAAAGTTAGCTGCTAGCGCCCAGTCACAGCACTTCCTGTGCTGCAGGTGACAGCCTCCTCCAGCGCCATCTGAGCCGTCTGAGTCTAGGTTCTCTAGGTTTTGCATGAGCCGTCACATCTCCTGCATGCTCTTTCCCCTTTCTCTCTAACCCCAGAGGCCCCACCCCTGCCAAACCAGTGGATCCGTGTGTTCCCCCAGGCAATCGCTGCCATTTACTGAGGCCTGCTGCGTATTCAGCACATGGATGACTCCAAATCACATTTTACTAAGAGGAACGTCTTGCCGTTTCCTGAATGCGTCTCATACACACTGGCCTCTGCTCATGCCCTTTCCTCTGCCTGGAACACTTTTTCCATTGCTCTTTCGGGGAATCTTCTTCAAGATTCACCTCCTCTGAGAAGCCCTCCTTGACCCCCACCGTTGGACCCTGAGCTCTGGGTGTTGACCCAGAGCCCTGTGTGCTGGGTCCCTGGGAGTCGTGCCCTCTGGCCTGGATGCTCGTTTGGGTCTTGACCCAGCCTGATTCATCTTCATGATCCCGTGGAACCTGGCACAGGAGGTGTCAGCCAATCTCTATTTGATTTTTGCTAACCTTTTCTTGATGTATAATTTACCTATAGAAAAGCACAGCTATCTTAAGTGCACACCTTGGTGAGCTTCTACAAGGTGAACACACCCATGTGACCTCCACCCAAACTAAGAAATCAGACCAGCACCCAGAGGCCCCTAGAGCCCCCGCCTCGCCACTGCCCCGCCCCCACTGACTTCTGCCCGTCTGTGTAGTTCTATAATACGTACATCTGTAGAATTACGTAGAAATGAAATTCTGCAGCGCGTGTTCTTTTGTGAGCACTTCTTTCTCCCAGCGTTATGTTTGGGAGCTTCGTCTGCGTGGTTGCGGGTAGCTAACTCATTTTTTCCGTTGCTGTGTATACTCCATTGTATGAATCTACCACAATGCATTTGCCTGTTTTCCTGCAAAAGAACATTTGGATTGATTCCAGCTTGGGGCTGTTACAAATAAGGCAGCCATGGCCACCAGGCTCCGTGCTGGGTGTCCACACACAGGCACCTGCGCTGCTCAGTTGATCTTTCTGAATCACTGTCTTCCATGATTTACTTCTCACACCCACTCCAGGAGGTGGATGGATTCTTCTCTCCCTTCTACAGATGAGGAAATGTTACAGATGAAGTAACATGGCCAGGCAAGGATCCCACAGGGGATCAGCGGCTGCACTGGGGTTCTCACTGAGGTCTGTGAGCCCCAGAGCCCAGTGGAGGGAGGAGGGGATGAGGTGGAGGCGGGGGTGAGGACGAGAACTGCGGAAGAGTGAAGAAGAGAGAGAAGCCAGGCTCTGGGGAGCTGCAGGCAGCCAGGCCGGGCTGCTGCAGAGTGCGTGGCCCCAGGAATGGGGGCGTCTGGTGGTATCTGGGCTGGCTGGAGAGGTGGTTGGGGAGATAGTGCTCTTGGGGGGCTGGCCCCCACTGAGCCCTCATAAGCTCTGACCAGAAGCACAGGGTGGGGAAGGGGAGCTTCCTCTTGATGGTGACACATCCGACTCCCTTCTGACATCCTCCTCCCGGGCAACCCAGGGAAATCAGGGTGGGCAGGTGAGGTTGAAGGGACTGAGCTTCAGGGAGGGGCCATAATAATAATGATGATGGCAGAAGTGTGAGGCTGTAGGACACAGGGTCAGGGTGGAGCAGCCCTGAGGGGGAGGGGCAAGGGAGGGCTCTGGCACTTGGGACCCATATGGCAAACTGCATTGTCTGTTGGGAAGGGTTGAAGACAAGCCCGGGCCTGTCTTCTTGTGTAGCCTCTGTCCTGGGCTTGCACATTTGGTAGGAGGAGCCAATGAAGTAAACGGATAGGAAAGTGTCCACACTCTGGCTGGCACGGGTGTGTGCTCACTGACGGCTGGGTCCTTTCTCTATAACCTTTACCTCCCTGAAAATCTCAGTTGGTGGGTCTCTGCCTGCCTGCTTCTGAGACGGTAGGTCCTGGGCCTCAGGGAGTGGGAGAGAGTGGGCCTGCTCTCCTGCAGAAGGGACTGGTCTTTGAACCCCAGAATCGGGGGTTCTTGTGTCATCACCACCATCCACAGGATATTCCTTATCACCACCCTATCCTGATGTCCCCATTGCCGTCACCCCCATCACTGTCACCAACATCACCAACAGCATCTCTGATCATCACTGTCATCACCACGCCAACTCCAACAACATCCCAACAGCCACTCCCCGCCTCACATGGTCACCATGGTCAGTGCCTCCCAGGTGACACCTGGTGCACTGTTTTCACCGCATCCCCTCTGGCACCACCATCCTTATTGCCCAGCCATGTTCAATACTGACCCCATTGTCCCCACCTTCCCTGATTTCCGTCCTCCAGCCCCTGCCCGCATTCTTTTAGCTCAACCTGTTGCTTGCTCCTCAGAGCCACCAGGAAAAGAAAGAAATCCCCCTGCCCCTGGCCACTTCCCCACTGGCCAGCTTGGGGAAGCTGTGTTTGTCATTAAGAAAGAAGGGCTGCGTGCAGACGGGAATAAGAACTGAAACCAAAGATGGGCAGAAGAAGAGGTGAAAAGTGGGAAAGGAGAGTGGGGGTGGGAAGGGTGGCTGAGCATGGCTGGGACCGCAGCCTGAGCCTGGCTTGGAGGCAGGAGGACAGAGCTGATTTTGACCCTGCGACAGTTTTGGTGTGTGACCTTGGGCTGGTCGCTGTCTCTCTCTGGGCCATATTTCCCCGCTGGTAACATCCTCCTCTCAGGGAAGAGACACTCCCGTGCCTTCTGAGTTTTCCTGAAGGGACTGAAACACACCTGCACCACCAGGCCTGTGGCTTTTGCACATGATGTCTGCTCTTTTGGAATGCTTTCTTCTCTTCTGTGTTGGAAAACTCCTACTTACCCCTCAAAGCCACGCTCATGGGTTTCCTGTTGGTGAAATTCTCCCTAAGTTTTTTAGACAGCAATGCGCTCTCCCTCATCAAGGACCCCAAGCCCCATGCGTGTCCTCTGTCATGGCTCTGAGCACACCATTCATGTATCGAGTTCCCTGGAGACTGTGACACCGGCACGCCAGGGTCAGTGGCTTTTCTAGACAGAGTTTGGAGGCGGTAGGTGCTCAGAGAGTGTTTACTGAGAGTCAGTGAATGCCCAGAGGTAGAAAAAACCACCACCAAATTGTGCTTGTTTATGGTGCACCTGCTGTGTGCCCGGCTCTGCGCACCAGACGATTCCATTTGACCTCAGCAATCCTGTGAGGCAGGTCAGTGATTATCCCCATTCCTCAGATGAGGAGCCGAGGCCCAGAGAGGTTAGTGGCTGGCTCAAGGGTGCAGAGCTCGGCTGGGGCCTGGGGCCATCTGACTCCAGCACCCGAGCTCTTATCTTCATGATCTCACCAGTACAGAATGAAGGGGCAGTGGGTGAAAAGATGCTGTAATTGGGGAGCAAGTGGGTAAGGGCATGCTGTCTGCCTGGGCATTGTTGGGGGAGAGAAGCCTTGTGCCTGTCATGGGATGGCTTGGGTCCCAAGGTCACAGCCCAGCTGGGCTCTCAGAGCTTAGGGAGGAGGCAGCGCTGTGTCCAGGTGGAAACCAGGGACATGAGGGGAAGGCAAGGGCTGGGGGCTTGGAAATGTTGACTGTCTGCATACTCTGTAGGTCGGCCAGGTACTTTCCAGGAACTACCAACAGCTGTTGGTTAGGGACATGGGTGGGGCAGTGAGGGCCTTCTGAGGGGCAGGGTGCTGGCCCTGGGGTGGCTGGGGGTGGAGGACTGTGGGCAGCCTGGGTGAGATGTCCTACAGTGTGTAGGAGCTCCACCCCCCTGACCCTCCTGCGTTCTGTCATCCTAATGGCCCCAGGGGAAAATGAGGGTCTCTTCTCATTGACCAGAATCGAAAGCTGAGGCCAGGGAGAAGCCAGAACCTGGCCAGGGCCACACAGCAGTGAGGCAGTGGAGGAGGCCTCCTGCTCCCCAGCTCTTGTCTCCTGAGCTCTGAGTGGCTGGGGCTGGGGCTTGGTTGCCAGGAAAGTGTGGGCAGATGGCTAGAGAGATCCTGGAGCCTCAGGGGAGCAAGTTCAACCTTGTGGGGAGCCCTGGACCCCAGGAAAGAGGCAACAGGGTTCACACCCCAGCCGGGCCACGTGACACAGGACATGTGAGTTCTCTCTCAGCCTCCATTTCCTCATCTGTAAAACGGGAAAACGTTGCCTGTCTTGTAAAGTTTTGGGAGATTGCAGTGCAAGCCTGTGCGTGCAGGTCTGAGCACACAGTAGGTGCTGAATAAATGTGAGTTCCTCTCCATTCTATGTCCTAGAGAGCCACATGGGTGCCTGGAGAGCCGAGCTTCCTCCCTTTCTCCTGGGTCAGGGCCTGGCATCTTCGTGGAAGGTTGGGGCCCCTCAGAGTCTAAGTCAGGCTCTGAGGTTGCCTCGCTCTGTGACTGTGGGCTGGTCCCCTGCCCTCTATGAGTCTCGTGAGCCATCCGGCAATGGGGACAAAGTCCTCCCTCGTCCCCTGCCGCAGGGTTGTTGAGAAAAGGTGAAATGCGGGGAGGGTGAGCCTGGGTTTTAAATGCAGGTGGTTTTCACAAAAGTAGAAATACCTCTGGTGCCTGGTGCTCGGGCTGAGGGGAAGGAGGGGGGACTGCAGAGGGAGAGGGGATGGGGGCACCTCTCTGCCTCCACTGAGGCACTGAGGGGAGGGGTTAGGCCTTAGGCAGAGCCGGGTGGCTGGGAGATGCTGGGCAGTTGAGGGAATTGGCCAAGATTTGAACCCTAGCCCTGCATATGACCAGCTGGGAGGCCTTGGGCAAGGCCCTGGACCTCTCTGAGCTGCACTTTCTTCATCTGTGAAATGGGAAGGAAAGTATTAAGAATAGTCCCTTTTCTGGGTAGTGGGGAAGATCACGTGGCATGGAGTTAGGCTGTACAAATGTCCCCTTCTTCCCCTGGGGTGGTTGGAGGAGTTACAGGGCAGTAAGGGATGCTTGGAGGAGAACAGAGGAATTGTAGGGGGAGTTGAGGATTATAGAGGTCTCTAAAGTCGGGTAATGTCCAAGGTGACCTCATGGCCTCAGGATGACAATATTAAAATTTCTAAATTTTTCCATCATATAATTTTTTAATTTCTGGAAATTTTTTAGTAGCTGTTTTATGATGTTCATGATAAACTAGGACAGTAACACATGCGTGTAATTTAGAAAGAAAGAAAAATAGAGGCGTGTGTTCAAAAGGTTTTACTGACATAGGTGCATGATCAAAATATCTAAGTCCTCCCCGGGGTTCAGGCTAGCAGGGCTCTGAGGCATTTTGGGGGTCAGGGGAATGGGAAGGCATCAGAACAGCACTGGGAGACTTGGGCTCCTCCCTCAACTTGCTGTGTGTCCTTGGGCAAGCCACCTAATCTCTCTGAGTTTATAAAACAAGCAGAGGGAGCTTATAAAACAAGTACATGCAGGCTCCTTCTAGCAAGGGGAGGTTGAGATGATCTGATTCTAGGCTTTGTTCCAGATCTCAGATAATCCTGGAATCTTGAGACTTTGAAAGTCTTCTCATTTCACAGCTGGCAGATGCTCATGGTCCTTCTCTAAGCCCAGCTGTGACTCATCTGTGATCTGCTTACATACTCCCAGGAACAGGGAGCTCACCACTTCACAGGACACCCCGTTCTGTGCTGGACGGAGCTGTCGTCTGCCTCCCTTTCTCTTTCTCTCGTTCAAGGTGAAACTGAGAGGAGAGGGGCTGCGGCCTGGCCTTTAGGGGCTGAGGAAGGAGTTTTTTTCTCTCAGGGCTGTTTCCTGTGAGTGTCAGCCACAGCCCTCACCACACCTGCCTTCTTTTTGGGGTGTTCTCAACTTTCCTGATGAGACAAAGCCTTTCCAGCTCACTCTTTAGCAGGTAGAGGGGGCAGTTAGAGCATGCACCATGCTCCTGGTACTACTGCCGAACCACGTAAGCTTGCCCCAGCCAAAAGGAGATTCTGTTTGCTGGGCACCCCCTGCCAGTCCCTGAGCTCAGTGCTTTGCAAATATAATGCAATTTAATCTTCACTAAATCCAGCGATTGCAATTTTCCAGATGAGGAAACTCAGAGAGGTTAAGAGACTTGCCCAAGGTCACACAGTGACCTGGATTCAAAATCCTCTTGATCTGATTCTGGAGCCCAGCTCTTCATCACTCTTCCGTTCAGTCCCTTTCCACGCCCCTAAACAGGATGTAATGTGGCAGGAAGACAAGTTGAGACCTGTGTCTGAGCTAAAAAAAAAAAAAAAAACCCACACAGTCAGCAAGGGGGAAACAGATGGTGGGTGGCTGGTTGCCTGTCAGCTGAACATGAGTTACCAGTGCAGGGCTGCCTAGAAAGCCGATGTAAACTTAGGGCCATATTAATAGAGATAGGGCACCGACTAGAGGGGAGGGGACAGTTTTCTTGTTCTTTATATGGGCAGAGGGTACCTGGAGAACTGCATGTATGTCATAGGGGAAGGGTGGAGGGCTTGCTGTGAGGACATGGACACACATAAGGTTGTGAGTTCCCCATGGCTGGAAGCACTTAAGTAGAGGCTGCATGGCACAGGTTTATGGGAGGCATGGATAAGGTGACCTCCAGGGTTCTTTAAAACTGCAGTTTTGTGGCTAAACTTCAGTTGTTTCTAGGGCCACCCCAACACTCAGGCCTATCAGATTCGCCCCTTCCCCATCATTCTTAGCAAGGGTCATCTGAGAGTGTGGGGTTCATTTGTTCATTCATTCATTCAACAAATACAACAGCTAGGGGAATGAACAAAGAGACATACAGGCTTTCCCTGCCTGGAACCTACAGTCGAATGGGGATAATGGATAACAGCACAGATTGAGTGCTTACTATCTGCCAGGTACTTTAAGTGAATTATCCCATCTGGCCCCACCACAATCCCATGAGGAAGATGTTATTATTCCCTGAGGGGCCATGGGAGACAGAGATTCAGGGTTAGATGCTCTCCAGGGCCCTCCTGGGCCTGTGTTGATGATTCCGGGAACCTGAAGCTCTATGATGCTCTCTGATCCCCAGAGCTTGTTGTTACAGAAGGGGATGCAGTGGAGGGGCCTTCAGCTTCTACCCCCCCACCCCACCTCTTTAAGCCTGACCTTCAGTAGTAACAGTTACCACTCTTCCTGAGAACTGGGCCTAAGGGCTCTCCTGGGATAGTCTCATTTACTCCTCACAGTAGCCTCCTAAGGAAGTTACTAGTATTATCTCCATCTTGCAGATGGGAAAACCGAGGCACATAGAAGTCAAGTAGCTTGCCCAGGGTCACATAGCTGGAGAGACGAAGACCCAGGATTCTGAACATGGGCTCTCTGTGTGTAAAGGCCACTCTTTTGTCTGGGATGCCCTACTGACCTGGCATGCCATCCGCTCCAGGATCCCCACTACTGGCTTCCCTGCTGTACACCACTAAGGTGGGAGGGGCTGGTTGGGGGGCCGTGATGCAGGCTCAGCTGACTGATGCTTTGCTTTGCCTCCAGATCATGAGCGTCTTGTTGTTCATCGAGCACTCGGTAGAGGTGGCCCATGGCAAGTCGTCCTGCAAGCTCTCCCAGATGGGCTACCTCAGGATCGGTAGGTCCAGGGGACGCCGGTGGAGTGGCGGAGGGAGGAGGACAGGGAGGGCCCTGGCCAGGGATAGCCAGGCTGGTGTTGGAGGCCCTGCCACCTCTCCATGGACGATGGATGACCTCTGGCAAGTGTCTTCCTTTCTTGGGGCCTCGGCTGTTTCATCCGCAAATGGGGATGTTCCACCTGACCCCACCCACATCTGCAGGTGGTGAGAGCAGATGGAATGGCACTTTGCAAACCCCCACCAGCTGGTAAAGGTGATAGCCTCACTCTTCTGCTTAAAGCCGTCAGTGGCTGCTCATCACACTAGAATAAAATGGAAACTCCTCACCATGGGATCCAGCCCCTGCCCACCTCTCTGACAGCATCTCCCTGCGATTCTTCACCCCACACCTTGCTCCAGCCACACTGACCTCACCAACCCTGTCCCTGTCTCAGGCCGATTCCTCATTGCTCTCAGGCCACTCTCCAGGGATGCCTTCCTCAGCCTCACCCTGGCTGAAGTGGACCCCAGCCTGCACCTCCAGCCCAGCACCCTCTGTCGCATCCTCCTGTGCTATGTGTGATGTTCTGCTTTTGTCTTTGTACTCACTCCAGACTCAGGACTGCAAGAGGGCAGGGCCTGGGCTTTCCTGCACATCCTCATGTCCCCAAACCAGTGGTTCCCCAAGTGTGGTCCTGGGAGCCTGGCTGGGGTCCCAGGGCCACCCCTGAGCACCTCCCTGCTCTCCTTGCCTTTCAGCTGACCTGATCTCCAGCTTCCTGCTCATCACCATGCTCTTCATCATCAGCCTGAGCCTACTGATCGGCGTAGTCAAGGTGAGGGATCAGGAGCCCCGCTGCCCCCTGCCCCTTCCTGTTATTCACACCCACTGGTGGTGGGCAGTGCTGGGTGCTGAGAGGGTGGGAGGCGGGTATGTTAGACGGTCCCACCTGCGTTCTGGAGATCTTCACACTCACCTTTTGGAGAACCATGTTTCTCCCTGAGATTCCCTGGGCAGGTGACCTCGGTTCCCTGGTAACATGAGCCTCCACGGGGCCGGGGAAGGTGGGCTATGCTGGTCACCGACACTTTGGTGAGAACTAGCTGATGACTCACATCCTTTTAAATGGCAGGTGGAAGCAGGGAATTTTGAGAGTGAAAAGAGGAAGTGTTGTTTCTGGGGGTGAGAGACGGGAGAAAGCACTGGATTTTGTAATGGATGAGAGGAGCCGAAGAAGGGGGAAAGTAGGATGCATGCAGCTCTATCCATGCAGTGACAGGAGCCAGCACCCTGAGGGGGACCTACGCCCTGGAAGGCCCCCAGAGAGCTCATGATCTGATTGGGGAAGATGGGCCTTCAGAGAGACAGGGACAGTCTAGTGTGACAACGAGGGGCTCCTGGGCCCGAGGCAAATCTGGTGGGAGAGTTGAGATGGGCTGTAGCTCAATCCCCTGCAGAAGAGGAACCCGCGGTCCCTGCGTCCCCAGAAAGGCAGGAAGCCAGGGCCTCACCACATAGCCATGGGAGTAGGATCCAGAAAGAGGGTCCTTCCTGTGCAGACAGGGGCCTGGCCCTTGCAGGGCCGGAGGAGTGGGGCGATGATTTGGTGCTGGTTTGGAATGCGTCCACCCTGCCTAAAATGCCAGCACCCACTCCCCTTGCTAACACTCACTCTGTCTTGGAACCCATGCTGCCCGGGGAGGCCGTTTGCCTTGTGCAGGGTGGCTGTGGGTGCTTGTGCAGAAACTCAAAGGGTTCAGCTAGAGAAATGGAGAAATGGAGCAGGTGGTCCCTGAAGACTCTGAGATCAGTCAAGATTGTTCTGGTTGCCTCCTGAGTGATTTTAGACGACCACATGAGACACCAGGAAACCACTGTTGCCGTGATTTTGTCCCCAGCTGTGAGAGCATATGAATGAATACTGGTCACGGTGGTCACTTGCTTTCAATTGAAGAAGAGGGACTTCAGCCTCTTCCTGGCAGGGCCTCTTACTGTGACTTTGGACCCCTGGGAGTGGCTGGTGGAGGAAGGTCCAATTGTATGCGGGGCGTGGTGGGGAGTGGGGGGGTGGGGGGAGGGGCTCTCTGCTGCCTCCGGGCCTTCACTCATGTTGGTCCTTCTGCCTCCAGTGCCCCGCCCCTCCCTCCTGTTCACTCCTAGTCTCCTTCCCTGATCTAGCCCTGGTGTCCCCACCTCCAGCAAGTCCTCTCCGATCCCCTCTCCTCTGTAAAAAGTGCACAAAGCCCTTCCTTGCTGGGTTCTTGTGAGCAAATTGAGTCAAATCCTGCTCTTTGAGCCCTGATAGATGGGGATGGTTCCCTTACGTCTCCTGGGACACCAAGACTCCTCTCATTCAGGGCCTGGGTCTTATCCACTCCCTGTCCCCAGAGTGTCACTCAGAGGAAGGTGACCTCAACTGAGGAGGGCAGGGAAGGTTTGGGAGAGGGTGGGAAGGGGATGCATGAGGATATCAGGCTGGGTGGTGGAGTGTTGGCTGCATGCAGGGGACACTTGACGGTGCTGGGCCTACCTTTCAGAACCGGGAGAAGTACCTGCTGCCCTTCCTGTCCCTGCAAATCATGGACTATCTCCTGTGCCTGCTCACCCTGCTGGGCTCCTACATTGAGCTGCCCGCCTACCTCAAGTTGGCCTCCCGGAGCCGTGCTGTGAGTACCCAGCTCCCACCTCTCACCAGACAGCAGAGCCCAGGTCTGGCATGGGAGATGGGAGGGGACCAGACACGGGCCCTGTGCTCAGGCTGGGGAGGGTAGGAGCCCTCTTCCTGGCTGGTGTCTTGACCCAGTCTCTGAGTCCCTCCACATTGCCCCAAGTTTCTTCCTCTGTGGAATGTACCTGCAATCACATCTCATCAGCCTGCCTTATGAGGGTTACATGAGGAACACGCACATTGGGGGTGCAGCCCATGGTCAGCACTCAGTCAGTGCCGCTGGGAGTGAATTGACACCTGAGGAAAGGGCACGTGCACTTTTTAGCCCCCAGCCCCCAGTATTATTTTTTCTTTGGAACCAAGTTGAAGAAAGGAAGAGAAGGATGATTCATGCCAGTGAGCACCCACTGTGGGGTGGCTTGAGGGCTGCTGCCAGTCAAGGACACAGTCTCCCAAACCTGCTTTTCTCACTCTCCCCAACTGTTGTCCTTGAAGAGACCGGGGGGCTACATCATGGAAGGGCCCTGGCCCGGGAGTCTGGAGACCTTGGTTCTAGTCTTGGGTCTGCCACCAGCTCTTGGTATGAACATCTGTGTGTTCATGTCTCTCTGTGCACAGGGGACGAGAGTCACTGATGTCTGTAGCTGAGACGGTCTCTCAAGTGAGGGCCTACTATGTGCCGCTCAGTAACTGGGACTTTAATTGCTGCTCCTCATTCCTCCTCCTTGTATTTGTCCTCCCCAGAGCTCCTCCAAGTTCCCCCTGATGACACTGCAGCTGCTGGACTTCTGCCTGAGCATCCTGACCCTCTGCAGCTCCTACATGGAAGTGCCCACCTATCTCAACTTCAAGTCCATGAACCACATGGTGAGTCTGGGGCAGGGAACCATGCCCATTTGCTGGCTGTGTGGCCTTGAACAGGTTACTTCACGTCTCTGTGTGTCTGTGGTTTAGGCCAGGTTCCCTGGAGTTGGAGCTTGGGAGGAAGATTCTTGTGCTGGTGATTTATTGAGGGAGCCCTCTCAGGAAGAAACTTGTCAGGAGTGAGGAAGGCAGGTTCGAGAAAAGGAGGAAGCCAAGCAAAGAAGCAAAGACGTGGCTGTAGGAGCAGCCCTGCACGATCCCAGAGAGGGCTTTGGCATGTGAATTGCAACACAGACATAGTATCAGTTTTTATTGTTGTCTAATGAATTATCTCTAAACATCATGGCTTAAAGCAATAAACATTTATTATTTCACACAGCTTCTGAGGATCAGGAGCTTGGGAGTGGCTTAGCTGGGTTCTTCTGACTCAGGGACTCTGGTGGGGCTGCACCGGAGATGGTACCTGGGGCTGTGGACAACTGAGGGCTTGATTAGATCTGAAGGATGCACTCCTGGTGGCTCACTCACAGGGCGTGGGCTCTTTGCCTAATTCCTCATCGTGTGGACTTGTAGTAGTGCTGCTTGAGTGCTCTCCTGACATGGCTGCTGGCTTCCTCTGCGGGAGTGATGTAAGAGATAAGCAAGGAGGAAAGGCAGTGTCTTTTAAGACTTCCATCACTTCTGCCACATTCTGTTAGTTAGAAGTGAGTTGCTAAGTCCAGCCCACACTCAAGGGGAGAGGAAATAAACACCACCTTTAGAAGGGAGGAGTCTCAAAGAATGTGTGGTAATATTTGCAAATGACCACAGAGGCAGTCTCACCTAGGGCGAGTTCCCCTGCATCAGTCATTGGTTTCAAGCTGCCCCTAGGGGAGGGAATGTAACCTCCCAGGTATTAGTGGATTAGGTGGTCCCTGTCAGCCAAAATGATCTTCTAGAGAAGAGCATAGGTGTGGCCCATGGGCAGCTGACACCTGCCAGCTGGGGATGGGCCGGTGCGCCAGCCTGGGAAGCAGATCTGGAGATAGTAGCCACTTGGCTTTTCTTGGTTTGCCCGTCAGTGGGATGGGGCTGAAGGTAGCACCTGCTTCCTAAGGCTGCTGTGGCGGTCGACCAAGGTGACGGCTGTGCCACGCTGTGCTCGTGTGTGTGTGGAGGGTGGGATCATTATTCCTGGATGTGTGGGTGCTGTTGGAATTCCTTATGTCCAGAGACATTGATGTGGCCCCCCAAATCTGTTGCAGAATTACCTCCCCAGCCAGGAGGATATGCCTCATAACCAGTTCATCAAGATGATGATCATCTTTTCCATCGCCTTCATCACTGTCCTTATCTTCAAGGTGAGTGGACCCCTGCCCTGCGGCTCTGGGAGGGGTGGTGAGGCTGTGCTGGGCCCAGGCCTGCCCATGCCAAGCTGTTAGAAGGCAGGGACATGTGTCCTCCATGCCTCCTCTCCTGCTTTTAGTTCCTTTCTCTTGCTTTCCCATGCCAAGCTGTTAGAAGGCAGGGACACATGTCCTCCATGCCTCCTCTCCTGCTTTTAGCTCCTTTCTCTTGCTTTCCCATGCCAGCTCCTCTGACTTTACTTGGGATCCTCTGAGACAGCCCATTTAGGGGATGTGAATCCGTAAAGGCCACCTGCGTTCAGATGTCTAATTCCAGCTGTCTGGAATTAGATTTGGACTGGCCTGCGTTTGAATCCAAGCCCCACTGTCACTAGCTGTGTGGTTGGTCTTCAGCAAGTCACTTCTCTCTGGGCCTCAGGGGCAGGAGTCTTGCTTTGCCTGTGTTACAGTTTTATGTAATTAAGGCATCAAAATGTACCTGAGATTATGTTAATAGAGGTTTGGTGATGAGAAGGCAGGAGGGGAATGGTCTCATTCTTCTCTGGGGTGGTCAGGCCCAGAGGATAGGGTCCAGCTTCAGGTCCCAGGTCTGAGTGATGGTGAAGCACTGGAGTGTGTTCACAGCAGTACAACCAGCAACGTGAAGAGACAAGAAAACGCTGCCATCTTAGGAAGTCAAAAAACCCCCACAAAACCCAACAAAGACCTGAGCGTTATTCAGCATGGAAAATAGAGGACTCAAGGGGGACCTGACTGCTGTTTCTTAATACCTGAAGAACTCTTGTGGGGAATTTTGTGGGATCCTAGAGGCCACAATGGGGGCCTGTGGCCTGAAGCCACAGGGATGCTGATGACCACAGAAGGAAGGGCTTTTAAAAAGTGTTCTTTTCTGATTATAAAAGTAACATAGGTCATAGTAGAAATTTAAAAACTACAGTTGAGCTGGATGTGGTGGCTCACATCTGTAATCCCAGTGCTTTGGGAGGCCAAGTTGGGAAGATTGCTTGAGGCCAGGAGTTCAAAACCAACCTGGGCAACATAGCAAGATTTTGTCTCTACAAAACATAAAAAAAAAAAAAAAAGTTGGATGTGGTGGCGTGTGCCTGTAGTCCCAGCTACTAGGGAGGCTGAAGTGGGAGGATCGCTTGAACCTGGGAGATTGAGGCTGCAGTGGGCCATAATCGTGCCACTGCACTCCAGCCTAGGCAACAGAGTGAGAATCTCTGTCTAAAACAAAAAACAAAAACCAAAAAACTACAGATAAGTAGAAAGAAGACAAGCACTCCACCATCCACACCCCACACAGAGAGCATCACTGCTGACAACTGGGTGCATTTCCCCCCAGCCTTTCTGTGGTGGTGGGTGGGCGTCTGCAGACCCCAGCTCCTGCTTCCATCTGAGGCCCTGGGCAGTCTCTGCTGTCACCTAATGCCAACCTAGAAACAGAACCTTGCCCCTTTTAGCATGTTCTCCAAGGACTGACCTAGCACAAACGCACTAGTGAGTGTACAGTGAGAACACCCCTGAAGGCCTCACAGGGGAAGCCAGTGTGGGCTTTCCATGGCACTCTCTACTGCAGGACCCCTCCGCAGACCCCACCACACAGCTCTGTCCCCCAGCTCCCCTTCTGTTTTTTATCCTCCAGAATGAGGGGCTTGCCTCTTTGACCCTCATTCTGCCTCGCCGGCCCCCTCCACCGACTTGATTTTCCCTGGGCCTTCATGCTTCATTCTTTGTCACTCCGTACCTCCATATGTCTCCTTGCCCCACCTACGTGCCCATCAGGGAATCCATCAAACAAGACCTTCCAGTACAGGACCCTCTCCTCCTACTCAGGGGGCATCCTGGGGGGTTTTCTGTTGTTTCTTGAGCTTGCCCCTTGGGGTTGTATGCCCCACTCTGGAAAGCTTCTGCCCAATTCTTACATCAACTTGCATCAGCTGATGGACATATACTAACTGTTCCTCCTTTATAAACATGGACCAATACTGCACATGCTGTTTTGTAATCTGCTTCAGAAAACAACATATCAGAAGCAATTTTGAAGAAAACATGTCCCACCATCAGCTCTGTTTCGAGATGGGCAGGGCTGTCTCAGGAGGTAGTGAGCTTCCAGGCAGTGTGGGCAGTCAAGCAGGAGCTGTGGGACTATTGCCAGGGAAATTGGAGGGTGGGCTAGAAGCCCCCCAAATCCCCTTGCTATGTGGTATCTGTGGGGCAATGAAAAGGGCAATACCTGGAATATTCTGGACTGGCTGGTGAGGAACCCCCAACCAGAATGAGAGGTCCGAGCAGGAGCAGCTGGATGCTGGCTTCTGGAGAGAGTGGTGGCTCCTGCCTGGCATATGTCCTAGGCCTGCTGGAGCGTGAGAAGGACGCTCAGCAAAGCACAGCCTGACCTGGGCCTTTTTCCAGGTCTACATGTTCAAATGCGTGTGGCGGTGCTACAAATTCATCAAGTGCATGAACTCGGTGGAGGAGAAGAGAAACTCCAAGATGCTCCAGAAGGTGAGTGTGGCTGCAGGGGGGTGCCAGCCCTGTCACTAACTCCCTGTGCCATTTGGGTCAAGTTTCCTTCCCTCTCTGGACCTTGGTTTCTCTATTTGTAAGATGAGGGTTGGAACAGAAGAAATGTGATCTCTTTCAGTTCTGGTAGTCTAAGATTCATTCACTCACTCATTCATTTATTCAGTATTTACTGCCTCTCACTCTTTGCTAGTCTCATATCGATTCCAGGAGGTGCAGAGAAAACTAAGATGCCACCTCTGCCTTAGAGGAGTGTATAGTTCAGACACATAGATACAATTACAACTTGGTGTGAAGCACAGGGACAATAAGCACAGAGGAAGGACCTGGCCTCTTCAGGTATCAGGGAAGCCTTCCTGGAGGAGGTGGCAGTTAACTGGTCTTGGAGGGTCAATGGATATGAGATAGCTGGGAAAGCAGAAGGAGGCTTTCCGGGAAGAGAGGATGAGGTGTGCTTAGAAGCAGCTTATTGGAAAGTGATGGTTTAAATTCCTGGTAACTTACTTTCCTCACCTGTAAGGTGGAGACTGTATTAGTTAAGACACTTTTGGTTGCAAGTGGCAGAAACCCAACTCAATCTGACTTCAGGAATTTACTAGCTCACAGAACTTAGCAGCCAAATGTAGGTCTGGCTTGGGCCTGGCTGAGTCCTGACATCAGGATATGATCTCGTCCTCTCCATCTCTTGACTCTACTTTCCTTGATGTTGGCTTCATTTTCCGGAAGCCCATCCCTTGTGGTGGCAAAAAGGCTGCCAAAACCCCTAGGCAGATATCCCACCTTCTCAGAAATCCCAACAGAAAAAGAAGGTCCCAGGAGTATGTCTGATTGGACCAACTTGGGCCACGTGCCTATCCCCAAACCAAGGACTATAGCCAGGTGGATGGAATTCTACTTTGAGTGGCCAAGTCCAGCCACCTTGCTGGATCTGAGGGATGGGACCAGTTCTTCTGAAGGTATATGGACTGAGAATGTTTTCCCAAGGAAAATGGTGCACTGTTTTCAAAATAAGGGGGACTTGATGCTGAATAGGCAAAGGCAAATATGTCCACTACAGGGCTGGGAACTGCACCTATCTCATGCAGGCAATGTCTAGCACATAGCAAATATCCAAGACCTGCCAGTCATTATCATCATCATTTTGCCAGAGGTGGGGGTTTGGGTCCCATGACCCCAGGTTGGAATTGCAGGTCGTTCTTGACCATACTCAGCCCTCATCTCTCTGTCTCTCCCAGGTGGTCCTGCCGTCCTATGAGGAAGCCCTGTCTTTGCCATCGAAGACCCCAGAGGGGGGCCCAGCACCACCCCCATACTCAGAGGTGTGACCCTCGCCAGGCCCCAGCCCCAGTGCTGGGAGGGGTGGAGCTGCCTCATAATCTGCTTTTTTGCTTTGGTGGCCCCTGTGGCCTGGGTGGACCCTCCCGCCCCTCCCTGGCAGGACAATCTGCTTGTGTCTCCCTCGCTGGCCTGCTCCTCCTGCAGGGCCTGTGAGCTGCTCACAACTGGGTCAACGCTTTAGGCTGAGTCACTCCTCGGGTCTCTCCATAATTCAGCCCAACAATGCTTGGTTTATTTCAATCAGCTCTGACACTTGTTTAGACGATTGGCCATTCTAAAGTTGGTGAGTTTGTCAAGCAACTATCGACTTGATCAGTTCAGCCAAGCAACTGACAAATCAAAAACCCACTTGTCAGTTCAGTAAAATAATTTGGTCAAACAACAGTCTATTGCATTGATTTATAAATAGTTGTCAGTTCACATAGCAATTTAATCAAGTAATCATCAATTAGTTACCCCTATATATAAATATATATGTAATCAATTTCTTCAAATAGCTTGCTTACATGATAATCAATTAGCCAACCATGAGTCATTTAGAATAGTGATAAATAGAATACACAGAATAGTGATGAAATTCAATTTAAAAAATCTAGTTAGCCTCCAAACCATTTAATTCAAATGAACCCATCAACTGGATGCCGACTCTGGCGAATGTAGGACCTCTGAGTGGCTGTATAATTGTTAATTCAAATGAAGTTCATTTAAACAGTTGACAAACTGTCATTCAACAATTAGCTCCAGGAAATAACAGTTATTTCATCATAAAACAGTCCCTTCAAACACACAATTGTTCTGCTGAAGAGTTGTCATCAACAATCCAATGCTCACCTATTCACTTGCTCTGTGGTCAGTGTGGCTGCATAGCAGTGGATTCCATGAAAGGAGTCATTTTAGTGATGAGCTGCCAGTCCATTCCCAGGCCAGGCTGTCGCTGGCCATCCATTCAGTCGATTCAGTCATAGGCGAATCTGTTCTGCCCGAGGCTTGTGGTCAAGCAAAAATTCCGCCGTGAAATCAGGCACATCTGTTCATTGGACTAAACCCACAGGTTAGTTCAGTCAAAGCAGGCAACCCCCTTGTGGGCACAGACCCTGCCACTGGGGTCATGGCAGTTGTGGCAGCTGGGGAGGTTTGGCCCCAACAGCCCTCCTGTGCCTGCTTCCCTGTGTGTCGGGGTCCTCCAGGGAGCTGACCCAGAGGTGGAGACCACGGAGGCAGGGTCTCTGGGGACTGTCGGGGGGTACAGAGGGAGAAGGCTCTGCAAGAGCTCCCTGGCAATACCCCCTTGTGTAATTGCTTTCTGTGCGACAGGGAGGAAGTTTCAATAAAGCAGCAACAAGCTTCTCTCTGGCTGATGTGTTTCTGAAAATACATGTAGGGAGGGTGGAGACCAGCCTTCTACCTCCATCACCCCAGGACTCACCCACACCCCCTACACCCACATACACACCCCTCACACTCACACTCACATGCCCCACAACCACGCCCACCAACATACACACCCACACCCCCAACACCCGCCTCCTCACCCCCACCCCCACACACCCACACATCTACACCTACATACACACCCCTCACACTCACACGCCCCACAACCACGCCCACCAACATACACACCCACACCCCCCACACCCACCCACACCCCCAACACCCACCCACACCCACCTCCTCACCCCACCCCCACATACACACCCCCACACTCACACCCCCAACCCCCACACTCACACCCACACCCACCCCTTCATCCCCACCCCCCACACACACCCCCAACACCCACACTCACAACATACACACCCACCAACATGCCCATAACCCCCACACACAACCACACCCACCCTCTCACCCCCACCCCCTCACACACCCACATACACACCCCCCACACTCACACCCCCAACACCTACACCCACCAACATACACACCCCTCACACTAACACTCACATGCCCCACAACCACACCCAACAACATACACACCCACACCCCCCCACACACCCACACCCACCCCCTCACCCCCACCCCCCACATACACACCCCCACACTCACACCCCCAACACCCACACTCACAACATACACACTCACCACATACACACTCACCAACATGCCAACCCCCACACACAACCACAGTCACCCCCCCACACACCCACACACCTACACCTACATACACACCCACATACACACCCCTCACACTCACATGCCCCATAACCACGCCCAACATACACCCACAACCCCCACACTCACACCCACACCCACCCCTT
Organism: Pan paniscus; assembly: GCF_029289425.2. Lineage (NCBI taxonomy): Eukaryota > Metazoa > Chordata > Mammalia > Primates > Hominidae > Pan > Pan paniscus. The sequence goes on from NC_073249.2 coordinate 196,108,733, forward strand.
CATCCCCACCCCCCACACACACCCCCAACACCCACACTCACAACATACACACCCACCAACATGCCCATAACCCCCACACACAACCACACCCACCCTCTCACCCCCACCCCCTCACACACCCACATACACACCCCCACACACCCCCAACACCTACACCCACCAACATACACACCCCTCACACACCCACACACCTACACCCACCCACCCACATACACACCCATGCACACTCACACCCCCACCCCCATACCCCCACACCGACACCTACACACCCATATACACACCAACACCCCATACCCACACACACATCCACACATATTCACACCCCCTACACCACACACACATATCCACACAAACTCACATACACGCCAACACCCTCCACACACCCACACACTCACATGCACACACACCCCCATGCATTCACATCTACACTCACACACCCATACCCCCTCACACCCACACATCCACACACCCACACATCCACAGGCACACCAACACCCCCACTGCCCCCCACACAGCCACAGCCACACCCACACACTCCCACCCCCTCCACACACACATACCCCCACACCCACACTTACATACACACCAACCCCCCCGCACCCACACACACAGCCACACTCACACACACATACTCCCACCCCCCACCCCCACACACACACCCCCACACCCACACTTACATACACACCAACCCCCCACACACCCACACACAGCCACACCCACACACTCCCAACCCCCTCCACACACACATACCCCCACACCCACACACACAGCCACACTCACACACTCCCACCCCCTACCCCCACACACTCACACATACCCCCACATGCACACTTACATACACACCAATCCCCCACACACCCACACACAGCCACACCCACACCCACACCCACACACACACCCCCACACCCACACTTACATACACACCAACCCCCCACACACCCACACACAGCCACACCCACACCCACACACTCCCACCCCTGACCCCCACACACTCACACATACCCCTACACCCACACTCACATACACAGCAACTCCCCACACCCACACACTTCCACACACTCACATCCACACCCACACACATTAACACCCTCCACACCCACACACACATACACCCATATACACACCACCGCACACCCCCAGACACATCCAACACACAGCCACACCCACACGCACTCACATCCACACACACCCACACATTCCCACCCTCCCACCCCCCACATACCCACACACACCCACATACACACCAACACCCCCACACCCCCCACACACATCCAACAACACAGCCACACCCACATGCACTCACATCCACACACACCCACGCACTCACACTCCCCCACACCCACACATTCCCACCCCCACCCCCTCACACCCACATACCCCCACCCCCACACACCCACACATCCCCCACATACCCACACACTCACACCTCCTCCACACCCCTCCACACACTCACACCCACCCCCACACACCCACAAATACACCCAAACACCCACACTCCCCCCACATACCCACACACTCACACCCTCCCCACACCCCTCCACACACTCACTCCCACCGCCTACACACCCACACACCCCCCATATACCCACACACTCACACCCCCCACACCCCCCCCACACCCCCCCACACACCCACCCCCACACACCCATGTAAACACTCACACATACCTAGTTGCTCCATCCAGAAACTCTTCCCATGGGCCATGCTGAGCGAGGGGTGGTCCTGACCCAATGCTGTCTGATCATGAACCACAGCCCAAGATGACGCATCCTGATGTCTCCCTAATCAGGCGTGCACTCCACTCCCCTGGGGCCGGGTCCTGCTCCGGACACTGGGGAAGACCTCAACAGATCAGACTCGCCTCCAGTTCCCCCCAGTCTGCGGTAGGAGGGACAGATCTGCAAAAGGGCTGCCACGATAGGGAAAGCCTAGGGGACCTCAGACGTGGCCTGAGGGCCAGAGAAAGCCTCTTGGAGGCTGTCACCAAGTGGAGTCTGAAGGATGAGAAGGCAGCAGTAAGCAGAGTGGGAAGGGTGCTCTAGGTCTAGGTAGCAGGACGCGCAAGGACTCTGTGGCATTGGGGAGAGGAGCTGGGGCGAGCTGCTCAGCGTGGCTGCAAGTGGGGAGGGGAGGGAGAAGAGGTCGGCCCGCTGTGAGGCTGGGTCAGGAAGAGTGTTTGCACACAGTGGGGCTCTTTAGGTGCAAGCTCACCCTGGCTAAGTTCAGCCAAGAAGGGAATTTACAGGAAGGACATGGTTGCAAGTAACAGAAGCCTTATGAGCCAAGTTTATTATGAGAAACCAGAAGGTGGTTCACGATGTTTCTTGGCTCTCATACAAATAAAAAATCCAGGCATTTTTGGCTTCAGGTATGGCAGGATCCAGGACTACAACTCTTTAATAATGTCTCTCTGTTTCTCCATCTCTTATCTTTTCTCCCCGGCGTGGCTGAGCTGTTGAGGACTTACCTGAAAGTAAAGTTAATAAAGAGACCAGGGCTGTTTGAATTGGGATCTGTCACCAATACCGAAAGAGCCCTCAGAGCCTTGAATGTCACACCGAGGAACATGGACTAATCCTGAGACAGGTGTCTTTGAAGGATTTTGGGCCAAGGAGTTACAAGGTTTGGGTTTTAGGAAGGAAGAGCCCAGATGCAGGGACCCCTACAAAGGCTGGGGAAGTCATCCTATGGGGCAGCAGGGACGGGGATGAGTTTGAGAGGCATTGTCAACCTTCTGGTGGTGTCAGTCTTTTTGTGGAATGGCAGATTTCTTCATGGATGTTATTTGCTCCTTATCAGAGCCCCAAGCGGTTGGTGCAGTGTAATTCACAGAAATGGAAAGCGAGCTCCTGTTCACACTTGAGGGCAGAGGCCCAGAGACATCAAGTGACTTTCCTGAGGCCACACAGTGGTCAGAGATGAGACCAAGCACCTTTTTTTTCTACTCCGAGTGGAGGCTTTTAGACGGGCTGGGGCCCCAGTCTGTGTCAGTTGTTGCTTCTTGCAAAGACCCATGGGAAGAGGGCCCACTGAGAAGCCCCAGCAAGCGTGGATTGGGAGCAGAGGTCACGGGAGGAGAGACATTGGCCCAGCCTCGCATCCTATCACAAGGAGATTGAAGGGCCATAGCTGCGTGTGTCACAAGGACCAGGAGGCCCTGAACTTCCCGGCGTGACTCTCCCGTCCTTCCCGCCTTCCCCGACTCCCACCTCTGGCCTGGAGCCGAAGAACAGGCTGAGCTGTGTAGTGGGATTGTGCCCTGTGGCCAGGCAGCTGGGAGGGGGCCACCCGAGGGACAGGAAATAGCTGGGTTTGGGGAAGTCCGCATGGCTAGCCAAGCCAAGCGAGCCCATGATCGCCTGGGCAGCCCTCACTGAGGCCCTATCAATGCCCCGTTTGAGGCTCACACAGGGGTCCTTTGACGGGGCTGCGATGGTTTGGACCCACTGACAGCGCCTGTTTGAGCTTCATGCCTGGAAAGGAGCCGGCCCCAGGACAGAGGGGGCTGCTTCCAGGCCTGGGCAGGTGAGGGCAGCCTGGAGTGGTTGTCTCTTGGAGGGAAAAAAGAGCTGGTAAAATTAAACCTGGGGTGCTAAGCGGGGCAACTTTAGGTTTCTCGGGAGCTGTGATGGTAGCAGGAAGGGTCCCCGTAATTGAGTGGGCCCTTCAGTGTGCTGGCTCCACGAAGCTCCCAGTGGCCTCACGCAGCAGGTGCTGGGTGGTGATCATTCCTGAGGTTCAGGGAGGGGCTGCCTCTGCCCACAGTCATGCATTGGCCAAGGGGCAGACCTGGGCTTGGACTTCAGTCCACCCAAATGGACCTGAGATTGTCTCTCTAGACCTTTCTGGGTAACCTCGCCCTTCCTCTGGGAACTTCTACCTCACAAGGCCCTCATTTAATTCCTATTCCAGGCTCTGAGCCCTCTTGGGAGGGCCCTGGCAGAAGCAGGAGGCCTCAGAGGCAGCAGGGAGCTTTTGGATGTTGCGGACCCTCGGATGGTGGTGCCCAGCTCTGAGCAGAGGACGCGAAACGGGGGATGGCAAAGGATGCATCGCGTTTTGGTGGGGCTAGATTTGCGCTTCCTTGGGGGACATATAATGGGAGGTGCTCAGGAAGCAGCTGGGTCTCTAGGTCTGGAGTTTAGGAGAGCGAGGAGGGAGGCAGGTTGAGATGTGAGTGCTATTTTTGGACATGTGGGTGGGATATCAGGTTGGGCTGGTATCACCCAGGTGTTAACCCATCAGAAGGATGTGCTGCTGCACCGTGGCCTCCCCAGACAGGCCGGCAGATGAAAGCACATGCCTCCTCACCCTGGATTCCAGTTTGGCTGACCATGCGTGGGGCCTGAGACCAAGATAGCACGTGGGAGGTGTCATGAACCACATGTGACACCTCAGATCATGGGGTCTGTGGCCCGAATGGGGCCTGGGCAGGAGGAGCAGCCCAGCTGCACTGCAGGCTCCTGGATGGGGCGATGAGCATGGCCACTTTGCAGGTGAGGAATCTGCCCTGTGACTGTGGGCCCCTCCACATCTCTGCCTGACTTTTGGGAAGACCAGAGATTCATGTCCAATCCGGTACTCTGGCAGTGTCTCCAATTTGCAATGAAACCGTTTAAGTGTCAAGAAAAGCAGTCAGGTTAAAGGAAGTCAGGGGCAGGACCCACCCTCGGGTTCTCCTTGGGTCTTTGGGTGGCAGCAGGGCCTCTGCGGAGGGTATAAGCAGCAGCCACTGTGTGTCTCTGCAGCCACAGGCCTTGCCCGCTGCCCTCCTGGATGGGCTCTCTGGGAACCAGTGCTCACATTCCAGTCTGTCTCCCAGGTCCCAGGAGGAAGTCTCCCTAATTAGCCACCAACAGCACGCCGATGGTCAGTGGGCATAGCAGAGAGCTGCTGGCACGAGGGAGCCACAGTTCTAAATAAATAAACAACATCCACCTGGGAAACAATTTTGCTGCCATCTCAGTGGCCCAGATAGTCGAACAGAACACTCGCCTGCTGCTTCCTCTGCTCTATGTGCTGGGAGGACATGCGAGGCTGGAAAACAGCTGGGCCAAGGCCTGGAGATGTGACCGGGTATCCTGAGAAAAGGACTTGGGTGCAGGTAGCTTATTTGGGAGGTGATCCCAGGAAATACAGTGAGGGGAAGTGAGGTGGGGACAGGATAAAAGCCAATACAATGTGCATGAATAAGCTGGTCACCTCTGTGGGCAACCGCGGCTCACTCCTGCTGGGGACCTTCTGAGGAACGGCGAGGAGCGTGTATCAGAACTGTTCAATGGGGGATGGGGACGTTGGGGTCTTCTGATCCCTGCAGGTTGCGGGTTATACCTGGGGATGTTAAATCCCCAGGCTGCCTGGCCCACTGCTTGCGTCCCTGGGAACTGCCTGCAGCTGTAGGTGAGCTGAACCCACAGTGGGCTGAAGGGCCATGGGTTGGGGCATTAACTGGGCCAGCTAGAGTTCCCAGTGCTAAACCTGAACCCGCTCCTCCAGATGCTCATTTCTTCTTCCAGTGTGATTGATTATAGGGGCCATTCCCTGTGGGAAGCTCTCGCAGCCGCTCCTGGGGTGAGGGCTGACCCTCTGGCCCCGAGAGGGCACATAGCAGGGGTGGACCTTGTATTTTTAACAACCAGGTGAGTAGCATGGGTGGCCAGGTGTAGATGACCTTTGAGTTTCCTTCAGAGTCTGAGCTTCAGGGTTTCACATTTCCCTACAAATAAAATGGGTCACCATGCATTGAGTGCAAACTCTGATAGGGAGCTAGTGAGAGGGCTGGAGTCTATCTGGGAGGCTCTGAAAACAGGAGAGTGACTCATTCAGTGCTAGAGAAGAGAGGGAGATGGTGGGAGGGGAGGAGAGGGGGAGAAAGGGAAAGACTAGAGAAGAGAGGGAGAGGGAGGGAGGGAAGGAGAGGGAGAGAAAGAGAAAGACTGACAATGGCCTGGAAGGTGGAAGGAAGCTAACAGTGAAGAGCTTTAAATGCCAGCCAAGTCTGAATTTCCATCTAGAGGTGATCCAGTGCTAACAAAGGCTTTCCCCCCGGCAATGGTGACAGAGACTGTCACTGCTAACTAAATGCCATATCCTGGCCCTGGGCATCCAGGTAGAGTCAGGTAATGTGTACTCCTTCTCTGAGGCAGTTAAGAGAGATGCTTGCTGTCTCTCTCTTGTCCACATGGCCAGAGACAAGGACTTGGAAATGGTGGAGGCAGCTTTGGAGAGGGCCTATGTGGGGGGCACCCACCTGGCACTAGACGGTGCTAGGAGAGAGAAGCAAACCCTGTATTAAGCCATTGTGATTTGGGGGGCATGTTTGTTATTGCAACATAGCCTATCCTAGCCTGACTGATAAAAGAAGGCGTTGTAAAAACAATAAGCATTGGCCTGTCACGGTAGCTCACGCCTGTAATCTCAGCGATTTGGGAGGCCAATGTGGGCAGATCACTTGAGCTCAAGAGTTCGAGACTAGCCTGGGCAACATGGTGAAACCCTGTCTCTACAAAAAAAAAATTTGCTGGGCATGGTGGTGAACACCTATGGCCCCAGCTACTCAGGAGGCTCAGGTGGGAAGATCACCTGAAACCGGGAGGTTGAGGCTGCAGCGAGCCGTGATTGTGCCACCGCACTCCAGCCTGGGTAACAGAGTGAGACCCCATCCTAAAAAAAAAAAAAAAAGAAAAAAACTAAAAAAAAAAGCCCAATACGCTTGATGTAGCATTCACTGCATTTCTTCCTTACAACCTTCCTGTGGCATTAGCATTAGGATTCCAACGCTACCGACATGAAACAGGCAGGAAAAGGAGGGATTTACCGGAAGTTACCATGGCTGGCCTGTGACAGAGGGGGACTCAAGCCCAGCTCTCTTTGATTCTAAAGCTGTTTCACTTCACAGGATTCCTCAAAGTCTGTCGTGCATGCCACTGGCAGAAAACAAGAAAATTTTCAGTGATATGTGGATGAAAAGGCTAAATTTAATTAGTTTTGAATTTATTTGAATTTTATATTGAATGAGTGTTTATTGGAATAAATAAATAAACCGTACATCAAACCAGTGATTTCATGGCTATTATTTCTTATAAGGCAGAGAAATTTTTAAGAAGTGAGTTGGTTTAGAGTGAATTAAACAAAAAGATTAAATAAATACTGGTAAAGGCGTATATGGATACTGCCAAACAGCTGATGGTGGGCAAAGAGTGAAGGGAGCAGGCTGCCCCGGCTGATGTTGCATTTGTGTTAGCTAGGTCATTGCGAGATAACCAGGTTTGCTCTTTAGGGAAAGAGCTGATCCTGGGAGCACTGGGGAGGGAGTCCTGTGTGCTTCCCACTGAACCACACTGCCCAGGGGCCTCTCCGTGGATCACAAATGCTCTCTCTTGCATGAAATACTAACGGCTTTAAGTTTCTGGAAGCCTAAGGGATGTGAAAACAGGAGGAGGGAACAGCAGAGCCCTTCACAGCTGCCTGTTTGACTTGTGAGCAACCTTGCAGAAGGCCCCTTCGTGCATTTTTTTTCCTTCTGGCTCATACCGGACACACTGTTCTCAATTTTGAGTCCTGGGGAAAAGTGTTTCACATTTAAAAAACACAAATATTGATTTTCTTTCCTTAATGTATATGCTGAACTTTTAGATCTCCTCTCCACCACCGCCCCCAGGCCTTGCCCCTGCTATAGAATGCCAAAGCTGCCTTTTTTTTTTTTTTCTGGTGGTGGTCGGGGTGGGGACCCATCTCTGTTCCTGAAAACTTACCTGTAGTGTATTTCTGCAGCTCTGCTAATGAGCGGAGAAGTGACACAGAGAAGGCGCCTGTGTTCTTCCGAGGAGCCCATAGAACTGCCATTCAGAGGTGGAGCTGAAAGGGCTGTTTCATGGGCCAGCTGCTGCCCAGCTAACGGAGCCTTGTGCCCTGAGCCCCGGACACAGCCCTGGCTGTCAGGGGGGTTGGGGTGGGGGGAGCAGTTGGTGAGGAGACCCCAGCTCACATTCTCCTCGTTCACCTCCAGCATGGCACGAGGACAGCATTGCGTTTCTCACCACTGGTCACCGTGGATGGCCCTTGTGTGACCCTGGGTGGTTTGTAGGGAAATGGAACAGGTTCGTAGTTAGTTTTCATTCATTCCTTCATTTGCTCACCAGAGATCCTGTGCCAGGCACCATGCTGGGTCCCAGGGATTCAGTGGTGACTGAGACGGGCAAGCCCCCTGCTCGGAGGGAGCTCACGTCCTTGGGGAGACAGGTAACACCTTTATTACACCATTTTGGGAAGGGAGAGTCACCACCATCATCACACCCTGCAGCATCTCTGGAGGAGAATTCGACTTCAAAGTTGTAGCAGAAAAAGGAATCAGCAGCTTCAAGTGGTTTTTGGAATTGGGGAGGGCTGTGAATTAGGCACACATGAAATGTAAGGGGAAAAAGTCAGAAGGCAATGCTCTTAACCTCCTCCTTCTCTAACACTGGTGCAAAGGGGAGTGAGGCCTGAGCTTTAGGCTTGGCTCTGCCCCTAAACTGGCTGGTGGCTTCGGGTAAGTCAGTGAACCTCTCTGGGCCTCAGTTTCTCCATCTGACAAATGGGCCAACAGACTCAGATCTGCTGACTTCACAGGTTTGTTGGGTGAGCAAATGAGATAGAGTGGTAGAGTGAGTAACTTTGCCATGTCAAGGGTGGAAGGGATTGTTATAATTATTGCTAAAGAGTGTGGTAGCAGTGAGTTGGGTCTGCTGCACCCAGCAGTCGCTTTTTGTCTGTACATTTCCTTTTATTGAGGTATAATTTACACAGAGTGAAGTGCATAGGTCCCAAGTCTTAGGATTCTGCCTCCTGGAGCAATGACAATCCTTTAACTCCATCTCCACTTCTGTCCCCCTCTTGCCCCTCACATGGGGCAGGCAGATCAAGAACGACCATTCCCACTGCACCATGGCAAGCTGAGGCTCAGAGAGGTTAAGTCACCAGCTCCAGGTCACACAGCCAGTTAGGAGCAGAAGTGGCTTTGAACCTGGATCTCTCAGGTAGCCAAGCCCATGCTCTTTCTGCTCTATCTCATGAACTACTTGACCCAAATGCAAAGAAGGGGATCGTTCCTGCTGATGTTACTTTGTTTAGAAGGCTTTATCTTTGCCTTCTCTGTGCTGGGCCTGATGCAGAGTTGAATCCACAGGCTCACAGGTGAGGTGGGCCAAGCAGGGACCCACAGGAGGAAGAGATGGGCAGGGAGAAGCCACCTACATCAAGCTACACTGAGACAGCAGCATGGCTGAGAGCTGGGCCTGGGGCTCTATCCTGGCAATAACACTTCTTAGCTGTGTAACTTCAGACAAGTTATTTTACCTCTCTGTTCTTTAACAGTAGCTGCTTTACAAAGTTGTCAAGAGGATTAACTGAGAAACCTCATCTAACTCCTTTGCTCCTTGAATCAACCCTAGGAGGCGCTATTACCATCCCTAGTTTCCAGACGAGCAATCTGAGACATGAGAGGTGAAGTCACTTGCCCATGGTCACACAGGTGGTTTGCTGGTATAGCAAACCCAGGTAACCTGGCTCCCAAGTCTGTGCTCTTAACCATGGTCTCCACTGCCCTGCCCATACTAACAGTGAAGGTACATGTTAGCCCTAATTATGACCTTGAAAGATTCTACAAGGCAGAGAGTTAGTGAGAGGAAAGGATTCTGGGCAGATGGCCCTGCATGTGTGATGGCCTGGAGGCCTTCGAGGAGAATCCAGGGGTAGCTGGAGAGCAGGGTGTGTGCGGAGAGCAGGGCACAGTGAGGCTGGGGAAGGGGAAGTGAATTTAATGAGAAACTTGGGGTTGTGAGTGGGGGAAGGATTTGGGTGTGGGATGAAGGTGCAGGACAGGGCTGGGCTGGGCCGGGCCATTGGACTCAGGTATGCCTAGGCTTGGGGTGGAGCTTCAAGGCAGCGCGGGCTCCAGCCCCTGGAGGAGCCACCCCCCACCCACCTGAGATTTCCCAAATTCCAGCTGCCGTTCTAGTTGCTTCTGCAAGCAAAGGAGCCCTTGTGGTCAGAGGGGCCTCTGAAGCCTGGGCCAGGCGCTCCCGCCCTCTCAGGGCACACACACCTCCATTCAGCCCAAGCCCCGCCCTTGGGGGGGCTGGGGGCCAGGGCGGGCTGCCCCCACGTCAGTCGTCAGTTGGGGGCCACCTGACCCAAAGGCTGGGCGGGCAGTGGGGTTGATAAGACCTGGACCCCACTGGTCCCACAACCGTGCCGACTGCTGCCCGTGCTGCCAGAACTATGAGGGTCCTCTCTGGCACTAGCCTCATGCTCTGCAGCCTGCTGCTGCTGCTCCAGGCCCCGTGCAGCCCTGGCCTCGCCCCCCAGTCCAGAGGTGAGGGGGCCTGCGTGAGAAGGGGGCTACTGAGCTAGTGGGCCCTGACCCTCAGCACTGGGGGCTGGGTACCGATATGGCAGGGAGCACATGGGATCCAGGATGGGGAAGGGAGCAGGGCGGCAGTGGTGGGCAGTGGGCTGGTGCAGGAGCAGACAGGGACCATGGTGCTTATAAGGGTCAGGGCAGGGGTGCTCCTCAGCCCTCAGGGACCATGCATGAGGCAGGGACCTTGGTCTTCCAGGTCTCTGGGGAGCAGAAGCTACTCAGAGAGCTGGCTGACGTCTGGAGCGGCACCAAGCCCAGGGCTGAGCCCATGGCTCTTTGATGACAGCAGACCTGGGATGCCAAGAGCTCATGCCCCCTTTGCGGGTCCTTCCAGCCTTGGGCTCCCTGGGGGCAATAACACCCCCCAGAGTTTCAGGTTTGGGCACTGAGTCCTGGAATGCCCATTCTTCCTGTACAGATGGGGAAACTGAGGTCAGTGAGGGCCTAAGACCACACAGTGAGATAGCCCCAGAGCCTCTAGGTTATTGATCTACTGCTGTACGGTGTGGCCAATTCCCTTTCCCTCTTTGGGTCTCAGTTTACCCATTTGTAGCCTTAGCTAGTAGACGGCAGGGAGCCAGCTGCATGGTGATTTCTAAGGTCTCCTGAGGAACTCTGATGTCCAGAGCCCCAGTCTAGGGCACTGTGAGTTACTGTGACTTGGGGGTTGGGACGGCCCTGCACGTTTCCCCTTTCCTCTTTGGGATTGGCTCTGCTCAGCTCAGACTCCGCATGGGATGGGGAGGGAAGGGCCTTTGTAGTGAGACCTTCCTGACTGCAGGCCCAGGCCAGCGACAGTAGCCTTATTCTCTCCACTGGACATGTGAGATCACAGAGGCTCAGAAAGGTGCAATGATCTGCCCAGGGCCCCACAGAGTGGCTGAGCCAGGATTTGAACCCAGGCCTGAACTCACTCTGACCCTGCATACTTCCCAGCACAGGGTGCTGCCTTCTTGGGTCTCTGGAGGACATTGCTCCTCGGGGGTGTGTCTTGGTGTGCACCTGATCAGGCTGCCGAGGTGGCCACCAGGAATTCCTGCTCCTTTTCCCTGTCTTCAGCAACCCGCCAGCAGGCACTGCCAGGCTGAGGGAAACTGGTTCCACTTTGGTGATTTGCTTTGATGCTCAGATGAAAGAGGCCATGTTGACGGGCACTGCTTTGGCTCTCAAGCCTGTGCCCATGCCTGGAGGGCCCATCCTTGGTACCCTCCTGCCCAGCTAGAAGAAATAACTGCCCTTGTTTCTGGCAGCAAGTCTGGGCTGAAACCTAAATGTGTTTTCAAGGCCGCAGGGTCCTTTGCCACCCCTGGAATACTCATTGCTTGCCTGGCCCCCTGCTGGCTCCTCAAAACATCCTGTAAGGAGGGATTGCTAGCTCACTGCTCAGATGAGGAAACTGAGGCTCAGAGAAGTGAAGCAAATGGCCCAAGGCCAGGCTTGGCCCTCTGTGTTCCCCATGGGCTGAGCAGGGGGCCTTTGGCAAGTTGCTTGCTGGTGTCTGCATGTTGACAAAAGGGCTCAGCTGCCCAGCTGAAGTTTGCAGCCTACTGGGCCCGAGGCCTCGCACCTGGATCTAAGAAGCCGCGTTCTGTGTCCTCAGGCCCAGTCCCTGACCTGTGTCTCTGCTCTCTGCCTTACCCCTCCTGCCCCACTCCCAGGCAATCTCTGCCGGACGCGGCCCACGGACCTGGTGTTTGTTGTCGACAGCTCTCGCAGCGTTCGGCCTGTTGAATTTGAGAAAGTGAAGGTATTCCTGTCCCAGGTCATCGAGTCGCTGGACGTGGGGCCCAATGCCACCCGGGTGGGCATGGTCAACTATGCCAGCACTGTGAAGCAGGAGTTCTCGCTGCGGGCTCACGTCTCCAAGGCCGCACTGCTGCAGGCTGTGCGCCGTATCCAGCCGCTGTCCACAGGCACCATGACTGGCCTGGCCATCCAGTTCGCTATCACTAAAGCCTTCGGCGATGCAGAGGGTGGTCATTCCAGGTCCCCTGACATCAGCAAGGTACGTGCACGCCACCCTGCTAGGATGCTGCTGTTTGGAGGCTCCCGCTCAGAGTTATGAGCTTTGCCTGCAGACACTTTGATTCCCATGATGCCCCGTGAGGTGGCCATTTCATAGCTGGGGAAACAGGGTCAGAGAGGGGCGGTCATTAGACAGAGGTCACCAGTTGCAAGTGACAGAGCTGGGATTTGAAGCCACCTTTACCCAACCTTTCCATCCTAGGAGCTCACAATCATTTCAGTTTAGTTGACCTTGGTTCCTGACCAGTCTGAGCCCCTTGAAGACATTGCAGACAGGCCAGATGCTTATGGGAGGAGTGAAGGTGTGGCCTCCGCCACCAGCCTGTCTGGGTTCATGCCCTGCTCCACCATACTAGCTGTGCCACCCTGAGCAAGTGACGTCATGTCACTGGTCCTCGGTTTCCTCACCTGTAAAATGGGAGTAATGATAACACCTTCTCCAAGTGCTGCTATGAGGACTGAGTTCATAAACATAAGGCTTCCCATCATGGCATTCGATAATTTTTAATTTCATAATTCTCTGAGGGCAGGGGCTCAGAAATGGAAGGGCTGTGCTGCCACCTGTGCTGTCAGTGAGGGCTCCAGGCAGAGGGCTGAGTGTTTCCCAGGACTTGTATCCTCACTGTCATGTTCAGGGCTCAGCACAGAACCTGAGGCTAAGCCAGGTGTCCTCTGTTCCTGTGGCACCCCCACAGGCTCCAGCACTTCCCCACTGCAGCCCTTGTTAGCCCGAGTTGCCACTTCCCTGCTCAGGGCCCCAGCTCAGGGGAGGTTCTTTCTTATCCCTCCTCCATACCCCACTCTCTAGCACACAGTGGATAAATGAACATGATTCTGCTCGGAGGTGGTATCCCCATTTTATAGATGGTGAAACTGAGGCATAAGAAGCTTAAGCAACTTGCTCAGCCAATAAGTGGGAAAAGCGTTCACAGAGACAACAGCATATAATCCCAGCCATTACCACCCCTTAAAGAAATGACGTATCAGGCAGCCTGTCGGTCTTGGGGCCAACTACAAGTTTCAGCACGGGGTGCTGTAGATGAAGCTGATGGTTGAGGTGGTGGAGAGGGTGAAGGAGATGGGGGTGGTGGCGTGGGGTGGGCAAGTGAGGAGAGAGCTCCTCCAGCAGGTGACACAGAGGCGCTGGGGGAGCTGGCACCAGACTCCAGGTGTTCAGCCTGGAGTTCACCTGTGGGAGGACCCAACAAGGTGGACAATCTGAAAGCTGGGTTGCAGGGAGGGGAGTAGGGACTCGAGGAGGCAGTGGGCCTCGGGATGGCAGCGAATAGTCACAGCTAGATTTTCAGAACCAGGAGCCCAGGCCCCTGGAGAGGAAGAGATTGTGCAAAGTCACTCCCCAGGTAGCCCAGGGTAATGATGGTAAAAATAATAGTTGCCCTTTCTGGCTTCTAACCAGGAGTCATCTCACTCAACCTCACCACAACCCTTTTTACAGTTGAAGAAACTGAGGCTCAGGAAGGTGACCTGTAGCTTGTGGAGCTGCATTTCTAAACACGGCCTGTCTCAACTGCCTGTCATCAGGACAGGGGGTCAGGGCCTGGGGCTAAGGATGGGACCCAGGAATCAGAAACAGACCCAAGTCAGAAGCAGAGAAGCAGCAAAGCGGGACTGGATGCCTAACCCAGACTGGGCAGAGCTGGGAGCGCCCTAGCCTCAGGGCGGGTGCAGACAGGGGGTCACGAAGCCGGATCTCAGCGACAGAGTCCGCCACCTCTTTCTTTCCGGGGTACAGACCAGAGGAGCCTAGTGGGAGGGGAGCAGGCAGATTCTTTCCCTCTCTGGCAGGGGCATGTATCATACCGGGGAGTGGAGGAGGATAAGGGTGGCATCTTTCTTGGGTCGGTCCCTTGGGCATCCACATGGGAGTGGCCCTCCGTCCGTTCCCTGGTCCAGGGTCCCGGGTCTTAGAGGGACAAGGACAGCAGGACGGGAGACGGCAGCCCCATCCCTTAGCTTCGGCTGCCATCTGGTGGCCAAAGCGCAGAACTGCACCATGTGGAACCACCGGATCCCCACCCCAGCCCCGGCCCGGCCTCCCGGGGGCACGAGGGGCGTGGCACGACTCCCACAGCCATCAGCCTGAGGACCCTGCCCTCAGCCGCCTCAGTCTGAGGGGAAGGCATGGCCCTGACCTTAGAGGCCCCAATTTGGCGATGGGGCATCACATCCCTCCGGGCATCTCAGAGCTGCCTGCCCGAGGGAGGCGACGCAGATGGAAAGCCCCCCAGCCACGTCTCTCAGAGGAAACGGGTCTCCTCTTTGGCCAGCCAGGTCCTCTTCCCCCGGGTGCCGCCTGGCTGTGCGACCCGGCAGTCCTCCCGCCTCTCCGGGCCTCAGCCTCCTCTCCTGGACAGTCCCGTGGGCTTCCGGGAGCCCGGTGTCACACCGCCCCGCGTGTCGCAGGTGGTCATCGTGGTGACAGACGGGAGGCCCCAGGACAGCGTGCAGGACGTGTCTGCGCGGGCCCGGGCCAGCGGCGTCGAGCTGTTCGCCATCGGAGTGGGCCGCGTGGACAAGGCCACGCTGCGGCAGATCGCCAGCGAGCCGCAGGACGAACACGTCGATTACGTGGAGAGCTACAGCGTCATCGAGAAGCTGTCCAGGAAGTTCCAGGAGGCCTTCTGCGGTGCGCGGGCAGGCGGGGGCGGAGCCAGGGCAGGGGCGGGGAAGGGGAGAGCGGCGGGGCGGGGCCAGGGCTGGAGGCGGGACCGAGGCTGAGGCGCAGACGGAGCCAGCGCGGGGGCGGGGCGGGGGCGGGGCAGGGGCGGGGCCGGGGCAGGGGCGGGGCCGGGGGGCAGAGGCGGAGACGGGAGAGAGATAGAATGTCAGTGCCGGGGCGGGGCCGGGGAGGAGCCGGGGGCGAAGGCGGAGACGGAGAGAGTCAGCGCCGGGGCGGGGAAAGGGTGGGGCGGAGACGGAGAGAGCGGCGGGACAGGGCCAGAGCAGGCAGAGGGCGGGGCCAGGGCAGGGGCGAAGACGGAGACAGTCAGTGCCAGGGCGGGGCCGGGGCGGAGGCGGAGAGAGTCGGCCCCAGGGGCAGGGCCAGGGCTGAGCGGGACGAGGCCGTGGCAGGCGCAGAGACTGAGAGTCCGCGCTGAGGCGGGCCAAAGCTAGGGGCGGAGCCAGGGCTAAAGTGAAGACAGAAAAAGTCAGCGTCGGGGGGCGGGGCCACATCAGAGGGCGGGGCCTGGCTGGGGCGGTAGCCTATAAAACGGCGGGGACTGAGTTACACGGGAACATCAGGGCGGGGCCAGGGCTAGGGACACGGCTTAGGTGGATTGGGGGTGGAACCTGGATTAGACTGAGGTGGTGCCAGCACCAGGGGTGGGGCCGTAGCTGGGGCGGAGCCTGATAACGGAGGAGGGTCTCCAGCCCCAGGTTAAGGGAGTTGGGGAGAGGCGATGTTAAGAGTCCTTTTATGGCCGGGCGCGGTGGCTCACTCCTGTAATCCCAGCACTTTGAGAGGCCGAGGCGGGCGGATCACGAGGTCAGGAGATCGAGACCATCCTGGCCAACATGGTGAAACCCCGTCTCTACTAAAAATACAAAAAATTAGCCGCGCGTTGTTGCGGGCGCCTGTAGTCCCAGCTACTCGGGAGGCTGCGCCAGGAAAACGACGTGAACCCGGGAAGCGGAGCTTGCAGTGAGCCGAGATCGTGCCACTGCACTCCAGCCTGGGCGACAGAGCGAGACGACTCCGTCTCAAACACACACACACACACACACACACACACACAAAACAACAGAGCCCTTTTATGTGGCAGAATCCTGGCAGGGACCAAGGAGGGCCCGGAGCTCAGGAAGGAGAGCTCCCAGAAAACCTACACGTTTCTGTGTCGTGAGTTTTGGGTGCCAGAGTTTTCTGTGATGCGGGAGAGTCTGAGAGGCCTGGGCACTGGCAGGAGAAGGTTCAGAGCCCTTCTCGGAGGGGAGGTGTGTGTGTGGGTCTTTGGGATGTGACCCGCAGGGGCAGGGTGTCCAGTAGGACAGGATCGGGGTTAGGGCAGGGACTTTACCCATTTGTAAAATGGGTCTAAGAAGAGCATGCACGTTATTGCGAGGATCCAGTGAGATAATGCAAAATGTAACCCTCATTATATGGTATTTGACAGATAGGTGCTGTGTTCATTGTATGCTGTTCTAGACCCTTGGATGTCTTGATACAGCAGTGAACTAAACAGACTAAAGGCCCTAACCCTTGGCCTTTACCTTTTTAGTGAGACTTTTCATTCTTATCATCAGCATTATAACCTTCTTCAGGGATCTAGGCACTGGTGCAATGATTCCAGATGTGGGCTGAGAGTCGGGGGCCTGGGCCCCAGTATGTTGGAGACCTTAGTTTCCCTGAGTCTGGATGGGGCCTGGTATCCACAGTCAGGGAGGGACTACCTGTCTGTAGTGCCCAAGGCGCTATGATTGTGAGATCTGAGCTACTTATTGTCCCCGCAGTGGTGTCAGACCTGTGCGCCACAGGGGACCATGACTGTGAGCAGGTGTGCATCAGCTCCCCGGGTTCCTACACCTGCGCCTGCCACGAGGGCTTCACTCTGAACAGCGACGGCAAGACCTGCAATGGTCAGTGGGGTGGACACAGGCTCGCCCTGGAGAGGGTGTGGAGGGGAGGTGACGGGGCCTCCCCAGGAAACCCATTCAAGCCTCCCTGCACCATACCTCTGAACCAATCTTCAAAGCAGACAGATGCCTTTTAGAGTTTGGTATCTGCAGAAGTTCTCGCCTGACTTCTGTCCCTGTTTTCAACACAATGGGTGGTGGGTTTAGTGTGGTAGAAGGACTCACATAGTCTCAAAATCAAATCCTGGTGCTACCACTTCTGAGCTGTGTGATCTCACAGCTGTTGGAGTTTCAGTTTCCAATACTGTACAGTGGGACCAGTCACCTTGGCTTTATAGAGGCAGTTCTGAGGGCGCAATGGAATGATCCTCAGCACAGAGCTTGGTGTGTGGTGGGTGTCCAGCCAGGGAGCAGGATGGATGACTATGTCCTTCAGCTTCAGCCCGTTGCCTTCCTGTCCTCTACAGTCTGCAGTGGTGGTGGTGGCAGCTCGGCTACTGACCTGGTCTTCCTCATTGACGGATCCAAGAGTGTGAGGCCAGAGAACTTTGAGCTGGTGAAGAAGTTCATCAATCAGATCGTGGATACGCTGGACGTGTCAGACAAGCTGGCCCAGGTGGGGCTGGTGCAGTACTCAAGCTCTGTGCGCCAGGAGTTCCCCCTGGGTCGCTTCCACACCAAGAAGGACATCAAGGCGGCTGTGCGGAATATGTCCTACATGGAGAAGGGCACAATGACCGGGGCTGCTCTCAAGTACCTCATTGACAATTCCTTCACTGTGTCCAGTGGGGCTAGGCCCGGGGCCCAGAAGGTGGGCATTGTCTTCACTGATGGCCGGAGCCAGGACTACATTAATGATGCTGCCAAGAAGGCCAAAGACCTCGGTAGGTGTTGCCTGCCTGGACCCTGGACACCACTGATGGCCAGGGGTACACACGGGTATAGCCCAACTGTAGTTTATCTTGGTGTCTTCTGATTAGTGCCCTAAACCCAGGTGAGTTTGAATGAGGAGGATTGGTTAGTCCAATTCTCTCTTATATCAATGACAAAATTGAGGCCCCAGAAAAGTAAGTGGCTTGTTTTGATGGTCCTTTTGTAAGTGAGGCTTGGAACTTTTCCAGCTGGATATTCCCAAGAACACATCATCTGTTGGAAGGCAACTCTACTTTGGAACAAGCCCGAGTCTGTTTTGTAACCTATTAAATGAGGAAAAAATAACCACCAGATGGATGATTATTAGGGTTAAATGAAGCTTGCTGTACAAAGCTGCCAGTACAGGAAGTCACTATAGGGTCTGACACAGAGCAGAACCTCAGTAAATATTGATTTCCTCATTGTCCTTGTTCCAGGCATTGTGCTTGCAATTCCAGCAGCTGCCAGCAGGAGGTGTCTGGTGTTGGCTGCCTAAGCCTTCCCCAGGAGGCTCAGCCATATTGTTGCCCATCCCCATGTCCAGCCTTACTTCTCCTGTTCCTCCTGGCAGGCTTTAAGATGTTTGCTGTGGGTGTGGGCAATGCCGTGGAGGATGAGCTGAGGGAAATAGCCTCAGAGCCTGTGGCAGAGCACTACTTCTACACGGCTGACTTCAAGACCATCAATCAGATAGGCAAGAAGTTGCAGAAGAAGATCTGTGTGGGTGAGTGAGGCCAGGGCTGGCATTGATGGGATTTGCAGGTGGGGCACTGTGGAGGTGGAGCCATCCTGGAACTGGGTGTGGGTGGGGAAAAGCAGGGGCCGAGGTGGCACCAAGAGTTGGCAGAACCAGAAGGTGGGCTGGCGCGTACAGCTCTTACTACCAGCAAACATGTTGAATGCTTGTTACGTGGCTGGCACTGTTCTCAGTGCTCTCCGGATATTACATCATCTGATCCTATTTGGTAAGAATGTCATTAACCCCATTTTATAGATGGGATAAACAAGGCCAAAGGGGTGGAACAACTGTTAATAGCTGGGAGAGCCAAGATTTGAACCCTACTGCCTCTCTGGTCCTCCCTGGTGACCTCACCAGCTGGTTCTTAGTGGTAAGGAGTGTGGGCTTCAGAGCCAGGCATGCCTGGGCCTGTGTCTTTGCTCTGGCGCTGTTGGCCATGGGCAAGTTTTTTCACTTCTTGGATTCTTCACCTGTAAGACGGGATTAATGACTTCAAACCCAAAGGGCTGGGGTGAACTCACTGAGGTGACATAGGGGCCCCTAATAGTGTTCTTCATGCAGCAGGTACAGGGATGCTCTCCTAGTTCATTCTCAGGGCTCCAAGGGACCAGGAAGATGTTCAGGGGTCACCCCTCTATCACTCCTAAGGGTGCTGTCTCAAGGACTATCTATATCTTTCTGCCTCCTCAGGTCCCCTAAGCCCCTCACCTCCCCAGGAATCCTGAGTCCTGGCCCTGGGCAGTGACTGTCCTCCCTCCTCCTGGGCAGCCACTCAACAGTTCCTTTCTCTTTCCCTCCTCCTTGTCCCCTGCAGAGGAAGACCTGTGTGCCTGCGAGTCCCTGGTGAGATTCCAAGCCAAAGTGGAGGGGCTGCTGCAGGCCCTGACCAGGAAACATATCCCTTCCCAGAGGGGGCTGGGGCCGGGGAGGGGTGCAGGGCAGTGTTGGGGGAGGCGGGGGCATGGCCCAAATGTGGTCAGTTGGGCAGGCTTCTCTTGGCCTGCTTACTGCTGATGGGCTGCATTCTGGCAGAATAAGCTGAAGCCAGCTTGGGTGCACACCCTGTCAAAAGCAGAGACTCCTAGAAGGTAAACAGAGAAATTGAGGCAGAAGCCAGGATCTAGGGACTGGACACACACCAGAGTCCTGGACATGCTCTGAAGAACATGGAGCCCGTGGATGCCCCATTTCTCAGGCTCATGGTGACGTGCCTGACCCCAGTACCCACTCAGAGGTGGGGCTGGGCCCCAGACAGTACCCCTGGCTCAGCCAGGACTAGGTGGGGGACCCAGCAGGGCTAAATCTGCAACTGAGCAGGGCTGGGCACTCGTGGCTCACAGTAACTGGCTGTGTTTTTTGGAAAGCACCATTCTGAGGACAGGGGATGGATAAGTTCTGACAGAGGGGAGAATGCACGCTGTAGTGGGGTGTTGCAGGGGCCTGAGTGCAGGGCCACAGCCATCCCTGCCCTGCTCTGGCCAACCTGCACCTCTCCTTAACTCTGAGTCCACTGGAAGCTGTGAGTAAGCGGCTGGCCATCCTGGAGAACACAGTCGTCTAAGGCTGCCTGTCACCACTGTGGCCTCTCCAAGCGCCCTGCACGTGTCCGCCGTAGCTTTGCCATTTTAGTGAGGGAAGCCAGCCTGGGGGTGGGAGGGGGTGTGTCTGGGTGTGCCTATCGGGAGCGTGTAATGGCGTTTGGGAGCTCATGTGTGTATGTGTGCGTGCGTGTATGCGTGCATGTGTGTGTGTGTGTGCACGTGCGCCTGAGGGTGGGCATGAGTCTTGCCAGAATGTGAGTGTGAGAGTGATAATGCAGGGGTGAGTGTGACAGGGACTGCGTTTGCATTTTTATAATCAAAAGCTTAATATATTACCATCTTTTTTAGTTAACCCTTTCTTGACCCTGAGTGCTGTGAATTTCTTTACTGATTTCTCTATTCTCCGGTGAGAAACAATTAAATGTGATTTAACGTAAGCACTGAATGGGGCTAGAGGCAGTGTGGTTATTTGGGAACCAGGGAAAAGAATGGATGAAGATGTGGTGGGAGGGGATGGTTGGAAGGATGGTAACAGTGGTGGTGACAGTGATGACAGTGACCACACCAAAACCAGCTGGTGTTTGTCCTGCCTTTTCAGTTACATATTCATTTACTTGACCTCATTTCACTTCCAGTAACCTTACCCAGAAAAGACTCAAATTATCCCCATTACAAATGGGAAAGCTGAGAGTCTAAATGATGAAATGACTTGCTCAGCAGTGGGTCGCTGAGAGACAGGACTTGAATCTAGGACTGAAGAACATCAAAAGAAAAAGGCTTCAGAGAAAAAGGGCAATGACACCAGATAGGACTCATTTGTTCATTCATTCATTCGTTCACTCATTCGTTCAGGTATCATGTACTTACAGGGCAATGGCGGTGGGGGGGATGGTGCTGTATGAGACAGACGTAGTTCCTGCCCTAAGAGACATACAGTTGAGCAGGGTGCTCATGTCACCCCCACCAGCCAGAGGGACCAGCCAGAGGAAAAGAGAGTGGGTTTAGGTCGTACCAGGGGTTTGTGCCTCCTCTTGATACCTGGGAGCCCACGGGGTGAGTGTGTGCGTGAGATGATGGGAAGGGCTCCAGCCTGGGCCTGGGCTGCCCTAGGTGCCTCTCCCCTCCCGCCCCCAACATGCCCTATTGGAGTTCTGTTTGTTTCCTGTGCACAGGCAGCATCACCCCCAACCCAAAGTCCCCAACACAGATGTCAGCAGCCCCACCTCAGAGACTGCACAAGAGAAAGACTCCTGGCCCCATGTTCCCTTCCTCCAGCCCTATGTGGGGTCTGCAGGTCACACCCTGAGATCTCGGCCACCTCCCCCAGGCCCCTATTGGACCAGTGCTGCTCCGGAATCTCCATCTCTGTCCTCTCAGAGGGGGAGCCTTGGTGATTTTCTGAACCTATTCTTGTTTAATGGAGCATTTTTAGTGTTACTACTAGATTCACACTTGAGAGCATGTCTAAAAGGCTTTTACAAGAAGCTCAGACCACACCGAAAGACCTTCCTCGGAGGCAGTTCAAAGAGGCAGAATAACAACACGAACGGTACCCAAGAGCCACATCAGTACAACAGCACAACTACACAAGCGCGACTTAACTGGGGCACAGCCACCCTCGCCCCCATGACCTGACTCCACCTCCTACACAGTTCACCAAGCCCTTTCTCTCTGTCCGTCCCTGGGGCAGGAGTTTTTCTGCTGTCCAAGGAGGCTCCTTGACACAGCCACCTGAGAAGTTATGACTCTGCTCATTCTTCCTTTCTTCTGAGATTATCCACTCCCCTCTCTTCCCCACACAGGTGGGGAGGGGGAGAGGCAGCCATGTTGATATGGACTGAGAAGGCTCAGCAGTGTGTCCCCAAGGAGGAGGAGGGGGTCGTTAGCGGACACCATGGCCTGGTAGCTGGTGGGCAGAAGCAACAGATGTCCGTGATGAGTGGAGTCAGAGATGGGGTGGAAGCCCTGCCTGGGAATAGGACCTTGTTCTTCCCTGCCCGGTGGGTGGAGTAGTGGCAGGACCTTGTCACCAGGCTCTGATGAAGGCACGGACCAGCTTCTTGGGATCTTTCAATCCCAAACTCTTGCCCTTCACTCATTGCAGTTCTCCCCACGGCTACTCCAGGTCCTCTTGAAATCCGTCCTCTCCATGGACTTCCCACATCCCTCTGTGCTCTAGGTTTGATTAACAGAAGGTTGTAAACGAAAACCAGCATCTCCCTAGGGCAGCCATGGTCTACTGACAGATGGCAAGTTACTTTGTAACCTGTAATTTTGTTTTTTTGAATTTTGTATAAATAAACAGGACTAAACTAATTAGGATTGTTCTTTTCTTTCTTTCCTCAGGCCTTGGGCTATAATGGGAGTCTCTTGGCCCCGTAGTGCATTGGTTACCAGGTTTCAATAAGGGGTTTGTCTTTGCAATTACAGTTCATTAATGGATTTACAAGGGAGAGAAGATGGCACAGTCCGCTAAGGGGATTGTTTTGCATTTCTCCTCTTTTAATTACATGGTTTTCTCCTGGACCAGTGCTCTTTGAAAAAAGGGGGCGGGGGTGGAGAGTCCCAATGCCCCATCTGTTCCAGATGTGAATGCAATTAAT
This sequence comes from Pan paniscus, assembly GCF_029289425.2. Lineage (NCBI taxonomy): Eukaryota > Metazoa > Chordata > Mammalia > Primates > Hominidae > Pan > Pan paniscus. The sequence continues at coordinate 196,131,548 of NC_073249.2, forward strand.
CCAGGAGAAGACAGGAGCTGCTCAGGGACTTCCTGATACCTGAGGCTGGGCCTGCATCCTCTTCAGAGCCGCCTGTGAGGCTGGGGGTTGGGGGGCCCTGCTACTCAACCCTGGTTGGCATCAAGGTATGTTGACAAGGGGAGGGGACCACTCTGCTCATGGGGGCGTCGCAGCCTTGGAGTATTTGGGGTCAGAATCAAGTTTGGGTCACCTATTGAGTTACCATTTTTGGGTGATCCCTATGTGCCGGGTGATATATACACAATTTCCAATTCACACTTCTCAGTGATCCTTTTAATAAACTTATTTCACAGACAGGGACACCAAGGCTGCCAGATGTAAAGTGTCACATGGACAGGAAGTGGCTGGGCTGAGATTTAAATCCTGAAATCTCTGCCTCCAAAATCAGGGCTCTTTCCAGAACATGGCCTCTCTGAATTTCAGGCTCACTATGGTGAAAGGGGTTCCTATTCCTTTCTTCAAAGGTTGGGACCATCACTGGTTAACTGGCCTTCCTGCCTTTGGGCTCTTGTTCTTTAGCCCATTCTGCACACTGATACCAGAGTGATGATCCTACTGTGCCCATCTGATCAGTTCACACCTCTGATCAAGAACTTTCTTTGGCTCCCTACTGCCTCCTGAATAAAATTCAAACGTAGCCTGACACCTTAGGTGCTGTATGGTCTGGCTGCTGCTTACTTCCGTCTCACTTCGCCTCACTGTGATCTCACAGAGGTTGCATTCTAGAAATGTAGAACTATATGAGGTTGCCATCAATACTTCCATTGTGGAGATGGAGAGACAGGCACAGAGAACTAAAGTCACTTGTGCAAGATAGAACTTCCAGGGCTGGAGGTCCTGAAAGGGTGGCACTTTCTAGGCTGCGAAACAGGGTGAGGACCAGGGTAAGGGGTGTAGATATCTCTCCATTTGGGTCTTGCTCACCCATTGGTGCTCCAGGAGTCCCAGGCATTGCCATGGAAGTCAGATTGAGAAGCCTTGGGTGGTTTTTTAATTCTCCAAATGCTTCCTGAGAACCTGCTGTGTGCACAGCACAAGCCAGGTGCTGACGACAGGGAGACAGTGATCAACTAGATACTGTCCCCGATCTCAAGAGGCTTCTGGTCTATTTAACACAACAGATGGGACTGGAACACCTGAACAGTGATAGTAATAAAACGACAGCCTTCCTTTATTGATGGCAAATATTGCACAGGGTGCACATTGCTGTTCTTGCTCACTGAGGAGTAACAAGTTCGAAGAGGTCAGACAGATTGTCCAAAACTGCGCAGCAAGAAGCTGCTCAAAACAAGATTTGAACCGAGGATTGTTGGGCTTCAGAGGCTGAACCCCGTCTTCTGCAGTGAGCTCCCCTGCTCTGTAATTACGATGGGGGAAGGGCTAGAGGGCAAGGGACAGGGCAAGACACAAACGGGAAGATGCTGGAAAGAGTTGGAGATGTCAAGGCCAAATGCAGCTACCAGTAATAAGGGCCAGTGTTTATTGAGCACCTACTATGTGCCAGGCACCACTCTGGGCACTTTTCATAGACTAGACCTTGACTTGATGACTTCTCACTGTGATCCTATGAAGGATTTACTATTTATCATTCCATTTTACAGATGAGGAAACTGAAGCATGGAGGGTTTCAGTAGCATGTCAGTGTGCCCCATCTAGTGAGCGATGGAGCTGGGACTAAACGGATCTCACAGACTCCTGAGTCAGGTGCTGTCAGCCACAGTGCTAACTGAGCTGACCTAATACAGCCATGCATTGACAAGTGAATATGATGTTAAAAAGGAATAATGGCGTAATTGCATGTGAGAGAGGGGACCAAAAGTAAATCATTCATTGATTTACTCACCCAACAGTGATTTACTGAGCACCTGCTCTGTGTCAGGCACTGGCTCAGGCCCCAGGGCCCCAGCAATGAGCAGACTGTCTGTTTCTGCAATCATGGCCCTACTTTCTCACAGGAGCCTGACTACGAAGGAAGGGGCAAAGGAAGTGTGAGAGCATCGCAGACACAGAAGTGCTGAGGAACATACCGGGAAGCTGTATTTGGCAGGGGGTGGGGGTGGGGGGTGCCCTGGCCTTTGCCCTGGAGGAGCACAGTGTGAACATGGTCCAGGCCTGTGGTTTCAGACTTGATTCTGAACTTGTGCACGGTGCCAGGTGGGGCCTGGAGTCAGACAGGTGGACATTCCTCTACAATCATGATGGCAAAGACCTGCATGCTACTTAACAGTTCACAAGCACGAGGTGAAGCCAGTATGGTTATCAGCCCCATTTTACAGATGACACACAGGCTTGGAGACGGGAAGAGACTCATCTGAGTCATGGCGTAGTGGAGCTGCAATTTGAAGCTGAGCCTGTTGGACTCCGAAGTTCCTGCTGTCCCTGTTCACCCTTTACTGTGCCTCGGCTGATGCTTTCTGAGCCTGTTTGCCCATCTGTGAAATGGACTCCTGACGCGGGGCAAAATCATCTCAGGGACTGCCTTGGACCTTGGAATTATGGATTGAAATTTTTTTAAAAATTTATTTATTCTGTCTTTATTTTGTCTTGTCTATAGTGAAGGTGTACAGCGGGATGTTTTGATACACGTAGTGAAATGATGACCGCAGTGGAATTATGTGGTTTGAATGGGACCGGAATGGCTGGCTTTGAGGCTGCTAGGGAGAAATCTGGCCACAGGATGGCACCATTGGCCCAGGAATGGGGTGAGCAGGCCTTGCTGGGGGATGGGGCTCGGGCTTCATGGCTGTGAACTGGGCTGGTCCCTGTCACTGTGGCACCTGTCGCACTTAATCTAATCTCTTTAATCCCCTCCTTCCCAACCTCCTTCCCAAAGGCTCCTGAGGGGGTGGTGACTTCTCTCATGGGAACGGTTGTATCCTCCCCAACTGCAGCTGGCCTTGCTATCCCATGCCTCACTCTGAGATGCCCTGGAGGGGCATGTCCAGAGATTTGCTGGAGCAGGGGGTGGCAGCTCAGATCTGAGCGTTGGGGTGCAGTGGGGGCCAGGAAGGAGCACCCCAAGAAGGTATCTTCCTGTGCCCTACCCTCCCTCGTTCCTATGGACAAATTGTCCTTTGTCCCCAAATCAGAATATAAGTGTCTTCAAGCCAAAAATAGCTGCAGCCTGGTGGGGGAGGGGGATACTAGAGACACCAAACAGAGGTGTCGAAGGGAGCCCAACACAGGCACCTTGGAGGGACCACGGACTCTGCCATCCAAAGCCCTGGCGTGAATAGGCTCTGTCCCTGGTGTGCCCTATGGCCGTGGTCATGTGACTACAGCTCTGGGGCTCAGTTTGCTCCCCTGGGAGATGGGGAGAATGATTCCCCTTTCACTGGGGGAGACTGTGAACTGAGGGGATGTGTGCAAAGCGCAGAGCATGGGCCGGGCGCCCTCGCTGTTGAGACGAAGCTGCACCCTTGTGGCGACAGCAGCGAAGGGTCTGGGCCCAGGCTGGAGGCTCAGATCACAAGTTCACACCAGGGCTTCAAGGAGGAGGCAGCCTCTCCTCCAAATTCCGAGCTGTCTTTCCTCCCTCATGGAAAACCTACACCAGGTCAAAGCATCTCCCTTCCCTTCGCCCCTCCAGGGTGTGCGGTATCTCACGTGGCTTCTCTCTGTCCTTCCCCTTCCTTGTGAGGTGCAAGCACCTGCCCTGTCCCATAAGGGTGATGGGGAGTCTGCTGTAAGGCAGAGTCAGGGGGATGGTCCAGGGAGTGTCTAGAGAGTGATGTGAAGGTGGGTGGTGGGGGGCATGTGCCAGCGCCCAGACCAGGGATGGGAGAGCAGCTGGGGAGGCGTGGGGGCACTAAGGGAGCAGAGGGGCTTATTCAGCACAGGGCATGGGGCCTGATTATCACTGTGTGGCCAGCAAGCCAGGCCATCCATGGGGCTGGGCCGAGCTCCTAGCTCCATGCTGGGTGCCTGATTTTCAGAGACTCTGGGGAGGTTGAAGTTCCCCTCACCGATTCTTCTCGGAAACTGGAGTTCTCTCTGTGTTTCCCCAGTGCAGACTGCTGTCCTGAGGAGGCTTTCAAATGCAGAGTCCCAGGCACCCTGATTTAAGGAGTCTCCAGGGAACTGTGCCCAGACCGGGGTGTGACATGTGGCTCCAAACTCAGGCCCTGAGTGACCTCGGGAAGTCCCTGACCCTCTCTGAGCTCTGTTCCACTGATGACACCGCTGGCTGTGTCAGGCACTCAGAAGGCGTTTTGTCCACGTGGACTGAGCTGACACTCCAGCACCCGCTGTGGGAACTCTGCCAGCCAGTGTTCGCTGAGTCGCACTCAGCCTCTCCTCAGATTGAGGCAGCTTTGCTCCCTGGGGGCTTGATAAAGATACATAGTGAATGAATGAGGGAAAGCATGAACTTGCTCTCCTTGCTTCCCACAGCCCTTCCGTGGTAGTAATAGTAAATAATTTATAAGTGGTGACTTACAGTGTAGTATCTACACAGTAGATACTACTCAAGTATATATACTTATGTATAATACTTGTATATTATAGAATAAATAAATTGGCAGGAGAATCACTTGAACCTGGGAGGTAGAGGTTGCAGTGAGCCAAGATCACGCCAGTGTACTCCAGCCTGGGTGACAGAGAGAGACTCCATCTCAAAAAAAAAAAAAAAAAGATGTGTTATTTTATAATAGTGTACTTGTGGCATGTATTATATTTCCTAATTAGTAATTAGTAAATATAAATTTATAAACAGCCAACATATATTAGTGCTTATGATGAGCCAAGCATTGTTCCAAGAAAAGACTAACTTCCTTTATTCCTCACAGTTCTTTTGGGAGGTAAGACTGTAACTGAAACACCTGCAGGCTAGGTCCTGCCGCTCACTGCACAGAAAGTCAATCACTGAGACAACGAGTACTGTTGGGGAAGAAGGCTTTAATTGGGTTCTGTAGCCAAGGAGATGGGAGATGGGAGATTAGTCTCAAATCTGTCTCCGACCAACTAAAATCGGGGGTTTCAATAGCAGGGAAGAAATGTACCTACATCCAGGAGAATAAGAATTAGGGAGGCGTAAGGACGAAAAACTGGTCAACAGGAAGCAGGTGGTCAGTGAGGCCATCATGATGGGTGAGGAGTCTGGCATCTCATTGTCCTGATGCAGTGATCCATGCATTTCAGCTCCTTGACACTATCTGGGGCTCTGATGGTTGGTTTGCTAAGAATGGAACTTAGATAAGACAATTGTAACATTCTCAAGTTTTAAGACTGGGAGGGTCAATTCTATGTCTATTCAAAAGAAACCAAAAACATCAGTTCTAACAGACAATTGGTCTGGTTTCAGGACTCCCCCAGGTTCACAGTGGGGGAAAGCAAGGCTTAGAAGACAGGAACCTGCAGCAGCAGGTCGGCCTTGGCACTGGGACCCAGGCTTGTCCACCCCACATGGCCCCTGGGTCTTCCTTCCTCCATGGGGAAATCCCTTTGTTGCCCCAGGTGCTCTTTGGGGCACCTCTGGTTCATGGGTTGGGGTCTTGCTCCTGCTGGCTTCATCTGTGAACCTGCTGCAGTGTGGCCAAGTCCCAGCTACAGAACAGGCTGGAACAGACCCCTTGCCCAGCCCGGCAGCCTCCACTCCTGCCTGGAGGCCTGTCTGCCTGCCATCTTCCTCCTCCCACGGCTGGTGCAGCTTCTGCTTGGGCAGGTCGCCACAGTTCGAGAAGGATTTTCCCCTCTTCTTGGTATCAGATTTTCCCTTGCAGTCTCCTGACTTCGTTCCTGGCAGAATTCCTTCTCCTGAGTACTGCAAGTGCCTTTCAGCCACTCTCCTGTGAGTGGTGCAAAGCAAGAATTCTGTCCCGTGCCTGGGGCTTTTTCCAGGAGTTAGGAGTATTGGGGAGTGCATGTGATGAGCACTCCAACGTGCATCCCATTCTCAGGGGCCCTTGGGTCCATCACAGCCCTCCATCCCCCCCGCAATGGGCCTTCCCTCACAGGGCTCATGGTCAGCGGAGCCCCCTCCAGCTGCCACAGTTTCCTTTGCCCAGGCCCAGCCTGGGAGCAGCAGGCTTGGGTGGGGCCTTTCCAGGCATCGGCGGATGCCCCGTGGTGTCCAGGGGGCAGGAGAAGCAGGTCCTGAGCTGCAGGTGAAGGTTTGGGGTCATTGGCAAATATGTAGATGACTGAAGCTGCAGTGAGTGATGAGCCCCCGGGAGGAGGAGTTGAGAGGAAGGTCAGGGGAGAGGGCCTGGAACAGAGCCCCAGGACCCCTACACTTCAGGGACAGCCAGAGGGACCAGCAAGGGAGCCCGAGGAGTGGCCAGGGGAATAAGAGGAAAATGAGGATGGGGTCCCAGGGACCAAGAGGAGAGAGGAGGGGGAGATGCCCTCCATCCCCCCAGCAATGGACCCTCCCTCACAGGGCCTATGGTCAGCTGAGCCACCTCCAGCTGCCAGAGTTTCCTTTGCCCAGGCCCAGCCTGGGAGCAGCAGGCGTGGGTGGGGCCTTTCCAGGAGGGAGAAGAACCGGCCCTGTCCTGGGCTGGCCTGGGTTGGGCTGGGCTGGGCTGGGAGAGGACGGGCCACGTCCACTTGGGATGCTGCCTCCTCCCCGGTCCTGCCGCCTCTCCAACAGTAGTCAGAGCCACCCAGGGAATGGGGTGTACTCACTGGGATATAAGGTGACCATGGGTTGTGGGTGCACAAACATTTGATATTTCATAGTTTCCCAGTCATGTATGTATTTTAATAGTATCAGGAAAAAACCCATAAGAAGTTAGCGCATTGAAGCCTTGATTTCATGGATTTTGTTGCTCAGGGTGAGACAAATGGAAAACAGACGGCCTATTTCAAGTCAGATTAAAGGGATGATTGAGTCAACATTGTGCAGGGGGAGGGGACAGCAAAAAGCATGAAAGTGTCAGAGAAGCTGCTCAAGTGTGAGGGACGTGGAGGAGGCCTCTGAGGCCCAGAGTCAGACACCCAGGGCCAGCCTGGCTCTGCCTGGGGCTGAGGGGCCTTGGGCAGGTCGCTGCATCTCTGTGAGCCTCCGTTTCCTCATCTGTGATATGGGGTGAGCAGTAACAGCTCACAGGGTTGTGGCGAGGGTTGATGAGATGAGGAGGGTGGCGTGCTGGCAGGAGCTTGGCACAGGGTCAGCCCAGCCAGGGAAGCAGAGGTTGGTGTTATCATTATGATTGTTATTGGCTTTGGCACCACTGTTATTCAGGGACTTTATTCTGGGTAAGGTGACTGATGGCTTTTAGAGGGGAAGGGGCCAAGTGCTTGCCACCCCAATCCTCAACAGAGGTCCATGAGGGCCATCCCCACTAGGGAACTCCTCCTCGAACTTCATAGCCCTGGGCCAGGCAGGCTTTGGTGTGTCACCCAGTGGTGACACAGCTTCTTGGAGCCACCATGTCCTTGATTGTAGGTTGACACCACAAGGCTGACTTCATGGGGGTGACTGTGAGGAACACCAAAGAGAGGCAGGTCAAGTCCCTGGAATGTAGTAGGGCTTTATCCTCTGAGATTTTGTCCTCCATGGGGGAAATTTCTGTTGGTCTGGTGGGGACAGGTTTGGTGTAATCTCTGGGGGTCTGACCCTGCTCTGATTGTCAGATATGTAGTCTGACAATTAAGCCAAAATTTCATCCTACCTATGCTAATCATCATTACTTATGAGGTTCTTAGATACCCTAAAGCTGTCCAACATGTCCACTCACAACACGGGAGCTTAGTAGCACTGAAATGTGAATTTAAATCAACAAATATTAACAGAACATTTGGTAAGTCACATTCATCCACCCACCCATCCATATCCATTTATCATCCATTATCCTTCCATCAATTCACCCATCCATCATCCATCATCTATCCATCTACCCATCATTCATCATCCACCCATCTATCCACCATCCATCATCCATCTGTCATCCATCATCCACCATCAGTTCATCCATCCATCTATTCATCATCCATCCATCCATCCATCTATCCATCCATCCATCCACCCATTTATCCATCCATCCATCCATCCATCCATCCATCCATCCATCCATGCATCCACTAAATGGCAGCTGAACATCTACTATGTGCTGCTATGATGGAGCTGGACAAGACACCCAGTTTTTGCCAGCATGGTGCTTTAGCTGAGCAGAGAAACTGGTGTTTAGCACATGTCATTGTGAGGTGTAAGGATGGCTGTGGAGGGGAGCACAGGCTGCTGTGGGAGCCTCTGGCAAAAATCAGGGAAACCTACCTGGAGGAAGGGGCATCTGAGCCAGAACCTGCAAGACCAGGAGGACTTCATGGGTGAAGGGAACTCTTCCTGGTCTTGCCGGTACTGGCTAAGATGCCCCAAGTGAAGGGGGTGTCAGGGGGCTGTCTAAGTGGAGGCTTAGTCTTATCTGGGAAGTGCCAATGGGTGGTGAGATGGGCCTGAAGATAATACGGCTGCTTGGATTAGGGTAGAGTCGGGGTGGAGTGGGGAGTTGACATCCTAAGTGTGACAGTTGCATGTAGGGTATGAGTGGGGAGGCATATGAGCAGATTTGGGTCTGAAAGTCCCTCTGACCACCATGTAGGTGAGGATAGGACTGAGACAGGGGAAGGAGTCAGTCAGGACATAGAGGCTGCAATGCAGGCTGGAGGACATGGGGCTCTGACTAGGATAGTGACTGCGGGGCTGGGAGAAATGGGCAGTTTGGAGATATTTGGGGGTTTCAGTCTTAGCCTCAGTGATGAGTGATGGGAAAGTGGAGGGGGGCTCCCAGGTTTCTGACTTGGGCTGCCTGGGGGACCCTCACTTCCTCATATAGAGAAGCAGGTTTGGGGTTGGGTGAGATGCTAGATATGGCTGCATCAGTGCATGCCCCATGGGTGTCCAGGGGGCAGGAGAAGCAGGTCCTGAGCTGCAGGTGAAGGTTTGGGGTCATTGGCAAATATGTAGATGACTGAAGTTGCAGGGAGTGATGAGCCCCCAGGAGAAGGAGTTGAGAGGAAGGTCAGGGGAGAGGGCCTGGAACAGAGCCCCAGGACCCCTACACTTCCGGAACAGCAAGAGGGACCAGCAAGGGAGCCCGAGGAGTGGCCAGGGGGATAAGAGGAAAATGAGGACGGGGTCCCAGGGACCAAGAGGAGAGAGGAGGAGGAGAAGCAGGCACAGGCTGAGTGTTGCCCAGGGGCTAAGCATGGGCCAAGGGTGCCCACTGCCTGGTCCTTCCAGCAGGTAAATGTGGCCTTACAAGGGCAGCATCTTGGGGACAGCATGGGGACTGAGGTGGGCAGAGTGTGTGTGGAGATCAACCAGGAAGGATGGCTGGTTCAGGAAGTTGGGCAGTGAAGGGAAAGTGAGAGAGTGAGAGGGTGACAGCTCAGGGGAGACATCAGGTTCAGGTTTGTTGTGGGATGACAGACTTGAATATGATTCAGTGCTGAAGAGATGGGACATAGAGACAGGGATGAGTATAGACAGGTAAAGAGATTAAACATGTCCCCACCACCCTGGAGAGATCCAGGCAGTGGGTAGGCGGGCCGGTCAGAGCAGGCTGGGATCCCAGACAGCAGGAGGGGACAGTCTCCATCTTCAGCAGGAGGAAGGGGAGGGCCTTGTGAGTGCCAGGAGTTTGGATATTTGTTGTCAGGAAATCTAGTAAGTTCTTATTTTGAGGCTTGGATTTTCTCTGGGCACCAGGAAGCCATGTCACCAGCTAAGAAAGACAGGAGATGGGGAGGGAAACCTAGGGAGGAGGAGAGAGGCTGAATCATCTCCTTGGGGACTGGCCAAGTGGGAGGCAGAGCACGTGTCCTGGTGATGAGGCCTTGGGGGCTGATGGCAGCCCAGGAGTGACTCCAGGAATCCCTTGGGCCATTGTGGGGGATGTGCAGTGTGCAGTTTTGTGTTGGGTCATGGGCTGAGCTCCAGCTGGACTGACCCTAGGCCATCGCCCAGCCAGGCCCCCACCTGATGCTTGAGTCTGAGCTATTGAACTCTGTGAGTGTCCCTGTAGGTGCAAGTGGAGGGGTGCCAGGAAACCTGCCCTGAGAAGACCGCCCTAAAGTGCTGGGCCTAGGAGGTGCACCGGCTTCCCAGCTGGCCCCCTCGCTCCTGTTTCCCCTGAAACTCTTCCTGCTCACTGCTGCCAGAGAGTGCTCTCAAATATGTGAATTCTATCCTGTCATGCCCCAGCTCAAGAACTGTCTGTGGCTCCTAATTTTCTGTTGGATCAAGTTTAACCTCTTTGGCCTGGAACTCAAGGCTTCCCAGCCTGACCCTGCTTCCTTTCAGGCTGTGTCCTCTCCCTGCTGTCTCCACCCCCTGCCTGCTACCTACATGCTGCGCCTGGGTCCAGCCGTGCTGAGCTGCCTGCCCTTCCTCAGATCAGCCAGGTTCTTCTGCACCTCTGTTCCTTTGTACATGCTGTGCCTGGAATGCCCTTCCTGCTCTGTTGAGGCTGGAGATGAACTTAGCCACTCTCTCTTGCAGCCCTTCCTGACTTCCTCTTCAGGTTGGTGCCCACCCTGTGTTTCCCCTAGGACTCCACCAGAAGGGGAGAAGAGTGGGTGACGGATGGAGGGACCACCAAGTTCCTCAGATCTCTGTTCAGGCCTGAACCCCTGTTGATGCACTCACTAGGCTGAAAGGGCCTTTGCATGTCAGCGGCAGTGTCTTGTTGGTCCTGGTGTCCCCCTCCAGGACTGAGTAGTTCTAGGTTAGCGCTGAAGGAATCAACAAGAGGATGGATGGATGGATAAATAAAGGAATGGATGGATGGATGGATAGATATGTGCATGGAGGGATGGATGGATAGGTGGATGGAGGGATGGATGGATAGGAGGAGGGATGGATGGATAGATGGATGGATGTACATGTGGATGAAGGGATGGATGGATAGATGGATGGATGGATGGATGGATGAAGGGATGGATAGAGGGATGGATGGATAGATGGAGGGATGGATGGATGAATGGATGGATGGATAGATAGAAGGATGGATGGATATGTGGATGGAGGGATGGATGGATAGGTGGATGGAGGGATGGATGGATAGATGGATGGATGGATCAATGAAGGGATGGATAGAGGGATGGATGGAAGGATAGATGGATAGATGGATGGATGGATGGATGAAGGGATGGATGGAGGGATGGATAGAGGGATGGAAGGATGGATGGCTGGATGCACAAAACAGCCAGGAGTCAGGAGTCAGGAAATCCCCAGGTGAGGAAGGGGTCACAGCAGAGAGCTCAGAGCCTAGCACAGCCTCGATTCTACCTCAGCTCACGTTTGTTGTTGGCCCACTGTATGCCATCACACAGGTCTCATTTTAACCCTCACACCACCCCACAGATGGGGTCATCCCTCCCATTGTACAGATAAGAAATTGAGGCTGAGAGATGCCCAAGGCCATGCATCTAGGAAGTGCAACACCATGTTTTAAGCCTCAGTTTCTCCACTTTCAGTCCAGAGTTCTTCCTGCAATGTATGCCCATGGCCCTGAGCCCTGTACTCTGTGCCGGATGGAGCCTGTAATGGTTGGTTATTTCATGTCTTTGTTGATTGAGGCACAAGGAAAGACATGTGCTTTGGAGTTGGATAGGCCTGGGTGGGAATCCTGGCTTTACCACCGAACAGCTAGAGACGTGGGCATGCCATGTCACCTCAGGCACTCAGTTTTCTCATCTGAAAAATGGGGACATTAACAGAAGTTCCTAGGACTGTTGTGAGGATTACATAAGACAGAGTGTGTGGAGTGCCCATTATAAGATCTGGTGGGGAGTGGGGGCTTAAAACCCAACCTCCCTTCCTCTCTCCCTCCTCTCTTCCTTCTCTTCCAGGACACCCCTCCCTCAGGCCCTCAAGGCCCTAGTTTCTTTCTCTGAGTCCCCCTGGGGCCCTGCAGGCTCTGGGGTCTGAGATGCCCCCTTGGCTGTGTCGAGAGCTGCCTGTGTCACTGCATCTGTGCGGTTACTATAGCATCTACCTTGGCTCAGGGCAGGGAAGTGGAAAACAGGCCAGAGAGTGATGAGGCTGCATGTTCTCATCTGTCCCCTGAGACCCTGGCCGCACAAGGCATCTCTCCACACTGAGGCCATGGGCTGCTCTCTGGGCCTTGAGCCGAAGTCCTGTCCCGCCTTGGGCCAGGGTGGGTGAGGGGCTTCCCTCCTTTCAAGTCTGGCCAGCGATAGCTGGGGAAGCGACTTGGAGAGACGTCTGGCTGGCCAGGCCCCGGGGCCGTAGGTAGCGGATTGATAGGTGCCCTCTGCCTGGTCCCGAGAGACTCCCCCTCTCCTCCCACACCTAGGCCTCTGCACCTAGGGCTGTGGAGGAGTTAATCTGCCAGTCACCCCCGTTCCTGTCCTCCAGGCTGGAAGCGCAGCCCAGGAGTTGCCTCCACTCTCCTGGCAGGCTTGCTAGGCTGGGTGGGTGAGTGGGGCTGAGTGTGTTATGGTGGGGGGCGCTGCTGGGTATAGGAGGAGGGTGTGCTTGTACTCAAGGGGTAGGCCCCTGGGACCCCTGGCTGCCTCTTTCCCCGGGCCAAGTGAGCCCCTGGTGGCTGTGAACCAGCTGTCTCTGGGCTCAGTTGTGGCCTGGAAGGTCTGTTTGTGGCTCAGGCCTCAGGAGGTCCCTTCTTCAATCCTCCCATAGTGAGTCATACTGTTGCTGGCTCAGTCCCACCTGGTTTCCTGAAGGTGTCACTCAATGCCTGGATCTGGCAGTGAACCCAGCTCTCTGAGAAGAGCCCCTGTCCCAAACAGCTCCCACCAGACTGCCAGAGACTCCAGCTTGGGGCTGGTTGTGGCTTCTTCTTAAGTAGCACTACACTGGAGATAGTAGGAGCTCTGGGCTAGTCCCTGGCTATTTAGCAATGAACAAGATAGCTGAGGTCCCTGAGGCACGACAGACATTAAACAGGCAGTGGGTGGGAGCAGAGGCCCTTTGGGTCCAGGGAGAGCCAGTGCACAGACCTGTCAGGCCCATGAGCCCACAGACTGGAAAGTCTGGAACTATCCCAGCTGAGAGCTGGATCTGTACAGCCTGTTGAAGCCTCTGCCCCACCTTCCCCAGTCAGAGCCTCCCCTGACAGCTCACAGGGGCTCAGGCCAGGCTAGCTGGGGATTGTTTCAGGGGAGGTCCCTGAGTCACCGAGATGGGAGTCCCCACGGCCAAATTTGCCTGGCTCTGGGCTCTGGTTTCCTCTCTGTGGCAGGTGGCCCTGGGACCCCAGCCTGCCTGCTCAGGAGCTGCTGAGGTTAGGGTGGGGGTTGGGGAGGAGGCTGTCTTGAGATGACCTGGGGAACTCGGTGCAGATCCGGCCTCCTCCAGAATTCCAGCCCCTCCCTGCCTATTCTCCCATTTCTCTCCTGTCCGAAATCAAATCCCTTTTTAGAGAAAGCTGAGATGACTCTGGCAGGACAGCTGCTGCTCAGAGCCCACTGAGAATACAACCAATTAAATGGGGAAATACGGGAGAAGACCTCCACAGCAGGGAAGCGCGAGTCCATCAGAAGAATAAACAGACACGAAACGACAGGGGGCTACTGCTTCTCGCTCCTGAAGCTGTTTATCTTGAATGAAAAACACTAGAAAAATTCCACTTTGCAAAGGTTGCGCCCCTACCATGCTCATAATGAATACCAGAGGAAAAACCCTGAAGTGTGTTCAGCTGAGACCACATCTACCTAGAGTTTTTTCTAACAAGCTTTGTTACCTGGGGCTTCAAGACCCATTTAACCCACTCAACATGTGGAGTCGGATGCAGGAGTCTCTGGAATGATGTTACCATCACAGGTGACACCCCCATTGAGAAGATCCCAGTAGCAGCAGCGATGCAGCCCTTACTCACCACCCTGGGTTTGGGGCCCCGGGAGGATGGAGGAGAGAAGCCAAGAGGTATCCTAGCCCTCTTTCTCCAGGATGGGGGAGGGCTTGGGGGAGGGCTTTGGGGAGGGTGTGTGGGAGAATCCAAAAAGCAGTTTGTAGAGTAGTGTCAAGGACCAAGACCTTCCCAGAGGGCCCATCTCTGCTGGCAGGTGGACCAGGCTCAGGTGGAGGTGAGGACTTCTTGGATGTTTCCTTGAACCCTGAGGGCTCTGAGTCCTTGCTGGGAGAGACCAGGTTGAGCCAGGTGAGGAAGAGAGGGGAGAATAGAATCAAGAACTTCCAGGGATCCCACTCTTAGTGCTGAAGTTCCTGGAGATAAACAGTCAAATAACCACCTTCTAAAGATACTGGATCTTCCAACCTTCACTTCTGTCAGAGTTGGGGCATTTTCAGATACGTCAGTACCATTCATAGCATCTGAGCTGCACAGAATCTTGGAATTAGAACATCTTTCGTACACTCAGAGATGCTTTTTTGTATAATCTTTGAATTGCCAGGTCTAAGCATCTTGTCTTTATACAGAATCCTGGAATTACAGGATCACAGATGCCTTCATGGACTCACAGGCCCACGGAATCTTAGAATTTAGGAATCTCTACAAGTCTTTGAACATGGAATCATTCAGAGAAACTTAGAGTTGAAATAGAAATCTCGGAATCACAAGATAACCTTAGTCCAACTCCCTCCTGTAATGTGGGAAGCTCTCTCTTCACTGTTTTGCAATAACTTAAACACTTCTAGGGACGGGGTGCTCATTACCTGTCAGGGCAACTTGTCTCACTTTTGAGCAGATGTAGCTGTGAATGCTGAGCCTAAATCTGTCCTCCTGTGAATTCCCACCCTCTCTTGCTGGCCTCACCCCTTGCCATCCCCCATTCACCTTAAAGAGCCAAGTGTATAACAAGTAATGTTGATACCAAGGCAAGATTAAACTCTTGCTCTGGCCAAAACAATAACTTTTGAGGGCTAAGGGGCTATGGAAGGTGTGTGCCATGACATCCTCTGACAATGACATTTATTCCCTCCTTTTGGTGCCCTGCCTAGAGCAAGCCATCTGCAGCCCGCCCAGCCTGCATGGTACCCCTCCAGCCCCTACAGATGCAGAAGGTTGAGCAAGCTAGAAACCACTGGAAAAATCATCGGAAAAAGCAAGATCTGCTTCCAGCAAAATCCCAGCCAACAACAAGATGGAATGATTTGATGATGAAACTGAGCACCATTCGGACTGTACGAGCTGGATTTTATTAGTTTGTTTTGAATGTCCTCTGGGGGTGGGTGGGGGTGGGGTGGGTAGGCTCAGTCTTGTGTGAGCCTTGGCCCTGGCACCAGCCCATGGCAGAGCTGGAAGTGTGGGACCTGGGGCCAGACTGCCTGGTCGGAATCTCAGCTAGATCTCATACTAGCCGTGTGACCTCGGGCAAGTTCCTAATTTCTCTGTGCCCGTTTCCTCTCTGATAAAGCAATATGATGGGCATATATCTGGTATGATCTAGCCTTGTTCACTTAGGCAGACTTGTTTCCTTCCATCCAGTAGTTCACACTGTCATTTGTTCAGTGCATTCATTCATTCTTGCTCTTACCCATTCACACCATTCTTTACTACATTCATTCAGGCATCAGTTCATTTGTTCCTGCATTTGTCAATGCATTAATTCACACACACATCTGGGCATGATCAACCCCACTGTTCAGCCTTTTTCCAGCCTGTGGGCAGACAGACCAGGCCCCAGAAAGGGCTCTGAACATGGCTGGTAGAAAACATGTGATTCCTCCCATGTCACTTAAAGGTGCTGGAATTGTAGGATCTAGGGCATTAGAGCATTTGGGTCTCATGGTCCAGGAGCCCCAGATCTCTGCCCCACCACCCCCTCCTCCCAGGTCTCTCAGGGACTGGGCACTAATGGGTGGACCCCGGAGGTGACCGGAGCTGCTCATCAGAGGGAAGCCTGCCACCACTCAGTCATGTCTGTGTGACCTGGGCTAGATCACCGTCCCTCACTCTGCCTGGGGTGTCCTTTCACCCCGGGCTTGGGGTAGGACTTATCTGAGCATCCAGGTGGCTCTGGGTAGGAGAAGGCTCTGCCTTGGCTGCCTTTGCAGAGAGCAGAGGCCCTGGTTTTATAGAGGGGTATTATGGTGTAAGAACACAAAATAGCAGAGACTCTTTATTCCAGAAAATTAAGTCATCCTTTTTCTTTCTTTTTTTTTTTATTATACTTTAAGTTTTAGGGTACATGTGCACATTGTGCAGGTTAGTTACATATGTATACATGTGCCATGCTGGTGCGCTGCACCCACTAACTCGTCATCTAGCATTAGGTATATCTCCCGATGCTATCCCTCCCCCCTCCCCACACCCCACAACAGTCCCCAGAGTGTGATATTCCCCTTCCTGTCACAATGAGATCACATGGACACAGGAAGGGGAAGTCATCCTTTTTCCTTGAGCATCTCACTTCTGACCAAGAAAGGCTGGTGGTAGATACTGGGCCCGGTTCAGGGCTGGCTCTGCTGACCCAAGAGGCAGTGAGACAGATCTTGTCCAAAATCCATTCTGTGTGTTACAGTGATCTGAGGGCATCCTGCAGCTAAGTGCCCACTGGTCGGCTGCACTAATTAATTGATTTTATTGCCTATACTTGAGGCCTCTGGAGCCTTGGCATGTAAATACATGCAAATGAGCAGAGGAGCGGGTTGAATCCAAAGCCTGGGGGAGTATCTGCCTGGATTGGGCTAATTTCTCTGCTCACCTTTCCTGCTGTAATCCTACTGTGTTCTCAGGGAGCAGGAGAGTGGGGGACAAGGAGAAGGGGCCTTAGAGCCAGAGACACCTGGGTTCAAAGCCCAGCCCACCCCTTCCTGCTGTGTGTGGTCGTGGGCGAGTCCCTGCACCTCTCACTCTACCTGTCTCCATCATTGCGGAGCGGGGGTGGGTGGGGGGTGGGTAATGATCTTCCTGCCCTGCAGGGCTCTCATGGGCCTGAGGAAGCAGCACTCAGGAAACATGCCTCACACCCTTGCTGTAAGAAGCAGTGCAGCTTAGAGCTCCTAAATTATGTATTTCTGAGGTGGCGGGGAGGAGAGTGCAGTCATCTGGGCTTCGCAGCCCTGGCAGAGCAAGTGCTCCTTGAAAGGAGGTGTTGTGATTTCCCCTAATGAATGATGGCAATTGCTCCTTAATCCAGCCCTCGCCTCCTTTCCCGTCCAGTACGGTATGTTTTATGTGTGACCTTTGCTGAAACACAACAATCTCTCTTCACATATTGGGGGAATTACAAGAAAGCTTGGAATTTAAACATCCTGAAAGATTTATTCTATGTAGTGGGTGGAATAACCCTCACAAAAAACATACAAATTATGTTAGGAGAAGTAGGTTTGAGGTGGGCTCCAGGCCTGGCTGGAGCCTCTGATGAGTGGGGCTGGGGACTGGAGGCTGCTCTGATCAAGGGTTCATGAAGAAGCTTCTTTGATTCTTGGTTCTGTCTGCATTGTATGCAAGTTACAGCATTTGATGGGCTTTGTCAGGACTGGTGGGTGCTGAGGTTTACTGAGCACCTACTGTGCACCAGGGCTGCCCCCATCAACCCATGTGCTGTCCCCTGACATGGACATGGCCATTCCCACTGTCCTGGAGGAGACTCTGAGCTCCTGAGGATGATTGACTTGTCCCAGGCCACTCAGCTCGTTAAGTGGCAGGAGGGGAATTTGAACCCAGGTCTGGTTGACCCCAAAGTCCCTGCTCTTCCCCTGACGCCATACAGGAGGGACAAGGGGACTTGTACATCAGGGGGAGCGAGACTGCAGACATTGGTGGTAGGACTTGCCACTGATCCAAGCCTGGGCTTGGTCCACAGTTAGTTCAGCTCAATGCTGGGTCTTTTCCTGTGAAGCACAGGCTGCTCACTTGGAGGTGGGTCCCATGAGGGCTGTTCCTGGGCCCCGGGAATGCACATCTCACTGGAGGAGCCAACATTCCAAGCAGACAGTGGGGAGAGAGATATGAAGGCATTCTGGGGAAGCCCAAGTCACCCCTGAAGAGGCAGGCTGTGGAGACGACACTGAAGTCACAAACGGGCTAGGAAGGGCGCCTGGGCAGGGGGCTGGGAGGAGCGGAGGCCGGGGTGGGAGTCGACTGGCAGATGCATTCATTGAGCAAACCTCCACTGATACCACCAAGGAAACTTGTTGTTCTCTCCACTGCATCCTGTTCCCCCCCACCTTTCTTCTCTTCCTCCCCACTTCCTCCTCCTTGTCTCCTCCTCTTCCTCTTCCTTACTCTTCTGTCCTTCCTCCTTCTTTTCTCCTCCTCTTCTTTCTCTTTCTCCTTCCTCTCTTCTCTTCCTCTTTTTCTTCCTCCTCTCTTCTTCCTCATCCCCTCTTCCTCCTTGCTTCCTCTTCCTCCTCTCCCTTCCACATCCTCCTCCCATTCTCCTCCTCCAGGTAGAATGAACCCCTGCTATCTTCCAGGTCCCAGTGTAGGCAGCACCTCCTTGGGGAGCTCCCTGATCCCCCAGGTTGGGCTAGGGGACCCTGTAGCTCCCACACCCTCTGTGTCTCCCTCATCAGATCCCACGGTGCTGCCATCATCTGTTCCTCACTGGACTGGGGGCCTGGAAAGCAGTGATGGCTTCTCTGTCCCCGTGGTGACTGAATAGCTCTGCCCTCCCTGGCTGCGGGGGCTGGACCAGTTTCCTCACCACTCAGACCTCAGTGTCCTCCTGTCAGAGGGGTGGCAGTCCACATCCCCCAGGCTTGTGCGAGGGCTCAGGCACAATGATGGCACTGGCAAGGTGGGAGCTCCGCTAGTCTCAGCCTCCCCTCCTCCCTCTGGGCTTCCTTCCTCCTATCCGTCCTCATCTCCACCTCTGAGGGGCCTGGGCTCCATTCTCCTGCAGGACACCCCACCTCCCAACCTTCAGAGGAGAGAGAATGAAAACCTCCTCCAGCACCATGTCCTAAAGTTCCCGCTTAATTACTGGTGCGGTGCGCTGAGCAGCTACGGCTGCGCCTTTCCAGCTCTGGCGCCACATGGAGTGCGAGACACCTGGCTCCTCCCTGACGCACTTCTTTCTGTTTCTGCCCTTCAGGCTTTGTGTCTGTCTGAATCTGCGTCTGTTTCTCTGTGTTTTATATTTGGAACTCAGGAGCGAATGACGATCCTTTATAGAGATGAATGGAGGTGGGAACAGAGATGTCCTGGGGGCAGGACCCCAGTTGGGGGTCACACAGCTAATGACAGTCAGAGACAGAATTCAAACCCATTAATTAACACACTAATTCATGTAATGAATGTTTATCAAAGTGCAGTTCTGTGCCACAACTTGGAAGGCCTGAATTTAGTAAAATCCAACATTATCTAAGGGCGTTGTGTGAACTGACTTGGCACCTGTGCATGGGGGCATTGCCTGGCCTGTTGCCCAGGCTGGAGAGCAGTGGCACAATCCTAGCTCCCTGCAGCCTTGACCTCCTGGGCTCGAGTGACCCTCCTGCGTCAGCCTGTGTTGACTTGGTAAGTGTGGGTTTCCTTTCATTCTCATAGCAGTGTGGGGAAGAAGATACTGTTATCCTCACATTACTCAGGAGGACACTGTAGCTCCCAGAGGTGAAGGAATGTGAATTGAAGGCGTCCAGCTAGGAAAGCATGGAGGTGGGGTCCAGCCTGAGCCCCTGGACTCCGTGTCCAGTGCTCTTCCCACAGATGGGGTCAGCTGTTAGGAATGAGGTGAATCATATGTGTGGGGGTGGGATCTTCGGATAAAAAGGCCCCAAGTCTGGGATTAGAGGAGGGGGAGGGGAGGGGCCATGTCTCTCTTCTTCCCTCTCTCACCTCACTCCTATCATCTGTCACTGAGGCCTGAGACTCTGTCTCAGAAACATTCCCTGAGTCATTTCAGGTTGAACATGGGCCCTACTGCTTAGTAGGGGGACTTTGGACATATCCTCAACCTCACTAAGCCCCTGATTCATCACTGGAGATGCCCAAACTTAGCATTTTCAGTGGCTGGCACACTCTGATGAGGAGCAGAGGTGAGATGCTCAGCATAGGGCTGGGCGCATAGTGGGTGTCCGGTGACCACTAATGAATGAGCCGATTTTCTTGCCTCCTCCTTGTGTCTGGGTCACCAAGTCCCATTCATTCCACCTCCTGCCTCCTAATGGAATCTGTCTCTTTTGCTCCAACCCAGGTGTTCATTGGGACCAGGCCACCATCCTCTCCATTAATGACTGAGGCAGTTTCTCACTTGGCCTGCCTGTCTGTAAAGGCAAATCCACTCATGGCTTCTGGTTCAAGGAACATGACATAACAGAAGACAACAGAACAAAATGCAAAAAAAAAAACCAAAAAAAAAACCGCCAAAAAAAAAAAAACCCACAAAAAACCCCAACACCCAAACAGCCTTCAATGGCTCCCAGCTGTCTTCAGCCTAATACCCAGCTCTTAGGCACAGCATTTGATAACCCCCTGAGTTCACCTGAATCACGGCTTCAGCCTGATTTCCTGCTGTTCCCCCAAAATGCCCGCCACTCTGGCCACACGGGAATCTTCCCTCATTTCTATCTGGGTCAGACAGGGCCATCTTAATGAAGGCGGTGTAATTGGGGGTGGGCAGGGTGGAAAGTTCAAGTGAACGAGGATAAACCTAGGAAGGGCCTCAGGTCCCCTCCCCTGAGGCCCAGAGCTTCCCATTGTCCTGTTAGGGGGTCCAGCTTGGCTCTGGCCCTTGTTGTGGGGCCCCCTCAATCCTGCCTCAAGGTTTACCCTCTCACCTCTCAGCTTGGCACTTCTCCTTTCCTCTGAATTCTTGCTCTGCCTGCTGGGGTATCTACTCATCCATGGCTGCCTCCCAGCGACTCATTCTAATACTCCTGAAAAAGAAATCCACACCTTGGAATAATTCCTGTTTTCTGCAAAGCAGACAAATGTTAATTATGGTCAGTATCTTCCTTTCTGTCTCCTTTGGAAATCTCCATCTCTGAGCTCTGTGATAAAGGAATTAGGCTCTGATTAGCGGAAGGCAACGCCATTCTGAGATCGTGTTTCTCTGTTCTCAGAGATTACAGGCAGCAAGGGATAAAGGAGAGAAGGAAGAGGGAAAAACAAAGAAAAGAAGAGAGAAAGAGAAAAATAGAGAAAACAGCTGTTCGTTATGCTGGAAATCGAAGCCCAGGGCTTTGCACACATCCCTGGGGGTGGGGGGCAGCGGGTGACCGTGGATGAGACCAATAAAACCTGCAGAACCAGAGGTTGGTTTTTATGCCTGTGACACCTGCACACATTGTACTTTCCACACCGCTTGGCTTTAGCAAAACCACAGTGATTTGTCAGAAGAAAAAGATCAAGCATGCCGCTGAGCTGTCTGGATCCCGGGTACAGATCTGGGTAGGTGGGGTGCAGTGGGTTTCCATGCAAATAGCCCCAGGCCCAGCCATTGTGGGCCCATAGCAAGCTCTGATAGTTCCAGGGCTGGAGATGTGATAGGGATCAAAATGGGCCAGGCTTTCTTCCTGAGTTGAGCCTGCCTCTGGGCTGCAGAGGTCTCTTGGGAGGGGCACACAGGGCAACATGTGCACCCAGCTGGGGGTCTGCCGTAGCTAGCGATCTCAATAGCCTGTGCACGGAAATGCAGCAGGTCACAGGAAAGCTAGTCTGCACAAAGCTATGGTCCTCCTGCACCCGAGGTGCACCCGAGGGAGCAGCCGTTTCTTGCAAAGTCCCCAGCTGGGAGTCCCTGGGGTATCTCGCGTGGGTTCACAAACCAACCCACCAGGTATGGTCACCAGGTGGAGGCTGTGCTGTTCTCCCCCTGGCTGTCACTGATCTCTACTCGGGAAGCCTCTAGAGGTGTCTGGAGGTGCCCTACTGGTGGTGCCCCAGCAGGGATGAGGATGACAATGTCCATGCCAAGGGGGCTGGGTCCTCAAGACCCCAGAGCCACTCGAATGCTGCAAACCTCAGAAGTAGAAGAGAGGAGAAGATTTACTATACAGGGATAGGGAGAAGGCAGGGAGGCTTTCTGGAAGAGGCCTCTAATCTGGGTTTTGCTGGATCAATAGGGGTTTTCCAAGTGGATAAGGTAGAAAAAGGATCTTGAGAAGAATGCAATGCACAGTGGAAACAAGAACTGCGTATGGTTCAGGGGAGGAGGCCAAACAGGGCTGGGGAAGGCTAGGTTAAGAAGGGCCTTGACTTATCACATCATTTGAGGTCAGGAGTTCGAGACCAGCTAGGCCGACATGGCGTAACCTCATCTCTCCTAAAAATACAAAAATTAGCCGGGCATGGTGGCGCATGCCTGTAATCCCAGCTACTCAGGAGGCTGAGCCAGGAGAATGGCTTGAACCTGGGATGCAGAGGTTGCAGTGAGCCGAGATCTCACCATTGCACTCCAGCCTGGGCCTCTGTCTCAAAAAAACCACCCAAAACCAAACGAAGGGCCTTGTCCCGTCAGGCTAAGGGGTCTCTGGTTACCCTGCTACTCAGGCCTGTTTCTGTCCCTTCCTGGCCACTGCTGACTGACGCCAGTGAAGGGCTGTCAGCCTGCCTGGATCTAACCACTCTGCCCTTTGTGCTCCTTTCCAGATCTCCCCTGGCCACAGAGTTGTCTGCAGGTACATGGTGTGGGGGTTGGAGTCTGAGCACTGGAAAAGGCCAGATTTAGACACGTAGGATTTTAAAAAATAATAGTGAAGCAACTGGAGGCTGATGCCGAGCTGGCAGGCAGTGTCAACAGCCCAGGTTCTGGAATCAGAAAGACTGGACTGACTGCTTTGAGTCTCTTCAGTGACTTGAGGACTATGATGTTGGCCCCAGGAGGCTGTTATTAAGATAGTAACAATAGCCACCTTTCACCGAGCGCTTACCAGATACCCACAGCCCTCTACATACTCCTTCAATCCTCTTCACACCCCATTAAGCTATGCTTGGCAGGAAGCATATAGTAGCTGCTCAACTCACAGTGTTTCCCCCTGCCCCTAAATCTCTGGGAGCACCAAGGAGAGTTTCCCGCGGCTGTGATTTAGTGGCTCTGAGATCCCTCCCCTGCTGCCTCATTTGGCCCTCCATGGCGTGTATATCCCACCACTGTCCCCGGCTCATTGGAGATGCATATTCACTTTGAATTTGCAAAGGGCACTGTCCTCAGGAAACTGGGGTGTTGACTTCATGATGTGCAAGGCCCTGAGGACCAGGGTCAGGCCATGCGCCCATGTGGGGTGTTGAGTGGCTCCTTATCTCTCTCTCTCTCTCTTTCTCTTTCTCTCTCGCTCTCATCTACTCAGTCAGGCTGGTCTATCAGACTCTTGCTCTATTTCTTCCCTCTTGTTCTCTCTCCCTTGTATTCACTTGATTCTTCCCCTAGAAACCCAGATGGAGGAAAGGGGGTGACAGGAGGATGGGCACTGTGGAGCCTTGTGGTCTGCGATTAGAACCCTTGGGTTGACCCTGAGTGTGATGAGGATGCGAACCTTGGTGGTTTGGGAGCAGAGGAGTGACATGCTCTGATTGATGGATTACTGTGACTGGCTGCTGGGTCGAGGAGAGTCTGCAGAGGGTGGGCGTGGATAAAGCAAGGCATCCCTGTGGGCAGGTGAGAGAGGCAGGTGGCTGGACCAGGGAAGTCATGGTCATGGGAAGTGGTCAGTTTCTGGCCATGTTTTGAAGTTAAAGCCATCAGGATTTGCTGGCGGATTGAATGTGGGTGTGGCAAGTGAGGTGTCAAGGAGGACTCCAAGGTTTAGACTGAGCCACTAGACGGATGGAGTGTCATTCATGGAGATAGGGCAGCTGTGGGAGGAGTAGGCTTGGGGACTGCTGGGGACAGCAGCGAGTCTGGAGTTAAGTTTTGGATGCTGAATTTGAGAAGCCCATTAGACCTCAGAGAGGTGACATGGAACAGGCAGTTGGATATAAGTACCTGGAGCTCCAAGCTGGAGAAACACACTTGGGGGTTTTCAATGCTCAGTCCCTATTTAAGCCTTGAAACTGGCTTGGGTCATCTAGGCAATAAGGCTAGACAGAGAGAAGAAGAGATCTGAAGACCCAGTCCTGGGGCGTTCCCATATTTGGAGGACATGGTGATGATAGAAACAGGCAAAGGAGGCTGAGGAAGGGTCCCAGTGCTTCCTCCCCTTCCCTGGAAGCCCCCAGACCCAGCCTGTGGACCTGCCCAAGAAAGAAAGATGGAGAAAAAAAATAAGCCCTTCCAACTTGTATTGGGAGTCAGAGGGGAGGTAGTACATGATGTGGGGGTTGAAATCGGAGCACTGGAAAAGGCCAGATTTGGACACACAGGATTTACAAAAATAGCAGTTAAACAGCCTCTTCTCAAGTTGATGAGCTGCTAGAAAAAGCCGCACTAAATTAAAGGGTTGTGCTGTCTCTGCACTTATAGATTCCCCGCTCCTCTCTCCCTACTATCTGCTTCAGCCCCCCCAAGGAAGTTCCACAGCCTCCCCTCTCTCATTCCTTTTTTTTTTTCCTCCTCCCTCCTCCCCCAGAGCTGTACCCTGAGAGGTTCCAGTGCAAGCAGAGAGCTGCGAAAGGGAGGAGGGCAGGAGGCGGGTCAGCTCCTCTCCCTCAGCACCCACCCCAGCCCCTGCGTTCCATCCCTGTCTAGGAGCCATGGAGGATCCCAGAGGGTCCCTCCTGCTGACAGGTGCCCCTGCCTCTACCTCCACCTCCTCTTAACAGTGGGGGTGGGGGAAGTGCAGGACCTAGGGGCTCTTGACTTCAGCTCCTCTCCCCTGAGGAACGAGGCCCACATTCATGGCTAACCAAGACTGGCCTTAGTGGCTTCGCCCCTGCTGGGCCTCCACTCCCTCCGCAGCCTGAGCTGGGAAGGACCCTGTCTCCTGGCTGCCCCCAGCACCTATGGCTCCTGGCGGGGGTGCATTTCAAGATATTCAGGGAGGAGGAAGCTGAGCCTAGGTCGCAATCTCTTACCGAAAAGAAATTTATAAAATGCGTAAGGCATAGCACTCACGCAGCTGGCACTAACTGGGTGGCCACCCCGCTCGGCTGCAGGTGAGGAGGTGGGGGCTCAGGGAGGTCGAGAGGAGCAGAGGAGGACCCAAGTCCAGCTCTGCCTGCCACTCGGCCCTGGCTCTTTCCATTGTTGGGGGCGGCTCCGAGGCTTTGCTATTCATTCACTCATTCCTCCAGAACACCAGAAGCCCGGCCCCTGGGAAGCTTGGGTCCAGTAGTGGCCCCAGAGAAGACAGGGCAGGGGCCCAGAGGGGTGCAGAGGAGCTGGGGAGGGGAGGACACTGGTTTGCTTGCGGGGAGCAGGGGAAGCGAATGGGGCGCTCTGCTGGGAGGGACTGAAACCCACTGGTACTGGCTTAAGTCACAGCTGGGACCTGACTCCCAGGAGAGGTGAGGTGGGGAGGGCAGCAGGACCTGAGGGAGGGGACTGCCCTTTCTCCCTCTCAGGTCCCAGCTCAGGGCCAGCCTTCCGCCTCCCGCCCTCTGCCACCAGCCCTCCGTCTCCCGCCTTCCCTCGCTCAGGTCCAGCCTGTGGACAGGGCCCGGTCCGGGTCTCGGGGCAACCCAGGAGTTGATTGGTCCGACTGGGTTCAGGTGTCCACCCCGGTCCAATTAGCTGTGGCGGGGGCGTGGCCACACATCATGTGCAGGTGCCCGGGTCCGTCCTAGGGTCCAGAGGGGGCGGGCGTTGGGGGGCGGCGTCCCAGGAAGGGACTGTCAGGGACTGGAAGCCCAGGGCCTGGGGGTGGGGGGGTTGTCGGGGGCTGTGGGTGACGTAGGGCGGGTGCCGGGCGGGGCGTCGCTGTGCTAGGACGCAGAGGGGACGCGGCCCTGCCGGTCGCCGCGCGGTGGCATCTCTCTCCGCTGTCACCTGGAGCAGAAGGAGCTTTCCCGGAGGAGCCTCGCTCTCCTCACACAACGCCCTCTTTCCTTCTCCGCTTTGCTCATCACGCTGGTGCTGGTTTAATTCATTTGTCGGGTTCCTCGACGGTCGTCCTTGTTCCCACTGGAAAGTCAGTTCCCGGGGAAGGGGGCCCCCGTCTGTCTCTTTCCCAGCCAAGAGGCTGCTGGGCCCGGGAGGCGCCCACCGTGGGGGAAGTCGGAAGTTATTTAATATTATTAACAGCTGTTAACATTATTTGAGCACCCAGTGTGTGTGGGCCCCGTACTGAGAGCCTCTCACCCGCTGTCGCATTTGATCCCCACAACAGCCCCTGGCAGAGGTGACAGTGCTGTCACCTTGTTACAGATGGGGGATCTGAGACCCTTAGAAGCAAAGCTCCTGACCACATGGGTAGCAAAGCCAGGACTTGAGCCCAGCCTGTCTGACTCCAGGTTCATCCTCAGAACCATGCACCATGCTGCCCTGCTGTGTGCCAGGCCTTGTGCTGGGAACACAGATGGAGGATGCACTGTCCAAGTGGGGCCCATGATGAGTCAAGGAGTTGAGCTCTTCACAGTGGGTCATGAAAGGTGTTGGTGTTTGGCTGACTCCCCTGTCTGGACCTCAATCAACGGGTGGGAAAACTGAGGCCCAGATTGAGGCAGGGGCTTGCCTGATGTGACAGAGCCCAAGTCCTCCAGGTGGGACGTGAGAGATGAAGGGGGGTGGTCAGAAGCTGTAGGTCCCTCTGGTGGTGTTTGTTCTCCAAGGATGCAGAGCTGAGGGGCTCAGACCCTTGGCCGTCCAGGGCCCAGCACAGTCTTGGGTGGGGTGTGAGGCTTACTGTGTGGGCTTCAGGGGAATTAAGTGAGCAGCCAGCCACGTGTGGGTGGATGGAGCGGAGATGGGAGGGAAAGGGCTACTCCCTTGAATTCAGGTCATGTGGACATGATGTCAGGGCAGGTGTGGAAAAAACAAAACAAAAAACAAAACAAAACAAGACAAAACAAACAAACAAACAAAAAAACCATAGGAAACTACAGAAACAACAACCCAACCTTACAGAGTATTATTCAACATATTTGGTGGGTACTGAAGACCAAGAACTTTCTAAAGTTGAAATGTTGTGAAGTTGTCACTTTGTAAAGAAAGAAAGAGTCAGTAGGGCCTGTACCAGTAGGGATGGAGGTGGCCTTTGTCCCTGATCCCCCCTGGGAATCCTCCTGCACTCCCAGGAAGGGTGGTGACGAAGGTCTCTGTGACTGGCCACTGTAGCGGAGCTGGGGGCTGCACGATAGCATTGACCCCCTTGGATTTGTCTTGGCTGCCTGGAGATAATGGTTTTTCCCTCAAAGCCCTTGCATTCTCCAGAAGGGACCTTGTCTAGTTGTCCCCTGCTGGTCCCCAGGCTCAGCATGGTGCCAAGTAGTGTGCAGTGGATGAACGAATAAGTGCAAAATCCTTTACCTTTTCCCTGACACTCACTCAAGTACGCACGCAGGGCAGGGGCTATATAGCAAATTGTACAAGGTTTACACAGCACCCACTTAAGACTGGAACTCCTGTTCCTGGGCCCACAGAGCAGTTCCAGAGAAGGAGAGGTGCCAGATCTTGCAGCGCAGTGGATGGAAGCTCTGGAAATGGAGAGCGTTTGGGTTTCAACCAGCTTGGGCAACCAAGTGAGACTCAGTCTCTACAAAAAGAAAGAAACATTGGCAGGGTGTGGTAGTGTGCACCTGTAGCCCCATCTACTTGGATGCTGAGGTGGGAGGATCCCTTGAGCTCAGGAGTTTGAGGCTGCAGTGAGCTATGATCGAGCCACTGCACTCTAGCCTGAGTGACAAAGGGAGGCCCTGTCTCAAAAAAAAAAAAAAAAAAAAAAAAGAAAGAAAGAAAGAAAGAAAAGAAAGAAAAGAAAGTATTTCATTGTGGGCAGCATGCTAAACTTCTGAGTCTGT
Source organism: Pan paniscus (assembly GCF_029289425.2). Classification (NCBI taxonomy): domain Eukaryota; kingdom Metazoa; phylum Chordata; class Mammalia; order Primates; family Hominidae; genus Pan; species Pan paniscus. The sequence goes on from NC_073249.2 coordinate 196,159,237, forward strand.
TTCCTTTTCTATAAAATGCTACTTCAGAAGCTATTTTCAAGAATTAGGAAAAAGAAAAGCATGTGGACCACTTAGCACAGAGCTGGAGGGCTAGGCCTGTAGTAGACAAGGAAGGAATGATATTATTTAGGATGATAATGATGATTGGCCTTGGGCGCAGGGGCCTCATCTGTCTTGTTCACTGCAGCATCCCTACGGCCTGCCCTGGCCTGGCACATAGTAGGTGCTCAGTGCATGTAGCCCCTAGACTCCACTGCCAGCAGCCTGAGGTCTTCTCTGTGCAGTTGGATGGATCCTTCCTGATCCCCCTTCCACCAGAGACAGCAGCAGACTCTCAAGGAAGGAGCAATTTCACGGGATTCTCAATCTCTCTTTTTCCCTTCAGTGCCGATCCATTTCCTTATTGGCTTCAGTGGCTTTGTGTGCCAGCTTGTCTCTGGCAGAGCTGGTGGCAAAATGACAGGGAGTCAAGGTCTTCATGCCCTTTGCTCCAGCTTTTATCCACTTGATTTCATGGGGCTGGAGCTGTAGCTGCCACTCAGCTGGAGAAATGTCAAAATGATGTTAAATCACAGGACGCAGGCAGGTGACAGGAGAACACTTGTCACCCACCTCTTGGCTGTCCCCCTGGTCCCAAGCCCTCAGCAGGGAGGGATCATTGTTCCCTGAGGGCCCAGCTTATTTTATCTGCGCTTCTCCATAATCACAGTCTTGCAAGCAATTTTCTCGAGGTGAGAGCTGGTGGTGGCCAGGCACATGCACTCATAGGTTGTAGTTGGGGAGGGCTGGCATGGCAGGCCTGGGAACTTTGTGTGAGGACAGCAATGGGGGTGGAGAACCCAGGGGAATGGACTAATCGCAGGCAACTGCTGGGCTGGATTCTCTTTTTAGTTTTTATTAGTTTTTTAAAATATGAAAGTGATGCAAGCTCACTGTTAAAATTCAAGCAGTGTAGAAGAGTGTAAGGATTTTAAGTGTTTTGTCCCCCAAGCCGGAAACCCACCTCCTAGATGAGATACTGCAGATATTAATTACAGTGAGCTCGCTGAATCATGCCCATGGGTAGACCCCTTCAGATTCACTAGATCCTTCAGTCCTGTCATCAACACTGCAAGGTAGATTCTGCCATTGTCCTGTTTTAAAGGACAGGTAATGGAGGCTCAGAATATTAGAGTGACCCCCAAGGCCACCCAGCTGGTTCCAGAGCAGGGACTGAACCCGGCTCTGTGAGTCTTCAAGGATTCATCCATCCCGCCTCTGCCGCCACAGTGGTTTGGCATCTGTTGTTTTTTCCTAAGCATATAATAACTTGTCTTTCCTTCACAAACATGAGATCATACCCTAAGCATCATTTGCAGCTTGCTTTTTCATTTGAGAGCATTTTCCTATTTGGATCTGTCCTATTTATTCAGTGGCTGCCTCGTAATCTTTTGTCAGAGGCACCAGTATTTATTTAGCTGGTTCCTTCCCAGTGGATGTTTAGGTTGTTTTTCAGCTTTCTGCTATTACTGGCAATGCTGCAATACACATAATCCCCTGACTTTTTTTCATATCCTAATTTTGATTATGCAAGTGCTAGATGCATGTATTCTTTTTGTCATATAGTCAAACAATTTAGACACAAAGTTGCCTGAGCTACCCTCCTCCATATTTGAATCCCTTCCCCATAATAGCCATTGTTATCAGGGTGGCATATAATCCTTATAGACCCAATTCCTATGCATTTATATGCATGCATACATATGCATTTTTATTATGGGTGTTTTAAAAAACATAATATCATGCAATATGTATTTTTTTGCATCTGCCTTTTGTTTTTACATTAGTAACATCCTAATCCTAGAAATATTTCCACGTCAGTACATATAGAGCTACTCCACTCCTCTTCTTCTTCTTTTTTTTTTTTTTTTTTTTTGAGTTGGAGTCTTGCTGTTGTTTCCCAGGCTGGAGTGCAGTGGTGCAATCTCGGCTCACTGCAATCTCTGCCTCCTGGGGTTCAAGTGATTCTCTTGCCTCAGCCTCCTGAGTAGCTGGGATTACAGGCACTAGCAACCATACCTGGCTAATTTTTACACTTTTAGTAGAGACAGGGTTTCGCCATGTTGGCCAGGCTGGTCTCGACCTCCTGACCTCAGGTGATCTGCCTGGTTCGGCCTCCCAAAGTGTTGAGATTATAGGCGTGAGCCACCGTGCCTGGCCAATAACTACCTCATTCTTTTTAATGAGGCCATGTATCTTTTCCATGGCATCGACGTGTCATCTGTTAAAAAATGATTTCCCCATTGTTAAATATTTAGGTTCCTTTCATTTTTTCCTCCCTATAAAAAGTACTGCAATAAGTACCTCTATGCATGTTTCACTGTGTGCACACTGGAGTTTTTCTCTAGTGTTGATACCCAAAAGTGGAATGGCTGAGTTAAAGGGTTTTCCAGGCCAGGTTTTGTCTGACCTGTTCACACAGTTGCAGAACCCTTGGGGTGTCTCTTTTCTGGTTGGAAACCTCTGTAGCTGGTGGCTCCTTTGCCCAAGTTTTGCTCGGGCCCTCTGGGCTTGTTCTGCCCACTTGGCCTGGCAGGCTTGGCTTGGCTCACACTTCCAGCCTGGATCCCATGCCTGCCAAGGGTGAGCAAGGCATGGAGCAGTGAGGGGTGTGTGAGTGAGTGAGTGTGGGGTCTGGCCACTGTGCACAGTCAGGCACGCTGGCTGCTGCAACAGGGCAGGGAGCTCCAGGTACCTCTCTGCAAGGCTGCAGCTGGACCAAGTACACCGCAAGCAGCTTCCATGGCTGCCACTGGAGAACACAGTGGCACCCAGAAGCTTGGAGACTCCAGGAACTGCAGGGCCCCAAAGAGGGAGTCACAGCCCAGGCTTGGGGAGCTCCCAGGTCTGCGCTCCCTGAAGGGTCACAGCTCTTCTCTCCTTCTCTTCACCTGCAACATGCTGAGCAAGGGGCATGTTCCAGCCCTGTTTGTGTTATAGCTCTTTCAGCCCTGTCATTTGGCAGGTCCTGAGTTCTTGTCCTGCATCCAAGATGAATGAGATGCATGGACAAGTGGAGGGTGAGCAAGGTGAAGAGGAGCTTTATTGATTGACAGAATAGCTCAGAGGATGCCCTGGAGTGGGTAGTTCCTCTCTGCAGGCAGGTCGTCCTGTCATTCTCTGCAGCTCTCAAGAGAGAGGAGGCCCTGGAGTGGGTAGCTCCTCTCTGCAGCTGGTTGTCTCAATGTCTGCTCAGCTCTGGCTGAGCCCAGGGCTTTTATGGGCCTCAGAGGTGGGGAAGTCCATGCCAGATTGGTCCATGGGTGGCCATGGGCATACCTGGAAAAGGCACAAGTTCTCACTCCAGTACATGGGACTGGCAGCCTGGCCCCCAGCATTCAGGCTTTCCCTGAATTGAAGGTGGGGCCTCATCAGGGACCTGCCACCTTCTGTCCAGGAGCCTGTCTGCCTCCTGCTGCTGCTCATGGCACCCAGGCTGTAGGTGCCAAGGGGGCATCTGCAGGCCAGCCCTGAGCTGCCCTCAGCACCCCTGGCCCCATTGGCTTTCCTCCTATGCTCATTGGTGCCCAAAGTCCAGAGGGGGCCAAAGTGTCAGGGGGCTGGCATGTCAGCACTGCCCTAAGCATGTGCACACCCAGCTGGGCTGTGACTGTGCCCAGGCTTAGTGCCAACTTTGCTCTAAGACTGGAATGGGTGCTGACAGCAGGGGGAAGCCAGGCAGTGGGAGCAGGCATTTCCAACCCTGCAAGGACAGGGGCTGCCTTCCTGGGCCCCCAAGAGTGCAGGGATGCCAGGGTCCATAGCTGCGGTTTGGGTGGCTACAGCTGTGCCCAGTTTGGGTTGGGGTGCAGGGCTCCTGCTTGCTCCATGGAGCAGGAGACAATGGGTCTGCAGCCACAACTTGGGCTGCTGTGGCTGCATCTGGGGAGCTCCTGCCCCACCAACTTGGAAGGGGTGAGGCTCCCACTTGTCCCCATTTCCTGCTGGCACCATGGAGTGTGCAGTCCCAGTTGTGCCTCACTGCTGCAGCCAGTGTAATAGCAGTGGCTGCTCTAGATGGACTGTTGCTGCCATCAACAGGAGGAGTCTGGGGAAGATCTGGGTTGTGAGTTCCAGGTTGCTGTTTGCTGCAGGCAGCATGAGGCGAGATGGCTGAGGATCTGGCCTTTCCCTAATGGTCAACTTTCCATGTCCATGTTCTTGGACAGCTCTTGGTGACACTGCCAACTCTGGGTAAGATTTCTTGGCTGTGTGGCTCTTTGGAAAGAATTGTCAGAACAACACTGTGGGCCACCTATTGGGCCAGCCCCACACACCATTTGATACCCTGCCTCTTCCGTCTTGTACTTACTGGTGGTTGGATTGACTGATCCAGGTTGACTGGTAGTTTTGGTAGTTTCTCAGCCCATTTCTACTAGTTAGCCCTGGGAAAAGTTGGGGGAAGATGTGCATTAAGTTGTTCAACTACCAGCCATTGCCAGCACCTCCCTTATGCTAGGCTGGTGGCTCAGAAAGACCTCTGCCCTCAGGAGTTGCAGTTCAGTGTGGGAGATACGCTTGTACCAGCTGACAAGGGCTGTGACAAAGGTAAGTGCAGAATTCTAGGGGGATGCACAAGGGGAGTTCTGACAGTGTCTTGCAGGAGTGGTCCAAGAAAGTTCCTGTTATAGGTGATAACAGTGGTGTCCTAAAGAACAAATGAGTGCTTATACCTAGAACATCTGTTTGGTTTTTCTTTATGTGTTTGCTGGCTATTTGTTGCTGATTTTCACCCTGTTTACCGAGCCTCCTCCTTCATCTGGTAATGGTCTTTCCATGTTTGTTCTGTCAATTACAGCTCTTCCGCCCCACTCTAGCCCACTTACATCACAGGGGTGGGCGTGTGACCTAGGCCTGGCCAATCAGAGTCCTGCATCCCTAAGCCACAGTAACTGGTTCAGGATGGGCCAATCCAGGCTTCCCCTGGGATTTTCTGCTGGAGTTGTTGGGAGACACTTCCTTTTGCCTTTGGAGTCATGGAGCTCAAAGTAGATGCTTGGGATCACCTGCCCTGGCCTCATGGGGCATGCCCAGGTGCAGTGGGAGAAACTGAGGCCACTTTGCAAAAAGAACCAGACACAAAGAGGAAAGATGGGTAGAGAGAAAATCCCGGGGCACTAAGATCTGATTCTGGCAGACTTTTCTTTTACATCAGAGCCTCTTGTTCAGCACGGGGGCCAATCATCCCACTTCTAAAGGCCTCAGCTGCTGGACTGGGGTCTGTTGCTGTGGCCTGGAGTCCTGACAGATACTGGGAGTGGGCTCATGCGGTCACGAGGGCTCTAGATTGGCAAAAAGCAGGACAACTGTGTATGAGGGTCTCCTCTGACCCAGTGCTGACTTCAGTATCTTTCCGTACTTGGTTCACTCTATCCTCTAAAACCCAAATTAAACACGACACTCTCTTTTAAAAGCTCTTCAATGCCTCCCCATTTTCCTTAGGATCAAGTCCAAACTCCTTAGCCTGCCATGCTGGGCCCTGCATGGATTGTCCCTTGCCTGTCATCCCTCACTGACCAGAGCCTAGGCTCCAGCCACACCAGACTTCCTTCCACTCCACACCCAGGCCACTCCCTCCTCCCAGCCTTTGCACATGCTGTTCTTTCAGCTTGAAAAACATTTCCTGCACTTTTCTACCTTACCCTCACCCCCATTCTTCTTTACCAGGATGACTCATACTCCCTTTCCAGTTTAGAAGTAAATACCCCTTCCTCCAGGAAGTTTTCCTGCTGTGCTTCTCTGAGCCCCCACAGCACAGCATCATCTAGCTCTATGGCAATTATTTAACGACTTGTTTCCTTCAGTGGATTCTAGGCTCTAGGAAAGTGAGTTCATGTCCGCCTTGTTCATTACTGCACTCCAGCTTCTATCACAGTGTTAATGAATATGTGGGAAATTAATCAACAAATGAGCCCCAGTTCAAGGGGCATGAGGTGTGGTGGAAACAACTCAGTTTTAGAACAAGACAGAACTGGGTTCCGATCCTGCCTGCATAGTTTATCTCTTGGCAAATCACTTCATCTTTCTGAGCCTCAGTGTCCTCAAATGCCCACCTGTTAGCAATTTAAAAAATATATTTTTTAAGAGTTGGAGGTCTCACTATATTGCCCAGGCTGGTCTTGAACTCCTAGGCTCAAGCAATCCTCTAGCCTTGGCCTCCCAAAGTGTTGGGATTACAGGCATGAGCCACAGCCCCTGGCCCATGTTGGCTATTTTGAAAGACAGTGAAGGTGATAGTGTTTGGAAAACTCAAAAGTATGAAGCAAATGTTAAGCTTTCTTTTTAAAGTAACATGTCAATGACATCTGATAAACAGAAATTATTGTGACATATTGGTAGTGTTTTTCCACTTCAGATTGACAATAATAAATGCCTGAACTGTAAGGGAGTGGAAAAAGAAGGACACACAAACCAAGGGCTACAACATGCCAAGGTCTGTGCTAAACAGGTTGTGTACATAGTATTCATTTTCTCTGGAAACAGCTTCTGTAACTTTTACTGGAGTCATTGCTAGGTATTTTATACTTGCTTTTTTTTTCTGTTGTATATGATGTTTCTTTTAATTTACTGATGCATGGAAATTTAATTCAATATATGTATTGATTTTGTATCCAGTAAACATGTTAAACTTCTTTATTGTTTACTTATCTGTAGATTATTTCAGATTTTCCACATAGACAACCACATCTGCAAATAGTGACAGGTTTGTTTCTTTTTGCTCCTTATACCTTTAATTTTTTTCTTTCTAACTTTCCTAGGAGTGATACTAGCAGGTACCCTTGTGTTGTTCCTGATTTCAAATGGAAAGCTATGAGCTTTGTGTCATAATGTACAATGTAGGTAGGTTTTCATAGATGCTCTTCATCTAGCTAAGCAAGTCCTATTTAATTCTTAGTTAGGAGTTTACTCATGAAAAGATATTGAATTTTATTTGCAGCTATTAAAATGTTCATATGTTTTTTCTCTTTTAATCTGTTAATATGATCCACATTGATTTTCTGGTATTAAACCAACCTTACATTCCTGGGATAACTCCAGCTTGGTCATGATACACTTAAATTGCTGCATTTCTTATGCTAATATTAGGTTTAGGACTTTTATACTTATGTTCTTGAGTGAACTTGGCCTGTAATTTTCCACTCTTATATTGTTCTTGCCTGACTTTGGTGTCACGGTTTTCTTAACCTCATAAACTACAAGTGTGTTTGAGATATTAGATTTATTTCTATCTGGTGTGTTTAGAAAGCATATTATAAAACCATCTGGGCCCAGTGTCTTTGTGGGATGGTTTCTATTCCTAATCCAGCTTTTTAAATGGTTGTATGATTGCACAACTTTTAAAATGTCTTTTTGAGTCAGTTTGCATAAGTCGTATTTTTATATGAATGAGTCAGTGTTATGTGCTTTCAAATGTACCGTTATAAAGTTGTTCTGGATATGTTTCTATTTATTTATTTAATCTGTAGCTTCTATGATATGATCTGTTTCCTATTATTAATGCTGTCTCTTTGTGCCTTCTCTTGCTGTTTATGTTTTTCTTTTCTCATTTCAGTCATGTGTGGGCCTTCTCTTTATTTAGTCTTTTCCAAGAACCAGCTTTTGGCATTGTTGATCTTGTCTATCGTATGTTTGCTTTACCTTCTCTATGCCTTAGTTTCCCCATCTATAAAAATAGGGACAGTAACAATGTGCATTCCATATACTTGTGAAGATGAACTGAGCTAATACATATCAGCATTGTGCTTGGCACATAATTGTTTTATGTGTTTACTTTCACTTCTATTTTTGTTAATAATTGATTTCTCTCAAATTTCTCTTCCTAAAGATCTTTTTTTAAAGAGACAGGGTGTCACTCTGTTACCCAGGCTGGAGTGCAGTGATGTGATCATAGCTCACTGCATCCTCGATCTCCTTGGGACAAGTAATCCTTCTGCCTCTACTTCTTGAGTAGCTGGGACTACAGGTGCATGCCACCACACCTGGCTAATTGGTAAATTTTCTGTCAAGATGGAGTCTTGTTATGTTGCCCAGGCTGGTCTCGAACTCCTGGTCCCAAATGATCCTCCCACCTTGGCCTCCCAAAGTGCTTGGATTACAGGCATGAGCCACCACACCAGGCCATCTTTTCTTAAATTTCTTTAGGTTTGTTCTGTTCTTCCCTTTCTAACTTCTTAATCTAGACACTTAGCTCATTGATTTTGAGTGCTTTTCTTTTCTAGTGTGAGCATTTAAGGCTATAATCTTCTAAATATCGCTTTTACTGCATCCAACAAATTTTAATGTTTTGTAGCAACATTATTGTTTTTCTGTATATTTAAACGTTTCCATTATTATTTCTACTTTTATTTTGAAGTGTTGAGGAATATGTTGTAATTTCTAACCACATAAGCATTTTTCGCTTTCTAAATTCATTTGTAACCTAATCGTTTTGTGATCTGAGACTGTGTACAAATCCTTTGATACTTATGGAACATACTTTATGCTGGTCAGGCCTTCGGTCTATAGGATAATAGGAGAATAGACCTATCTATTCTCCAAGTGGTTATCCTAGCTGCTTTAAGATGCCTACTTAATTTAACAAGGTTTAACATTCACAGTATTTGTATGCTTTTCCCAAACAACACAAGAGTCCTCTAGAATGCTCTGATCACCTTCTCTCAACTTACCTGGGATTTTTATCTCATATTTTAATTCTTTCTTGTTTATTTTTAACTTTCCAAACTAGACATTATTGTCATTATTTCTCACATTTAATGGTAGCTTAATTCCCATGTGATTATCACATATTTCCTCATCAATCCATTTTGTCTGTCAGTCCTTATATTGGAATTTATTTTCCTTCTGCTTAACTCACTTCCTTTAGAGTTTACCTCTCCTGAGGGTAAGTTTCGTTTTGTCTGGAAAAGGCGTGTTTTAGAATTTTCTTCCTGCTGGTGACAGTCTCTGCTTGTCTGAAAATGTCTTTATTTTTCTCTCCTTCTTAAAAGATAGGTTTGCTAGCCTTCTATGTTGACAGTTAATTTTTCTCAGCACAATGAAAATAGTATTTCACTGTCTTTTTCTAGCTACCATCATTGCTGTTGAGAAGTCAGCCATCCTTGTTTTATAGACATCTGTATTTTTTTCCTCTGGCTGTTTTTAATATTTTCTTTCTCTCTTTCTTTTGGTACTCTGCAGTTTTACTATATGTGCTTCAGCATGGCTCTCTTTTTTTATTTATCTCATTTAATGTTTTTGGGATGAAAATTGTTGTCTTTCAAGAAGTCTGGATAATTTTCTTCAAGTATTTCTTCATTTCCTTTGCTCCTGTTATTCCCTTCAGAACCCTGATGGGATTATTGATTCAGTTTTCTCACTCATTCCCCATGTCTCTTAGCCTTTCTTTCGTATTTTTATCTCATCACTTTTCTGTGCCACATTCTTCAGCAATATCTTTCAGTTCACTAATATTCTCTTCAACTGTTTCTGGACTGCCATTTTCCTTCTTTCTAAAATTTGCTTAGTCATTTTTCTATAGTCTCTTATTCCTTGCTTATATTTTCAATCTTCTCTTTTATTGCATTATATATATTAGATATAGCTCTTTTATAGCTCATGGCTAATAAGTCTAACATCTGAAGCCGTCATGGGTCTGATTTTATTGTCTGCAGTTTCTGTGGGCTCTCACTCATGGTGCTTTGTTTTCTTGTGTGTTCTGTGAGCTCATGTTCCTTAGAGGTTGCATTCTTTCAACTTGTATTGGTTGCTTCTCATCACTTGGGACCACTAGCAACTCTGAATCACTTTTTTTTTTTTAAGACGGAGTCTCACTCTGTCTCCAGGCTGAAGTGCAGTGATGTGAGCTCGGCTCACTGCCTCCTGGGTTCAAGCCATTCTCCTGCCTCAGCCTCCCGAGTAGCTGGGATTACAGGCAAGTACCACCACACCCAGCTAATTTTTGTATTTTTAGTAGAGATGGGGTTTCACCATGTTGGCCAGGATGGTCTCGATCTCCTGACTTTGTGATCCTCCTGTCTCGGCCTCCCAAAGTGCTGAGATTACAGGCATGAGCCACCACACCCGGTCCAGAATCACTTTTTATTAAATGTTCTATTTGAAGTTTTGGTCATGTATATCATATATTTGACTCCAAATCCACAAGAAATAGTTACAATTTGTTTTCACAGTATTTCCTCTGTTCACCTGGCACTGAGTTTGGGACAGACATGTTTTCTTGTTGCTCCTCTGTTTACAGCATGTTTATTTATTATTCAGCCATTCACAAAGGGTATAGTCCTTTGGGGTTCTCATTTTATGCTGGACTCTTCTATTAGGCCTATCACCGTGGTTGACTCTGGGCTTTATCTCCTATGAATATCTCCAGGGTTTTGTGAAACTTTGGGGAAAAATGCTAGTTTGGGTGCTTCTCACTGCCTAGGAATCCTTCTATCTCTTTGTTTTTGGCCTCTTAGGATTTCATAATTTTGTGCCAGTTCATTGATGCCTTTAAAAAGATTAAAAAGAACTTTATCCAGCATTGAGGTTGTTTGCATGGGGAGAGTTGTTTAGGGTATCTGGTTGACCACACTTCCAAGAACAGAAGTTCAGGTGGGACATCTGAGCTGGGCTTTGAAGGATGGATGGGAGTTTTCCAAGTAAAGAAGGGAGTGGGGAGAAAGCAAAGCCTGGAAAGGGAATAGCAGGGTGAAAATGAGGCATGGGGGCAGGAAACTACGCAGCATCTTCTGGAAAGGGCAAATGGGTCGAGACTTGTCTTATAGCAGGTGCTCAGAAAGGGTTTGTGGTTATCTGACTGTGAGTGCATTTGGCTAAGGACACGTGCTCAGGGGATTGCTTAGAAGTGAGGCTGGAGAAGTACATCAGGGCCAAATCATCATGGGCCTTAATGCCTGACAAATGGACTAAATGCAGAGGCATAAAATATTGAGAAACCTAAATCCTAAGGAATAGGCAGAGAAAGAAAGTCCTGATGAGAAGACTGAGGAAGAGTGGACTGAGACACAGGAGGAGACTGTGAGAGACCTTGGTGAGGGCAGGCTTAGCGGGGCCAGGTGGGGTAATCGCCAAGAGCATCTCCTACCAAACAGCCTTGTACTCAATTGGGGAACTGGTGAGGGACATGCTGAGTAACTTAACTGACAGGATACTGAGCATATTTCTATATTAAGACAAATATGAATATCTTATGAAATGAAACATCAATGGTTCATAGTATTAGAGATAAAATATAACTCAGTGCTTGTTTCATCAGTGCTCTCCAGAGAAATGGAACCAATATATACACATACACACATATGTAGATACTATGTATATGTATCTATATACATATCTACATAGTATTATAGATACTGTAGTATCCATAGTACATAAATACCGTGTGTGTGTGTGTGTGTGTGTGTGTGTGTGTGTGTGTGTGTGTGTATAGAGAGACAGAGAGAGATTTATTTTATTTTATTTGTTTTTGAGACGGCGTCTTGCTCTGTCGCCGAGGCTGGAGTGCAGTGGTGCAATCTCGGCTCACTGCAAGCTCCGCCTCCCGGGTTCACGCCATTCTCCTGCCTCAGCCTCCTGAGTAGCTGGGACTACAGGCGCCTGCCACCACGCCCGGCTATTTTTTGGTATTTTTAGTAGAGACAGGGTTTCACCGTGTTAGTCAGGATGGTCTCGATCTCCTGATCTCGTGATCTGCCTGCCTCAGCCTCCCAAAGTGCTGGGATTACAGGCATGAGCCACTGCGCCCGGCCCAAGACAGATTTATTTTAAGGACTGGATCACACAACTGTGGAGGCTTGGCAAGTCCAAACTCTAATGGGTGGGCCGCCAGGCTGGAAACTCAGGGAAGAGTTGCTATCTGGGTCCGCTAGCAGAATTCTTTCTTGCTCAGGGGAGCAAGTCATTCTTTATTCTACTCGGGCTTCCAACTGATGGGATGAGGCCCACCCACATTATGGAGGGCAATCTGCTTTACCAGAAGTCCACCAATGTAAATGTTAGTCTCATCTAAAAAGTGCCCTCAGAAACACCCAGAACAATGTTTGACCAAATATCTGGGCACCATGGCCCAGCCAAGCTGATACATAAACTTAACTACCGTGGTGCTTGAGGGCATCAGCTTTGGTTAAAACCCCTGAGCCCGGTGTGGTCTACTCTCTTCCACTTTTTGGAGAAAGCATGTGAAAAGCATTGTTCTTTCCCCCCCGTGCTGGGGCTGAGTCCTGGAGGGGGTGGAAGAGCCCCCCATGTAGCAGCTACAAATTTCAGTTCAGAAGTCCATGAGATGTGGCTTGTTGTCTTTTCTCATGATCCTGACACATCTGGATCCTATCCCAGGGTGTGTCTCACTCCAGGGCCCATTCACCATCTTGGCATCTGTAGAAGCATCCCCTGCCCTCCCCTCGGCCACGGAGTCATGCAGGGAGCTGGGCTTGATCTGCCTGCAGGCCTGCTTCGAGTCAGCCTCATTGGGCTTCTTCTATGCCATACCAGTTGCAGGAAACACTGTGTGGCCACCTGCAGCCACAGCCCCTGGATACCTCAGCATCCCTTTCTTCCTGGGACTCCAGCAGGGAAAGCCACTCCACGCCCCTCTGCTCTCAGATCCTTTCATTCCCAGGCATAACTCCAGGAGGCAGGCGGGAAGGAAGCCCCCAGGATAGGAGTCCATTCTGTATTCAACAGGTATTGATTGAGTGCCTCCCTTGTGGAAAATAAAACGACAAAAGGTCCCTGCCCTTACATAGCATAGAGTCTAGTGATGGGCAGGCCGATTGTAAATACCATAGAAAGTAAAACTGCAGAGTATCTTGGCAGAGGATGACTGTGATGAAACATTGTGATCCAGGATGAGGGGGCAGGAATTGTTACCAGGGCAGTCCTGGAGAAACATAGCAGAGGGAACAAAACACGTGAAAGTGCTCATTATTTTCTTAAGCAGTAGATGGCTGAAAAAGCTCGATATTTTCTCTTTAACAGTTTCTTTTAGTCTCTTTAGCTCTAGCTAGTTTACAAGGACTGCGTATGTCCGGGAACTTCAGGACCCTTTGCTAATTATCAGAGGACGAGAAGGCCTGCTGGAAACTGGAACAAACCAGAACTAGTGACTCCTTTAGATCATCAACATATCATTATAATACTAAATCCCCACCCATAGAAGTGCCACCATTTTCTGAACATGTGTGTTATGAAGAGACATGTTTATGACTTGTGCCTGCAAATCTAAAGTTATTCCTTGCACTTACTTGCAACTGCCCCTCTCCCAATATCTAACTCCTTAAAGTTCCCCAGCTTCCCACAGCTTGGCAGGGAGGAGGTGTCTTGGGAGCAAGAGTTCACTCCTCCTCTGGCCAGCGAATAAATCCTGCTTGCCTTTTTTTTTTTTTCAACATGGAGTTTCGCTCTTGTCTCCCAGGCTGGAGTGCAGTGGTGCCATCTTGGTCCACTGCAATCTTGGTCTCCCAGGTTCAAGCGATTCTCCTGCTTCAGCCTCCTAAGTAGCTGGGATTACAGATGTGTGCCACCACGACTGGCTAATTTTGTATTTTTAATAGAGACGAGGTTTCACCATGTTGGTCAGGCTGGTCTCAAACGCCTGACCTCAAGTGATCTACCTGCCTCAGCCTCCCAAAGTGTTGGGGTTACAGGCGTGACCACGCCTGGCCAATCCTGCTTGCCTTTTAAACCATTGGGTGTTCTTTCTCTGTAACTGACACAAAGTAGGGAAATAACTCTCTTTACCAGTGACAGAACTGCTGGCTCAAGGGGGACAGAAGTGTAATTGTAAAGACGGCGGCAGGGAAGGCATCCTTGAATAGGTGACGTTTGACCAAAGGCTGGAAGTGGGTAAAGGAGAAAGCTGTGCAGAAGTCTAGGAAAAGGCTACTTCCTGCAGAGGGAACAGCTGGTGCCGAGGGCCTGCAGCAGGAGTGCATCTGGTGTGTTCAAGGCCCATGAAGGGTGGTGAGACTGTAGGGCAATGAGAGGGTGGAGAGTTCCTGCTGGAATGAGAGGCTAAGAGGCAAAGGAGGCCAGAGCGTGGGGAGACCTCCTACGCTCCTGTAAGCACTTAGCTTTGACTGAGTGAGGACAATCACCTGAGGCTCTGAGGAGGGCCGACACGATCTGACTTAGGTCATCAGGGGATGCTCTGGCTGCTGTGAGGGCAGATTATAGGGGCACAAAGGTGGAGGCAGGGAGACCAGAGAGGAGGCCACAGTAGTAACCTGGGGGAGGATGATGGGGGCTTGGTAGGCCGTGTGGCAGTGGTGGAGACAGCATTTGAACTCTTGGTGAGCACCTCCCCAGCCCTCCATGTCCTCAATCCCCCAACCAGGGGCATCTTTCTCCTGCCCCATGGACAGCCCTGCTCAGAATCCTTGTGTGTCCTTTCACATCTATTGCCAACACCCTGGGGGCCTAGATTTTTGCTACTTAAAAGGCAGAGGAGGTTCACTTTATACTCAGTTTCCTGCTAAAAGTCCTGGCTTGGAGTCAGCAGGGCCTGAGTGACCTAACTGTGGCCTGAAACATGGTCGAGGGATGACTGGAAATCATAGGAGAAAACATTGGTTGCTATTTCAAAGGCATTTTCCTTGCAGAAATGAAGGGATTCATGGTAAAGACCTCAGTGGCCAGAGAAAGAAGCATCTGAGACAGGTTCTTTTTTTTTTTTTTTTTTGAGACAGGTTCTCATCCTGTCGCCCAGTGCAGTGGCTGGAGTGCAGTCGTGCAATCTTGGCTCATTGCAGTCTCCACCTCCCAGGTTCAAGGGAGTCTCATGCCTCAGTCTCCTGAGTAGCCGGGATTACAGGTGTGTGCCACCATGCCCAGCTAATTTTTGTATTTTTGGTAGAGATGGGGTTTCACCATGTTGGCCAGGCTGGTCTCAAACTCCTGGCTGCAAGTGATCTGCCCGCCTTGGCCTCCCAAAGTGCTGGATTACAGGCCTGAGCCACCGTGAGACAGGTTTTTAGACCTCACCAGAGGAACTTCCTTCCTCACCAGAGCGTCTGGGTCTGCAGCCAAGCACGCAGAGTGGGTGGAGCCTGCTCATAAAGGCAGAGGGCTTGTTAGGTGTGTCCAAGGAAAGACTGTGTCATTCTCTCCAGCAGTGGCTGGAGACCAAGGGTTCCTTCATCTTCCGCTCCCCTACTCCCTTCTATCCTTCCATTCGATGAAGCACAGTGGCTATAAACACAGACCCTGGAACTTGGCAGCTTGGATTCACATCCTGTCCTACAGGATCCTGGAGGGGCTAAAAGCAGAGAGGGCAGAAGGGAGAGAGAAGATGCAGACCTTGGGCTCCAGCTCCTGCGGGGGTCCCTACCTCCAGTCAGGCCCGAGCTGGAGCAGAGACATTGTGGCTTAACCAGACTGGACCGGTCAATGCTGACAGGTGGACAGGATTAACACAGGGTTGCTGGTGTGTCTGCAGGGTCCACAGAGCCCAAAGACCCATCTGGGATGTCCTCGAGGGACGAGGTGGGCATTAGGCAGAGCACACTGGCAGGCGGAGGTTGTAGTGGGGGGTTTATATCCTTTCTGTTTGTCTCTTGGCCAAGTTCAACCCATTCAGTAGATTGGTTACATATATATTTTATGTTTTTAATAAGGCATGAACTCATTAAAAGATCCCGTATGCTTCTCCCGCCAAAATTTAGGCATAAATATGTTTATCACAGGGCTATTTAAAATAGCAAAAAAATAATAAGAAAAGAAAAAAAGAACAACCTAAAACTGTGGACCACCCAGAATACTCCACAGGCAATGAAAACATTGTTTACATTCATGCTAGCTGGGAAATGCTTAATGCTATAATATGAGTTTTTTTTTTTAAAAAACCCTAGGGTGTTAAATTATACATACAGATCAATAATAACTACGCCTGAAAAACTGATTTTAAAATACTGAAAGAAATGCAACCAAATGTTAAAAATACACCTTTGGGTGTTGAGAATTCACATTAAAAAAACAAAACAATACAAAACACTTTTTTTTTTGTTACCAGAGTGTGCTAATTTAATTTGAAAATGAATACTGTTATTGTTACTGTTTTTCTGACTAATAGAAGCTTTCAAACATTTCAGAAATGCCCGGTGTAGAAAATAAACATCGCCCATCTCCTCTGACCTCCCGACACCCACCATTCAAGAGTTGGCAGTTTGGTTTTCAGGCCCCTGGAGTCTTTTCTTTTTATAAGAATGTGATCACATTATATGCACAGTTACTCAATTTTCTTTTTTTCCCTTCTAATTGGTCTTGGAAATGTCTCTCTGACAGCATGTATAGATCTGCCTCATTAAAAAAACCAACTGCATTTCTTTCCTTTGTGTGGATGCCCCATGTTTCACCAGCAAGTCCCCTATTGGTTTGCAGTTTCTCCCTGTTTTTACAAACAGTGCTCCTAGGAACATTCTTGTATGTACATTTCCTGGCATTTAGTGTATATTTCTGTAAGGTAAATTCCTAGATATGGGCTTGCTGGGTCAAAAGGTATATATATTTTAACTTGGATCACTATTACTCGATTGTTTTCCAAAATATTGTACCAATTTATACTCCCACCAGCTCTGTCTGCGGGTGCCTGGGCATTGTTTTTATGATGGAGATAAAAATAATAAAATAAAGTTTGTATCAGTTTTTAAATTTTTCAAAGGTTGTCCCTAAGCCTCCCTACTCCCATTCTCTTGGGCTCTCTGTTCCCCCCACCTTCTCCGAGCTGGGGGACTGGCTGCTCAGCTTCCCCATCCCTGGGGCTTGTATCCAGGGTCTGAAGTTCTGGGCAGTTCAGGCCCTGGATGCATTCCTCTTCATCCTCCACAGGTGGGCCCTGGCTGCTGTTTTTAGACTATCAGTTCTGGAGTGCAGGTGTTTCCCTGTCTCTCGCCCTGAGGGATTGGCTAGGGAGGCAGCCTGAGTGTCCCTGGCATCTTGAGGGGCTTGGGAGTGGAGCTGGAGTTTCTGTTCAAGCTCCGACACTGAATGGGAATCAAGGTGGGCAGGGGAAGGTGCCCTGGTTCCAATTGCAGGGCTTCTGGGTGAGCAGGTTAGCCCAGCCCAGAGACTTTAAGTGACTCCTCCAAAGTCACACAGGAGGTGTGTTGAATTGACAATTCAAGCTCACTTGTAGAAAAGAAGTGCCAGATCTCCAAGATGAGCACTCAATACACAGATGGGGAAACTGAGACATGTGGCTTTGGGTCACACAATGAGAAAGTGGCAGAGGCTGGCATAGATCTGGGCCTCCCGATCCATGGCCAATTGCTTATTCTAAGCAGAGAGATGGGATTTACTGGGGACAGAAGGGGAAAAGGGTCTGGGGTACTGCAGGCAGAGAGCATGGTCCAGGCTCAAGGGGTTTTCAGACAGTTGAATGACAGGATTTACAGGAAGTGCTCCTCACACTGTCTGGCCTGGTTGATGTGCAACACGCAGTACCTGCTGTGCCTCCCAGCTTTAATCTTGCGAACTGTCTGCTGCTCAAAGCTCTGATTATGGATGGTCAGTGCTTAAAGACTTTCATTTCTAACCTCTTTGCAGATGAGAAACCCGAGGCTCAGTGAGATCAGTAACTTGCCTAGGGTAGCACAGCAAGTGAGCGGCAGGGCTGGGATTGAATGCAGGTCCATGAGATTCCAGGGGTCCACTACTTGTCTGCAAATCTTCCTGTTCCCCCATTAGGGGCTGCTGCCCTGCCTCAGGCCCATCTGCAGTGGTTCACTATGCTCCATCTGTGGGTTGTGGCTCTCTGTGGCCCTGCTCTTGTGGCTGGAACTGCAGCTGTGGGTGGCTGCCAGGCCCAGCTCTGTGCCTGCACTTCTCACAGCTGCTGTGTGTCCACTAGCCTGATCTGGGAAGGCCCAGAGGCAGGTTCTGAGCCAGACAGGGCCAGATGGCTCCTCTGGAATCTCGATCCCTTTCCCAGGCCATGTGGAAGCGGGAGAGGGTGCTCATGTATGCATTTTCCCCTGAACTCCACCTCCTTGGTGTCTCTGCACCTCCCTTTGCCTAGGCCCCTGTGGGCCTCCTGAGTTCCCGACTTGCCTTTGGGTTCTGTGTTTCTGGAGTGTCAGCTCTCTGAGGACAGGGACTTTTGCTTGCCTTGTTCCCCAGAGCCTAGAACAGAACCCAGAATATAGTAGGAACTTAATAAATAGTCATTAAACGAATGAATGAATGTGTGCCCAAAGTTTCACTCATCATCACTGTTACCTGTGCCCCCATTAACTGCCAGAGCTGTGACCCTTCTCCCCAAGATGACCTTGAACTGTGCGTAACCAAGTGTGCCAGGAACTGGCTTGACCTGCTTCCCATGAGACCGAGGCTCCAGACCTACCTCTCCCTCTAATCTGCTGGGTGTCCCTGGGCAGGTCTGTTCTCCCTCCCTGGGCCTCAGTTTCTCCGTCTGTATACGGAGGGGATTATATGCAGTAGTTTCCAAGGTTACCCTGTCTCCCCCAGCAATGTCTTGCCATCTCTTTGATTCTCTGGCTCTCAGCTGCTTAACTTGACAATCGCAACCCAGTGGTCTCATCTCGCCCTGCAGAGGGAGGCTACTATGGAAGTTGCTTCCCGGCGTTGAGAAGCCTGGCACGTCCGCCATTCGTGTCTAATTACTCTGGAAACTGTTTACTGCCTCTTTAATTCCCTCGGCAAACATCCCCATTACTGGGAGTAATTTACTGGCAACGGCTTGGTCTGCGAGGCGTGAACATGCTCACTCAGCTGGGCCCTCTGAGTGGGGTGATGGGACCCGAGGGCAGAGCGCCATCTTCCCTGGCGTCCTGAGCCAGGGGGCTCTCAGGTTTGTCCCTATCTCCTGGAACCACCCTCTTACCTCTGTGGGGTTTCAGACTGCAGAATGGGCAGGGCCTCCTGGTTGTTAGAGCACAGACTCTCTGGAGCCTGATGGATCTGGGCTTGGGTCCCAGTTCTGCTGCTTACTCATTGTGTGACCTCCAGCAAGTTCCTTCTGCTCTGGGAGCCTCAGTTTCCTCATCTGTGAAATGGGGGTGTCTGTCTGCCCAGTTGCCCTCCCTCTTCCTGCACCCTCCCCCACTCCCTTTCCACATGGCAGTGGTGGAGACTCCCATGGTCTTACCTCGTCCTGCTGCCTCCCCTGACCACAATTTCTTGGTGCATAAGGATGGGCACCTCACCAGAGCAGGACCAGGCAGGGCCCCTGTGCCTTTGGGCACAGTGATGGACATCTGACTTGTCACTGATGCCGCAGTGAGAAAGTCGATCCCTCTGTGGCGGCTGAGGATGTGACTTGCAACAATTTGTTTTCAGCCTGTGGTAGGAACCGATGCAGAGGTGAGGAGCCCAGCCCTGGGGGTCTCTGATTCTGCCTCCTGCTTCCTGGAGGCCCTGCTGCTTCCCACTGGGAATGCCCCCTTTGGTATCAGCCACGGGAGCTGGGTTTCGGCATCTTCAGCCAAACTAATCCTGAAAATCCAGCCCTGACAGCTGTGCTTCCCCACAGGCTGTGCGAGACAGCGCAGCTGGATGGGACCTACCCCGGGCTTGGGGATGGCGGAGGAGGTGTGGCAGGGGAGGGCTCCCATTACCCCACAATCGATCCTTGGTACAAAGTCCCATTAGTTCGGGTGCCACTTAAGTCCAGAGCAAACACCATCCTCTGGATCTGATCAAGACTTTCACCTCCCTCAATCCAGACACTAAATCTTTACTAATAAAGCCCAGCAGAGACTAAGGCTCAGAGGGAAAGGCCTCAGATTGGGGAAGAAGGAGGGGCTAATCCCAAGATGTTGACAGGACAATGTACTACCCTGCCAAGGGGCGTGGCAGTGGGGTCAGGAGCCTTGGACGGCATAGAGGTGGGCCCACAGATCTGGGTTAAGATCTGATCTTAACATGCCATATTGAGCAAGTTACTCAGTCCCCCTCTGCCTTCGTGTTCCTACCTCCCAGATGGAATAATAGCGGCACCTACCTTGTGTGGATCAAAGGAGGAAAGGAGGGGAAATTGACTTGTTAAGGCTAGTGATGGGCACGTGTGAGGGGCTGTTGTTGGCTTTATGAAGACAGTGTTTTGGGGCCAAGTTTATTCCCAGGAGAGGCTGGGGGTGCACCAGGGGCAAGTGGCCTTTGCATCCATTTGATTACTCACTTGCTCACTCGTTCATTCACTTATTCATTTGTTCACAATATGCATGGAGCTGCTGCCCAGGAGTCAAGGTGCCAGCTTTGGGCAAACCTGGCCACAGGCTCCTATTGTCCCTGAGCTCAGGGACAGGCAGGAAGGGAACTCTGACAGAGGGAACAGAGGGCTGTGCCATGCATGGAGGTTGGAGCTGATTGCACTGGGAAGCTTTGTAGGGGGTGGAGTGGAACTGGGGAGGGATGGGGAATCTGGTGGATCAGGGAAGAATTCCACTGCTGGTATAGAGACCCAGTTGACAGAAGTGTGAGTGGGTTCCACGCAGAGTGAGTGCCCGTGATCTCCACCTCCCTTGCCTGGCACCCGTGCCACCCTCCGGAAGCTTCAGGGAGAGAACCCTGGGAATGAGCTCCACTTCCTGCTTCCTCCTCACCTGCAGGAGCCTCTGCCTAAGCTCTCTAGCTTTGCAAAACAATGAACTTGGAGGTAAATTCCTGGGCAACTTCAGAACCGTGGTGTTCTCTGGAGCATGTGCTTGACAAGTGCTTCTGGCTGAGTGAGACCTGCCTGAGCTCAGTTCTGGGCCCAGGGTGGCTTCTCTGTGCTCCTGAGGCCCTCCTCTCCTTGCAGGCACGCCTGGAGTTTTCCTGGGCCCAGTTGGCAGGAGCGTCCACTACAGCTCACTGGTGAGGGCGAGGTGTGCTGGAACAGCAACCACTCGTCTGGTTTGGAGTTTATCCTTCAGTTCCTGCTGGGCCTGTCCCTGGCAGGTCCCCGCTGCTCCCCTGACCCCGGTTGGAATCTGAGTCTGGGGAGATGGAGACTCAAGGACGGCGTCCCCAGGGCGCCTTGCCCAGCCCAGCACGAGCCCAGAAGCAGCCTTTGATTTGTGAACTGCTGGATTTAGGGTGGATTTAGCAACTGGGTTTCCAATTGATTTGCAGGGGGAGATGGATTTACAGCTGACACAGGTTTGCAGCCTTGCTGGGATCTGCAGCAGGCAGTGGGCAGGAAGTTATTGACTTGATCCCTGACCCTGGGGAGGGAAAGATAATGAGGTTAAGAAAAATCCATCTTTGTGGGGTTTGTCCTGAGGCTCTTGAAGTGGTAACTTCTACTTTTGATGCAGTTACATCTCTCTGCAAAGACCATGGGAAGAGGACCCAGAGAATGAGATTCTTCTCATGTCTTCCCTCCTGGCCTCTTGGAGGATTGAAGTCTGTGAAAGTTCCTGGAGACTCCAGGAATCAGAAGTGCCCTGCTTGCCCTCCTGCAGGCCCCAGCTGGCCCCTCTGTCCCTGCAGTGCCCTCCCGACAGTGCGGTCATCGAGCTCCCTGCAGGCTTCGAGAACAAGGCAGGGAGGAGGGAACCACCTTCACTGTGGGTTTGGGAACAGACGGCCCTGGGTTTGAATTCTGTGGGATTCTTCCACTCACTAGCTGTGGGGCCTTGGGGGAGTTCCATGCCCAGCATGGCCTCAGTTTCCTTGCCTGTGCAATGGGGGGTGAGATTTCCCTCCAAGGATGCTGTGGGATTCAATGAGAAGTGTCCGGAACTGCATAGCACTTGGCACGGGCAGGTGGGACGTGGGGCCTGGGCAAAGACAGATCCGAGTTAGAGCCGACGCTGATGGCCATTATCTGTATGATCCTGGACACGCGTCTCAGCCTCCGGAGCCTCAGTTTGCCCCTCTGTGAAGTGGGAATAGAGTTGTTGTCATGACAAAAGGGAAAACGCAGTTCAGGTGCTCAGTGCCATGATGGGCGTGTGGTCAGTCATCTTTGGACACTTTTGCTACCCCCTTCTCCTGGGCACTGCCTGGGCAGCAGATTCCGGCCTGGCCCTGAGCCCATGCAGACAAGAGTGAGGGACTCCAGGTTCCTGTCCCCATCTGTCCCCTTCCAAAGCGAAGGAGATACAGCAACTCCTGGGACTGCACCATGGAAAGTGGGTCAAAGCACTGGCTTCTGAATCCTGGCCCAGCAATGTCAACCACTGCAAGGACTCAAGGAGGCTACTTTTCCTCTCTGAGCCTTGGTTTCCTCATCTGTAAAATGGAAAGAATGATAAAGATAAAAACATTACTACTCTACGTACTATAGTAAAAACATTACTACTATACCTATATCGTAGGTGCTTTACATAAACCAAATCATTTAACCCTTGCAACAAGCCCACAATGTCAGTATTATTATCATCTCCCCATTTTATAGCTGAGGAAACGAGGCTCAAAGAGGGAAATACCTTGCTAAAGTTGATATATCTCAGCAATGGCAGAGACAGGATTTGAGCCCAGGGAGTCTGGCTCCAGAGCTTATGTTCTCACCTGCCTCTTTGGGTCACTCTGAGGGTCCCCTAGGAAGAAGGGCATGAGAGGGCTCTGCAAGGTTCCAAGCTCCGTGCCAATGTCAGAGATGGTCATTTCCACGGGAGAGAGAATGTGAACCTGCCAGTGATGCCCGTTGTTCCCAGAAACTGTTTAGTGTTACAACAACAGTGAGCTACGCTTCCTGAGCATTTCCTGGGTGCCAGACACCCTGCACAGCACTTTCTGCACATCATCTCACTTCCCTGTTGTCCCATCAGGCAGGAATCATGACCGCCGCTTTACAGATGAGGGAACTGAGCCTCAGACAGGCAAAGGAGCTTGGCTGGGGTCACACAGAAGCCGGGATGTGAACCCAGGTCTCTGACTCCAGAATCCTGGCTGCGACTACGTCAATGCGCTGCCCCCACTGTTATTAAACATTAGCACAAGGACAAGCTGCCCTGAATGTCTGGTTCAGGAAAAGTAGGCTGAGATCAGAGCCAGGGTTGATGGCTGGGTGGTCTGGGGGACTCCTTAAGGTATGCAATGTGTTTGGGGCTAAGCAGACTGTATATTAGGGGTGCAGGTTGTGGATGAAGAGGGAATGACAACATCAGGTCCAGAAACAGTGTTAGGGGTGCTGAGTTCTGTGTTTCTCATTAGAGGTCGAGCAGGGCCAGACCATGAGTCCAGGCATGGGGTTCTCTCCTGGGGACACTGATGGGGCTCTCAGGAGTCACGTATATGGCTAGAAAATATGGCCAGACAGGCCACAGGTTCTGATGTTTCCCAGGTAGCATTCATTATCACTTGAGCTGGCTTCTGTCTCTCTTGTTAGGAGGCTGCGTGTTTCCTCATATTTCAATGTCACAGTTTTGTCAACTGGATGGCTGAGAGGCTGTGCGTAGGTCATGTGACTTAAACGTTTGCGTTCCTTCGCCCTCCACATTCAGATGCGGAAGCCCTAACCCCTCACACGATGATATTTGGAGCGGGGGCTTTGGAAGGTGATTAGGGTTAGATGAAGTCAGGAGAGTGGAGCCTCTTTGACGGGATTCATGCTCCTGTAAGGAGAGACACTGGAGTGCTCTCTCTCTCTTTCTCTCCCCTGTGAGGACACAGTGAGAAGCCTCCATGGGCACCCTAAGGAGAGCTTTCACCAGCACCCCACCAGGCTGGCACCCTGATATTGGACTTTGAGCTTCTAGAACTTTGAGAAATAAATTTCTGTTGCTTAAGCCTCCCAGTCTGTGGGGTGTTGTTATGGCAGCCCAAGCAGGCTAAGGCAGGGAAGGCATTGAGACGTTCCTCCTCTGCCGTTTACTCAGTACTATCGACTTGTCCTTCTTCATTATTCAGCAAGTAATTCTTTCCATGAGCTCCCATCGATTTCCAGATTGAAATATTTCTTGATGAGCTTTGTAATGAGAATCTGTTTCAAACGAACTGGTGTCTGGTTAGAGCATTTCATCTTGGGCCAGTTTCATTGTGGAAACAGCACCAATTCCTCTCTAGGGACTTCTGGGTTCCCTCCTCCTGCCTCTTACTGGGGACATCTGTGCACCCTCTTCCTGGGGTCCTCCTGGGGACATCTGTGCCCCCTCTTCCTCCTCCTCACTGGAGATGGACATCTTTGCCTCCTCCTCCTTGTCCTCCCTGGGGACATCTGTGCCTCTTCTCCTGGGGTCCTCATTTCTTCTGATCCTCCCTGGGGACGGCTGTGCCCCCTCCCCCTGGTCCTCACTGGGGACATCTTTGCTTTTCCTCCTGGTCCTCACTAGGGACCTCTGTGCCCCCTCCTCCTGGGGTCATCATTGAGGACATTTCAGCTGTCGTGTAAGAAGCTTGCACTCAGCGCCAGGCAGGTGGCAGCTGTTCCACAAACACCAGCTCCTCACTGTCCTCGAGGGGACAGCCCCGCCGGCTGGGTGTTAGTTCAGGTGCATCATACAGGGCTGGTCAGTGTCGCCCTACATGGAGTGTCCCCACTTCCCTCCTGCAGTGTCATTGTCAGCAAGCATTCATTGAGCACCAACTGTATGCCAGGCCCTGTGCTTAGCCCTGGGCTCCCAGAAGATTCTTCTGAAATAAGGATTGGTAACGTCCCTTTCCTCCTGACCCTTCAGTGGCTTCTCCTTCCCTCCAGGATCAAGTGCAGACCCCCCACTGCTGCTCCCAGGCCTGTGTGGCCCAGCGCTTGCCCTCCCTCCCCTCCCTGCTGTCTCTCCAGAGGACACCCAAGCCCTTTCCTGCCACAGGGCCTTTGCCCATGCAGTTCCCTCCGCCTGCAATGCCTTTTCCTGCTCTCCTCCACTTGGCCAGTCCTTTTGATCTTTATCAGTTTAAATGCGACCTCTCCCCTCACCGGCCCACAGACTTGGCTCCCCTCACCCCAACTTCTTGGCATTCCTCTGGTTTCTCTCAGCACCTTCTGTAATTCTTTCCTTGGGGGTTTACTGGAATCACTGTTGCTCTCACTAGTCCATGAGCTCCAGGCGGGCAGGGGCCTCATGGGTCCTGTTCCTGGGTATTTCCAGGGCCCAGCACATGCCTGGCACAGGGTTGGTGTCCGGCTATGTTCCTTGTTGAGTGGCTGAGTAAATACAGAGGGATGGGGCACCCAATGGCTCTCTGGGGCAAGCTGCATGTTGTCATGGAACACGCCTGTCTGGCCCCAGGTCTGGGTCAGTCAGAGGCTGGAGGTGGGGCCTGGGAGCCACCCTGATGCTGGCAGGACCACCACACCTGTGACTGGTGGCGTCGAGGGACCCGTCCCACAGGGACCAGCCTCCGTGGGGGCCTGGGGGCTGGGGAGTCGGCCTCCCCACCCCCTCACTCCTCACAGTGGTGCTCACCTTCTCGGGAGACCTGGCTCCGTTCAGGGCATGGGCTGGGCCTGGGCTGTGCTGCAGTGACTAACGGCCCTGCGCCCTTAGTAGGAGCAGGCTCCCTGCCTCTGCCTGGCAGGCTCAGGGCAGGGCTCGGGGCTCTGCTCACTGCAGTCTCTCACTTTTCACCTGGGCGGGGCTTCTGTTGTCACACAGCAAAAGGAAGAAGGCATCAACCCTGCCCTGGTCCTTTATGCCCCTCCTGGAGGTGACACATGCCGCCGCCTCTCACAGCACAGCGGCCAGAGCCAGTCACGTGACCACATCTGCCTTCAGAGGGGGTGGGAGGAGTGACCCCACCACATGACAGGAATGAGGGAGCTGGTGATGTCGGGTGCAGCACTCAGGATGCCCACCTTTGTGCCCGGCTGGGTCAAGAGCTAGAGGGCAATGGCCCCCATGTCTGCAGCTGCATCGTGCCTGTTCGGGGCTGAGTGCAGAGCAGGAGAAAGCAATGCCCCATGCAGTCCAAATGGACAAGGGCTGCCCCTGCCCCATGCCAGGGGCTGTGGGCCCAGAAGTGACAAAGACAGCCCGGGAATGGGGAAGTGACACCTGCAGGAGTCACCGCCTAGTGCCCTGAGGGCAAAGCTTCGTCCCTGTCCTCCTGCCCGGGGCAGTGAGTGTGGGTGGTCATACCCTGACTGCGGGTCAGGCTCCCCGGGGCCGGCCCCTCCCCCAGCCTTACTCGCCCTCAGCTGCCCACATTGTCACTCCAGGTGAGACTGAGCTACATCCCTTGCCTGAGTCTTCCCTGCCCCGACTCTTGCCTCTGAGCCTATGCCACTGCTGTTTCCTCTGCCCATGCACAGCAGGGACCTGGGAGGACTCGGGAAACAGGCCCCCTCGGTCTGAAACCTGGCCTGTTGGTTGACCGGATGATGAGCAGTTCCTAACCTCTCTGTGCCTCAGTCTTCTCATCTGTAAACTGGGGTTAGTGATAGTGTCTGCCTCACTCTCACGGGGGCTACTGTGAGGATTTAATACAAGTAAACGCTTAGAACACAGCCCCAGCACGTGGCAGGTGACAGCAGTGTGTGACGGTCAGTCCCTACCCTCCACGTCTGCCTATCATCTCACCCTCGGGGCTCAGCATAGACGCCCCTCCCCGGAAGGCATCTGGCATCTCTGCATCCCCAGTGCCCAGCACAGGGCCTGGCACATGGAGGCTCCAGCTGTCCCCAAAGGCCACTGAGCCTGACGCCCCCTTCCAGGGACATTTGCCTCCCAGTCAGCACCACGGGAAACCAAATGCCCGAGGTGAGTGGACGCCAAGCCTCGGTCCCTGCATGGCCCTTTGGGGATGTCTGGAGAAGGCCAGGACTCTCCTGCACTCGGAGTTGCCCCTCTCGTGTGTTGGGGGGTGCAGCTCATCACACATGCTTATGTCACATGTTTGGGCCATTTCTCCTCCTGTGGTTGGCACAGCACGAGTGTCTGGAGCAGCTATTTTGGGCAACACCAGAAATATTTTGACATGGCCTACGAAATAGACCCTTAGGTTTCCTGCAGTGCCAGGGAACTCGGTGGCGTTTGAGACAGACGCCCTCGCTGCGTCTCCTCAAAGTCTCAGCCGGTGCTAAGCCGGGAGGGGCGGGGACATGGGGGTCGTCAGGCATGTGACTTGGCAATGAGACGTGGGGCTTGTGTATTTTGACACGAGGCTGCATCTAACTGGCCACTTCAGATCTCTGGCTTTGCAAATGTCAGTAGGGTACGTTTAACTACTTCAGTCACTTAAGATCTTTGGACCTCAGTTAAGAGCTTTGGAGCCTAAACATAGATGTAAATATCTGCTCAGCTGCCCATGAGCTGAAGGAATGGTTGCTGATGTCTGCCCTGTTGTGGGCCAGGTAACGAGCTGGGCTTGGGGACACAGGGATGGGCAGGACATAACCCCTACCCTCAAGGAACTCACAGTCTGGTGTGGACCAGGGGTGACAGAGGAGAGAGGGGCCCCTGATCAAACCTGGCCAGTCAGGAAGGCTTTCTAGAATTCAGGGCCTCAGCATGCTGCTGCACAGGCTGTGCACTGCACAACTCACACATGGACATGCCGTGAAGGGCGCCCCCTAGAATGTGCAGGCAGCAGCCATCCCAGAGCACATGCTAGAGCTGTGTTTTGAAGGATAAAGAACTGGTGCAGAATTGTAACACCACCACCACCACCATCACTACCACCACCACCACCACCACACCACCACCATCACCACCACCACCACCACCATCACCATCACCATCACCGTCACCACCACCACCACCACCATCACCATCACCGTCACCACCACCACCACCACCACCGTCACCACCACCACCACCACCGTCACCACCACCACCACCGTCACCACCACTGTCACCACCACCACCACCACCGTCACCACCACCGTCAGCACTACCACCACCATCACCACCACCACCACCACCACCACCACTGTCACCACCACCACCACCGTCACCACCACCACTGTCACCACCACCACCACCACTACCATCACCACCACCACCACCACCATCACTGTCACAACCACCACCACCACCGTCACCACCACCACCACCGTCACCACCACCACCACCACCGTTACCACCACCACCACCACCACCACCACCGTCACCATCACCACCACCACCACCACTGTCACCATCACCACCACCACCACCACCGTCACCACCACCACCACCACCGTCACCACCACCACCACCGTCATCACCACCACCACCGTCACCACCACCACCACCACCGTCACCACTGTCACCACCACCACCGTCACCACTGTCACCACCACCACCACCACCATCACCACCACCACCACCATCACCACCACCACCATCACCACCATCACCACCACCACCATCACCACCACCACCACCACCATCACCACCACCATCACCACCACCACTACCACCAGCATCACTACCACCACCACCACCATCACCACCACCACTTACCGAGGGCTTCTGCTGTGCCAGGCACTGCCTGTGCCATCTCACTTCATCCTGAGGCAGATTTCCCATTTCACCAATGAGGACTCTGGAGTCAGAGAGGTTGAACACAGTAGGGAGCTGCAGAATTTGATCCTGGCTCTGTGTAACTCCAGAGTCAAGCTCTGAAGCCCCTGGTGGGAGAACACCCTGGATAAACACCTTGTGCAAAGGTTAGGAGAGGTGCGCCTTTGGGAAACCGCTGAGTTCGCCTGCTAGCTCGTGACCAGCTGGGCTTGACCCAGGCACCCCATCTCCCAGTTTAGTGCCCCTTTGATGCACTGGGTGACCGGTGCTGTGGGAGAGTCTGGGTTCAAGTTGAGGACTGAGTCCAAATCCCATGTCTGTGACTCATTGTCTCTTCAGTTGTAAGTCAATTGTTTCCCCTTGCTGAGCCTTGGTTTCCCCAGCTGGAAAGCAGGCAGATGTTTACCGTGCCCATTTCTCCCGAGTGGCAGGAGCCACTAAGATAGTAGACGTGGAGATTCCGACTAAAATAGAACAAGTTGCGCTGTGCTAATTCTTGCAGGTGCTGCACTTCCACCCTCTCTGGGCGACAATGCCACTCTCCTCTGCCCCAGCCTCCGTGACTATGTTCCCCTTCCTTGCTGACGACGAGGGTTCTAGCTCCTTCCATGTGGTGGTGGGTGGGGAGGAGGCCTTATCCCCTTCTCTGAAAGCGCTGATGATCAGAGTCTGGGATGAAGGTGTAGGAGGAGCCCTGGCTTCACTCTGAACCTACCTGTGACCTCGGGTGAGTCATCTCCTGTCTCCACATGCCTTGCCTTCCTGGAAACCCCACATGTCCAGGGAGGTGAGATGAGGGTCCATAGTCTCCAGCCTCTAGTGATATCTGAGAGGAAACACTTGCTGGGTGTGTGGGGCATGGCACTGAGCTCCTTGCCTACCTGTTTGATCTCAACCACCTCATCAGGCAGGATCTGACATTGTCCCCATTTCTACAGAAAAGAACAGTGAGACTCTGAGTCAGAAAGTGACCTGCCCAGGTAAGCGCAGCTGGAAGTGGAGAAGCTGGATTTGGGCCTGGGGCTTTGGAATTCAGTTGGATGCCATCTCTGGGGGGCCTTTCCCTCTTGGGTGGTCTTGACGAGGAGACTGGGGCTACCACCTGGGCTACGTGACCTCAGGACCCCACAACCCTCAGAGGCTGCTCCTCTTTGCCTACAGGCCTGAGCATACAGGCTGGGGAGGGGAGGCTGTCTCTCATGCGTGATGAGTTTTCATGAAAAGTCCATCCATGCCCAAGGCTCAGTCATCTTCTTCCTTCACCTCCTCCCCCACACCCATCAGATGCAGGGCTCGGGGCTCTGGCAGGCCTATAGTTTGAGCCACTGTGGTTAGAGCTCTGAGGTCAGATGGGGGCAGGGGTGGGGCAAAGTTCCCATTTACACCCCCATCCGGAAGGGGCCAGGGAGTGACTTGGGGTGAGGTAGAGGGGGGCGGGGAACCCATGGGGCACCTCGAGTGCAGATGGGGCTCCTCCAGGAGTGTGGGGCTTAGTCCCTGCCCTATTCTGTTTCAGTGGATGTCTGGCTTAGGTGAGACCAGAAAGGCTGCACTGAGCTCTCAAGAATGTGGGTCTCATACCTACGAGCTGCAGACCCTCGGTCAGGTCACTTAGCCTCACTGGGCCTCAGCTTTCTCAACTGTGCTGTGAGGGTAATCATGTGCCTCCCTTCTGGTCTCTGTGAAGATTTACTGGCTTGATGCATGTAAAATGCGGGGCCCATTGAGGGCCACTTGGGCAACCCAGCTCAGTGAGCATCAGTGATGATTGCCACAGCCTTGGAAGTTCTGACCTGTCCTGACACTCAACTGGTGTCTTGGCTGCTGTAGGATCTGGTGATGGGGTGGTTTAAAAGTAATACTCAGAATAATAATGGTGCTCTTGTCACTACTGATAGTGTTGGGTTCAGAAAACAGACCTGGTCAGAACGGCCTGGATTCGAATTTTGACCCCAGAACTTACTGGGTGGGACATGGGGCAAGTTACTAACCTCCCAAAGCCTCAGTTTCTCCCCCCTAAGACGGGGGCATAATCTCTAACTCAGAGATGAGCCAGGAAAAGTGTTCAGCTCCCACCTGGCACACAGCGAGTGCTCAATCAGTGTGGGCTACTCTTGGCCATTTGTGGAGGACTTTCAATATAAGCTCTGCAGGAGGCTTTTGTGTTTTGTCCAGTGCTGTTGTGAGTGCCTAGAAGGGAGCCTAGCACATAGTAGATGCTCAGTATATATTTGTTGAATGAATGCATGGAAGGATGTCAATGTGTTTCACTGAGGCCTGGCACAGTGAGTGCTCAGCCAGGCTTGGGCCCAGATTCTGCCCAGGGCTGTGCCTGGCTCACTCTATTTCTTCAGATCCTGCTTGGAGCATCTTTTTCTGCTCTTGACAGATGAGAAAGCTTCACCACTGGACTGGCGCCAGCCTTAAAGAGTGTCTGAGCTGCTACCTGCTGTGCACTATCACTGAGCCACGGGTCTTTCTCTCTCTTACACACACACACACACTCTCTCTCTCTCTCACACACACGCACACACACTCACACACGGTAGCTGGGTGTTAAGCAGTGGTCCCTTCCCAGCTTCTCTGCCTGGTGTACCTTGCATGGTTTCCCTGCCTGGAGGGCAGGTGTAATCAGTGGCCAGGAACCTGGAGGGTCCCTAAACACCCTCCCACCAAGATCCACAAACCTCTGTCTGCAAATGGACAATGCTGCCCTGAGGGACCAGGTGCCTGCCCCTCCCCCACATCAGCCAATTAGGCTGCAGTGAGAGGGGATTTCCAGGGCCTTTCCTGAGAGGGCTTTTGGTGGAGATGGGCAGAGAGCCCAGGGGCTGGACTTCAAGGGCAAAGGGAATGTACTGGAAGGGAGGGAGGAGTGGCTAAGATCCACCTATGCCCACCCTCTGCTGCCTCAACACAACTGCTGTGATCTGTTAGGTGCCCTTTGGTCTCCATTCATCAATGGGCTCTTTGCCCCCAGCGGATGTCTCTGGGGTCTCCCTTTATCCTGGGCTGGGGATCACTGTGACCCTCTTCTTGTTCTTCCCTCTCCCACATGAACTCAGAGGATATCTGGCTCAGGTTTGTCAACTCAGGGAGATTTTGCTGCCCAGGGGACAGCTGGCAAAGCCTGGAGACATTTTCAGTTGTCACAGCTGGAGATGAGCAGGCAGAGGAGGTGGGCAGGCAGTGAGGAGGTGGGCAGGTAGTGAGGAGGTGATCAGGCAGGGATGAGGTGATCAGGCAGGGAGGAGGTGGGCAGGCAGGGAGGAGGTGGGCAGGCAGGGAGGAGGTGATCAGGCAGGGAGGAGGTGAGCAGGCAGGGAGGAGGTGGGCAGGCAGGGAGGAGGTGGGCAGGCAGGGAGGAGGTGATCAGGCAGGGATGAGGTGATTAGGCAGGGAGGAGGTGGGCAGGCAGGGAGGAGATGGGCAGGCAGGGAGGAGGTGGGCAGCCAGGGAGGAGGTGATCAGGCAGGGAGGAGGTGATCAGGCAGGGAGGAGGTGGGCAGGCAGGGAGGAGGTGAGCAGACAGGGAGGAGGTGATCAGGCAGGGAGGAGGTGGGCAGGTAAGGAGGAGGTAGGAGGGAGTGGGCAGACAGGGATGAGGTAATCAGGCAGGGAGGAGGTGGGCAGGCAGGGAGGAGATGGGCAGGCAGGGAGGAGGTGGGCAGGCAGGGAGGAGGTGGGCAGGCAGGGAGGAGGTGAGCAGGCAGGGAGGAGGTGGGCAGGCAGGGAGGAGGTGGGCAGGCAGGGAGGAGGTGAGCAGGCAGGGAGGAGGTGGGCAGGTAAGGAGGAGGTAGGAGGGAGTGGGCAGACAGGGAGGAGGTGAGCAGGCAGGGAGGAGGTGGGCGGGTAAGGAGGAGGCAGGAGGGAGTGGGCAGACAGGGAGGAGGTGAGCAGGCAGGGAGGAGAAAAGCAGTCAGGGAGGAGGTGAGCAGGCAGGGAGGAGAAAAGCAGGCAGGGAGGAGGTGAGCAGGCAGGGAGGAGGTGATCAGGCAGGGAGGAGGTGAGCAGGCAGGGAGGAGGTGGGCGGGTAAGGAGGAGGTAGGGGGGAGTGGGCAGACAGGGAGGAGGTGGGCAGACAGGGAGGAGGTGAGCAGGCAGGGAGGAGGTGAGCAGGCAGGGAGGAGGTGGGCGGGTAAGGAGGAGGTAGGGGGGAGTGGGCAGACAGGGAGGAGGTGAGCAGGCAGGGAGGAGAAAAGCAGGCAGGGAGGAGGTGGTGGGTCCTTCTCTAGGGGTAGAAGCTGGAGCTGCTGCTGAGCATCCCATAGCACACAGGGTGGTCCTCCACGAGAAAGAATTATCCAGCCCCCAGAAGTCCATAATGCTGCTGTGGAGAAGTCCCACAGGACATGTGGAAAATGAGAGTCAGAGGGGGCAGTGATCCACTCCAAGTCGCACAGCGTGTTGGCGGCAGGTCCAAGACTATAACCTGGGTTTCCTGACTGCTGATCTGGCTGTGGGGCCGGCGTCAGTGCTGTGGGCCTGGGTGCCAAGTGGCCTCTTTGTCTCCAGCCTGGTTTTTGTTTCTCTCTAAATCATTTCGATTTCGGGAACATTTTTATCTGTGTTTTCATTCTCCCTTGTTTTTCATTGTGCTTCTCTCTGGGTAATCCTAGGCTTGCAGGCGGCTAAGTACGACATGTACATTTCAATGAAATGCAATAAAATATAATTGAACATATTTCTTTCATGTCTGAGCGACAGATTAATCTCCCAGACACATCTCTGTTTCCTCTTTGCTCCCTCCACGTTTTGTTGGCGTGTTTCCTCCCCTTCCCAACATTGCTGGGATTTGAATGGTTCCCTGGCACCTGGTCACTGGAGATAGACACACAGTCCTGACTCTATAGCCCCACATCTGTGATTGATAAATGATCCTCCTGGGGCAGAGGAGAAGGAACTGCCCGCGGGAATGCCAGCCCCAGGTGGGGAGAGAAGAGGGGTCTCTGCTGCTGATGGGGAGCAGTGGGGGCCCATCAGTAGGACTGGGAAGGTCTCCTGTGATGCAAGGACCCTCCCGGGAAGACACACTCTTGGTGCAGCCATTGTGGGTGCCCAGTGAGGGCAAGATCAGCAGGGACGCCCTGGACTGACTTCACATGACTGTGAAGTGCAGGCTCAGCTCAGGGGAAGAGCGAGAGGCATCAGATGGAGCTGGGGCCACAGCCTCAGGGGCGATGTGAGAAACATGGAGGAGGCCCATCAGGTGGAGAAGGTTCATGGCAAGGTTCATGGAGAAGGTTCATAGCAAGGACCTGTGGGTTCTTTTCAGCTGTGGGGAGCAGTTTCACTTCCATCCTGGGAGCAATGGGGAGCTCATTAAGGGTCCAAGCAAGGGAGGCACGAGCAGATAACTGCTCTCTCTGGCTGCTGATCAGGAAGGGACTGTGGGGCAGGAGCTGGAGCAGGAGGCTGAAAACAAGCTGCAAAAGGGTCCAGATGGAGGTGATGGGGAAGGAAAAGGCTGGGAGTTGGAGAGAAAGGATGGATTGCAGCAATCCTGCTGCCTCCCTGAACATTTATTTTATTTATTTTCTATGTCCCATAATTGCTAAAAGTGAAAGAAGGCACAATCATTCTGTAGACTAGTCAGAGGTGAGCAGGCTGGCAGGAGGTGATCAGTCAAGTAGAAGGAAGGCAGGCAGGGAGAAGGTGGGAGCGGTTGAACGGGCAGGGAGGAGGAACGTAGACAGAGAGGAGGTGAGCAGGCAGGGAGGAGGTGAGCAGGCAGGGAGGAGGTGATCAGGCAGGGAGGAGAAAAGCAGGCAGGGAGGAGGTGGGCCTGCTAATAGGAAATGAGCAAGCTCTAGGAGATGCACAGGCTCTTGTAGGCTGTGAGCCAGGTATAGGAATGTGGGTAGGCTGATAGGAGGTGAGCCAGCTGGTAGAAGGTGTGTAGCATGATTGTAAGTGAGCAGTCTGGCAGGAAATGGGCAGGGTGGCCGGGGAGTCCTGGACCTCACGGCCGTCCAATGAAAGGATCCTGTGGAGTGGTTGTGCTGGTCATGCCAGTGGGGTGGAAACCTTCCCATGTCGATTGGGGGCCTTGTGAGTGTCTGTGTGTTCCAGGGTCAGCTGTGTCTGCTGGGCCCCATCACGGCTCCTGTGGGAGCAGTTGTTTGAACTGGGATATGCTGCGGGGCTCAGGCAGGGGCTTTGTCAGCTCCAGGTGCCATGCGATGGACCCAGGCAACTATCCTCATGATGGGCTCCAGAGAGGGTAAGGGAGGCGGCTTGGCATGGTCAGACACTTGGAATTTCCCTGTACCAGGAATGGGGTGGTCCCAGGCTTCATGGTGCTCACATTCCCATGGTTGCCTTATCTTTGCAGTGCCCTGATGCCCAGCCTGGAGCTGAACACATAAAAGTCACCCAGAAGCCCCCCATATGGTGCAGTGGAATCTAGAATTTAGTCAGGCAGACTGAGGTCAAATCCTTACTCAGTTGCTTACTCTTCGTGCCACCTTGTGTGTTAGGCTGTTCTTGTGTTGCTATAAAGAAATGCCTGAGACTGGGTAATTTATAAAGAAAAGAGGTTTAATTGGCTCATGGTTCTGCAGGCTGTACAGGAAGCATGGTGCTGGCATCTGCTTGGCTTCTGCAGAGGCCTCAGGGAGTGGCCTCAGGGAACTTACTAAAGGCGGAAGGTGAAGCGGGAGCAGACATGTCACATGGCAGGAGTGGGAGCAAGAGAGAGGGGTGCCATACACTTTTAAAACAACCAGATCTCATGAGAAATCATTTACTATTGTGGGGGCAGCACCAAGGGGATGATGCTAAACCATTCATGAGAAATCCACCCCCGTGATCCAATTGAGGTAAGAGGCAGGGCTTGACTCAAGAGGCGGGACTCAACTCTGGTGGTGTGGCTTGGACACCAGACCAAATTGAGGACTATCTAAGACAAGTGTGGGAAGGAAGCAGCTTTCCATAAGACACACTCACCAGTGTGCCATGGCAACACCTGGAAGTTACCCTTTCCCTAGAATTTTTTGCATAACCTGCCACCTAATTTGCATATAATTAAAATTGGGTATAATTTAAAAGTGAGTTCTGACAACAGAACAGCCTTTGATCTGCTACTCTGGGCACACTGCCTATAGGGTAACCCTGCTCTGTGAGGAGCAGTACCTTTGCTGCTGCTGCACGCTGCTGCTGCACACTGCTGCTTCAATAAAAGTTGCTGTCTAACACCACTGGCTGGCCCTTGAATTCTCTCCAGGGTGAAGCCAAGAGCCCTCCCACCAGGCCCTCCAACACTAGGGATTGCAATTCAACATGCAACTTAGAGGGGACAACATCCAAGTAATATCACCCTCGTAGGCATTTTACTTCCTGGAGCCTCCATTCTCCATCTGGGAAATGGGCATCATTGCTGCACTTCCCAGAGTTGCTCTGATCAATCAGTTGGCACCCTGTGGGTACTTGGTAACTGCCTCATCCTTACTCCAAAAGCACCATAATGAGCAGGCTCCTCAGCATGGGAGCTGTGGGGTCATCTATCCCTGAAGGCCATGATGATGAAGTTGCTCCCTCTGAGGACACAGCCTTGTGGGCCTCAAAGGCTGTTCAGGTTTCTGGGGCCCCTGAGAAATGCAACCATCCCTGGGGTCTCCTCCCAAAGCCTCCATGAGCTTGCACATCGAGACAGGGGGGCAGGCATCCAGGAGCAAGGTGTGGGCAGAGATGGGGTGATGATGAGGGTGAGGGTAGCTGGGGTGGAGGAAGGGGGAAGAAGGCATTGGTGACAATAGCAGTAGCCAACACATCTCCACTTGCAGATGAGGGGACTGGGCACAGAGGGGTTGAGGGCATTGTCCATGGTCACACATCACTGGGGTTCGAACCCAGGAGATCCAGCTGCACAGTCGGGCTCTCAACCATGAACCTGAGGAGGGAGAATGTGGGCAAGGAGCTCTGGGGAGCCCACAGCCAGTCTGGCACAGTGCACCATCCTGCCCCCATGTCCCTGGTGTGAGGTGACAAGCTGGGGCAGGGCTGTCATTTGTGGTACCAGTAATTGACAAGGACAGAGCACTCAGGTCTCTCTAAGGGGAAGGAGCTGCTCAAGGGCATAATCTCAGGCTGGGGAGGCATTGATTCAGGAACTGGCTGCACCCAGAATTCAAACCCAGACCTGCCCGATGTCAATGTCCTAGGGCTTTTGATGGTCCTGGTTCCCCCTGTAACTGCTGGGCCTCCTCAGCACTCCTGAGACTGTTTATCAGATACACCATTACCCAGTGTGAGCATTTATGCAATGTTAATTCGTCCCAGTGAGGATCAGTAACTGATTAGGAGCAGAATTTGTCAACTGCAGCCCGAGTTTCCTCCTCTTGGCTTCCTCCTGGGATCCTGGGCAGTGGCTCAGCAGAAGGGGGAGCCAGGCCCCCCAGCCCATTAGAGAACTGCTCTGGTGTCTGGGAAATGTGGCCCATACCTTCCCCACCCCTACCTGCTCCCCAAGGCCTGTTCCATCCTCAGCTCTGCTCTGTTGAGCTTTCCTGGCCCTTGAGGCTGATGAGCACCTTCACTCCCCACCCTTTCCCCACCTCCCCTCCCACAGCCCTGCAGTGTCTGGGGCTTGGTCATGCCTCCTTGGATATCTAATGCTATGATTGGAATGCCCTCTCCAAAATTCATGTCCACATTCAAGTGCCAATATACCACTATTGAGAGGTGGGGCCTTAGGTCATGAGGGGCTCTACCCTCATGAGTGGATTAATGCCAATATGTAGGGAGTGGGCTCCTGATAGAAGGATCAATTTGGTCCCATTTCTCTGTCTCATGCACACTTTCTTGCCACCCAATGTCTTCTACCATGGAAGAACCCTTGCCAGATGCAGCACCGTGCCCTTGGACTTCCCAGCTCCAGAACCGACAGCCAAATGCACTTCTGTTTTTTATAAATTACCCCATCTGTGGTATTCTGTTACAGCAGGAGAAAATGAGCTGTCTTCTAGCACCCCCCTACCCCCAGGGGTTCCCTACTCCACCTCCAACCCCCTCCCCTCATGTGGTCATCATTTTGGAGTGAGGGCCTTGGAGTCAGACAGACGCAGGTACCTCACCTCTCATTGGTGTGTGACTTTGAATGAGTTGCATAACTGCTCTCAGCCTTAGTTTCCCTATCTGTAAATTGGGCTTTATAAAAATGAGTGGCAAATATCTGTTAAATGCCCGGCTGATGTCTGGTCATAATATGTGCTCAGTAAACAGGGCTTACTATTTTATCTCTTCTTTTCTCCAAAAACGCTAGTGATACCCCATTGGTAGTCTTAAGATTTTAGCCTGGCATTTAGGGTCCTGATAATTTGCCTCCAGCATCTTTCCAGCCTCATCACTTTTGTCCCCACCTTCTCTCACAGTCTGGAGTGGTGTTTTCTCCTGACCACTTGCTGTGACTCAAACATGCCTCATACTCACTCATGCTGTGTGCTCTGTATGAAGTCATCGTCCTCACTGACTCCTTCTATCTTCCCCACAAGGCCTAATCCCACTCCCGCCCAGAAATCCACCAAACTTTGAATCACACCTCCTCCAGGAAGCCTTCCAGGATGCCTCAGTTGAGCAGACCTTCTCCCTCCTCTGAAGTCCTATGCTCCAGCTCCAGGAGGTCTCTACCTCCTGCCTCCAGGTGGTGAGCTTTTTCTCACCTCTGAGCCTGCACATTAGCTGTTGCCTCTGCCTGGAATGCTCTCCCTCTGTGCTTCACAGAGGGGTTGGCACACACCTACCCTTCAGATATCTGCTCCAATATTACCCTCTCGGAAAGGCCTTTTGTGACCAGCTTTGTTAATTCCACCCCAGTCCCCAGGTGCACTCTCTGTCTTGTCACCTTGCTATATTCTTCAGTGTACTTGTCAAAATACTGATTTTTTTTCTCAAATAAGTCTTATAGGATGTAAACTTTGTGAACTCACTTGTTCACAGTCATTCCCTAGCACCGGGCAGTTCCCTAAGAGGCCCCTAATAAACATGTGGAAAGGGAGAGAGAGGAAGGAGGAAGAGAAGGAAAGAGAGAGGGAGGGAGAAGAAAAGAAGGGAGGAGGCTGAGGCGGGAGGATTGCTTCAGCCTAGGAGATGGAGACCAGCTTGGGCAACATAGGAAGACCCCGACTCTACAAAAAATAAAATAGAAAAATTAGCCAGGTGTGGTTGTGTGTGCCTGTAGTCCCAGCTATTGGGGAGGCTAAGGTGGGAGGATGGCTTGAGCCTGGGAGGTCAAGGTAGCTGTTAACTGTGATTGCACCATTGCACTCCAGCATGGGTGACAGAGTAAGACTCTGTCTTAAAAAAAAAAAAAGAGGCCGGGTGCAGTGGCTCACACCTGTAATCCCAGCAGTTTGAGAGGCCGAGGCGGGCGGATCACGAGGTCAGGAGATCGAGACCATCCTGGCTAATACGGTGAAACCCCATCTCTACTAAAAATACAGAAAATTAGCCAGGCGTGGTGGTGGGCGCCTGTAGTCCCAGCTACTCGGGAGGCTGAGGCAGGAGAATGGCGTGAACTTGGGAGATGGAGCTTGCAGTCAGCCGACATCGCGCCACTGCACTCCAGCCTGGGCGACAGAGCAAGACTCTGTCTCAAAAAAAAAAAAAAAAAAAAAAAGAAAGAAAAGAAAAGGAAAAGGAGGGAGGAAGAAGGAGGGAGAGGAGAAAGGAAGGAAGGTAAGAAAAGAAAGGGAGGCGATACGGCCAAAACACTCTGGATGAAACACAATTATGTCAAATGGCTAACAGAGTTCTCACGGTGGAATGTATTTTGTTTAATACTTTGATCTTCTTGTCTGCTGGAAAAATGAATTCTGTCAAGCCCCTTGAAGCCAACTGTCAAAGTAAAGCATTTTGGGGAGACATATCTCTCACTCTGATGGCAAAATTCATTTGAAATGATTCTTTAATCCAGTCTCCCTGTGAAACCTGGAGTTGAAATTTTAAAGCCTATTCACCCTGAAATGTTTCTTCCCACTTCTCCCCACTGCACCCTCTCCCGGTGCCCTGTCCTCCATCTCTTAGAAAATAACACAGCAAAGAATTGCAGCTGGCATAATGATGACCATTTGGTTTCTCACGATAAGTTTTTAGAAGGAAAATGACAGAGCACAAAGCCTTGTTTTTCAGTGTTTGGGAAAGGGAGGGAGGTGCTTTGCTGTCAAAGCCGGCAAGAACAGAGGAGGCTCAAGGGAGCAGGTGGGTCCTTACAGACTTGAGGTCTGTGAAAGCAGGAGGGAGCTCTGGGAGCATGATGGCGCCCTCATCCCTGCTGAAGCCAGGGTGAGGGGTGTGGGCCGGGAGCTGCCTCTATATTTTCTCTGATCCCTGCACCTCTGTGTCCACCTGCCAGAGCCTAATCCTGTGTGTGGACTTGGCACTTTTCAGTTCCCAAAGTGCTTCATTTATTTGTTCATTCATTAATTAATTCACAGATTCATTCGTATTATTCACGTGTTGATTAGGGCTCACCATGGATCATGATCTGTATAGGGCTCTGGGGTTATAAAGACCCTATAGACAGATCCCAGGGACATGGCATGTAGTCAGATGGCCATGAATCTTAGGAGAGATGGGTGCTTGGCACACAGTAGGCACTTCCATTAGAATGTGTGGGCAGTGTACAACAGAAAACCCGACAACAGGGGCTCAAGCAATTGAGACATGAAATGTTCTCATAGAACCTGCTGTTTTAGAGCAAGGGTTGCCCAGCTGCAGACTGTGGGCCAATTAGGGCCACTGAGTGCTTTCGTTCAGCTCACAAGCTAAGGATGGCTTTCATACACAAACATTCTTAACTGATTGGACAACAGGAAAAGTGAAACGAAATTTGAATCCCAAGTAAGAAAAATGTTATTCCTCCCTGCAAAAGAGAATGTCATTGTTTTCATTACATCTGGGTTATAAAAAATTGTCCTTGATTGTTATATTTTGAATTTCATCAATACACTTTGATGAAATTTGTGGAAATTTGTTTTTTCTCTTATTAAATTAATACTTACATTATATCCTTGATTTTGTCTCTTGGCTCACAAAGTCTAAAGTGTTTACTATCTTTCCCTTCACAGAATATGTTTGCTGGCCCCTGTTCTAGAGGAAGGTGGTTCCCGCTTGGTCAGATGCTCCAGGATGTCAACAAATACTTCTTCCCTCTTTACCATCTTTGGCTATGCAGGCTTTTTAATCCTTAGCTTGTTGCCTCATGGCTGCCACAACCAGACATCAAGTGCCCTCATGACAGCATTCAAAGGAGGAGGCAGGGGCAGAAAGGGATGCTTCCTAGAAGCAGTTGTTTCCCAAGAGCAAATTTCCTCTCTCACCCTAATGGCCAGGTCTAGGTTGCGTGCTCACGCCTAAAACAATCTCTGGAGAAGGGGAATGGAGTGCCTGGCTCAGCTTCACCCCAGGGCTGGAGGGTCCCTCAGGTCTGAGCCTATAGGGCTACAGAATAAACCCCAGGGTTTTGTGAGTGGAGGAGGGGCATGGTTGCTGGGGGGGGCAGCCCCACGGTGATGGGTGTTAACACCCCCATGAGCCAGGCACCTGCACACACGACCCACGTCACCTGCACGACCTCCCTATGCAGCAGGTGCTGTCATGGTCCCCACTCCACAGGGGAGGAAGTTGAATGCTTCCCAGATCACACAGCCCGCAGGGGTGGAGGCTCAGAGTCGTGCTTTCTGTCCTCAGAAAGCCAAACTCTTGTCAGAGTTTGCTGACAAGTGCAATGGGGCGTCTGGGGTAGAGACAGAAAGCCTGTCTCTGAGCCTCCACCCTTGTGGGCTGTGTGATCTGGGAAGCACTTGACCTCCTCCCCTGTGGAGTGGGGACCACGACAGCACCTGCTGCATAGGGAGGTCGTGCAAGGTCGTGCAGGTGACGTGGGTCGTGTGTGCAGGTGTCCGGCTCGTGGGGGTGTTAACACCTGTCAGCTATTGAGGGGATGAGGCTCATCTGTAAAGTGGCCCGTGGTGCCCTCTCTGTAGCAGTCCTGGGGGTGACAACACTTCCTACGCGTGCTGGGGACCGTGTACTTGCACTCGCTCACTTAATCCTCACAGCTACCCAAGGAAAGAGCCCTTTTCATCCTCATTTTACATCAGAGGAAACCGAGGCTCAGGAAGGGGAACCCAGGTGGAATGAGGGCAGGTGGGGCTCCAGGGTGCTCAGATTCCAGCTGCTATGCTCTGACCTACTGCAGGGCCCTGGCACAGGCAGTTGCCCAGGTGACCCCTTTCCACCCTGGATCCAGGCCAGTGGCTGGGCCGATTGCTTTCCCAACCCTGTTGTCTGTCCCTCCCTGGGCTCCAGGGCCCTAGACCTGCCTGTGACATGGGGAGATTTGCCACTGTCTCGGTGGCTCTCCTGCCCAGGATGATGAATGGATACATTCTGTGTCAGCAGTGGTGGGGACGCATGACGGTCAAGCTGGTGACACCGTGTCTTGGTTGTGAACTGGCAACTCGCACTTTTTTGTGAAACAGGATACAATTATGTAGAACATAAGCATATGCTAATGAGGGATAATTACATTCCATATTTATAAATTTATCAAAATATGCAAAACCCACTTCCACAATTATACACCCACGGGCACACCACAGTTTAACAGCTGCTTGAGGTCTCTCCCCAGCACCATAATGTGAGCTTGGGCACCAAGTGGGACCCGAAGCCTGCAGCCCAGCTCTGCTGGGGAAGCCTCCGCTGTCACTGCTATTGGCCCCATGCAGAACTGCCGAATTGCTGTCCTTGTCAGCCTTCCTGGTGCTCTTGGATTCCTAGTTTGTGAAGGTTGGGGGGGCGGTGGATTGAGGCAGAGGAAACAGCATGTGTGAGGGCTCTGAAGCAGGAGAGGTGCAGTGACTTGGAGGATCTGAACCAAGCCTGCGTGGAGCAGAGCGCGGGCTCAGGGAAGGAGAGGCTGGCGGGGGCGGGGGGTGGGAGCAGACTGCCAGGCCTCATGGGTGGAGATGAGGACAGATGAGCTGCATTAGGGAGCAGTGGGGAGCAGCTCCCTTCCCCCTGGGGAGGGGAGGAATGAAGCCCCCACTCCCAGGTTCTGGGCAGAGGCTGAGAACCCAGTACTGGGGACAGGGGAAGAGGGGTGGGGATGACACAGACTCAGTCCTTTTAGGGTGATGGTCTGTCATCAGATGGGAACCCTATCAGAAAAGATTCATTTCCCAGGGGCTCAGCTATGTCTGACTCCCTCAGTATAAACAAATTTAGCAACAGCAGAAATGGACCTATTTGGTATAACCATCACATAAAATAGCTGACAGATAACCATTTTGACATGTAAAGACAGCAATTTCAGTGGATCCAAAGCAATGTTTTTGTCACCAGCAGGGACCAGGTTGCTTTTCCTTTATCAAAATGATACTTTCGGTGAGAAGCCTGCCTCATCCTTCCCTCCACTTCCCTTCCTGTCCCTCCCTGGATGAAATGATCCCTAGCAGAATTTAGAAGAATCAGCCATAGTGACAGTTGCCAAATGTTGACCTGAGATTTGGCTTCATTAGCATCATCTGGGGAGGTTTAAAAAGACGGACTGCCATGTGCCAGCCCCTGAGGCTCAGATCAGCCGGTCTAGGCTAAGCTGCCAGCTGCATCCCCAACAAGCACCCTCCCAGGGGTTCCTCAGATTCTCAACCCTGCCCTGCTCAGAGACACCAACAGCTCCTTATTGCTTGGTGGAAAAATCCAAACTCCCTATCCCAGCCTGTGGAATCTCCCGGATCAGACCTCACCTCACTCTGCCCCACCACTTCCCTTTGGGTACCCCTGGCAGGACTGATTGAATGGGATTTGATGAAACAACAGATTTCCCTGCAAAGCCACACTGTAGGTCATTCTCTGTGACACAGGCTGGTGCCGATACCCCATTTCACAACTGGGGAAATGGAGGCGCAGGGCTCACAGTGTGAGGATTTTAACTTCCTCCAAGGCTACAGCTGCCACTGCTCCTGCCTCTTAAGCTTCAGTGCTTTGTTTATCTACTCAGTAAATATTTGTTGAGCATCTACTACATGCTCGGTTCTGTTCTAAATGCTAGGGATGCAACGGATAACAAAACAGACATGGCTTGCTAAGGAAGGGGGATAGATTTGGTTGGTAAAGAAACAACAAACAAAAACTGAGCTCTCTTTAGATTCAGGCAGCTTATGACTTCAATAGCCAGTAAAAGCAAGGTCAGCAAAGTGACAGCCCCCCATGTCCCATGGCCCACAGGATGACCTGAACATAGAGGGGGCCCGATGACACCACGACGTGGGCAGTGGGGTGATCTGTTGCTGAGAAGCTGATCCGTGCTGTGGCTAAGCAGTCAACAGCCTGCATCTGCATCCTAAGGCAGCCACTCTCATGTTCCCAGGGTTCACGGGCA
Source organism: Pan paniscus (assembly GCF_029289425.2). Classification (NCBI taxonomy): domain Eukaryota; kingdom Metazoa; phylum Chordata; class Mammalia; order Primates; family Hominidae; genus Pan; species Pan paniscus. The sequence continues at coordinate 196,202,980 of NC_073249.2, forward strand.
TTCTGCCAAGACTTGGATCAGTGGCAGTTCAGTCTTGCCTACAGGGTCAATATGGAGAGAATAAGGGAGCTGGGGCCCCATGGCAGGGCCACTCCTGTACACAGCCTTGTCTCAGGGGCCCTTTTGAATCCATGATTTAAAACTCCCAGGTAATTCCAACGGGAAGCATGCAGTGAGTGCCCTAGTCTACAGTTTGTGTGATTTCCGAGGATTACTTCCAGCCCTGCCACCCTGACCCCCAACACACCCCAATCGTATACTCTTTGTAAAATACAACAAAACATCTATGCCTATTTCATACCCAGTGCTTAGCTGCTAAGCACCACCCACCCATCTTGCCATTTCAGGTTCACCTACTCCGTGAGGGGGTCTTAATTTCCCCAGTTTTTAGATGGAGCAAGGCAGTGGTCCCAGAGCTAATCATTGGCAGAACCAAGACTTAGATCCAGGCCTCTCTGGAAGCCTCTCCTATTGGCTCCTCACACCACTCTGGCCTCCTAAGCCCAAGATGCTGACAAGCTGTGTCCAAGGTTCTGCCATGTTCTAAGCATCTCAATAGTGTCCCATGCTCACACCTGGCATTCTGCTGTTTTGTGACCCTTACTTTGTGATCTTGACAATTCTACTCTCTTAGTGTCGTGCATCTCTGTGTCCAACAACCAAAACTTCTTCTTTCATTGTGTTCAATAGTCTCTATCTCCCACCTTTGGTGAGTGTAATCTCTGTGACTCTGTGACTGCCCCCAGCCTGAGTCTGCCCAGGGCTTCAAGTTACTGCACTGCTCCCCTTTTAAGCTCCCTCCAAACCATTCAAGGCCTCTCCCTTCTCTGGGGCCCACTTCAGACTTTCTGAGTTTATGGCTGTGGCTGTCACCTAATGTTATCAGCCATGACAATGGCAATTAGAACAATTAGGTTGGGTGATAAACTTCTGCTGGATTTGGGACTCATGGTGAGTCAGGGCCTTGCCCGCTGAAGAGCTGCCAGTCACCCCAGCTATGCCTGATAGGCCCTGGTCAGGCCAGATAATGGCATTGGCCTCAATGACAAGGTGACACAGTGACTTCCTCCAGGCTTACGTGGGCAGACAGTGGTGTCCCTCTCTGCCCATGGCAGGCCTGCGCTTCCAGGCCCCCGGCATGGTGGCCATTTGTGGTCCAGGCTCCCTCCTCCCTTTTCCAAACCTGGAGCCCTTGCGCTCACCTCTGTGGGGCTTCTGCATTCTCATTCCAGATCCTGACCAGATAAGGGAAAGCTTGATCCCATCAGTGGTCTCCAAGCCCAGGCACAGGTGGAGGGAGGCAGTGTGGCTGCTGGTTAGACCACAGGCCTCGGGTTCCAGCCTGGGTTCTGCCACTATTTTGCTATGAGACCTTGGGTAAGTTAACCTCACTCTCTGAGCTCAGTTCCCTCACGTGTGAGTTGGTAATCACAGCATCTGCCTTATGGGGTGGGGCCAGAATCAGAGAGATCATGCATGTCACGGGCTTAGCAACCACCAGCGCATGCTGCAGGGACAAGGGCTGTTCTCCTTCTTATTGCTATTGTGTTGGGGCTGGTGATTTCTCCAGCCCCAAGTGCACCTGGGTGGCCAACTCCTGCACCTTGAGGGTGCTGGCCACGCCTGGACCGCTCACCATTTGAGCAGTGAGAACAGAACAGACTCTGGACCCCACATACAGATTCAGCCTCCAGCACTCACTCAATGTGTGACTTAGGCAAGTGGCTGAACCTCTGTGAGCCTCATCAGTTTTTCCACCTGTAAAATGGGCACATAATACTGACCACATAAGGATATTGTGAGGATTTGATGAGGGTACCTTGGCTGAAGCCAGATTCTAGAGCTCAAATTGCACTTTCAGGACTCACTTGGGGGTGCAACTTTGGGCGAATTTCCCCACTTCTCCGCCTTGGATTCTCATCTGTAAAGCAGCATCGCTTGCTAGGGCGCTTTCATCCCTCCCAGCCCTGAAGGAGCAGCGGCACTCAGGAGCATCTCAGGATCTCCCTTTCTGCCACCACTGCACTTAGAGATGAAGAAACTGAGGCCAAGGGACATGAAATTAGATATCTGAGAACAAGACGGAATATGATTATGCTACATTATGCAGGGCAGACAATTAGAGAACAAAATGATCTATAATAAAGGGATAATTGCAGGGGACAAAAGCTAAGTGGACCAGGAGCCCGAGATGAAGGAAAGAAAAATGCAGCCCGGGGTGAGGACGGCCTTGGCCGGGGCCCAGGTGTTCTTGTTAATAACATTGATCTTTCCCCTTGACACAGCCGTGCATTCTTACTGTGAAGCATTTGGCAAGTGCAGACATTTATGTAAGAGAGTATATAACTCATCTGGTATCTTGCCTCCCAAAGTACTCGTAGTACTCCCCTATTAATACCTTGTTTTTCATTCCCTTTTCTCTTCTTACACTAGCATCTATTTTCATAATTGCTTTCGCATTGGTGTGGCTGTCAGGATAGTCTAGGATATGGCACAAAAACAACCCCCCGAAACAACAAAGGTAATTTCTTGCTCTTACTACATGTCCCCTCTGACTGGCAGGGAGGCATCACAGACAGCAGGGACTGTCACTGATGGAGGCTCCACTGTCTGAGGTTGTCAACATCTCCACATGTGCTTCTTCAGTCACTGTGACAGGGAAGGAGGACAGGGGAGCTGAGCGCTGACTCATAGATGCTCCCACCTGGAAGGGACACTCGCCGCCTCTATTCACACTTGATTGGCCAATGCAAGTCTCATGGCCACCCTGACGTGAAGGCCATGGGAGATGCTGTTTCCCTGTGGGCCCAGAAAAAGAAGTGGACACTGGTAGACCCAGCTGTGCCCTCCCATGTGCAGATACGGATCTGAGGCTTTCCTGCCTGACACTCCAGGCTGATGAGTTTCCTATTGCGTTGTATGTTTGTGGAAATTGTCCACATGATTAATGGTCCTCCTAAACTCCTGCTTTTGAAATTTGAAGTTTCTGTTTTTTTTTTTTTTTTTACTGCCATAAATTACACTGCTGTGGCTGGCTTCATTCTTAAATCTTCCTCTAAATTTCTATTTTGTTAGAAAAGATTTCTATAGGGAGATGCTGAGTGAAATAGTATGAAAATTTAAAAACTAATAATACCAAGTATTTATGGAGTGAATAATTCTCAGGTCTTGTTGGCTCGACTTTAATGTAAACCCAGGGCCGGGTGTGGTGGCTCACACCTGCAGTCCCAACACTTTGGGAGGCCGAGGCAGGAGGATTGCTGGAGTCCAGGAGTTTGAGACCAGCCTAGGCAACATAAGGAGACCTATTTCTACAAACCACCCCTCCCTCCATAAACCAGACCCTATATCTCCTCTCCCTCTCCAGGCTCTCTCCCTGGTTGCCCCGTCATCATACTTGGACTGGTGCAGTAGCATCCTGACAGGTTCCTGCCCCTGCCCTGGCTCCACCCACTCTCCCTGCAGCAGCCCTCATACCTTGGTGAGACTCAGGGTGGAGCTATCTCTGCTCTGCTCTGAAGACCTGGGGCTCCTGCCTCACTGGGGTGCATCCAAGCTGACAGTGACCCTGGCCTGCAGTGTCCAGCCTCATCCCCCCACAGTCTCCAGCCCTGTCACCCCTTGGCCCACCTGACCTGCCATCCATTCCCCTCCAGCCCCACCAGATCCTTCCTGGACCAGGGCCTTTGCAGTTCCTGCCTCCAGGCTCTGCCCTGTGCTTTCCTCAGCTGGAACCTCTCCCTACATCTGCCACATTCCCTCTTTTCAGTGCTTTCCCCAATGTCACCAGCTCTGAGAAGCCTTAAAGCCAGCATGACCTGGCTCTGCCACCTCCACAGCCTCAGCACCTGACACAGTTCCCCTTTCAGAATGATGCAGTCACACAGGTGTTCTGCAACTCAAACCTCTGAGCCTTTGCCCATGTTGTTCCCTCTGCCTGGAGTATCCTCCATGACATCTCACCTGGTTGACTCCTATGCATCGTTCAGGTCTCCTGTGGGAAGCCCACCTCACCTCCCTCAAGAGCGCAGGTCCCCTGTTAGCCCTCATCTCATGACACCTGGTTCTTCATGCAGTTACTGCTTTAATCTAGCCAGTCCTGTTGACTGGAAACCCATGGGGCACAGCCTGTGTCTTCCTTAGTTACCCATACCTGGCGCTGAGCTCTGTACTGTATCTAGCAGGTGCTTAAGCATACTGGGGACCCGGCCTCTTTGGGGATCTGTTGAGGATGCTGGGAGGCAAGAGGTCCCTGTGGGGTGAGGGAGGGAATGACAGGGACAGGGGACAGGACATGGGCCAGTGTGGAACAAACCCTGCATTTGCTGGAGGATGGGAACAACGTCTGGCTGCTCTGCTCACAGTTGCCTGGACAATCAGAATGGAACCAGAGGCCGTAGGCCATCTGCAGATGAGCCTGACATGTGTGGTGGAGCTGGACGGGTCACCCAGCAGTCGTGAGTAATTGGGTCACATGCCGTCCTTACCCGGCATGGGTCACAGGACATGGTGAGGCTGGTGCATTAGGAAGTGGACTGAACTCATCTTAGTTAAAGTAGAATTTGCTTAAATGATTGCTCACATCATTTCCCTGTAATCTCCCTCAGGCTCCGTGGCTGCCTTTCTTCTTCATGATACTTGATCACTTGTTATTCTTCCCTTTGCTTAACGACAAGACAACAGAAAAAGGAAGGAGGGGAGCAGAGGCGACATTGTAGCCCATTTTGTAAAAACCAAAGAAACCATTTTGCAAATTGCAGGAAGTGATGAGAAATTAGAGCAGCATTTATGTCCATTACAGCTGGAGATGGAGAGAAAGGTGGTCTGGGTGGGGGTGGAGGAGGAGAGCCCTCCTTGATCACCGTAATGGGGGCAGCATGGGCAGTGGAGAGAGCACTGGACTGGGGCCTCGAGCCTAGAGTTGGGGTTTGCTGGGTCCACGGGTTTAGTGAGCCCTGTGGCTTCACCCAGAATCCTCCGTATGTGCATGCAGGTGTGCACATATGTGCACAGCACACACAGACATGTAAAGACACACACAGATACACACAGACACATGCATGACTCACACACAAACACTCACACAGACACAAGCACACCAGCACACATTCATTCAATGTATACACACACATGCACACATACATACACATGCACACACAGATTCACACAGACACACACAGACACATACACACCACTCACACACACCCATGCACACATAAGCATATGGGTACAAATTCATCCCACATGCGTGCACACACACACACACACAAACACAGGCACACACAGATTCACACAGAGACATACAGACACACAGACACAAACACGACTCACACACAAACATTCATACAGACACAAGCACACCGGCACACATTCACCCCATGTGCATGCACACACACACACACACACACATAGAGGCACACACAGATTCACACAGACACATACATACATACACCTCATACACACCAATGCACACATAAGCACATAGGCACACATCTCACGTGCACACACACACACACACACATTTGCACTCACAGATTCATACAGACACATATAGACACAGAGACACATGAGTCAAACACAAACATGCAGGCACACACAGACACATACAGACACACAGATGCACACCACTCACACACACCCATGCGCACACAAGCACGCAGGCACACATTCATCCATGTGCACACACATATGCATGCACACCCCACACAATCCACTCCATTTCTCCTCTTAGATTCCCCTCTAGTGACCTACTTTGTTTGCGCCCACTGCCATGACCCTGTGTGACCCCTCTCAGTTCTCACCTGAAGCCCTGCTATACCCTCCTTGTCTTCACGGAGGGGCCGATACATGGCATTTCTCCTTCCCACCCGAGTTTGGAACAAATGGAAACAAAGACACAGGAGTCAGGCAGATTAAAAAAAATTCCCTTCATTACTGGTGAAGCTGCTTGGAGGACATAGCACAGAGGAAGCGTGATGGTGAGTTGGTAACTGTCTCAAGTATTGAACGGTTTCTCCCCAGACAGCAGCCCTCCCTGCCAGGGACTCGGCCTGCACACTAAGCTTACCATGAGGCTGAAGGTGGTGAGAAGGCCCTTGTCTGGGTAAGGAGCCAAGGGAGGCCACAGTGAGCTCACAGGAGCCCACAGAAAGGCTGTCACCATCATTCCCCAAAGGAGGTGGTGTAGGGTAGTGGTTGAGAACACCAGCTCTGGCATCGATAAACCCTGGTTCAAGTCCAACCTCTGCCATTTACCAGCTCTTGGACTGTAAGCTAATTAATAAATCTCTCTAAACCTCATAATCAGCGTCTGTAAAATGGGGATAATGAGGCGTATCTTGTGGGTTTGTTGAGAAGATTAAGCTAGTTAACACAAGCAAAGTGCTTAGATTAGTGACTGGCTTATAATAAACAGCTCTCAAAACTTATTCAGTCTAACATGAGTCAGCTCCACTGTCCTTTTATTTTTTTCTGAACAAAACAAGCTTGTGCCTGCCTCGGGCCCTTTGCACTTGCTGTTCTTTCTTTTGGGAGTGCTCTGTCTTAGAGCTTAGCATGGGTGCGCCTCTTCAACATTAGGTTTCAGTCCAAATGCTACCTGTTCCAGGTGGCCTTCCCTGGTTCCCCCAGGTCAAAGCATCTGCTCCCCAACACCTGAGTTGTTATCACATTGTCTGTTTAATTTTCTTCAAGCACTTTGCACCCTCTGAAATTGTCTTGTTTATTTACTGATTTCCTTCTTTATTTTTTGTGTTCCTTTTGTCCATCTTATTTCCCTTGGAGGTCAACCCTGCACCTTGCACAGGGCCTGGAACATATTAGCTGCTTAACTTTTACTGGTTGAATGAATGAATGAATGAAAGAATGAATGGATTCTACACTGATACCTGATTCTACTCCCTGAATTTCACTTCTTGCAGGTTTTTTTGTTCAGGGGCTTGGGGCACCTGCTGGCTCCTGGGATTCCGATATCATTTAATTCCCATGGAGCCAGAGAAGAACAGAGCCTACAGGGAATGGCTTCTTCCTGTTACAGAAGCATGAGCTGAGGCTTAGTGCAGGGAACAGAAAATCCAACATGCACTAGCTTAAACTATAAAGCCTAGAATTGGATTGGGTCTCAGACAAGGACTGATCTAGAAACCCGATTGTGTGACCAAGGACTCAGCATTTTTTCAGTGATCTGCTCTCCCTCCCAGAGTATCAACTTCATCTTCAGTCTGTCTTCTCTTGTGGTTGCAGCATCAACTTGGGTGATGTATTTCCTCCTTCCCATTTAGCAGAACGCGTTGTGTCTCCCAACCAGAATGGAGAAGTCCTGGGCTTTGCTCTGACTGGCTCATATTAAGTAATGTATCTTCCTATGAACTCATCCGTGGTTATTGACCTGGTGTCTGACATGACTCAGCTCAATCACGGACATGGCTAAGGAAGTCAGGAAACCAGAGTCAGAGATGGGGTCAAGGCTGCCCCACAAAGGGAGAGGCAAAGGGAGTGGGGGTGTGTGTGCATCCGTGGCCCTGGGATGCTCCCTGCCTCAACCCTGTGGAGGGAGATGGTGACAGTGGAGTTGACCAGACTGGAGACCATGAGATCTACAAATCCAGTCTGGTGCCACCACCCTCACTTTCCCGGGAGATGAGCATGGATTCTGCCTCCAGCGCTGACCAGCCCCCTACCCCAAGCCCCCGCCCTGCCCTCCCCACAGATGCCCTGAAGCTGACAGGCATAGACGCTGCCCTCTCTGGCTCCTTGGCCAACATGGATCACTCCAGATCCCTGCAGTTCTGTGCTCTGGCTGAAAATGCACTTGGGCTGCTATGTTCATTACAAACTCAGGGCTTTTGGGGCTGGGGGTGCTGCAGAGACTGTGTATATGGAGAAACTGAGGCCTGAGAGCAGGTGCTTGGTCTCATTCTATGGAGCTGGGCCCAGGGTCCTTGTTCTTAGACCTGGTCTTTGTACTGCACCACAGAGTCACTCCCTTGCATTAAGTCCCCACAACTGGAGACCCACCCCTTCCTCTCCCTAAGCCTCCTCCTAGTCTCCTTCACCCTCAGACCTGGCAGCTGGCCAACTTCTTCCACTCTGCCTGCACCATCCTTGGCATCTTCTCCTATCCCCACCTTGAGGTTCAGTCATGCCTAGCTCTAGAAAGTTGGTGGTGATCATGCATAATGTTTACTGAGAACATGGACTGCTCCGGGTGCTGAGCTGAGTACTTGTATTGTCTCATTTATTCATTCAATGTATTTGTGATGTTTTCCATGTGCCACATGCCGTTCCAGGTGCTTGAGAGAGAATCATGACCAGAAAATCAGTTCTTGGCTTGATGTAGCTTCCAGTTTAACTGGAGAAAACAGATATCAGCCAAATAACAAAGGGATAAAATTAAAAAAATTTCCAGCTTCCAGTTCCAGGCCTCAGAGAGGATTCTAAGCTGAGCTGTGATGTGATTTATGGTCCCATTAGAAAATCATCATTGATTTATTCTCCTTTCTTTCTCTGTTCATTGGGTACTCACTGTTCCATCTTATGGTCAAGACCCCGGGCCAGAAAACAAAGGAGGGTTTATTGAGCATCTATTGCATGCCAGACACTGTTACCTCATTTTGTCTCTGCAGTGATGCTGCCAGGTAGACCTGACTATCCCCACCTTGCAGGCAAGGAAACTGAGGCTCGTGGCTCAGGGCTGAGATCACACAGCACCTGCTCTGGTTTCTTGGTAATTCAGTGAGGATCTAAGAGACAGTCTAAGAGACAGTGACATCTTCTATCTCTGTCTCCCCAGTCTGTTCTCATGCTGCTAATAAAGACATACCTGAGACTGGGTAATTTATAAAGGGAAGAGGTTTAATGGACTCACAGTTCCACATGCCTGAGGAGGCCTCATAGTCATGGTGGAAGGCGAAGGGGAAGCAAGACACATTTTACATGGCAGCAGGCAAGAGAGAGCTTGTGCAGGGGAACTCCCCTTTATAAAATTTTCAGATCTTATGAGTCTTATTCACTGCCATGAGAACAGTATGGCAGAAACCGCCCCCCATGATTCAATTATCTCCACTTGGCCCCACCCTTGGCACGTGGAGATTATTACAATTCAAAGTGAGATTTTGGTGTGGTCACAGCCAAACCACATCAGGCTTCCACTCTGCTCAGGAGGCTGTATTGTTGTTATTATTATAATGGCCACTACAGCTACAAAAGCAGTCACAGGTACCCTTCCTTCCAAAACCCACCATGAGACTGCGAAGGTGCAAAGTGCTTTACTTAGATGGTGCCATTTCATCCGTAAAACACATGGGCAAGGCAGGTACTGGCCTCATTTCACACACAAGGTTGTGGCTCTGTGGGGATAAGGGACTGGCCCAAGAGCACTGGTGAGTCAGGGCAGGACTTGCACTCAGGTCTTTAAGTCCTCAACCAAGAGTGTGTGCCACTTATTCAAAGAGGAGGGGTGGCCATTTCTTCACCATCAGAAGAGATGCCAAGAAGAAGGAGAGGATTGAAACAGATGCACAAACCTGAGATGAGAGATCATGAGCCCCCGAGAGAAGGGTGGGCAGAGCAGCTGTGGTGGTCCCAGTGGGGAGTTTCAACTCCTTGTTCCAGGCCTGTGTTAGGTGTCTGAGTTATCAGAGATACCTTTGGAGCCTGGTCCCCCACCCCTCTCCAAGTTTTCTTTGTTTAAATTACATCATTGAGTGTTTTTTTTCCTGTTATTTGCAAAGAGCCTTAGACACAGATGTCAAAGAAATCTACTTATTAAAAAAACAAAACAACAACAACAAACTGCTAAAAAAAAAAGTAAAAATCTCAATAATGAGTGTCTCTTACTCAGAGAGCCCTCATCAAATAAGAGGAACGAGGATTTTGCAAACCTATATGGAAATTAAACCTGCAATCTGGGCACACAGTTGTTTGACAAGTGATAATTAACTGCTGACAATATAATTTCAGTTTAGATTCAAATCTGTTTTTCATTAAAAAGTAATCAAAGAGATGCTTGCATCTGGAAGTCCAGCCTCCAGCAGTGGGAGCTCAGCTCCTCTGCTGAAAGGCTTTAGGGCTAGCATTGAGTACCCACTGTTCTTGGCCAGATGGGGCATGGACTCCAAAAGTGATGCTGGAAACAGGTCCCCAGGGAAGCTTGCAAAAGGCAGCTCAGTCAATCTCTCTCTCACTAAGGGTCCCATATCCTCCTCTGGGCATCTCTGACCCAACATGTTGACCCTGCCAGTTGGCTTGGTGCTGATTCCAGCTCTGACCCCAACAGTTGGCTTGGTGCTGACCCCAGTTCTGACCCCCACAATTGGCTTTGTGCTGACCCTTGCTTCAGGGAGGTATGGAACACTCTCATCTCTGCAGTCCCTACCACACCTGTGGTCCTGCGGATGTCATATTCTATCTCTCCGTTTCTGAGGCTCAGAAACCAGTCACTTTTTCAAGGCCACACAGCTGGTGAGGGGCTAGACAGACACCTGAACTCCTCCTGCCTGACTCCCACATCTGTGCCACACACCCTGCCCTCCTCCCTTTCCTCTAGTCAACTCGGCTTCTCTGTGCCTCAGTTCCTCTTCTGTAAAATGAGGATAATAATGGCATTTACATCATGAACTTGTCATAAGGAATAAACAAGCTCATATACAGAACAGTGCCTGGCACATAGAAATTCCTCCATAGATGTCAGCTATGATACTTATTAGTAATTAATTCAGATGATAAATAAAATCATTGCTCCCTCTTGTGAGGCCAGCTGATTCTGCCCCTGCAATCACCCAAGTCCTGCTTGGGACTCTGTCCAGATCTCCGGCATCCATCTGAATGGAAGAGCCACATGGAATCCTGTGTTCTCAGGAGCAGGAAGGGTTCTTCTGCCACACACAGAGCGAGGGTTTGCTCCCTGGCTGAGGGCGGACCCCTCTGAGTGCAGATACCTCAGTTTCTTGGTAGCTGTTGTCCCAAAAGCTCCGTTTTTCTTATCCAAACTCAGCGTGTGGCCAACTATGACCCGTGGGATCACTTTTCTCCATTTATTTATCCCTTAAACTCTTCCTGGATGTCCATGGAATTTATACCTCCTCTCATCTTGCCCCTGCCCCACCAGCTACACAGAATGCCTCAATGCTCCCGGAACATTCCACACTCTTTGGAATCCCCAGCCTTTGCACATACTGTGTTCCCTGCCTGGAATGTGTTTCCCTACACTTCCCACCTGGTGAAGTTTGATGCTTTAAGGCCCAACTCAAACATCACCTTTTTGATCACACCTTGACCTGCCTCTGAGCACAAAGCAGGGGCTCCTTAAGCACTTTTTGAGCTCCCCCGCCTCATGTGCCCGTAGATATATCTGGACCTGAGTGATCCCAGCTGATCCTCACAGCAACTCTGGAAGGCGATCTGCATTATCCCCACTTTATGGATGAAGAAACTGAGGCTCAGAGAGGAAAAAGGACTTGCTCAAAGTTACATATCTCATCAATGCCAGAGCCTGGGCTATTGACATGGCCCAAGCTGCCTCATTTCTTCAGCTTGTAGGAATCCTTTTAGTTCCACTCCTAAAGGCAGCAGGATTTGGTGCCCCGTAAGTTCACATTCACATTTGTCACTGATCCAGGCCTCAGACACAAAAGTTTATGTCCCTGCTCACACAATCCTTGTCTATTCCCAAGGATGGTAATGAGCACATGTGCTAGACTTCACATCTGTGTCCTCACCCCAGCCCCGTGCACTGAGCCCAGACTCATATACCCAGCTGCCTCCTGGATACCAGCCTTGGGTGGCCCCTGGGACCCTCAGACTCTGAGCCAGATGTGCCTAGGGTGGGTAGGGCAAGAGCTGGTGGGGCAGGAGCTAGCTCCAACCTAGAGACCAGGTTCTGACTTCTGCTCCTGAAAATGTTCCCTGCATAAGCTCTAGAAATGTTTTATCAAATGTAGAAAAGCGGAAAGGGAGATCTCAGGGGATGGAGAGGAACTGACAGCAGAGTAGGAAGTGAGTGTGGGAACTGGGGTAGCAGCTGCCATGCTGCAGGCTGTGTTAGCAAGGTTAACACTCTTGAAACCATCCTTATAATCTTTATAACATTAATCAGGGAAGACGAGAGGGAAAGAAAGAAAAATAAACTGAGCCTGCAGCACTTTCAGCCTTAACCTGCTAGGTCAGCTGCCCTCTGACCTGCTTCCTTGAAGTTGTTTGCTGCTTGGTGCCTCAGAATCACATGGACCCTGTTACAAGATGATAGTTCCCCTGCACTGTTCTGTAGATAACAAATTGAACATTAGGAAATGTTACATATTCCTTTTGAGATATTCTTTCAGATCCTACATACTAATGAAACACTGGTGCTAGCTGGTCAGAAGGAAGCTGACTCCCTAAAGAATGCAGTTTCCACGTCCTGATGATCTCATCCCCCTTACCTTGACCAATCAATGACCCCAATTTTGCAGCCCCTCACCCTCCATGGTCCTCTCAAAAACCTCAGCCTGTAACTTTTTGCGGAGATGGATTTGAGAGTCTCCTCCCATTTTCTCACTGAGTACCCTGTGATCATTACACTCTTTCTCTGCTGCATCCCTGCTGTCTCAGTGCATTGGTCTGTTACTGAGCAGTGGGCATATGAATCTGTTGATCCCATAACACTCTTGGTCCCCTGCTAAGGGTTTGGGCTTAATGTCTTCCAGGGACAGGAGATGATGTCTTGAGTACAATGCAAGGAGTTGTATAAAGCTGGGAGCATTAAAGGGCTGAACCTCAGTGATAGAGTATACCAGAAAAATAGTTTATTCCCAAGATCTGGGAAACAAAAGGGGAGCTTGTCAGTTTCTGCTTGGCCTATGAGAGGACAGAGAACCTCCTTGGGTTATAGTGACTACAGGGTTTACTTGTGGCTTTAATTTATATTACAGATTTTTTTTTTTTGACAGAGTCTTGTTCTGTCACCCAGGCTGGAGTTGCAATGGCGTGATCTCCTCTCACCACAACCTCCTCCTCCTGGGTTCAAGAGATTCTCCTGCTTCAGCATCCCGAGTAGCTGGGATTATAGGTATGTGCCACCACACCTAGCTAATTTTTTGTATTTTCAGTAGAGACGGGGTTTCACCATGTTGGCCAGGCTGGTCTCAAACTCCCGACCTTGTGATCTGCGTGCCTCCCAAAGTGTTGGGATTACAGGTGTGTGCCACCATGCCCAGCCTACAGAGTTTTTTTTGTAAACTCCCAAACTAGGCAATTTACCTATAATTGGTTATAGGCTGGTGAAACTTCTGAGGCATCTGGTAGAAGCCAGTCTAGAGCAGATCAGGAAGCGCAGTCTGCACTGGGTTCTCACAGATACAGCCCTACTGAAGATGAACTCAAAATCCCAAATTTCAAAACAAATGAGAAAACTATTTACAATGAATGAGAGTTAATAGCTATGAAAATAAGGAAGATAAAAACCCCAAAAAGCAAGGCACAGTGGCTCAAGCCTGTAATCCCAGCACTTTGGGAGGCTGAGGCAGGCAGATCACTTGAGGCCAGGAGTTTGAGACCAGCCTGGCCAACATGGTGAAACCCTGTCTGTACTAAAAATACAAAAATTAGCTGGGTGTGGTGGTGCATGCCTGTAATTCCAGGTATTCGGGAGGCTGAGGCCTGAGAATTGCTTGAACCCAGGAGGTGGAGGTTGCAGTGAGCCAAGATCATGCCACTGCACTCCAGCCTGGGTGACAGAGTGAGAGTCTGTCTTAAAAAAGAGAAAACACCAAAAACCAAATAACTTCAAGTAATAGAAAAATTCTGATAGAAACTATTATATATATATATATACACACACACACGCAAACACACATATATATATAGTGATTAAAAGCATAAAAATAAAAATCACAGGAATAGAATAAGACACTATAAGAAAGAATAAGCACATTAGAAAAAATAGAAAGTCTAAAAATAAAATTTATAATTATTGCAATTAAAAAATAATCCTAAAGGGCAGACTAAATAGTAGATTAGGTAGAACTGGTGAAATAATCAGTTACCAGGATATAGACAATAGGAAATTACCCAGAAAGGAATAGAGAAGGAAAATGTGGAGAAGTTCAAAGACCTGAAGGAGACAATGAGAAGCTTCAACAAACCTTTATTAAATTTTACAGAATACATGAAAAACCTGAATTCATAATTTCCAAAGGAATCTGAGCAGGTGCAATACAAATAAATTCAGATCTGACATGTGAAGAGATTGGAAATTGTCATTCCCATTCTCACAAGAAGAAGCTGGACAAGCTGAAAATCCACAACTTTTCTTGGCTTCCTCAGAGAACTGAGGTTGCAGAGCAAACCATCACACTAAAATATGAGAGAAAGGTGAATTCAGAGAGGCACAGCTGAGATCTCCCTGCTTGAAGCAGAAGCTGCTGGGGCCGTAAAGTGATAGGAACACATAAATGGCAATTTTGACAAATAGCTGGAGGCTGAGTGTGAATTAATGTGAGGATGGAGAAACACCTTGGGTGTCACAGTCTTTGGGGTGCCAAAATTTTGCAAGAAATATTAAAATATTTTCTTTAGGCATGAAGAAAATGATATGGTCAGAAACTTAGATCTATATGAAGAAAGGAAGAGTGTTGGAGAAAAAATAAACAAAGATAAAAGTAATTATTTTTCTTATTCTTAATCTAGAACTGTTTGTTTAAATGGTTCAAAGTAATAACAGTAACTATATATTCAGTGAGTATAACATGGGTAAATAAAATGAATGACATCATTGTCACAAGGAATGGGAGAGAAGGATTGAGAATACTCTAAGACAGGTGTACTATATGTAAAGTGGAATAGTGTTATTTGGAGGTGGACCCAGATTAGTTAAAAGTATATATTATGAACCTGAGGGAAGCTACTAATCTTTCTTTTAGAAAGAAGTAATTGATACACTGAGTGAGGATCAAATGGAGTAATATGAAATGCTCAGTTAAAACTAGAGAAGGCAGAAAAGGAAGCCTCTGGTAATAAATATAAACAGCTACAAACATGGTTGATATGAAGTCAAATATATCAATAATCACTTTAAATGAGATTAGTTTAATACATCAATTAAAAGACAGAGATTGTCATAGTGGATAGTGGATAAGAAAGCAAAGACTAACCTACATGTTTTCTATAAGAAACCCACTTTAAATGTAAAGACTCTGACAGCTAAAAGTAAAGGTATGGATAAAAATATATAATATTAACACTAGTCAAAAGAAAGCTGGAATACTATAATGATTTCAGACAAAGAAGACTTCATAATGTTTCACTGTCAATCAACTTGATCTAATGGACATTTATAGAACACATCCTTCAATATCAGCAAAATACACATTCTTTTCAAACTCACAAGGAATATTCATCAAGACAGAACACATTTTGGGTCACAAAACATGCTTTAATGAACGTTTTATAAAAGAAAATCATACAAAGTATATTCTTAGACTACAATGGAATTAAACTAGAAATTAATAACTGAAAGCTGAAAAATTCCCTAATATTTGGAAACTAAACAATACATTTCCAGATAGTACATGGGCCAAAGAAGGAGTCTTAAGAGAAATTTAAAAATATTTTGAACTAAATGAAAATGAAAACACAACTTAAAAAACTTTTCAGGATGCAAAGAAAGTGGTGCTTAGGGTCAAATTTACAACATTACACACCTGTATTAGGAAAGAAGAAAAATCTAAAATCAATAAACTAAGCTTCCACTTTAGAAAACTAGAAAATGAAGAGAAATATTCTATGACCCAGCAAATTCTATCCCATCCCAGGACATATGAGTTCTACTTGTAAATGTACAAGACATGTACAAGCATGTTCATAGCATCATTATTCATTATAGCCCCAAACTGGAAGTTAACCAAATGTTGATTAACAACAGGATGGATAAATAAATACAATATGTTCATAGGATATCAAACAATGAGAATGAACAAACCAAAACTATATATCATGTATGTGGATATCACAAATATAATATTGAGAGAAAGAAACCAGACATAAAAGAGTATAGAGTACATTATTCTATTTTTTTAAAGTTCAAAAACAAGCTAACCTAAGCTATCCTGTTAAGTCAGGACAACAGTTACCCTTGGTGGAGGTATAGCTACTGAGAGGGGTTACAAATGGGCTTGCTGGTAATGCTTTATGTTTACTTTGTGAAAATGTATCCAGCTGAACACTTATGATTTGGGCATTTTTCGGTATGTATGTTATGCATCATTCAAAAGTTTGGGTTACAAAAGGCAACCAGAGAAAGACCTGATTACCTCCTAAAGAAAGACAGTGAGACTGACAACAGACTTCCCAGCAGCAACAATAGAGACCAGAGAACAATGGAGTAATATTTTCAGGGCCAAAAGAAATGTAGTAGAATTCAAAAGTAGAATTCTAGGGTCAGCTAAACTATTATTTAAAATTGAGGGAGAAAAAAGATATTTTCAGACAAAGTCTGAGTGATGTTATCACTCACAGGATCTTGCTGAGAAAACAGATGCATGACGTACTCCAGGGAGAACACTGCTGGGAGAGGAAAGGAGTGGATCACAGATGACACACTGAGCAGGGATCGGTACACTTGCATTGATTACATCACACAGGAGCAATAACAACAACAATAGCAATGTAACTAATTTGGGGCACAAAGGAGGGAGCAACCACAACACTAAGATGGGAGAGGGGTGAGAATCAATGTGTTCTGAGATATGGGTATTGTTCAGAGGAAGTGGAGCTAGATTGATTTGCTTTACACTGTGTTAAGTCAAGTGTGCTTATTAAAATATAAAGGTTAACCAAGAAGGAAGAGAAATAGAATGTACCACTTACAAATCAATAGAGGAAAAAAAGAAATAAAAACTTGATCAATACAGTATATGGCAGGAAATGAGCCAAAAAGAAAAGAAAAGGCAGCAGAAGAAATCCCGAGAAGTTCAAAGTAGTTCAAAGAAGTTCAAATAGGAAGGAAGGAGCCTGGCTCTGGCATTCATATCTCTGTTTGACTTTGGGCAAAAGACTTAATGATGTCACTGCTTTCAGCCTCAGTTTTTTCATCTGGACAATGGGAGGATGACATTCTCTTGTAGCTGTTGTGGGGACATTGTAGACTCTGCCTGTCCAGTCCTCAGTGCTGGGGATACTGCAAGTGGCTGCCCTTCACCCCTTTGCTCTCAGGTTCTTGTGTAAAGAAATGAATTTTATGTTTATCACAGTGTGGACGTCTTCATTTTTCTTTTCTTCTTGGAGATAAAGCTCTCTGCAGTCAAGCTTTATTTTCTCAGACGAATAAGAGATTATCTAATGGGCTCATGCAGTCCATTGGAAATTTCCAAAGGGACAAAGAGGCAAGAAGTGTCTCTCCCAAGATAATCCTTGCTTTATCTTTATTCTTCACTTAGTAACAGCAGTGGCCATGTTTTAAATGTTTCCCGTGTCCCAGGTGCTGTGCTGTCTTACCCATGTTCTTTCATTTGAACTTACCTCATAATCCTGCGAGAGAGGAGTCGTCATTCACTTTAGCAAGGAGGCAATGAAGGTTAGGAAGGTGAAGTGAAACCTGCCCAAGGACATGGCTCAGCTGAGACTCAAATACAGGTCTGCCTGACTCTAAGCCCCTGGTTCTTCTGCTCCTTACATTCTCAGAAACCTTTTAGTCATTTAATTATTGAAGAATTGTCCCTAATCAGGAACCAGCCCCCAAGGCTGGACTTGCTACAGCAGAGCAGATGGCATGGGGGAATCCAAGTCAGAATGGCCCTCTGGACAGAGCCCATGCGGATGACCGGCTGGGGACAGTCTCTGCATCTCTGCACTTAATGCCATCAGCTAAGGTGGGGTGACCTGGAAATGATCTCCCCCGGAAGTTCTTTAGGCAAGAAGCCCCAAGGTAGCTCATGGCCACACTCCCCTGGGGCTACTAAGGGGCCATCTCTAGATCTCTGACATGGAATAAAGTCCATGTCCCTGGACATGGAATAAAGAATTAACCAGTGCTCAGTGGAGGGGTTACCTGGCTCTGCAGAGCTGACCGTGCATGTTCTGCTTCAGAAACCCACCCACTCCCTGTGTTTGTAGGATGAGATGAGACCACACTCCTCAGCATGGGCATCAAGGTTGCTGTGACTGGGCTGGACTCCCTCTTCTGCCTCATCGTCCTCTCCCCTTCACACACACACACCACACACCACATGCCACACATAACACACACACCACACACACGCACACACAGACACTCACACACTACTGGGTGTCTCAGAAAATGCTGGGCCATTTTCTTTTTCTTTTTTTTTTTGAGACAGAGTCTGTCTCTGTCACCCAGGCTGGAGTGCAGTGGGGGTTCCCAAGCCCCCCTACTTGTTTCCATGCTTCCCAGGCCCACCCAATGTTACAGGCAGCACATGGCAGCAGGAAGGGTCAAGACAGGTAGACACTGGGGGAGTCAAGGGAACAAGGGACGGCTGGAGGAGTGACAAGTGACTCAAGGACATGTGGTGAGAGGCACCTGTTCATCAAACCACAGTTCTTTTGAAAGGGACTCAGGGCAGCTCCTAAAACATACACTGTACACTAAGATCATTCATTAATTCCCTGGGCCAGTGCTTACTGAGCACCTACTACATGCCAGGCCCCTTGCTGCTGCTCATATGCACTGAGGGTCTCCATCCTTAGTCTGGGGAGGCGGCACATGTCAAAAGAAGACTCTGTTGCTCTCCCTGGGGTGGGTGGGGGATTGCTGTGGGAGCTCAGGGGAACCATCCTCAGTTTCATAGGGAATGTTGCTGAGACCCAAACAGGTGAACGACTTGTGTGATGTTGCATGGCAGGGGATGGGGCCTGCAACCCAGAACTTCTGAGCCCCCAGACCCTAGTCTCATGCCTCCTTACTGGACCCCATGCCGGGTCTCACAAGGTGGTCACTGCAACAGCTTCAACCCCAGCCCTCATTCCCAGGCCACACAGCCAACCTCCCTGCCACGATAGTAATTACACCTCTTGGAGGTTAATTTGTAAAGAGACAGTGGAAGTCCTTATTTTAATAGCAATTATCAAAATCATGCTGGAGGGGTGCTGTGTAATGGGTAATTATCTGCAACAGAACAACAATATCGTCAATTCTATTGAGTTCTTTCCAACGAACCTAGAGTTAATCCTGGAAAGCAGCCAGCGTCAGCTGATATTTGTTTAATAATATTCTTATTAAATTCAAATGGAAGTCCCTTTAAAAATCTTCCCCAAGAGGAATGTGGCTAGTTTACCAAGACCTCAACTCCACGGTGTCCCACTGAATTCCCATGGAGTTTGTCAGCATCCCTCCCTGTACCACATCACCCCCTCATATCAAGGCTGGACCACCTTCACCATTTGTATCCATTTATGTATTGGTTCAGTTACTCATTTGCTGGTTAATCCTTGTACATTTACTTCATTCATTCATTCATTTATTCATTCACTATTCATTATTCATCTCTTGCATCGGTTTCAAAATCTATTTAAAAATTCTTTCTCATGTTGGGCGTGGTGACTGTTGCCTATAGTCCCAGCACTTTGGGAGGCCAAGGCAGGAGGATTGCCTTGAGCCCAGGAGTTTGAGACCAGTCTGGGCAACATGGTGAGACCCCATGTCTACAAAAAATACAGAAATTAGATGGGCATGGTGGTGTGTGCCGCTAGTCCCAGCTACTCGGGAGGCTAAGGTGAGAGGAGAACTTGAGCCCAGGAGATTGAGTCTGCAGTGAGCTGAGATGGTGTCACTGCTCTCCAGCCTGCACAACAGAGCAAGACCTTGTCTCAAAAAATTACTTCTCACACTCATTCACGTGTGACTATATCCTTTCTTCCATCATTAGTGCCCCCATTTCTTCTTTCATTTATTTGTACTTTGTTCAGATATTGTTTTCTTAGATTTTAATATAAGTGGTATTCTACCTCTCATTTACTTCTTTTTATTTATTCATTCTTTCTTTAATTGGCTCATCCATTCATTCGTTCACTTACTAATATGCTTTTTCATGCATGACTTCATTTATTCATTGCTTTTATTCATGCATGGGTTTGTCCATTTATTCATCAAACATGTATTGTTCGCTCATAAACTATGGCCGTTTTGTGTCTGGTCTGAAGTGATCCAGCCTTGTTCAGCTCTCCAGTGTTTTCTGGGCATCTCAGAAAATGCTGGGCCATTTTCTTAAGTAAAATTCTTTGTCAAAATGTAACAAGATGACACTGAGTTTCCAAGATTGGGTGACTAGGAGAGTTGCTCAAACCTTGGACCCTGGGAACACAGTGAGAGTTAGGTTAGAGAGAAGTTGAATTCACTTTTGGACATATTGTGTTTGAGCTACCAACAGCCCACCCAGGAGGAGACATGGGATATGTGGAAATGCAGAGATCAGTGAATTAGGCCTGGGGTGGGAGCAGAAGACCTGGGGTGGGTCTCACCTCTGCACACCTCGCTTGGGACTGTGTACAGCAGAAGCACCTTTCCTGTGATTTCTGTCTCTCGCTGTTTGCCCAGGGTGTAATCAAGAAATGGTGAAGTCTGAAGAGAAGTAATTTGGTCATCTTGATCACCACCCAGCCACTTGTTCCCTGATGTGTTTCATTTTGAAAGTGGTTTCAGGCAAATTTTAGCCAAGTTGATCTTTGCTGCCTTGCTGAGCTACTTCAGCTCCCAGGAGCACCTACTGGGTGGAAGATACTGAGTTTGGGACGCTGGGATCATGCTGAAGTTGGTTTACTGGGTGGGTCTGGAAGAGGCAAACACAAAAGTTGACCCTGAGGTGGTGCATGCCCCTGTTCCTCCTTGGCATGTGGGCTGGGGTCCACCTTCTGCAGGTAGGTCTGCCCCTCTCTCGGGGTCTCTGCTCCCAGGGATGAAGGGCTGTGGGTGGCGATTCTCCCGGCAGCCAACTGCCCAGGTCTCCTGAAAAACCTCATCTCCCAGGGAGTCCCTGCCTAGACCTAGAGGGAAGAGTGAGATGCCTCATTCTGTTTTCAGCCCGAAGCAACTTTCTCCAGTTAAGTTTCACCAGATACAAAGCTGAAAGTCCATTTTCCTGTTTGGTCCTAACTAGCAAAGGAGCAGGATCTCTGTGACTGGCCCTGGGAGAATGACAGCAGCTCTCTGTGAGCCCACACTGCAGTCCCTCCCAACCTCAGTTTTCGTGGCCATCTCAGAGAGAGGCAGAGCAGCCTCAGGTGCCTCCTTCAGGCTCTGTCTTGAGAATTCAGGTCTGGGCAGCTGGAACAGGAGTGTGCAATTTGGAATCAGTTGAAATCCAGCTCTGGCAGGTGACTCACCAGCAATGCGATCTTGGGCAGGTCCCACCACCTCTGCGAGTCACAGCTGCCACATTCACGCAGTGGGGATAATTATCCCCACCTTCTGGGACTATGGGGAAGATCGAGGTGATAGAGGTGAAGATATCTAACCAACTCTGCTGCCTCATTCATCCAGGGTGAGTCACAACATTCTCACCGAGAGCGACATTTCCTCTCACTTTTGTTCTTTGAATCAAAGTCTCAAGATCAATAAGATTGTCCTTCCTGCCTCCTCTCCACTCCTTCATTTATCATCCTTCATCTTTGACTGATTTATAATTTTAGAAGTTGGAAGGAATCATAGAGACCAAGGAGTCCATGTTTTACACATTGGGAGAATGGAGGCCCAGAGAGGAATAGCAACAGGTTCAAGGTCACCCTGCCGGCTTGGGGAAGGGTCCTGACACCTGCCCCCCAAGAGTGCCCGCCCCATTTTCTTGTCTGCTGGGCTGCACCTCTCCATTTTCTTGGGTCCCCTGTGATCTACTGGGAATGCTTTCCTGATATTTTCATTGAAAATAAAACCCAACAAAATGAATGGTATCTTTAAATTGCTACATTGCTCTGTGGCTGTTTTCTTTTCTTTTTTCCTTTTAAGATGTACACACACACACACACACACACACGCACACACACACACACACTGCTCCCTGCCTGTGTCAACCAGCCAGATTTTCTAATCTAAACTGACAGTCAGTTTCACTCCAGAAGAAATGTGTGTGATCTCTTGCCCGTGTGAACATAGTGTACTATTGATATAATCACCGTCCAGTAAAAAGCCCACTGAGAGAATATATTGCAGGAGGAAGGGTTTAACTTGGGAAAACTTAAGTTGCCGCACACATATATTTTACCTCTCAAACATTTTTTTTTAAACCGAGGAGGAATAAATCACTTTTAAAGGTTACTTTACCCTTAAAAAGAATCTGAATGTGCATCTTTCAAGCACATGTCGTATGTGTGAGATGTCAGCGTTTTATCACTTGTATAATCCGGCCCTCTTGTCTTTTCCTATTACTCCGAAGACCTTGGCAAGCAACTTACCCCCTCACCATATCATCAGTGATTTTTTCTTTGCAGTCTGAAGATTTGTCTTTGTTAATCTCCTCTGAGAGATGACGTCGGTACTAGGCCAGAGCGATGTGGCCAGACAGCCAAGAGATTTCAATTTAGGGCTCCCAGAACTTTCAGTATATGAGTCATCACAGCTACCATCGCCTGAGGGCCTACTGTGCGCCAGCACTGTGTCAGGCGCTTTTTAATTAATCATCTCTAACCCTCCAGCTCCCATCCTGATTCCATTCACTGTCACCCACTGCCAGGATGATTGCAGGAGATGCCCGATCATCTCCCCAGTTTGATTTCACTCTTGCGCCCTGTGGTCTCGTCTCCACCTAGAAGCAGGAGAGAGCCTTTAAAAATGCCCCTGCAACCATTTCCTTCCTTGCTCACACTCTCCATGGGTGCCCAGCTTCTGCAGATTAAAGCCTGAGTCCTCTCCTGGTCCCAGGCCCCATGACCTCTCTGACCTCATCCCCTACCCCTCTTTACTCTGCCCCAGCTACTTGGGCCTCCCTGCTGACCCTTGAGCATGCCAGGCTCACTCTCACCTCTGGGAATCTGCACGTGTGGCTTCCGCTGCCTGGGCTGACCACCCCAGATGTCCTCATGGCTCCCAGCCTTCGGGCTGTTCCCAAGTGAGTCCTTACTGAGGCCTTTCCTGATCACCCGTATAAAACCGCACCCAATCTCCTGACATTCTTCATCCCCCATCTCTATCTGATGTCTCCTCATCGCTTACCACTATCTGGCATATTCCGTGTATATTTGATTTATTTCCCTTGCTTATCATCTGTCTCTGTAGCAACACATAGCATCTGTGAAGAAAGGGGTGTTGCATTGTTTTGCTTACTAATAATTTCTAGAGCTTAGAATATTGCCTGGCACATAAATACTTATTGTATGAATGAATGAAATAATCTCACTTGATTTGTGTGTGTGGTCAGTCAGAGATGTTAAGACAATTAACAAAACTGGGTTTGGTGGCTCATACAGGTAATCCCAACACTCTGAGGGGCCGAGGCGGGTGGATCAATTGAGCCCAGGAGTTTGATCAAGGCCTGCCTGGGCATCATGGCGAGACTTCGTCTCTACAAAATATAAAAAATTAGCTGGGCATGGTGCGTACCTGTAGTCCAGGTACTCGGGAGGCTGAGGTGGAAGGATAGCTTGAGCCTGGGAAGTTGAGGCTGCAGTGAGCCATGAATGCACCACTGCACTCCAGCCTAGGTGATAGAGCAAGGCCCTGTTTCAAAAAGGAAAAAAAAAAGCAATGACAAGTAATGAATGAAAATATAATCT
Organism: Pan paniscus; assembly: GCF_029289425.2. NCBI lineage: Eukaryota > Metazoa > Chordata > Mammalia > Primates > Hominidae > Pan > Pan paniscus. Next base: position 196,226,674 of record NC_073249.2, read on the forward strand.
CAAGACTGCATGGCAGAGAGTGACCAGGGGCTACTTCAGGTTGGAGGCATGGAAAAGCCTCTTTCAGGAGGTGGCATTTGAACTGAGACCAGCTATGTTTGAACTGAGACTTGGATTTTACAGACCAGGCAACAACGAAAGGGAGCCCCAGGGAGACAGACAGCTTGCCGAAGGCCTAGCAGGAGGCAAGTTGTGAGATGGGTCTAGAGGCCACAGAGCAGGTGTGCCCAGGCTCTTGGGGAGCTCTCGAGAAAACCCAAAATGGACACTCATGGGTCCCGCAGTGCCCTGTGCTGGCCTTTTGCCCACCGTGTTGTGAACATTACTCCATGTGGTTCCCTTCCCCATAGGCCCCAAAGCTACTCGAGGATCAAACAAGGCCTTGACCATGCTTGTATCCCAGGGCCAGTCACAGGGATACAAGTGGGTGCACAGTAGGGCCTCTGCAGATGGCTTCTGAATGAATCTCATGTGAGGCAGGTCAGGGTGTGTTGTGGCATGTAAGCATCGCAGACTATCAGGTTGTGGGAGTCTTGGAGATACAGTGCATTTTACTTAAGCAGAGGAACTGAGGCCCAGAGCAGGGTAGGGATGTGCTCACGGTGACTCTCTGAGCGGACATAAGGGTTCAGACTTGAATTCTGGTCTCTTGCTCTCTGTTCTCCCATACACTGCCCTGGGAGGGGGAGGCTCAGGAACCCTGGCCTCATTAACAGGAATGCAGGTGACTGGGAGAGTTAGGGTTTCTGCTTTTCCCAGAAGCATGTCCTGGAGAAATATCTGGCTGCAAATAAAATACAAATGAGGTTCTGCGATGAAGTTCCTGAAGCTGTACAAACGACAAAAGACCCATGCCCTGGGGTTAGTGCTAATTAGAGTCTCCTGAAAGTCAGAGGAGAGGAGCCTTAGAGAGACTGGGGCCCAGGCAAGTTATTACAGAGGTGGGAACAGAAGGCCAGGAAGGTGAGTAATTGATCCGAGGCTATGCTGGGGCAGAGCTAGGATGTAGACTAGGCTTGCAGCCCCCATCCCACTATGGTCAAGGTGAGAGCTGAGCATCCTCTAGCTATCCTTCTGAGCTCCTGACACCTGTCCTATCCAATTGCCTTGCAGCTGCTTTCTCAAAGCTGCTTGCTGTTTTGAGTTTTTTTGTTTGTTTTCTGAAAAGTTATTGACAAGATATGATATGAGTGGAGCAGAGAGTGGATGCATCTTAACTCAATGTGGGGTGCTAGCCCACTCTGTGATAGATCTAGAGGCTCCTAAGGGTAGGAGTTGGGGAGAGGGTTCAGGAAGGGCTGGGATAATGCAGTATTAGTCCATTTTCACACTGCAGATAAAGACATACCCAAGACTGGGTAATTTTTAAAGAAAAATAGGTTTAACGGACTCACAGTTCCACATTGCTGGGGAGGCCTCACAATCATGGCAGAAGGCGAAGGCACATCTTACATGGTGGCAGGCAGAAAAAGAGAGCTTGTGCAAGGGAACTCCCCTTGATAAAACCATCAGATCTCATGAGACTTATTCACTATCATGAGAACAGCATGGGAAAGACCCACTCACATGATTCAATGACCTCCCACCAGGTCCCTCCCACAACAAGTGGGAATTGTGGGAGCTATAATTCAAGATGAGATTTGGGTGAGGACACAGCCAAACCGTATCACTGCATGATCTCACTTATATATGAAATCTAAAATATTTGAACTCATAGATATAGAGAATAGAGTGGTGGTTACCAGAGGCTAGGTGTGAGGGATGGAGAATTCTGAGATGTTGGTCAAAGGGTACAGAGTTTCAGTTAGACAGGAGGAATACTGCATCTTCTGCAGATTAAAATTAAATTCTGCAGATTCAAGATCTTTTGCATAGCGTGGTACCTATAGTTAACAGTAATGTAATGTATATTCCAAAATTGCTAAGAAAGTAGACTTTTAATGTTTGCTCCACTAAAAAATAAGTTTGTGGGGTGATGGATATGTTAATTAGCTTGTTTTAATTATTCCATAATGCATACATATATCAAAAGATAACATCATGCCCCGTAAATATAATTTTTTTGCCTAAAATTAAAAAAATGAAAAAGAAGAAGAAGGAAAAAAATCTGTGACCCCCTCCCATGTGTCAGGCCCTGGCCTGAACACCATGTATATGATCTCATTGGATGTATCTTACAACAGTGTACCACATTTCTATGAGGTAGGTCATTACCTCCATTTGAAAGAAGAGCAAGTGGAGGTGACATCACTAGTTGACAGCAAAGTTGGTCCTCAAATCCAAATATGTCTAACACCAAAGTCTATTTCTTAGGTTCAGGAGTCCCAGAAAGCTTTTGGTTGAGTGAGATTAGGATCAGCTCAAAGGTAAAGGCAGGATCAGCCTCACAGGGCTATGATCAAGTTTACCTCTAGGATGAGGAAACTTCTAACTTCTCTTCCAAGAGCAACTTCTAAGCTGTCTCATGCCTGTCTCATGCTAACTCTAGTTAGCACTAACCCCAGGGCATGGGTCTTTTCCTGTTTGTAGGGCTTCAGGACCTTCATCTGCAGAACCTCATTTTTATTTTATTTGCAGCCAGATATTTCTTCAGAACATGCTTCTGGGAAAAGCAGAGTGAATACTCCTCTAGGGATTCTAGGGGATAGAGACAGAGATGATTCTCCCCATGAATAAAACATTCTAAAGACTGATGACTTATCTTAAAACAAGCTATGTGACTCTTGCATGTCTACTCCTGCAAATAAAATATTTGTATTTTACTTTAGTAGAAATATTGCCCTCCAAATCTTTGAGTAATATTCATGCCCTGGGGAGCTGTCTCATGCCTGACAAGCTGGAAGAGCAGAGATGTGGGGGTGAGTCAAGGTCAGGGTGCAGTCTGACATTATAGTAGAGTGACAAACCTTCTTGGCTCACCCAGGACTAAGAGTTTCTTGGAATGTGGGACCTGCAGTGCTAACATGGAGAAAGTCTCAGTTAAAGCAGGCTGAGTTGGTGATAACAGTTACAGCAAGGATGGAACTAGAGTTAGTATAACAGACCCTTTGAGAGTGGGTAGAATGTAGTGGTTAAAAACATGAGCTTTGCTTGGAGACAGACCCAGATATTTTGCTTATGTTTCAAAATTGGTGTCCATGAATCTCTTTGAGCTTGGAGTTCCTCATCTTTAAAGTGGAACTAACAATGGTGCTTCCTCTAAATAATTATTGTGAGGATTCACATGGCAAATGATCAGTAAATGGCAGCATCTTTGCTATTTGTATCCATCTTCCTGGGTGGCTGATTTTCAGGGTTCTTAGCTCAGTGGCATGACCAAAATGCTTTGTGTCAATCTCCCTATCACCTAAAGAGGGAAGTAGACATGGCTATTGGCTGAAGGCCAAGAGTTAATCTTATGTTTGGTCCTAGCTCTGGCACTAACTCAAGTCATTTCCACTTCTTGGGCTTCTGTTTTCCAGCATCAGGGACACCATCTGGAAAATGAAGAAGATTGGATGGAACAATTGCCAAAACCCTTCTAGCTAGAATATTCTCATAATCTGGGAGCTGCTTCCTTGACATGAGTCTTTTTCAGTGTTTCATGAGACCCTTTATAAAGAAGCTTTTAAGCACATGTCTAATTAGTTTGATCAATGTAAACACATTGCTGCTGTGTAGAACAGAAGGAGAAAAATGCTTGGAAGGCAAATTATGGTAGGTCATGAGTAGATCCACAAGGTGACTTGGAGACAATTTTCCCCGTACAGGCACAGAATTAGGGCTGTGAGTTATTACCTACCTCTTGTGCCTCAAATCAGGCATCCTAGAATCATATAATTTAGTGGTGTTGTGGTTCATAGAGGGGAAGTGTTTTGCCCAAGGTCACACAGCATACCTAGGCGTGGGTTCTGTAGTCCAGTGACTTTGTTTGTTTTAATCAAACCACATCACTACTCAATTCAACTCTCCTTGTTCACTTGCAAAATGAAGAGAGATACTGCTGAACTGAGATGGTCTCTGAGATTCCTTTCAACCGTGTTAATCTACTATGTCTTGAGGTATAAGAACCAGGGCACAGGAGTTGGGTAAAAGCTTAATGGCAGCTGGGCTGCTGTCCAAGGTGCTGTAGGAGAGAAAGGGTCAGGCCCCGTCACAGGGCATCCAAGGCCGAGGGGAGCAGGAAGCATTCCCTTCACCCTAAAATCACCCCCTCTCCCGATCCACCCCATTAGACCACTGTATCCCTCCTTCCTGTAGCCTTAAGAACTGCAAATAACAGGTGCCTTTAGTGATGCAGGAGTCCCCAAATGGTGGAGAGGCATCATGGACTATGTTTCCCCACTGAGGTCCCGAGGCTGTGTCTGTCCTAGCCTGGGGGTTGTCCAGCATCAGGGACACCAGAGTCAAGCTCTTTCCATCTGTCTCATCTTCCCCACATGAATTCTGGTTGGGGACAGGAGTTGGGCTCCTAAGGGCATGGAGATAACTGGATGTGACGGTCACTCAATAGGTGCTGGATAAATTAGGAAGCAGTAACACCCAGGAGTTATAATCCCAAGATCATAGATAGTTGTCAGGACCATGATGGCCAGCCTGGAAGAGGGGGGATCTAGGTCAAGAAGAACAGGAAAACCCAATGGATCAGACCCATAGCTTGAAATTAGAACAAGTCAGAGAACTGATCTGCAGAGGGAAGATAGATTTGAAGTGGCAGAATAGCAAAGTACCAGATGTACTTGAACATATAAAATCCTTTTTAAAATTATATTTTACCGCATTAGCCAATTTTTGTGGTTTCGTTTAATCATTTTAGCAACCTAAGAAAGAAAACATTATAACCATTTTACATTTAGAGTACAGAGCCTCAAAGGTGAAGAGACTTTGGGTGAAGGCCCAAAGCCTCTCAGCTGACAACTCACAGACTTGAGATTAGAAACCACCTGTCTTTGCCTATAAAGCTCCCACTCATTAACCACACTCCTCTCTCACCTATAAACACAATGAAAACAGGGCTGATCTTGCCACCAGTGCGAATTTGGGTCACTGAGCAGGCAGGGTGATTTCAAAAGTGTGTGAAGCCATTTTGACTTGTGGGTAGAGCAGGCATTGAGTTGGCATGGCTTGGCAGCCCTTTTCTGGGAGGGAGGGTAGTGCATGCTGGCTGGCATCCCATGCCTGGCAGGGCCTTGCTGGCTATGGGGTGAGAGAGATGTGGGTGTAGTCATTGACCAAGTCATCAAAGAAACTTGGCCTTTGGGACATCTTTGGCCCCTGAGCAGAGTCAATGCACACTGGCTTACCCACCAGATGTGTCTGGAACAACAGGCATCTTCACCCTTTTGGGAAGATGTGATTCCTTAAGTAACAGTAACAGTCACCATTGTTGAATATCTACTTCACTCATTTCAACAAATATCTATAAGTGCCCACTATGGGCCTGGCACTGGGGCTCCAACAGTGAACCCCACACAGCTGGCAATGGCAGAGACGGGCCAGCTGGGCTCCCTGCCCTGGCTGCTGTGGCTGCTGTCACTGTTGTCATGTGAGAGCTTCCCTTCCATGCTCTTGCTCTTCTGCTGCTCAATTTCAGGCATTCTTTCTCCCCGCCATGATATGTTGGTATTATTATTTAATTTCCTCAGACCTGGTATAAAGGGAAAAAGCAGATAAATGGAGGAAAAGCCACAAAGCCAAGTAGAGAAGTTCTTCCTGTTTATTCCCATAAGAAATAACCAGGTCAACTCAAATTAATTCAAGGCTGGTCATAACTGAAGAACAAAAATAAGCTAGTTAACTTCATGCTTTTAGTTTAGGATTAATCTATTCATCAGCTTAGCTCACGGGGAGGAAACATGCTTCTTCAGTAGTTTTCAAACTGAAAATAAATGCCTCATTAGGTTAAACATATTAGCCTGAGAACAGTATTGATGTCAGATAGACTAATGAATGTCATTATTGGGAATGTGCAACAGTCCTCAGAGGGACCTGACCCACCATCAGGAGCTCTCTGCAAATGTGCTCACAAACGTGCTCAACTGCTGTACCCTCCGAAACGGAGGGAGGGAGGGCAAGAGAGCACTCAGGGAGACAGGGGGAAAGGGATTATTCTTGGAGCCTTGGCCATTCCTGGAAATGACTTCCTCTGATGAATGCAGGCATCTTTGGCCATTTGCAAAAGCCCATGGGTAAAGGAGGGCCTGGGTGTGATGTCATTCACTTGCTTCCAAGAGGAGAGGGCAGGTTTTAGCCTCTAAATAAGACAGACAGGACAGGGGTTGAGGCTCGAACATCTAGTTCGACGGGGCTCCCCTCCCACGATGACAGCCATTCCAGCAGCACTGCGTCCACAGCAGCTTTCCCCACGGCAGCTCCCCAACAACAGCTCCCCCACAGCAGCAGCTCCCCCGACAGCAGCTCCCCAACAGTAGTTTTCCCCATGGCAGCTCCCCCGCAGTTCCCCCTACAGCAGCTCCATGCACAACGTCTCCCTCAGAGCAGCTCCCCTCTCTTCCTCCCTGGACTGGCTCCAAATCAGGATGCATCCTGTGGGGGAGACATGAACTCTTCCTTGTCTTGCCCACAGAGGCCCTGTGTGTCATCATGGTCTTAAGGACCCGCACAGGCCTGCAAGCTGCAAGCTCCTCCATGATTTGGAGATGGTGTTCCCACCACGCAGGGCCATCCCAGCTGTGCGTTTAAAGGTGTGAGTCCCCTTTCCTTGGGAGCACCTGCTTTTTTGTAACATGGGCTCTCTGCACTGAGGCTGCAATTTAATTTCAGGCTGGGGTACTTTATGCAAACTCTGAGTGAAATGCTGTTTACTGTTTATTATTTCTGCAATTATTTGCTTAGTGCTGGTAGCCTCCGTGTTCTGTGGTGGTGGGGACCATGTACCTAGCACATATAGCAAGCATACAATAAATGTTTGTTGAATGACTGAATGAAGGAATGACTGAAGGGAGATATAGGTTCTAGCAACTGAATGTCTCCGTATGGTCTCTCTAGACATGGGAAAACTTACTGTGCTTTTTTCTTTTTTCTTTTTTTTTCAAGAGTAAAGTTGATGGTAAAGGGAGAATTTGAAAGAAGCTAGGTACTAGATGCAGTGTTGAAAGATAACTAAGCAGAACTACTTTGGGGTCGGAGAGGTATGGTATATCAGTTTGCTATTGCTGCACAACAAGCCATCTCAAAACATAGTGGCTTAAAATAACAAACATGTATTTAGCTTAAGAATATGTAGGTTTGCTGGGTGGTTCTGCTGCTCTGGGCTGGCCTGAGCTGGTCTTGGTTGGGATTATTAGCCCCTCAGGATGGCTGGTGTGTTGGTTGAAGCCTGGCTGGTCCAGGAGGCCTTGGGCAGAATAGCTTATCTCTGGAGGATGTGTTCTCTCATCCTCCAGTGAGTAGCCCAGGCTTGTTCTTACAGTGAAAGCAGGTTACAAAACAGAGCAGAAGTACACAGGGCCTCTTGAAGCTTAGGCTCAGAAATGGTACAATGTCCCTTCTGCAGCCTTGTATTGGCCAAAGCCAGGAGACGTCCAGCTCAGATGAAGTAGTGGGGAACTAAATTTTCCCTCTTGATGGGAAGGGCTTCAAAGGGCAGGGACACAGGGAAGGGTAGAGGACTGTGGCCAGTTTTGCAGATGTAACATGAATGGTTTCAATTCTCATCATATGGACCTTTAACTTCTCTTGTGAGGGGGGATTTTTAACAAGAATCATGGGATCAGGGCAGAGGATCAAAGAGAGTTTACCCAGCTATCTATGACCAACCCTGTGTCTTAGCAAATGTCCCCTTATTCAGGAAGGGTCAGCAGGGAAGAGGTGGGGTTGTAGAATCTGGGGATATAAAATCTCTGCAAGAAGAGAGGGTTGTTTTTGATTACAAAAAGTGTTGCTCATAGACTGGGTGGCATTGGTTGCTTGGTGGGTATCAACTCAATGACCACAACAAAGGAAGATTTAACAAGGGGATTTTACTACTTGCAACAAGTAAGGAGAACACCAGGGAGAACACATAGGTACCAAAGTAATGCCTCCCTGAACTGGGAACTGGGTCAGGTTTTATAAGCATAGGGTAATGAGGCACGACCTGATTAGATCTTGCAATGAGGTGATGCCAAGAGGCATGATCTGACTGGATCCTGCCGTGCGGTAACGACAGAACTTGATCTGATTGGATCCTGGATCTGCTGTGTAGTGTCCGCTTCTTAATTCAGTCCCCACTCCTCTGTCTGAGTACTTAGGTTCCCCCTGTGGTTGCACATTTGGTTTACCTGGGCATGTTCAGGTTACATGATCTGAGGGTCCATGGAAACTGGAAAACAACTCATGACTTTGTTCCATAAAAGTTGAACTGCATTCGGGTCTGTTGTCGCCACAAAAGGGCTGCCATGTGAAGGAGGAAGTAAATGCCCTCCATGTGGCCTGAAGAAAGGATTTTCTAACAGTCAAACCTGTTCAGAGACAGAATGGGCTGCGTTGAGTGGTGGTGAGCTCCCCATCCTTGGGGATGTGCAAACACGAGTTAGAGGGAGGCATAATAGTGAGATGAAGTGTTTCAACTATGGTATCAGACAGGCCTGGCTTTGATTTGCAACTTGGTGTTTCAGGGCGAATGACTTTAACTGTGTGAGCCACAGTTTCCTCATTGGTAAAATGAGGATAATAATATTACTTACTGCAATGGGTTACTACGAGGTTTTAATGAGATGGTACATGTAAAACGTACATAAAGGCTTCCAGTGGCTGAGAGCCGAGGGCAGTGCTACTTCCACACTATATTCTTTTATGGAGGGGATTCTGGCATTAATGAGGCCCCAGGCCCTGGTCCACTTCCTGCATTTAGAGTCTTTAGATGGTATCTCTATTAATGTGTCAGAATTAGGACACTCCCCCTCTCCTTGCTCCCTGCCAATCCCTAGCCCTCTTTGGATCTCTACAAATGGTCTCTAAGGGTTCAGAATCCTGGCGTTGAGGTGGGATTTCCAGTTCTCTTGCTCCCCACTGCCCCTGTGCATGTGAGGATGCCTGATGCCCAAACCATGGGGACTGCGGGAGCCAGAGGCTATTCCTCAACACACTCCTGAGATTTGAGGAACAGAGGCCCCTTTTCATTGGGGGTGACCTGGAAGGGGCTTCTCAGTCCACTGCATGAAGCTGATTTGCTCTCTGATGAGACTTTGATCATCCTCTCTGGACTCGGAAATGCAGCTTAATTTCAGTGGGAAGAAAAATAATTAAGGCTTGTAAACCCGTGTTGTAAATGTCGCTCCAGGGCTCCCGGCAGAGCCGCCCAGTCAGTTTGATCATTTCTTGGGCTTACTCAAAGGCCCCCTCTGTGAGTGATTGGCCACTTAGCACTTGTTAATGGATCTAACTTGCACAGATTTAAGTGTTTTCTTGGAATTGATCTTTCCGTGAAAAGTATACTTTGGAGATGTGGAATAACCATCAGAGAGCCTTAAATGAATTACACTTTATCAAGCGGAAAAAAAACAATGCACTTGAAACAGGCACTACAGGGGAAATGGAGGGCTGGGAGTTTCCCTGCGGACCAGGAGGGTGAGGCGAGGGGGGCCATGCCGCTGAGCTCAATTCTTTCTACGGTTTCTGGGTTCACCGGGGGAATGTTACATCCTGGGTCATTTTCTCTGCTTTGTGATCTGACATTTCCTGCTCCTGTTCCCACCCCAGCTCTGCCCGTCTCTGTGGCAGGGCTGGCGGAGTCACTCTCCTCCCCGCCAGGGATTGATGGCTTTGCCTGGAGAAAGGAGGTGAGGAGGAGTCCCACACTCTCATTGACCACCCCCATCCTCTGCCTCCTCCCTCCTGGGCCCCATCTACTGAGCAATGAGCTCTGGAGACACTGGGTAAAAGGGGGTGCAGGCACTCCAATCTCCAGGGAATGTGGCTGTGTGGTGGTGTCTCACCAGAGATGAGAGGAGGGGATGAGGCCTCTGCCTACCGGTTCCCTACACAAGGGGCCTGAGGAGGGGGCTCAGTTCATCTAGATGCTCAGTTGTCAGACATTTGCTGAGGGCCAGCCTGTGCCTGGTTCTCACCCCCACCAAAAGGGGATCTCTGTTCCTCAGACCACAGTCTGAATATGTGAGGGAGCAGCCCCTGGCTCCCACAGCCCCCACAGTTTGGTTACTGGGCATCCTTACATGCACAGGGGCTGGAGATTCTGGAAGGATGAACCCCAATCCCCACCCTTGCCATGCACAGCGAGGCCACATTGGACTCTCACCCTCACCCCATCGCCTCTGTGACCTCACCCTGCTGTGTGTGCTCCTCTTAGTGCATTTCACCCTCTGACTCTAGATGCAGTTGGTCTGTTAATGTCCATCTCCCTGTGAAGGTCCACTCTGTGGGAATGGGGCTTTCTCTGCCTTGCTCTGAGCTGGAACCACTCCAGGCAGGTAGCAGATGCTCTACTTTGTGAAGACACTCCCTTCTGTAATGGAGAGGGTACAGAGTGGCAAGTGTCCTTAGTGAGCACCTTCCTTGGTGTGTGAGGGCGAGTGCACAGGGGACATGAGTGAGGCACCCACAGCCTCAGCTAAAATCGCTAAGGACACCACTGTGCACAGAGCACCAGGTCTCAAAGCCAGCAGACTCCACCCTCCCATGACTGATACCAATGCAGCCCTGCCAGAGACAAACTCTTCCTCACGCTGCTCCCTGGCCACACTGATCTGCATGGCCACAGCCCAACTCAGCCTAACCCCACTGTAGGTGGAGAGTGGGTGTGGCTGGGGCTTCTCTGCTGTGTCTCATCAATGACCCTCTGCCCTCTGCTCACCCCAAGCCTCAGGTTTCCAGTCTGGCTGTTCCAATGGTGGAGTTGGGAACCATTTTGTGTTCTTTGCTTGGCTGTCCCCAGCCTGAGGTGGGGAAGTTGGGGTGGGCTGCAAGCTAGCAGTGTGCTCTGTGGGAGGACTGTTCTTTCTTTCAACCTCACTGCAGACAAGGGCTGGAGCAGAAGAGACACCTGCTGATGAGGCCTAACAGGGCAGGCACCTAGGGAGCAACAGACATGTCTTGGGCCCAGGGCGGAGGGACAGGCACAGTCTTGGTGGGTTTGTCATGAACAGAGGGGACAGATCTGGGCAGGTGCTCAGGCCCATGGTGGGATAGGGCTTAAGACCACAGAGAGACTGTGGGGAGTTAGGTGTATGCTCAACATGGGATGGGAGAGCAGGCTGCGTTCCGCTAGGGTGGGGACTCCCAGGTGCAAGAAAGAGCAGTCCTAACCAGGGTCCAGGATCAGCACCTGGGCTCAGGCTCTTGGGCCACAGAGACCGGGATTCAAATTCCAGCTCTGCCACCTTAGGCAAATCCCTTCTGAGCCTCAGTTTCTTCATCTGTCAAATAGGGATGGCCGACCTTTTAAAATGAGATACCTATAACCAGCAAGGTCCGTGGGGCCCAATTGTCTGCATTCAAATCCTAGTTCTGCCACTGCCTAGCCATAGGAGTGACCTTGAACCTGTGAACCAAAAGTACCTGACATAGGTCTCAATCAAATTTAGAAAGTTAATTTTGCCAAAGTTAAGGAAGTACCTGTGACACAGCCTCAGGAGATACTGACGACATGTGCCCAAAGTGGTCGGGGTACAGCTTGCTGTTGTACATTTTAGGGAGACATGAGACATCAATCAATACGTGTAAGATGTAGATTGGTTCGGTCTGGTAAGGCAGGACCACTCCAAGGGGGCAGGGCAGTGGGGGGGATATGCCAGGTCATAGGTAGATAAGAGACGAAAGATTGCATTCTTCTGAGTCCTTGATCAGCCTTTCACTGAATACACAATTTAGTCTGACTCAGTGAATCTGCGTTTTTACATAAACAATAGGGCAGAGGAAGCCATTAGATATGCATTTGTCTCAGGTGAGCAGAAGATGACTTTCTGTTCATGCCTCTGAAGATCAGCTATTAGTTTACGTTGCCAGGGTGAAATTCAGCAGAACTGTTGTAGGATGAAGATCTTGAGGCCTACAAGAATTTTCTTGTGGCAATTTGTGAGGGAAGTATGTAGCTCTTTTATCTTTTTAGCTATCTTATTTAAGAATTAAAATGAGAGGCAGGTTTCAAGTTCCCAGCTTGATTTTTCCCTTGGCTTAGTGATTTTGGGATCCTGAGATTCATTTTCCTTTCACAAACCTGTTTATAAACCTTCTCTGGACCTGAGCTTTTCATCTGTAATATGTGGGGATAATAGAACCTACCTTATTGGGTAGGTGAGGATGAAATGAATATACATTTAATGAGCTCAGAAGAAAGGCATTGCCTGTAGTAAGCATACCTAGCTGCTTTCTATTATTATTATTTTTGTTATTCATAGCTAGTCATGTCCATCCTCTGCTGAGAGCCGTCCCTGGTTCCCCTCTTGCAAAGCCCTCACATCCCCTAGATGGCCTCATGCTGTCACCTTTCTGAGTTTCCCTCCCATCTCTGCCCTCCTTTCCAGCCACACTGGCCTCCTGGCTGTCCACTCCTGTCTCAGGGCCTTTGCACTCACTCTTCCCTGCATCTGGAATGTTTACCCCAGGCTCATTTGCTTCCTTCCTTCCGGTCTCTATGTGGCCATCCCTGGCCACAGGCCTCCCCTATCACCCTCTGTCTTAGTCTGTTTTAGCTGCTATAACAAAAGACCTTAGAATGGGTAATTTGTAACCAACAAGAGATTTATTGCTTACAGTTCTGGAGGCTGGGAATTCCAAGCTTAAGGTGCTGGCTGATTCAGTCTGGTGAGGGCCCGTTCCTCATAGATGGGTGCCTTTTCATGGTGTCCTCACGTGATGGAAGGGGCAAACAAGCTCCCTCAGGCCGCTTTTCTTCTTTGAGACAAGTTCTCACTCTGGTGCCCAGGCTGGACTGCAGTGGTGCGATCACGGCTCACTGTAGCCTCAATCTCCTGGGCTCAAGCGATCCTCCCACCTCAGTCTCCTGGGTAGCTGGGACTACAGCTGTGTGCCACCATGCCCAGCTAATTTTTGTATTTTTTTGTAGAGACAGGCTCTTGCTATGTTGCTTAGTCCACTCTCAGACTCTGGGTCTCAGGTCATCTGCATGCCTTGGCCTCTCAAAAAGAGCTGGGATTACAGGTGTGAACCACTGAGACTGCCCCCTCATCCCCCTCCTTTTTTTTTTTAATCAAGGTGCTAATCCCATCCACAAGTGCTCACCCTCATGACTTAGTCACCACCCAAAGGCCCCACTTCTTTTTTTTTTTTTGAGATGAAGTCTTGCTCTGTCGCCCAGACTGGAGTGCAGTGGCGTGATCTCGGCTCATTGCAACCTCCATTTCCCAGGTCCAAGCGATTCTCCTGCCCCAGCCTCCCAAGTAGCCGGGACTATAGGCATGCACCACCACGCCTGGCTAACTTTTTAGTAGAGACAGGGTTTCACCATGTTGGCCAGGCTGATGCCTCACTTGTTAATGCCAATACTTTGAAGGTTAGATTTCAACACATGAATTTTGCAGGGACACAAGCACTCAGACCACAGCACCCTCTTTCTCCTATCCCACTTGTTTCTCTTCACTGCATTAATCTGACATTATGTTATCTGTTAATTTGCTCATCATCCATCTTTTTAATCAGAATACAAGCTCCATAGGGCCAGGGAATGCAGAGCTTTGGTTGGCCAGGCCTGGGCCACACGGTTCATCACTGAAGCCAAGGGGAGAGCCCATCCCAGATGCATGGAAGGAGAATGGGGGAGGGGGTATGTCCCTCCTCTCCCAGGAAAACCAACCCAGATTGAGGGTTCATAAATGGCAGAAGGGAGTGGATGGGGCAGGGAGGGGAAGAAACCACAGGTGCCTACAATAGAGTGGAAGGTCAAGATCAGGGACTTGAAGATGAGGGTGGCCTGGAGCTCCCAGCTGCAGAGTGTTGAGTGGGTAAGGGAAAGAGCATGGGCTCTTCAGGGTCACCTCACCGCTCTGTGGAAGCCTCCCTGAGCTTCCTTCTGCAAAATGGACATGACAATCTGCACCTTGCTGGGCTGCATGTTTGTGAGATGTCTGGCCTGGGAAGGGCACCCAGGAACCAGGGCTACTGTTAATATCATTTGGAGGACGGGGCACACACAGCACTGTGGTAGGAGTCATGAGGCCTTTGTTGGGGCACCAGCCTTGCCCTGTGTCTGCTGTGTGGCACTGGGCCTGAGGCACAACACTGCTCCACCTGCCCTGCTGCCCCCATGGGCTCTTGAAGGGAAGAGGCCTTGCTGGGGGATGGAGGAGAATCGTGGCATCCTGGAGCTGGGGGAGAGGATGGGGTGATGCAGGCCCACCCTGGATCTCACAGGAGAGGAATCATACAACACTCTTCCAATCTCAGCCCCAGAGGTAACTAAGGGGCGGGGTGAGTTAGTCCTGCCTGGTTCCCACAGGCCATTCGGACCCTCAGCTCTGTGTAATCACTGTAGCTCACCCATTCCACCTGCAGAGGCAGCTGGTGCTCTTCGAGAAAGACCTTTTCTAGAACCAGGAAACTGTGAGGAAAAGCAGGAATCCTCTGGGGATGCTCCCCACATCCAACTGATGTAGGACTTTTCTTCTCAGTCACTTTGCAAGCCAGGGACCCCTGGCGGGCAATGCCCCGCCCAGGCCTTGCTCAGCCACGCTTGTGTGCCCCAGCTTGCCTGTGTTACAGGCAGTACTCAAGTTTGGTGGTTCCTGAGCTCTTGTACCATGCCCAAGAAGAACAAGGATACGTTGGACAGTGAACGGTGAGGAGGGCAGAGAAGAATTCTATTGAGCAATGAAAATGGCTTTCAGCAGAGAGGGGATGCGGGGTTGGTCCCTCTACCTGAAGGTGGGAAAGTTCCCCTGTGTGGCTGGGTCTGGGGCCTTTTATGGACTCAGAATGGGGAGTGCATGCTGATTGGTTTGAGAGTATGCAAAAAAGGTGAAAGTGAAGACGCTACTCGAAGGTGGGCACAACGGTGTAGAAAACCAATTAGGAAAGTGTAGGTATATGTAAAACAGGTGAAGGGTGGGGACCAATCAGAGGAAAGTGAACCAAGCAGGAAGAAATGTTCTTAATCCAGTCCGATGATTTAACCCGTAGCTTGGCTTTCAGGCTTTAAACTGTCTTCTGCTTGGAGGCGGGGTTTCTCTGGGGACCCACCCCTAGCTGCCTAGGCATTTGCCTGCCTCCTGTCTCTATCACAATGACATGTGAAAGATACAGCTCTGAGGTTGCTGAGCTCACTGGCTGTTCTCCTGGGACTCTCTCCAGCCTCCACTCCAATTAGGGGACTTTCCCTGGCTGCCTCAGCTCCTTCCCGGGTCCCCTGAATCAGATAGGCCAGAGCAGATGTGGAAGAGGCCCTGCTGGGCTCCTCAAGCTGAACCCAGGGTGTCTCGGGGTCTGGGGAAGAGAGAGCAGTGGGTGGGAGTGGGGTGAGAGGGCGCTGGAAGCAGATCAGATAGGGCTTCCTGGACAGAGTAGGGAGGAAGGAGGGTATTCTAGTGAGGCGGGGAGCCATGGAGGTTTCAGCAGGGGATTCATGGTCTGATTTGTATTTTAGGGGCAAGAGAAGACAGAAGAGGCTCACGGAGGAGGCCTGACAACAAGTGAGGGTGGAGGGACTCCATGTGGGGCTGTGGACGGGATGCCGAGCCTCCAGGGCTCCTGGGACCTGGATGCACATGCCCTGGGCTCTCGTGCAGGGCCAGCTTTGATTCAGGGGGGCTGGGTGGGCCCTGAGATGCTGCAGTCTACCAAGCTCCCAGGGATGCTGCTGCTGTTGCTGGCGCGCGACCCACATGTTAAGCAGCAGCCGGGAGGGTCAGCTGGTTCAAGCGTTTGTTTCACATGTATTTCATGAGGGCTCTCTACATGCCAGGTGCTGGGACACAATGGAGAGCAAGACAGGTGTGGCCCTGCCCTCTGATGATGGCTGATGTGGTCCGTTCTCCTCAGTTGTTTGACTTTGTCTCCACGTTTCAAACTGAGATTCCCAGGAGTGAGGATCTGTTTTCCCAGCCTGGACACAGTGTCTGCTCCAGACCTGCTAAACTGCTGGTTTGGAGGGGCTCCCCAAACAGGCCTGGGCTAAGCAGGAGAGTCATGTGAGGACAGAACAGTGGCCAGCTCTACACAGGTGGGAGGCACAGTTCCTGCTGTGCAGTTGGGGAAACCGACACCCGCAGGAGTACAGCGATGTGCTGAGATCTTGCAGCTGGCAAGGTGGAGATTCAGGGCTTACATCATGTTCTCTTGGACTCTGACTCTGTGGTTTTTCCACAGCTCCACTCCCCAGAGCTTTGCCGTGGCTCCCGCATCTGTTCCACTGCCACACTTAATTCTGCTGAGATGACCAGAGCAGGAAGCAGGAAAGCTGACTTCCCTGAAAGAGGTAACCTGCCTGGGGCTGTCAGGAGGAAGGCCCATGGGAATGCTCCCAGCATCAGGGGACTTTGTGGTTTTCTACCAGAAGAAGGCACCGTACTGGTGTCTTCCAGAGAAGTCCGGGCAGTCAATGCAATTTAACCCCATGCTCAATTATTCAACACAAATACGAGTCGAATTAAGATTCATGATTTCATGATTATTGTTGCATTACCCAAATATCTAACTGATGGTGAACATATTTACGTGAGTCCAGCAGTCTGATCCCTAAAATCTTCCTAAGACTTTCAACCTCCATAAATCATTTTTGGTAACAGCCATCTTGTAATTACCACAAAGTCCAAAGTGGAGAAGGCCCCTCTGCAGACTCCATGTCCCAGGGAAGGTCAGTTGAACAAGTCCCTCTCGGGAGCACGGCTGAGGTTTCACCTAGTGTCTGTCAGCCAGATGGTTATGACCTCTGGTTCCAGGAGACAATCTCTGGCATTTGCTTAGTGGGAAGGATGGGATTCCGGGTAAACAACAGTCAAATGATTTATGAGGGGGATTGCAGGGGGCAGGGGTTGTCCCTGGAGTTTACTGAAAACCACTTCTGCAGACGGGGGCAGTGGGAGAGAGGGATGTATGTGTGTCCCCTTCCCCATGACACTTTAGGGCTTCTTAGGATCAGGTGGGTGACTTTGGGGTGGTGATTTAACCTCTCAGTGCCTCGGTTTTGCCACCTGGAAGTCAGAGTGGATGGACCTTCCCTGATAGGGCAGTTATGAGGGCCACAGCAAGCGCCCAGATAAATAAGTGCTGGTGACTCGAGTGAGGGGCATAGACAGCCTATTGTGCTGGGTGAGGTGCTCATCTGGTTCTCACATGTCCTGTTGCTGATTGTCTGAGGAGGCCCTGGCCACTGCTTGGCAGTCCTGATGCTGTTTACTTGGGTCACCTCCTAAATAAACCACTCACCCTCCCTGTCACAGGGTCTGCCCCTGGGGAAGTCCAAGACAGGGGGCTGAGGGGAGGTGTGGGCCTAGCAGGCGCAAGGCTGTGACCCAAGTCAGAGGGAACTGGGTACCGGGAAAGGTTCCAGATTAGGATTTGGTCTCAGGACAAAGGCAGGAGCCAGGTTATTAGACCTGGCCCCCAAGGATGGTATGAAAATGATGTGAAATGTAAGAACAGCAGAAGTTTTTACAGGTGCCTGTTGTGTGCCAGACACTGCTGATACACAAATGAGTTCATTTCATTCTCACCAAAACCCTGGGGGTAGGTTCTATTATTGTCCCCACTTTACGGATGAGGAAACTGAGGCTCACAGAAGTTAAGTAACTTGCTGAAGGGCAGAGTAGGGTGAGGAGCCAGGCAGATTCAGGGCCTTGTCTCCTCAGTTACTGGCTGCAATAAAGGCTCTGAGAGGCCCTGTGGCAGAGAACCAGGTGGTTTGCAGTTTTTCCCAAACACATGTGACAAAGAGTTCTCTGTGCAGAGGATCTCTCTGACCCTGTTGTGGGAAACAGCTCGGGGCTTCCAGGACAGATGTGTAAAGCACTGTTTACCACGGACAGATGTGTAAAGCACTGCTTACCATGGACAGATGTGTAAAGCACTGTTTACCACGGACAGATGTGTAAAGCACTGCTTACCACGGACAGATGTGTAAAGCACTGCTTACCACGGACAGATGTGTAAAGCACTGCTTACCACGGACAGATGTGTAAAGCACTGCTTACCACGGAGATTGCCCTATCTGCCCCTGGCTCTCCTTATAGATGCAGGGGGTGAGCCATGTTCCCCCAAGGCTGGGGAGAGGTAATGGGGCCGGGGGTCCAGCTGTCAGGGCTGCAGTGGAGCAGCGGCAGAGGTTTGGGCGGGGCGGGGGGGGATGAGGAGAGATGCACTGGAGAAAGAACTGGTGGACTGGACGGGTGGGTACCCGGGAGTGTTCGTTGTGAACTCAGAGATTTCTCATCCTGCTGGGGTGGGGGAGCTGCCAAGGGCCAACTCTAGAGAGAATGAAGGATCCAAAGGGAAGGAGTAAGGGATGGGGAGTCAGAACAGAATGAAGATCTGATCTTTGCAGAAGAATGACTGAACTCAGAGTTGGGAGACCAGGTTCTGGGCCCGACTGCCCCTAGATCAGTGTGGACCTTGGACTTCACATCTGCAGAATGAGTGACTTTAACTGGATGGTCTTCAAGTTCCCTCTCAGCTCAGCACTCAGGTCTCTGTGTCTCTGCATGCTGTGTCCCCTCTGCCCCCTAAATGACCAGTGGCTTTCCAGCTATACCAGCCTCCTGCCAAAGGAAGCGTGTGATCCTGTGTTGGGAGACGCTGGGGAAAATCCCTCGTGGGTCTGGTACTCTGCAGGAGCTGTTTGTGCCCCTCCCCATGCAAATTTGCATCTGTCTCAAGCTTGCACCCCTTTCCTGGTTCTGCAACACTGCCCTTCCTGAGTCATTGATGTCCCTGTCTCCATGGGATGGCTTCCATCAGTGTGCAATCACCCCACTATTTCTCCCATCACAAAACCCCTCATTCCTGCTGCAACCCCATTCCATTGCTTCATTTTGCAGTCACCCTCCCTGAAAGGGTTTGCTATCCTTGCTCTCCCAACTCCTCCCCTCCTGGGATCCTGTTCTTGCTGAGCTCTACCTGAGGGGCTCATCTGTACCTGGACCTGATTCAGATGACAAGATCCGGGGCCTTGCGCCTGTTGACATACTCAATGTGCCTTTTGTGGGCTCTACAGAGGGGGCGAGGACATTCTGCCTGTGGGAGGAATGCCATAGTCTCCTGGTTGACCAGTCACCAAAGATCAACCCAGATTCAGGAGCGACATAGAACTCTGAGTGTCAGGGATGTGCAGACATATTTTACAACGGCCACAGATCACATGTACTCTTCTCACACTGAGTTCTGTAGAGTGCTAAGTGTCTTCTCTCAAGGACAGAAAATAAAATAATTCTTGCTTCTCAGTGTTCTGAATGAGATAAGAGAGTCATGAGTAGATGTGCCTGCTGGTCCCCATTACTGCCCCAGGGCCTTCATCCCCCTTTTTGGAGGAGTTGCTCAAACTTGCTGCTAGAGGCTCAGTTGATGATTTCTGCCCACCTTGAGCTATTCTGGGCTTCAGACCAATCAGATAAATGACAGCTCCCTCCTACAGACTAAGGGTGGAAGGCGTGGGCAGTGGGGTAATAGCTGTATACTTGGGGCATACACTTCCCAGGGACTAGAAGGACAGACCCTTTGGGCCAGATTTTGTCTCTTGGTTTCTTGAATTTTCTGTCCTGTGATAAATGATCTGATTTTATCTGATCCTGAGAAGGTGAGATATTTCTTATCTGAGCAGTTTCTATAAAACCCCAAATATAATAGTGGGTGTCCCAGTGGAGGAACAGAGAGATGATAAGGGAGGAACTTATCGTCCCTGTATACTTTAATACTTAACTATTTAGTATCCAATATTTATACATTTATTTTGTATTATGTATACAACATTAATATATGTATATATGCATATATACACAAAGTCACAATGCCACGAGTGCAAGTGACTGTACCCCAGAATTCCACACTTCTGCACTTTATGAAGGGATTTGCCAAAGACTTCCTTGAAGTCCTGTGCTCTCCAGGGATGAACAGAAAAGGATTTTCCTTTTAAAACATTTTCTTTTCCCTCTCAGATGCAACCTTAAGAGCCTATTTAACTTCTTTTTCACGTTCTGTTCCATTCAAACAGCATTTTTCCAAGTTCCTAAGAAGTCTTTGGACACTGTGCTTGGCACTGTGGGGGAACAAAGAGGAATGAGATTCATATTCAAAGGGAAAGTGGGTGCTGTAGATGCTCTCAGAGGTGGATCTTAGAGAAAAATGTACCTAGGACACTGTTGTCAGGTCCAACTCTGCAAAATGCTCAGGGTTATCTGCAAATCCAACCAGCAGCTGAGTGCAAAGAAGGGCTTCTAGTGTCTGAGGCTTGTGCAGAGGTCACCTGGAGGAAGGGAGGAACTTCTCTGTTGTCTTCCCCCATCACTGAGCATGTTCCATAAAAGTTGTATTTTTTGAAACAAAACAAAACAAAACAAAAACAACAGGGCAATATGTTGACACAATGGCTTTTGAAGCTACCACAAAAAGCCGTTAGAGGAACCCCCTGATAGCAAGTTCCAAGGCCACTTAGGGAAGACAGGTAGCCTATAGGCCTCTATAGGGTTTTTTGGTTCCCCAGAAAGCAGGTGCAGTCCCTGTAATGTGTCCCACCTCTGGGGTCATCCACCTCATTTTTGCACCTGCTTATGCCTCTGATGTTGGTGATTGTGGATTCCTGTGGCAGGCTGCAGTGATTTGCTTCCTTTAGACATTTTTTGTCTTTTTTCCTGCAGGGGAGTGGATTTTGTCTATGAACCTTGAGTGTAGCTGAGATGGGTGGAGGTGAGGATGTCAGGAGCAGCCTGATGTGGAGAGGAACATGTTTTGCTCCTGCTGTTAGGGGAAAACAGTCTGTTATCTGTAAGTGTGATGTTAGTTGTATCTTTTGCAGATGCCATTCATCAGGTTCAGAAATTTTCCTTATATTCCCAAGTTTGCAGAGTTTTCATGATGAGCAGATGTTGGATTTTGTCAAATGCTTTTTTTCCTGCATTTATTGAGATGATAATGCTATATTTCTGTAGTCTGTCAATATGGTGTATTACACTGATTAAGGTGGTTTGTATTGAAATTTTTATTGTGGTAAAATATACTCAACATAAAATTCACCCATGTAACCATTTTTAAGTGTATAGATCAGTGACATTAAATACATGCATATTGTTGTGCAACCATTATCACTATCCATTTCCAGAACTTTTTCATCTTCCTAGATGGAAACTCCCATTAAACAGTCATTCTCTAGTCTCTGGGAACTACCATTCTACTTTTTCTGTTTGTATGAATTCACCTACTTTCAATACCTCATGTAAGTGGACTCATACGGTATTTGACTTCTTGTGAATAGCTTATTTACTTAGCATAAAGTCCTCAAAGTTTGTCCATGTTGCAGCTTTTGATAAGATTTACTTATTTGTAAAGACTGGATAGTATTCCATTGTATGTCTCTACCACATTTTCTTTATCCATTTATCCATCAATGGACATTTGGGTTGTTTGCTTTGCACCTTTTGGCTATTGTGAGTAGTGCTGCAATGAACATGGGTGCACAAATATCTCTTGGAGAGTTTCCTTTCAATTTCTCTAGATATAGATCCAGAAGTGGGACTGCTGGATCCTATGGTAACTCTATTTTTAATTTTTTTGAGAAAATGCCGTACTGTTTTTTATAGAGGTTGCATCATTTTACATTCCTACCAACCGTGTATAAGGGATTCATTTTTTCCATCTCCTTGCCAGCCTTTCTTTCTTCCCTCCCCCCCTTTTCCTTCCTTCCCTCCCTCCCTTCCCTTCCTTCCTTCCTTCTCTCCCTCCCTCCTTCCCTTCCTTCCTTGCCTCCTTCCTTCCTTCCTCCCTCCCTCCCTCCCTTCTTTCCTTTCCTTCCTTTTCTTCCTTCCTTCTTTTCTTCCTTCTTTCTGTCTTTTCTTGCTTCCTTCTTTTCTTCCTTCCTTCTTTCTTTTCTTCCTTCCCTTCTCTTCCTTTCTTCTTAATAGTGGCCATCCTAATGAGTGTGAGGTATTATCTCATTGTGGTTTTGATTTTTCTTTGCTAATGATTAGTGACATTGAACATCGTTTCATATGCTGTTGGCCATTTGTATATCTTCCTTGCAGAAATGTCTATTCAAGTCCTTTGACCATTTTATAATTGTTAAAAAAATTTTTTTTTGACTGTTAGAGAGTTTTAAAAAATATTCTGGATCTTAACCTTTTATCAGATATATGATTTGCAAATGGTTTCTCCCATTCTATAGGTTGCCTTTTTACTCTATTGATCATTTTCTTTGGTGTACAGAAGTTTTAAACTTTGATATAGTCCTATTCATCTATTTTTGCTTCTGTTGTTTGTGCTTTTTGTGTCATATCCAATAAGTCATTGCCAAAACCAATGCCATGAGGTTTCCCCCCATTTTCTTCTAGGAACGTTATAGTTTTTAGGTCTTATGTTTAGCTCTTTAATCCATTTAGAGTTAATTTTTGCATGTGGTATATGGTAAGGGTCCAACTTTATTCTTTTGCATGATGTTATACAGCTTTCCCAGCACCGTTTTTTGAAAAGATTGTTCTTTTCTTATTGAGTGGACTTGGAATCTTATTGAAGATCATTTGATTATATATGGAAGGGTTTATTTCTGTGTTTTCTATTCTGTTCCATTGGTCTATTTGTCTGTGTTTATGCCAGTAGTACACTCTTTTGATTATTGTAACTTTGTAATATTTTCTAAAATTAGGAAACATAAGGCCTCCAACTTTTCAAGATGGTTTTGGCTATTCAGGATTTCTTGGGTTTCCATATTAATCTTAAGAATTTTTTTCAATTCCTGCAAAAAAAATGCCATTGAAATTTTGATAGATCTCAATGCTTTAAATCTGTAGGTTGCATTGGGTAGTATGAAAAATTAAACACTATTAACTCTTTCAATCCATTAACATGGGATATCTTTAAATTTATTTGTGTTTTTAATTTCTTACAACAATGTTTTGTAGTGTTCAGTGTGCAAGTCTTTTGCCTTCTTTGTTAAGTTTATTCCTGTGTTTTATCCTTTTCAATGTTCTTGTAAATGGGATTATTGTCTTAATTTTCTTTTCAGATTGATCATTGTTGTTGTATAGATATGCAACTGCTTTTTGCATGTTGATTTTGTATCCAGCAACTTTGCTGAATTCATTTATTAGTTCTAACTGTGTGTGTGTGTGTGAGCCCTTTAGAGTTTTCTACACATGAAATCATATCATCTTGATTGGAGTTAATTTTACTTCTTCCTTTCTAATTTGGATGTATTTTAATTCTTTTTCTTATCTAATTGCTTTGGCTAAGACTTCCAGGACGAAGTTGTTAGAAGTGGTGAGAGTGGGCATCCTTGCCTTGTTCCTGATCTTAGAGGAAAATGTTCAGCATTTCACTATTGAATATGTGTTATCTGCGTGCTTTTCATATACAGACTTTATTATGTTGAGATAGTTTCCTTCTATTCCTAGTTTGTTGAGTGTTTTTAACATGAAAAGTTGTTAAATTTTTGTTAAATGCTTTTTATGCTGTGATTGAGATGATTATGTGGTTTTTGTCTCTTTATGTGGTGCACTACTTTGATTGATTTTTGGATGTTGAAACATCCTTGCATTCCAGGAATAATCTCCACTTAGTCATGGTGTATAATCCTTTTAATGTGCTATTGAATTTGATATGCAAGTATTTTGTTGAGGATTTTTTCATCAATATACATCAGAAATATTGGTTTGTGGTTTTCTTTTCTTATAGTGTATTTTTCTGACTTTGGTATCAGGGTAATACTGGCCTTATAGAATTAGTTAGGAAATATTCCCTCCTCTTCAATA
This sequence comes from Pan paniscus, assembly GCF_029289425.2. NCBI lineage: Eukaryota > Metazoa > Chordata > Mammalia > Primates > Hominidae > Pan > Pan paniscus. Next base: position 196,250,511 of record NC_073249.2, read on the forward strand.
TTTTGGAAGAGATTGAGGAGGGTTGGTGTTAATTCTTCTTTAAATATTTGGTAGAATTCTCCTGTGAAGCCTGGTCTGGTCCTGGTCCTGGACTTCTCTTTGTTGTGGGGTTGTTGATTACTGATTCAGTCTCTTTAGTATAGGTTATAGGTCTGTTAGGTTTTTTATTTCTTCATGACTTAGTTTTCATATGTTGCATGTTTCTAGGGATTATCCATTTCTTTTAGGTTTTCCAATTTATTGACATATAATTGTCATAGTATTCTCTTATAATCCTTTGAATTCCTGTTGCATTAGTTGCAATGGCCTCTCATTTCTAACGTTAGTTCTTTGATTTTTTATATTTTTTCTTAGTTAATCCAGCTAAGAACTTGCAAATTTGTTTATCTTTTCAAAAAATGAACTCTTAGTTGCATTGATTTTTTCTATTGTTTTTCTATTCTCTATTTCATTTATTTCTGCTCTAATATTTATTCTTTCCTTCCTTCCCTAACTTTGGGTTTTGTTTGTTCTTATTTTTTTCCTTGAGGTGTAAAGTTGGGTTGTTGATTTGAGATCTTTCTTCTTTTAATGTAAGCATTTACAGCTATAAACTTCTCTATTAGTTCTGTTTTTGTTGCTTCCCATAAGTTTTGGTATGCTGTGTTTTCATTTTTATTCATCTGGAGATATTAACTAATTTTTCTTGTTAGTTATTCTTTGACCCATGGTTGTTTAAAAATGTGTTGTTTAATTTCCACATATTTGTGGCTATTCCAGTTTTTCTTCTAGTATTGATTTCTAGTTTTATTCTATTGTGGCTGGAAAAGATATTTTGTATGATTTCAATCTTCTTAAATCTATTAAGATTTGTTTTGTGCTCTAACATGTGGCGTATCCTGGAGAATATTTCATGTTTATTGTGTTGTTGTTGGGTTGAGTATTCTGTCTATGTCTGTTGGTCCAACTGGTTTATAATGTTTTTCAAGTCCCCCGGTTCCCTACTGGTTTTCTGTCTGGTTGTTCTATCTGTTATTGAAAGTGGAAGTATTGAAATCTTCTACTGTTATTGTGTTGCTATCTATTTCTCTCTTCAATTCTGTCAATGTTTGCTTCATGTATTTAGGAACTCACCTGCTGCAGTCACACTGGCCTAATCGATATTCCTTAAACACACCTTGATGGGCCTCCCCCAAGGCCTTCACAGGTACTGGTTACTCCATCTGGAGGGCCCCATCCTTGGTTCTCTGCCTGGCTCTGTCACATCCTCATAACAGTCTTCCCTGACTCTTTCTCCCTGCTCCAAATCAAGAAGAGGCCCCTTATTCTAACTGTTCATTACATTCTTTAGTTTCCTTTCATTTTGTTCATCAAATTCCAAAATCATATATTTATTAGTGTTTATTTAACAATTGTGTCTCTCATGAGCCTGTTTGTTATATGAGGTCAGGGCTATGTTGTCCTCAGCTATGGCCCCATGCCTAGCACAGAGTTGGGGAAAGACACCCAGTGAAACACATGCCGGATGAGTGAATAAAGGAATGAATATTTTTACTTTTTTTTTTTTTTTTTACAAATTTATGATGTACATCTTATCTTTGTTTTGTCATTGAAGCAACTGAGACTCAGATACATGAAACCACTTGCCCAGGGTCATGTAGCAGATCAAGAGCAGAGCTGGGACTTGAACTCAGGCATGGAAAAAAGTCCTGCAAGCATCATTCATGGGGAAACAGAGAGAGGGAACCCCAGGCATTGGTCTCTCCAGATTCCTCCTTGGAGTTCCAGCTCAGGCAAGGACTCCACACAGCTTTGTCAAATGCCAATCTGTGGTCTCCAGTCCCCACAAGGGTCATCTGACCTCTTGCTTTGCCCTTAAACCATACCCAATTCTCCAGCCATCCTGACCATGTGTTCTACCTTGAACAGGCCAAATGCTCCCAAGCCTCTGAGCCTTTGCATATGCATTTGCCCCCACCTTGAGTATCCTTCTCACTGTGTCCCCCCAACAAGCTCCTACTTGCCCTTTTGGCTGGGTTCAATGTCACTTCTGTGAGGCTTCCTTGACTTCCCCAGGGAGATTTGGGCAAGCCTTGCCCAGAGCTCCTCCAGCACTTCACAGGTCTTGGCAGCCAGCACCTCCACCAGGCTCACCTGTTCCTGTGAATTCCCTGACCACTCCTCGAGGATCAAGTCAAAGATTATAACATGCTATATAAATGTTCGTGGGTGCTGAATGAATGAAGGTGTGCATGAGTGAGTGACTGAAGGCATTAGGTTATGGAGAGATGAAGGGGCCTCTGCAGCCACCTCCTATCTTCCTGAAGTGTGAAAATCAAAGGTCACCAACACTGAGGGGACTCACAAATGGAGGCTTCAGGGAGTAGAAATGGCACAAAAATGTCATTCAGTCCATCCCTGTGCTTCTAGGCTGGGAGACTATTGTTCTGATTTTATAGATGAACCAGAGAGGTTGGCCCCTATGTCCAAAGTCACACAATCAATACCTTGCCAAGAACCCTGATTTCCAGCAGTGACAACCAAACCATCATCAGCCACAATAATTGGAGCAGAGTGGAAACTATGGGCATTGCATGCTCAGCACGTGCCTGGCCCTGTGCTGTGGGTATTGTTTCATCTCCTTTAACCCTCACTGCAACCCAATCATTACTCTTATCCTCATTTAATTAATTTATTTAGACTTGCATGGTGCCTTATTTTCTCAGAACAACAAAGTATGTTCGTTTAAAAAGGTTTCAAGCAATAAAATGAGAGCCCCCATCATCTCACGCCCTTAGGACCATTTTATAGATGAGAAAACTGAGGCACTGTCTACACAACCCACCCTTATTCTCTGTGAATGTACAACTGAGTTCTTGTTTACCTGACGTGATGCCCAAAACTCAGTGACTCACAGGGAAAACCAAGGCCTGGGAAGGTCGGGCAGTTGGAAACAATTGTTTCTCTTGAATGGACTGTTTTTCTCTAGGCCACCGTCAGCAAATCAGTATTCACTCGTGCCATCCGGTATGGTGCCTGCCTCCCTGCTCAGGGGCGGCAGAGGAAGTGCTGGTGAAATCTAAATAGAGGTGTGCTGAGTAACCTGGATGGAGACCACGTGTAGGTAGCTCTTGGGGAGTCCATAAATCCAGGCTGAAGAATTACCTGGGCAGGTGCCTCTGCCACCAGCTTCCCAGCTCAGGATAGGGGCAGCGTAATTACTTCTCTGGTGGTGGTTGTCTGGAGTAAGCTGGTCCATTTTTCTCTTTTATTATTGTTGAATTTCAGGAAAGTGTCCTCTTCAGGCTGTTTTCTAAATGTTGGATTTATTTGATGACTCCACTAGTAACAAGGGCCAGGGTGTGTCCTGTGGTGAGGAGGACTCGGCCCCCGGGCCCGCCACCCAGAGGCTTCTCTCAGAGGGTGTGATGGGCGGGGTCCCCATAGGCACCACCGTCCTCCCCATCAGTGGTCCCGTAGATGTTCCTTCCCTCCTCTTTCCCCTGCTCTGTGGACTGGGCCTGCCCTAACCTGAGGCAGCTGGGAACCTCTGAAGTGAGGAAGTCTTTGGGGTGTGTCTGGGAGGGCATCTCCAAAGGAAACCCCCAGTCCTCTGAGGGGTAAGAGTTTCCCATCTGCCCGGTGAGGACTCCTGGCTGGCCGAGGACATGTGGGTGCTGTGTCCTTGTGACACCAATGAAAATGGACAGGGATGGCGCTCCCTAGTCCCAGGCCCAGTGCCGGGCGCTTCACCCCTCCCCCAACTCACTCCTCATGAGAGCCCATTTTGCAGACCAGAAAGTGAGGCACAGAGCAGTGGTCGCAGACAGGAAGGAAGTAGCCTCCCTGGAGTTCCAGCTCAAATGGGGGAACACCCTCAGGGGCTCACAGTCTGATGGAGAGGCAGATGCCTAAATGGAGAGTTATGCAGGATAGTAAGCCCTATGGAAAGCTGAGTATAGGATTTTAAGCAGCATTTAAAATAGCACTGAAATGAGGTGTTTACAGGTCATAGGCATGTGGGCTTGAGACCCAGCTCTGCCAATGACTGGCTGTAGGACTCTGGGCCAGGGACTTACCTTGCTGAGCCTCAGTTTTCTTATGTTTACAATGGAAATCATGTCAGTACCCATGACATGCAGATATTGGAGGAACAAATTCGATAATGCATTCATGTGCCTGGAACATAGTAGGTGCTTATTAAACACTCACTTTTATTAATCTATCTCATACACAGATATTTAGTGATCATCTATTATATGCTAGATGCTAGACTGGAAACTAAGAATTCATTGATCAACAAAACCAGACACAGTCTTTGTTCTCAAGGATCGCAGTCTATCAGAGAAGGGAGAGATTGATTAAATAATCACAGGCTGAATAAGAATCACAAACTGAGGTCAGCTTTGAAGGGGGGGGATGGGGCCCTAGGAATGCCTGGAACACAGTGTCCTAGGGTAGCTGGTATGTGTGGTGGCATTGTCAGGGAGGGCTCCACCAAGGAGGTGGTAGGTGAGCCAGAATCTTAAAGACGAGTAATATTTAACTAGACGGAGGAGGTGGAGAAAGAAAATTCTAGACCTATAGTGCCCCTGTGGCAGAGGAGCCCTTGACACCTTCTTGGCTGAGAGGTGGATACTATGACTGGAGAGCAGAGGGCAGGAGTGAGTGGGAGGGAGAGGGGTGGGGAGGCAGGTGCCCCAGGGTGTCTGGGCTCTGAGGCACTTGGGTTTGAGACAGTTCTGCCACCAGCTGGCTGTGGGACTCTGGGACAGTCGGTTACCTCACTGAGTCTTGGTTTCTTATCCCCACGATGAGGATCAGGTTGGGATTTAGGGGGTTGGATTAGTTGATGCAGTTCAGTGCTTGGCACAGTGGCTGGCACACAGTGGGTGCCTGCTAAACAGTAGCTCTCCTTTATGCATCCAGTAAGCAGGTGTTTAGTGAGCCCTTGCTGTGTGCCAGGCTCCGCTCAGGTAACAGAATTCAGTGGTAAAGAAAACCAGATGCAGGCCCCACCCTCAGGGACCTCAGAGCAGGCAAAGAATGGGGAAGATGTCAAGGGCTGAGGGCCTAGTGGAGGAGGGGGAGGCCATTGATTAAAGAATGAGGGGCTGTGCAGAGGCCCAGGTGCAGGGCAGCAAGTGCCCTGTGGTCAGGGATCTGGGAGATATTTGGGAGGCTGTGTGTTGATGTGTGGGAGGAGGAAGCAGCACAGAAGGCTGGGAGCTGCAGGCATCAGAGCAGGAGGGGCCTGGAATGTTGGGTGAAGAGTTTGCATGTTAGCCTGTGGGCCACAGCCTGTTACTGTTTCAGCAGGAGGATGTGTTCAGATCCTCGGCGTTTGGGGAAGGCACCTGGGTGCAGGTGAACAGGGAGGGAGGCTCTGGCAGCAAAGAGATCAGTTAAGATGCCTTCGATGGTGCAGGTGACAGGTGAGGGTAGGGACATCCCCACAGACAGACACTGTGGGGATGGTGAGACACTGATAGACAGGAGCAGTCTTGGGGGACTGAGAGCACTTGGGCCAGTGAAGGGCACAGTGTAGATTACAGTCAGAGGTCTCCAGTGCCGTGGAAGAGCGAGTAACCCCGGAGTGCTCTGTGGACTGCCAGCAGGAATGACAGACACACCCTTGAAGGGCCACACAGCAGGAAATGGAGTCACACAATGTGGGTTTGGGACAGGACAGGCACTGTCCTCAGTGCTTTATATGAACACATGTCATAATCCTCACAGCAACCCTGGGAGGTAGGTGCTGTTGTCACCCCTGTTTTATAGGTGAGCAAATAGAGACACAGAGAGGTTTAGTAACTTGCCCAATGTCACACAGATAGTTTATGGAAAAGCTAGGGCTTGAACCCAGGCAGTAGATCCCAAGTCTATGCTCTTAACCATTATTCTAGATGACTGTGTTGTCACAGTCCTCAAGGATCTACAAGGCCATGAAATAAAACCCAAAGGCAAACTGGATGAAAAGAGAGAATATTTCTGGCTGTAGAGATCAGAAAATGCTTCCTGGAGGAGGCAGCATTTTAACTTGGTTCTAAAAAGGGCAGAATTTTTGAATAGGCAAAACTGTAGTTTATGAATCAGGATTATTTCACAAAACACACACTCTCTCTAATCAATTTAAGGAGAAATGTTGTCAAGAACTTTCTTTCCAAAGGGTGGGCTTGGGGTGCATCTGACTGGAGGAACCTTGCTATATGCTTCTACTTTGGTTTATTCCACTAAGGAGACTGGGGAAGAAAAATCTCTGGCATGTTCAAGCTCTGTCTCTTAAGACAGGAAATTCCATAATCTGCGAAGGTGTTTCTGTTCTGGGTGACCACCAACAATGGCAGATGCTCAATCCACATTGTGATGGTGGACATTTGAGTGCTGAGGTCAAAAATACTCAAGTGGAGAGGGGAAAATGCCCCTGATACTTTGGAGGAGCCCCTGTGTTTATTGGAACAGAAAGACAAAAACACAAAGTTCTTTCCTTATGCAAGACATGCATCGTGACTGTCTGGTGGAAGTGGAGGAGACTGATGCTACCGAGGTGGATTCAGTGTGTTTGTTAAAAAACAGTCAAGGCCGGCTTCCAAGATGGCCAAATAGGAACAGCTCCAGTCTGCAGCTCCCAGCGAGGTCGACGCAGAAGACAGGTGATTTCTGCATTTCCAACTGAGGTACCTGGTTCATCTCACTGGGACTGGTTGGACAGTGGGTACAGCCCATGGAGGGAAAGCTGAAGCAGGGCGGGGTGTCGCCTCACCTGCGAAGCACAAGGGGTCAGGGGATTTCCCTTTCCTAGCCAGGGGAAGCCATGACAGACTGTATCTGGAGGAATGGTACACTCCTGACCAAATACTGTGCTATTCCCATAGTCTTAGCAACCAGCAGCACTGAAGGCAGCTCCTGAAGGAAACACTAAACGTGGAAAGGAACAACTGGTACCAGCCACTGCAAAAACATGCCAAATAGTAAAGACCATCGATGCTATGAAGAAACTGCATCAACTAATGAGCAAAATAACCAGCTAACATCACAATGACAGGATCAAATTCAAACATAAAAATATTAACCTTAAATGTAAATGGGCTAAATACCCCAATTAAAAGACACAGATAAGCAAATTGGATAAAGAGTCAAAACCCATCAGTGTGCTGTATTCAGGAGACCCATCTCACTGGCAAAGACGCACATAGGCTCAAAATAAAGGGATGGAGGAAGATCTACCAAGCAAATGGAAAGCAAAAAAAGGCAGGGGTTGCAATCCTAGTCTCTGATAAAACAGACTTTGAATCAACAAAGATCAAAAGAGACAAAGAAGGCCACTACATAATGGTAAAGGGAACAATTCAACAAGAAGATCTAACTAGCCTAAATATATATGCACCCAATACAGGAGCACCCAGATTCATAAAGCAAGTCCTTAGAGACCTACAAAGAGACTTAGACTATCACATAATAATAATGGGAGACTTTAACACCCAACTGTCAATATTAGACAGATCAATGAGGCAGAAGGTTAGCAAGGATATCCAGGACTTGAACTCAGCTCTGGACCAAGAGGACCTAATAGACATCTGCAGAACTCTACACCCCAAATCAACAGAATATACATTCTTCTGAGCACCACATCACACTTATTCTAAAATTGACCACATAATTGGTAGTAAAGCACTCCTCAGCAAATGTAAAATAACAGAAATCACAACAAACTGTCTCTCAGACCACAGTGCAATCAAATTAGAACTCAGAATTAAGAAACTCACTAAAAACTGCACAACTACATGGAAACTGAAAACCTGCTCCTGGATGACTACTGGGTAAATAATGAAATAAAGGCAGAAATAAAGATGTTCTTTGAAACCAATGAGAATGAAGACACATACCAGAATCTCTAGGACACATTTAAAGCAGTGTGTACAGGGAAATCTATAGCACTAAATGCCCACAAGAGAAAGCAGGAAAGATCTAAAATCGACACCCTAACGTCACAATTAAAAGAACTAGAGAAGCAAGAGCAAAAAAATTCAAAAGCTAGCAGAAGGCAAAAAATAACTAAGATCAGAGCAGAACTGAAGGAGATAGAGACACAAAAAACTCCTCAAAAAATCAGTGAATCTGGAAGCTGGTTTTTTGGAAAGATCAACAAAATAGACTACTAGCAAGACTAACAAAGAAGAAAAGAGAGAAGAATCAAATAGATGCAATAAAAAACGATAAAGGGGATATCACCACTGATCCCACAGAAATACAGACTACCATAAGAGAATACTATATACACCTCTAAGCAAATAAACTAGAAAATCTAGATGAAATGGATAAATTCCTAGACACATACACTCTCCCAAGACTAAACCAGGAAGAAGTTGAATCTCTGAATAGACCAATAAGAGGTTCAGAAATTGAGGCAATGATTAATAGCCTATCAACAAAAAAAAGTCCAGGACCAGATGGATTCACAGCTGAATTCTACCAGAGGTACAAAGAGGAGCTGGTACCATTCCTTCTGAAACTATTTCGATCAATAGAAAAAGAGGGAATCCTCCCTAACTCATTTTGTGAGGCTAGCATCATCCTGATACCAAAGCCTGGTAGAGACACAACAAAAAAAGAGAATTTTAGGCCAATAACCCTGATGAACATCAATGTGAAAATCCTCAATAAAATACTGGCAAACCGAATCCAGCAGCACATCAAAAAGCTTATCCACCATGATCAAGTCGGCTTTATCCCTGGAATGCAAGGCTGGTTCAACATATGCAAATCAATAAATGTAATTCATCACATAAACAGACCCAACGACAAAAACCACATGATTATCTCAATAGATGCAGAAAAGGCCTTCAACAAAATTCAACAGCTCTTCATGCTGAAAACTCTCAATAAACTAGATATTGATGGAACGTATCTCAAAATAATAAGAGCTATTTATGACAAACCCACAGCCAATATCATACAGAATGTGCAAAAACTGGAAGCATTCCCTTTGAAAACCAGCACAAGACAAGTGTACCCTCTCTCACCACTCCTATTCAACGTAGTGTGGGAAGTTCTGGCTAGAGCAATCAGGCAAGAGAAAGAAATACAGGATGTTCAATTAGAAAAAGAGGAAGTCAAATTGTCTCTGTTCGCAGAAGAAATGATTGTATATTTAGAAAACCCCATCGTCTCAGCCCAAAATCTCCTTAAGCTGATAAGCAACTTCAGCAAAGTCTCAGGATACAAAATCAATGTGCAAAAATCACAAGCATTCCTATACACCAATAGTAGTCAAACAGAGAGCCAAATCATGAGTGAAGTCCCATTCACAATTACTACAAAGAGAATAAAATACCTAGGAATCCAACTTACAAGGGATGTGAAGGACCTCTTCAAGGAGAACTACAAACCACTGCTCAAGGAAATAAAAGAGGACACAAACAAATGGAAGAACATTCCATGCTCATGGATAGGATGAATCAATATTGTGAAAATGGACATACTGCCCAAAGTAATTTATAGATTCAATGCTATCCCTGTCAAGCTACCACTGACTTTCTTCACAGAATTGGAAAAAACTACTTTAAACTTCATATGGAGCCAAAAAAGAGCCCACATGGCCAAGACAATCCTAAGCAAAAAGAACAAAGCTGGAGGCATCACACTACCTGACTTCAAACTATACTACAAGGCTACGGTAACCAAAACAGCACGGTACTGGTACCAAAACAGATATATAAACCAATGGAACTGAACAGATGCCTCAAAAATAACACCACACATCTACAATCATCTGATCTTTGGCAAATCTGACAAAAACGAGCAGTGGGAAAAGGATTCCCTATTTAATAAATGGTGCTGGGAAAACCAGCTAGCCATATGCAGAAAGCTGAAACTGGATCCCTTCCTCACACCTTATACAAAAATTAACTCAAGATGGATTAAAGACTTAAATGTAAGACCTAACACCATAAAACCCTAGAAGAAAACCTAGGCAATACCATTCAGGACGTAGGCATGAGCAAAGACTTCATGACTAAAACACCAAAAGCAATGGCAACAAAAGCCAAAATAGACAAATGGGATCTAATTAAACTAAAGAGCTTCTGCACAGCAAAAGAAACGATCATCAGAGTGAACAGACAACCTAAAGAATGGGAGAAAAGTTTTGCAATCTACTCATCTGACAAAGGGCTAATATCCAGAATCTACAAAGAACTTAAACAAATGTACAATTAAAAAAAAACCCATCAAAAAGCGGCCAAAGGATATGAATAGACACTTCTCAAAATAAAAAATGCTCAACATCACTGGTCATCAGAGAAATGCAAATGAAAACCACAATGAGATACCATCTCACACCAGTTAGAATGGCAATCATTAAAAAGTCAGGAAACAATGGATGCTAGACAGGATGTGCAGAAATAGGAAAGCTTTTACACTGTTAGTGGGAGTGTAAATTAGTTCAACCATTGTGGAAGACCCTGTGGCAATTCCTCAAGGATCTAGAACTAGAAATACCATTTGACCCAGCCATCCCATTACTGGGCATATACCCAAAGGATTATAAATCATTCTGCGATAAAGACACATACACACGTATGTTTATTGTGGCACTATTCACAATAGCAAAGACTTGGAACCAACCCAAATCTCCATCAAGGATAGACTGGATTAAGAAAATGTGGCACATATAAACCATGGAATACTATGCAGCCATAAAAAAGGATGAGTTCATGTCCTTTGGAGGGACATGGGTGAAGCTGGAAACCATCATTCTCAGCAAACTATCACAAGGACAGAAAACCAAATGCCACATGTTCTCACTCATAGGTGGGAATTGAACAATGAGAACACATGGACACAGGGAAGGGAACATCACACACCAGGGCTGGTTGGCAGGGTTGGGGGCTGGAGGAGGGATAGCATTAGGAGAAATACCTAATGTAAATGATGAGTTGATGGGTGCAGCAAACCAACGTGGCACATGTATACCTATGTAACAAACCTGCAAGTTGTACACATGTACCCTAGAAATTAAAGTATAATAACAACAACAACAACAACAAAAAGTAGTCAAGGCTGTGTGTGGTGGCTCACGCCTGTAATCCCAGCACATTGGGAGTCTGAGGTGGGCAGATCATGAGGTCAGGAGTTCGAGATCAGCCTGGCCAACATTGGTAAAACCCCGTCTCTACTGAAAATACAAAAATTATCTGGGCATGGTGGCGGACACCTGTAATCCCAGCTACTAGGGAAGCTGAGGCAGGAGAATTGCTTGAACCTGGGAGGTGGAGGTTGCAGTGAGCCGAGATCACGCCCTTCCACCCCAGCCTTGGTGACAGAGCAAGACTCCGTCTCGGAAAAAAAAAAAAAAAGTCTATGCTAGGCACAGTGGCTCATGCCTGTAATCCCAGCACTTTGGGAGGCTGAGGTAGAAGGATCACTTGAGGCCAGGAGTTAAAGACCAGCTGGGGCAACATAGTGAGACCCCATCTCTACAAAAAATTAAAAAAATTAGGCAGGCATGGTGGCACACACCTGTGGTCCCAGCTACTCAGGAGGCTGAGGTAGAGAATTTCTTGAGTCCAGGAGTTTGAGGCTGCAGTGAGCTGGGATCGTGTTACTGCCCTCCAGCATGGGTGACAGAGCAAGACCCTGTCTCATTAAAAATAATTACATTAAAAAATGAAAAAAGTAGTCAAAAAGTTGGGAGAAAAGATACCTCTGTAAGAATCCTTGTCCTTGAAACGCCCTTGGCTGGAAAGTCAGTTTGTTGCTCTCAACCACTCCTTTTTGACCACGGTGTAGACTAAAGTAAACACAGGCACCTATAGAAATCAGGTGACCTCTCCAGCCCCCAGGAAGGTTCCTGCCTCCCAAACATCTGCCAGCACCTCCATATCACTCTCTGCAAAAATAAGTAAGCAGGAGGGAATCAGTTTGTGTGGGACCAGCTCCAAAATGGCAAAAAAGAATTGGGAGAATTCTTCAGGCTATCCCCAAAAGGTTCAGAAAAAGAGCATCAGATTCCTGAAGAAGAAATCCAATTAGAATTAAACAAAGGGAAAGTAAGCTTTCATTTTCAGGAATGCAAAGAAAATATTTACATTGTGGAAAAGGAAACACAAACAAGGTATTAAGAAACTTGAAAGTGTCTCCTCAAGCTGATGAAAGAATCCAAGCCAAAGTTTTTAAATCTTCTATTAAATGCCTTATTATAAGTCATACCCCAAATTTCAAACATCAGTCAGCGTATTATTTTTTACCCATTCTAGTCCTTCAAAGAGGATCGGTTGCCATTCAGACTACAAGTGCCCCATTATTAACCATGAACCATGGCATTATTCTTTAATTTTCACTGTCAACTTTCCATAGTCTTATTTCTT